>NC_091286.1:705831929-707031929 GCF_032444005.1 Ranitomeya imitator
GATAATAAATAGATAATAGATAGATAGATAGATAATAGATAGATAATTGATAGCTAGATCTATCTATTTATTTATCTATTAATCTATTATCTATCTTCTATCTATTATCTATTATCTATCTATCTATCTAATATCTATCTATCTATCTATCTATCTATTATTTATTGATCTATCATCTATCTATCTATCTATCTATCTATCTATCTATCTATCTATCTTCTATCTATCTATTATCTATCTATTATCTATCTATCTATCTAATATCTATCTATCTATCTATTATTTATTGATCTATCATCTATCTATCTATCTATCTATCTATCTATCTATCTATCTATCTATCTATCTATCTATCTATTATCTATTATTTGTTTATCTATTATCTATCTATCTATCTATCTATCTATCTATCTATCTATCTATCTATCTATCTATCTATCTATCTATCATCTATCTATTATCTATTATCTATCTATGTATCCATATATCTGTTCAGTGCTGGGTGTTAAGATCCGAGGCTCGTCTGAGTTTCTCGCATTTGTGATCCCGGCCTTAAATAAAGACACACACATGAAATCTGCGTTGGCCGGACTCTCGCACCCCAATACCCGGCACTGGGTCCGGAGCGCGCGGCTGCAGGTATTTCTGTGTAGCTGATCGCTCCGGTCCGAGTGCCGGGTATTGAGCTGCGAGACTCGGGCGAGTTTCTCACAAGTGTGACCCCAGCCTTAAATGCAATATGGAATGGAATATATTCAATGTGTGACTTTACAGGTGTTTATTGTTAATTATTCTAATTTACCGAGATAATGACTTTTGGGTTTTCATTGGCTGTAAGCCATAATCATCAACATTAACAGAAATAAACACGTGACACAGATCACTCTGTGTGTAAAGACTATATAATATAGGAGATTCACTTTTTGTGTTGAAGAACTGAAATAATTTAACTTTTTAATGATGTTCTAAGTTTGTGAGAAGCCTCTGTGTGTGTGTGTATATATATATATATATATATATCCATTGTAGCAGAGTGAGGTAGGGTCTGCAGGGTTTGATTAGAGGCACCTGCATAGTTTTTATTTAGAACCAGGAGCTGGATTCTCGGGGGGTTCAGTGTGGGGAGCGGAGCAGTGTGAGGATTCTTCTAGGAGCTGCAGAGTACTGTCCTGGGTGGCTACATGGGTGGCAGACCGCCGTCTGTGACTGGTAGGAGAGCTCGTGGTGCTAGGCTTTCTGCCAGGACTCGAGAGACAGCCAGACATTTTTATGAATGGGTGACCGTCGTGTGAATGCTTCCTAGTGGCTACCAGAGAGATTGAATCCCAACAATTGGTGGATGAAATGCGGGTGTGAAATCCCAGAGAGCAAAGGCGATTGCAGTGTGAAGATTGAACGTCCTGGGTAAGGACACCTACAGCGTTGTGAACACAGTCTGAAGTATGGAGGAACTTGCTTAGCACGTAGTTCAGGTACAGCAGCAGCAGCAAATGTCTTTCTTGGCAGAAACTGTCCGCGGCAGAGTGACTGTGCTTTCCTCCAGCCAAAGAGACATTATCTGTGTGATGTGCACAGTACAGGAGACCTTGCAGAAAATGACTTCGGAGGACAACATCGAGGCTTCCCGGACTGTCTTCGTGAGAATGGCAATGGGCAGAGGTTCTGTCTCCACACCTTACTAAGCAACGGCAGGAAGAGTACTTTGACCTGACACTGCATGATGCCAAAGAATATGGCAAGCTGAAGGTGAAGATTTTGTCATGTGTAGGCTTAACCCAGTCCCTCAGGTTGCAACGGGTGCACCTACTACAAGGACACGATGCCCCAATCCCGGATGATTGACCCTTTTACACGTGATCCAGAAAGGTCTGCAGCCTGAGACCATTTCTACAGCTCAAATGGTGGAAAGAGTGGCAGTGGACAGATTTGTACCTTCACTTCCTAAAACCATACAAAAATTGGGTTGGCTAATGAGTCCCAGAATGCAGATGACCTTGTGAGCTCGGTGGAAAGATGCTTGGCTGCAGAGGTGGTTGTCAGAAGCTCCTGACTTTGGGCAGAGGGGGGACGATATGTTGCACAGCCAGGTAGGACAGGGTTAAATTCCAGCTCTGCAGGGTTTGATTAGAGGCACCTGCATAACTTTTCACTAGAACCAGAAAATTGGCTCTTTGGGTGTTCAGTGTGTCGAGGAACAGAGCAGTGTGAGGATTCTGCTAGGAGCTGCAGAGTACTGCCCTGGATTAATAGGCAGGTGAGAGACCGCCATCTGTGTCTGGTAGGAGAGCTGGAGACACTTCTTGGTGCTAGGCTCTCTGCCAGGACTTCAGAGACAGCTAGACATGTTTCTAAACTGGGAGAGTGGCATGTGCCAGTGTAAATGCTACCTAATGCCCACCTGAGACAGTGAATGGCCTCTTATGGATATATAGATGTATATTTACAGTGCCTTGTCAAAGTATTCGGCCCCCTGGAACTTTTCAGCCTTTTCCCACATATCATGCTTCAAACATAAAGATACCAAATATAATTTTTTGGTGAAGAATCAACAACAAGTTGAACACAATTGTGAAGTTGAAGGAAATTTATTGGTTATTTTAATTTTTTGTGGAAATTCAAAAACTGAAAAGTGGGGCGTGCAATATTATTCGGCCCCTTTACTTTCAGTGCAGAAGTTGATTGTGGATCTCTGAATGATCCAATGTCGTCCTAAATGCCTAATGATGATAAATATAATCCACCTGTGTGTCATCAAGTCTCCGTATAAATGCACCTGCTCTGTGATAGTTTCAGGGTTCTGTGTGAAGCACAGAGAGCATCATGAAGACCAAGGAACACAACAGGCAGGTCCGTGATACTGTTGTGGAGAAGTTTAAAGCCGGATTTGGATACAAAATGATTTCCAAAACTTTAAACCTCCCAAGGAGCACTGTGTAAGCGATCATATTGAAATGGAAGGAGCATCATACCACTGCAAATCTACCAAGACCCTGCCGTCTCTCTAAACTTTCATCTCAAGCAAGGAGAAGACTGATCAGAGATGCAGCCAAGAGGCCCATGATCACTCTGGATGACCTGCAGAGATCTACAGCTGAGGTGGGACAGTCTGTCCATAGGAGAACAATCAGTCGTACACTGCACAAATCTGGCCTTTATGGAAGAGTGGCAAGAAGAAAACCATTTCTCAAAGATATCCATAAAAAGTGTTGTGTAAAGTTTGCAACAAGCCACCTGGGAGACACCAAACATGTGGAAAAAGGTTCTCTGGTCAGATGAAACCAAAATCGAACATTTTGGCAACAATGCCAAACGATATGTATAAAGGCAACACAGCTCATCACCCTGAACACACCATCCCCACTGTCAAACATGGTGGTGGCAGCATCATGGTTTGGGCCTGCTTTTCTTCAGTAGGGACAGGGAAGATGGTTAAAATTGATGGGAAGATGAATGGAGCCAAATACAAGACCATTCTTGAAGAAAACCTGTTGGAGTCTGCAAAAGACCTGAGACTGGGACGGAGATTTGTCTTCCAACAAGACAATGATCCCAAACATAAAGCAAAATCTACAATGGAATGGTTCACAAATAAATGTATCCAGGTGTTAGAATGGCCAAGTCAAAGTCCAGACCTCAATCCAACCGAGAATCTGTGGAAAGAGCTGAAAACTGCTGTTCACAAACGATCTCCATCAAACCTCACTGAGCTCGAGCTGTTTGCCAGGAAGAACGGGCGAGAATTTCAGTCTCTCCATGTACAAAACTGATAGAGACATTCCCCAAGAGACTTGTAATCGCAGCAAAAGGTGGCGCAACAAAGTATAATAATAATATTGCACGCTCCATTTCCCAGTTTTTGAATTTCCACCAAAATTTAAAATAACCAATAAATGTTGTTCAACTTCACAATTGTGTTCCACTTGTTGTTGATTCTTCACTAAAAATGTACATTTGGTATCTTTATGTTTGAAGCACGATATGTGGGGAAAGGCTGAAAAGTTCCAGGAAGCCGAATACTTTCACAAGACACTGTATATATCCATATATCCATACTAGGCCTTTTATAAACCAGAAAAGTGACACTATTTTGCAAAATTCGTCCTAAGTAAAAAAAGAAAAAAAAAATCCTCTAATGAATGTGATTTTTTTTGTACCTAGACCTCCCCTGCATGATCTTCTCAGGGTCACTTATGACAGTGCACAGGGTCACATAATACAGATTTATTGCATGTCACCCGGCTCTGCAGGGACGTTTTGATCTTTATTTGTGAGGAAAATGCATTTACACATCGTCTATTCCCAGTTCTGCAGGGGACGGGGACTTTACACGTCCGTACAAGCCATTCTGCAGCCGACATCGCAGCACTTCTGTCCGGGCAGGCATTTTCTGTCCTCATCATCACATTCAGCTGGAGGGTAAGGTGGTTGACATTTGATAAGGGTGGCCACCACTGGGCATTGCTTCTCCGGGACATCTGCAATGAAAGGAAGAAAGGTGAGAGCAGAAGTCCATGTACAGAATGTGGACTCTACTATTCATCATGCAGTTTTCCAGAAATCTGATGGAAAAACTGTTTAAAATACGGCAAACATTTCGCAAGTTTTGCGAATTTTGGAAACGTGCGGGACGACATCTTCAGAGTTTACTACACGAGCGTGGCAGATTACCCCAGAGATGTCCGCCGAGATGAGCACCAGCCCCTGCCAGCAGTAGATTTCAGGCGGTTGAAAGACACTAAAAACTGGAAAAATTATCTCCTACTCACAGGATAGATAATAACTGTTAGACCTCTGGTAATAGGGCGCTTTTATCCCCATCACAATGGAGCATGAGTGCGCACGCTCGTCTACTGCTCCATTCATTCTCTATGGGCTTGTTGAGCTCCACTGTAATTTCTCTGGTAGCCCCATAGGGAATGAATGGAGTCGGGGATAAGCATGACCACTGATGTGCCACTCTAATGGTGGTGATAATAATACTGCCCCTTTCTGGTGATCGGTGGAGGTCCCAGAGGTCAGACTCCATTAATCTATAAGTTATCACATATCCTGTGGGAAGGTGTTGTTGTTGCTGGTGCTGTGTTGTTCAACATCTTTATCAATGATTTACATGTAGGAATTGAGAGTAAACTGATTAAATGTTCTGATGACACAAAGCTAAGAGGGATAGCTAGCACTAGACAATACAAAGAAAGGATTCAGAAGGATCTAGATAGGATTGAACAATGGGCAGCGACTAATAGAATGGTATTTACCAGGGAGAAATGCAAAATTCTACATCTGGTACAGAAAACGAAAATTACATCTACAGAATGGGAGGAATAGAACTAAGCAACAGCACATGTGAAAAAGACTTGGGAATACTAATAGATCACAGACTACACAGGAGTCAGCAATGTGATGCAGCAGCCAAAAAAGCAAACACAGTTCTAGGATGTATTAAGAGAAGCATAGAGTCTAGATCACATGAAGTCATTATTCCCCTCTACTCCTCCTTGGTCAGGCCTCGTCTGGAATACTGTGTCCAGTTCTGGGCTCCACATTTTAAAAAAAGACATTGAAAAACTGGAGCAAGTTCAGAGAAGAGCGACCAGGATGGTGAGCGGACTGCAAAGTATGTCCTACGAGGAACGGTTAAAGGATCTGGGAATGTTTAGCTTGAAAAAAGAAGACTGAGAGGAGACTTAATGGCTGTCTACAAATATCTGAAGGGCTGTCGCAGGGTAGAGGGATCATCTTTATTCTCGTTTGCACAAGGAAAAACTAGAAGCAATGGGATGAAACTGAATGGGAGGAGACACAGATTAGATATTAGTAAAAACTTTTTGGCAGTGAGGGTGATCAATGACTGGAACAGGAGACCACGAGAGGTGGTGAGTTCTCCTTCAATGGAAGTCTTCACACAGAGGCTGGACAGACATCTGTCTGAGATGGTTTAGTGACTCCTGCACTGAGCAGGGGGTTGGACAAGATGACCCTGGAGGTCCCTTCCAACTCTACGATTCTATGATTCTACGGTGATAAAGGAGCTGCCTAGATGGAACAAGTCACCTCTTACACATCTCTTGAGAATCACAAATCAGAACATTGTTACAGACTTTTTGCAGATTTACACACATAATAACTAATTTCCACTTACTGGGAACGGGGTCCGTGCATTGCCGAAGGCACAATGGGGTGCAGCACTTCTGCTGTCCAAGGCAGTCTCTGTCAGAGTTACATAGAGGTTTTACAAAAGGGAGCAAGCACCGAGCGCGCGTAATGGGGCAGGATCCAGGTTTTTCTGTAATAGTATAAAATTAACGTAAGTCACATTTGATATTCCGTAGTCTCATTCTCAGGTAACGTTACTGTATGTCGAAGAATGAAGGATGTTCTCCTTCAGCTGATCACTACAAACTAACGTCTGGCCAGCGTTTCTCCCAATCAAAAGCAGAAGGAATGGGGCTAGCAACACTTCCATCAATTTCCTGCTCCTTTTAGCTTTTCTCCATATCTACCAGGCCTCACAGAAGACCAAACCTACAGAATGGCCCATAGTGCACCCTGGAACTGCTTACCCTATATGTTTGTCCTGGTGATGAGACTTCAGCAGTGATAGGTGACAATGCATTGTGGATGTTTTTTCCTAGACATTAGAACACATGGGGTGGTCACTGGTGTTTAGAGGGGGTATCCACAGATCCATAAACCAAAGGTGAAATGTCCCAAGATAAGGGCACAGTAGAGACTAACAAATGCATTCACGTCAAATTCAATACGAGTGGAATTTGACAAATATCCGTATTCGCTAACATTCATCATTTTTGTGCTGCGATCCCTCTGGACTCCATTTTCTGAACCAAAAAAGACTTTTAAAGTATTAAAAAGACAAAAACCTAAACTCGCCGCTCACCTATCCAACTCCTCTGCTCCTCGTAGCCACCCATCCGATCCTCGTCACATCTTCAGATTGCCATCTGTCATGGTGAAACCCCATTGCCTCTCCCACTAGACTGGAACCTCCGAGTATGATAGCCTGGAAGGGTTCTGTGCAGGTGTGGAAGATCACAGCGTCAAGATGTCATGGCATTACTATGCCACGACATGTGCTGTGACTTTTCTAGGCACATGCGGAGAAACCTACTGGGCCCATCCAACCGAGAAGCTCCAGCTGAGCATGAGAGACCTGGAGAATTCAGCATACCTGACAGCAATCTGGAGATGTGACAAGGATCGGAAGGGTGACAGTAAGGAGCAGAAGATCCAGAGAAATGAGTGGTGAGGTGGGCATAAGGAGAGACTCCAGATCACAATAAGGGACATTAAATTTGTGGACAATAACGTGACTGGGAATCGATTTTTCCAGGAATATCTGCACAAACGCGTGAATTTGATTTTTTCCTGATCTGCTCATCTATGGGTGACAGGAATCAGTCTCCCATTTATTTTTGCGTAGCACAGAGGGTTTTGGTATTTTATAGGCCATCATGAACCCTACAAGACATTTGTGCGTAAAATTTCCATTTAATCAGACAAAAGAATACAAGTATGTAAAATATATAGTGATAACGTGGACCGGACCGGGTTTTGCCCCTGGTCGTTTCATGTAATCTATAAATTATAATTTTAGAGTAGTAAATCGAGATTAATCAAATTCACCTCAAATTTTGGAAATGTCCACATTTGTGATTTTCTTCCTAAAAATGCAGCAGAACAGCCACCTCTTCCAGATTGTCCAGGGCAGACAACAGGAGTGAAGATAGCAGTATTCTCGCTTCACCGCTCACCAGTACCGCCACCACATATCCCCTTCTAATCTTTCACTATCTCCCTCTTAGGCCAGTCCCACACGTCCAGATAATTCCGGTACCGGAAAAATTGGTACCGGAATTATCCGTGTGTCCGTGTGCTCCCATGGTACATCAGTGTGGCACATGTGCGGCATCCGTGTGCCGCCCGTGTGCCGACTGGGTACCACATGCACCGTGCAGGAGACAGCGCTACAGTTAAGCGCTGTCTCCTGCATATGGTGCTGAAGCCGCCATTCATTTCTTCTCTCCAGCATCGTTCGCTGGAGAGAAGATATGAAAAATCTTTTTTTTTTGGGGGGTGTTTAAAATAAATATCCCTGTCCCCAACCCCCTCCCACCCCCTGTGCGCCCCCCCCGCTGTTAATAAAATACTTACCCGGCACCCTCGCTGGCGCTGCTTCCTGTCCTCGCCGCAGCTTCTCCTGTATGAGCGGTCACGTGGTGCCGCCTATTACAGTGATGAATATGGGGCTCCACCTCCCATACGTGAGCGCTCATACAGTAGAAGGTGCGGCCAGAACAGGAAGCAGCGCCAGCCAGCGAGGGAGCCAGGTAAGTATTTTATTAACAGCGGGGGGGGGGGGGGCGCACAGGGGGTCGGAGGGGGTTGGGGACAGGGATCTTTATTTTAAAGAACCCCCCCCCCAAAAAAAAAAAAAAGATTTTTCATATCTTCTCTCCAGCGAACGATGCTGGAGAGAAGAAATGAATAGCGGCTTCAGCACCACGCTGGGGGGACAGCGCTTACTGTAGCGCTGTCTCCTGCACGGCACACGGACTGCACACGAACAACATTGACTTTAATGGGTCCATGTAATACGTGCGCTCCAACGAACACTGACATGTCTCCGTGTTTTCCAAACGGACACACGGTACGTGAAAACACGCTGACATGTGCAGAGACACATTGATTTTAATGTGTCTACGTGAGTCAGTGTCTCCGGTACGTGAGGAAATTGTCACCTCACGTACAGGAGCCACTGACGTGTGAAACCGGCCTTACACTGGTCTCTTCTGTTCCTCCTGACAGGCCATGTCTTCTTCTACACCTTAGTCCACTCTTCACCAGCCGGACTCAGCAGGCTTCAGAAGACTTATGTCATAATATCTTGACTGTCCCTCACTCAGCACAAAGTGAAGGAAAACATGGAAGAGGACATTGTTTGCTATGAAGACTGGAAGGATTCAGAGTATGAGGAGTCAACGGAAGACCAGGGTGAACCTACAATGGTGGGAAAGGTGACTGACACGAGGGTATTTCCTTTTTTTAACCCACTCTTTTTATTATGCTCCGAGGTCTGGAGAGACCCCACAACATAATCAGGCACATTCATGTCACATTATATGATTTCCCTACCATTAACGTAAGTGTGAAGCTGGAGAAGGTCATATTTACCGTTCTTCACCGCCGTGCACTGCAGGATGTTGCCATGGGACAGACAGCACTTCTGCTCCGGCAGGCAGTCAGAGTCTCGGCTGCACAGGGTCTTGTTGAGGTAGGAACAGGACAAGTCCTGCAGACCGGTGGGGCACACGCCCGGGTGTTCTGCAGATATAAAAAGTACAAGACGTGTCACCCCTGGCTCCATGATGTACAAGGACGGGCCTTTTGTGGAATGAGTTGACGTTTTCATTGGTATCATGTTGGGAACCACTTCACCCATGACAGATGGGGAGATGGGTTGAAAGAAGGAGCCACATCTCTCTATCTAAACCGTTAAATGGACATATAAGGGGTTAAATTCCATAGATGGCCAAGCACACAAATCCCTTCGGTAGGAACCATCTGTGTGCACCCGCCGACCCCAGCCTCCGACGCCTGCGCACTGCAGTACTATCCTCTGCCCTCAAGAGGGCAGAGCAAAGTACGCCTGCGCCGGAGCCGTGGCTGAAGATCAGAAGAGGACGTCATGGAAAGAAGATAGGAGGCGCCGGAGTGGACCGAAGACGCCCATCCGACCTGACCAGCAGCGGGACCGCCCCTGGGTGAGTATAATCTAACGTCTTTTTCTCCTTTTTCAGGTAACATCGGGGGCTTATCTACAGCATTACAGAATGCTGCAGATAAGCCCCTGATGCCGGTGGGATTACCTCACCCGCGATTTTCGGGGTGACAGGTTCCCTTTAAATGTTTGACCGCCATGATACACTGGAGCGCCTGTACTTGGTTTGAACAGTCATTCTGTGCTGACAGTCCCTTTAAATGCCGCTATTGCTACCGTGATATGATTGCAGGTTGACAGTGGGTTGTTGTCAGCGATTCGGCCGAAGCAGAACATTATTGTCTCTATATACCGCAATGCTGTGTTATTACAGTGCGTACAACAAGCAATCAGACAATCACAGAATACAGTCCCATAAAAGACTTTAATATAAAGGAAACTATTTAAAAAAAAAACTAATGTAGATACTGCTCCCGACTGCACATTAAAAACAAACAGTATATTTCACCTATTTCATTCTGATCTGTCAAAACACAAAGTGAAGCTAACCCGTCATGTAAGTGTCATAAAGAGAAAACAAAGTTGTGCAGTAAAAGTAACGAAAGTATCGCCCTGCAAATGTATCAGAAAAATGTTGTTGCTCCTGCTGAAATCTTCGAGCCTCCTACGCTAGGTCGTGGCTTCCAGGTTTGATAGACCATGAGGATTCTGTGCGACCTCAGAAGGTAACGGCATCATGAAGTCACAGCGTCACGCATATGTGCAGAACCCTCTGGACGGGTGACGGGGAGTAGTGGAGGGACCGGAGATGTGACAAGGACCAGAAGGGTGACAAGGAGTAGTGGAGGGACGGGAGATGTGAGGAGGACTAGATGGGTGATGGGGACTAGAGGAGGGGCCGGAGATGTGACGAGTACCGGACAGGTGACATTGAGTAGTGAAGGGGCCGGAGATGTGATGAGTACCGGACAGGTGACATTGAGTAGTGAAGGGGCCGGAGATGTGACGAGTACCGGACAGGTGACATTGAGTAGTGAAGGGGCCGGAGATGTGACGAGTACCGGACAGGTGACATTGAGTAGTGGAGGGGCCGGAGATGTGACGAGGATCGGATGGGTGATGGGGACTAGAGGAGGGGCTGGAGATGTGACGAGGAGCGGAAGAGTGACAAGCAGTAGTGAAGGGGCCAGAGATGTGAGGAGGATCAGATGGGTGATGGGGACTAGTGGAGGGGCTGGAGATGTGACGAGGAGTGGAAGGGTGACAAAGAGTAGTGAAGGGGCCGGAGATATGAAAAGGACCGGATGTGTGATGGGGACTAGAGGAGGAGCTGAAGATGTGACGAGGAGCGGAAGGGAGACAAGGAGTAGTGAAGGGACCAGAGATATGATGAGGATCAGATGGGTGATGGGGACTAGTGGAGGGGCTGGAGATGTGACGAGGAGTGGAAGGGTGACAAAGAGTAGTGAAGGGGCCGGAGATATGAAAAGGACCGGATGTGTGATGGGGACTAGAGGAGGGGCTGAAGATGTGACGAGGAGCGGAAGGGAGACAAGGAGTAGTGAAGGGACCAGAGATATGATGAGGATCAGATGGGTGATGGGGACTAGTGGAGGGGCTGGAGATGTGACGAGGAGTGGAAGGGTGACAAAGAGTAGTGAAGGGGCCGGAGATGTGATGAGGACCAGACGGGTGATGGGGAGTAGTGGAGGGACCGGAGATGTGACAAGGACCGGAAGGGTGACAAGGAGTAGTGGAGGGACGGGAGATGTGAGGAGGACTAGATGGGTGATGGGGACTAGAGGAGGGGCCGGAGATGTGACGAGTACCGGACAGGTGACATTGAGTAGTGGAGGGGCCGGAGATGTGACGAGTACCAAACAGGTGACATTGAGTAGTGAAGGGGCCGGAGATGTGACGAGTACCGGACAGGTGACATTGAGTAGTGAAGGGGCCGGAGATGTGACGAGGATCGGATGGGTGATGGGGACTAGAGGAGGGGCTGGAGATGTGACGAGGAGCGGAAGAGTGACAAGCAGTAGTGAAGGGGCCGGAGATGTGAGGAGGACCGGATGGGTGACATTGAGTAGTGAAGGGGCCGGAGATATGAAAAGGACCAGATGTGTGATGGGGACTAGAGGAGAGGCTGGAGATGTGACGAGGAGCGGAAGGGAGACAAGGAGTAGTGAAGGGACCAGAGATATGATGAGGATCAGATGGGTGATGGGGACTAGTGGAGGGGCTGGAGATGTGACGAGGAGTGGAAGGGTGACAAAGAGTAGTGAAGGGGCCGGAGATGTGACAAGTAGAGTTGAGCGACCTTGACCTTTTTAGAGTCGAGCCGGGTTTCGCGAAACCCGACTATCTCAAAAGTCGGGTCGAGTGAAATCGGCCGATTATGGCGAAAAGTCGGGATCGACCGAAACACGAAACCCAATGCAAGTCAATGGGGCAGCATAGTCGGCAGTGAGTGGGGGCCAGGAAAACACCTAGAGTGCCCATTTTAATGTCAAAACCATCCATTCTTCTTAATGAAGCTTGTCAAGCGTAATTTACCTTTTAATAATTGGAAGGCATTTGAAATTGGGGGTCATTTGGCTAAAGTTGTGTGGGGTAGGGCTGGTTCAAGTAATTAGTGGGCCCAGGAAATCTGGACCACGTCACGGCAGTGGAGCAGGGAGAGGTAAGTATTTCAACTTTGCAAGTGCTGTGATCCTGAGCAAGCAGGGGGGGCCCACTTGTTGGCATTGGCACTGGCACAGGGCCCCTCAAAGTACAGCGGTGTGTTTGCACGGCGGGGGCGCCTCCCACCGGCAGCAACACTTTTGCGTACTATGAGAGGTCCTGTGCCAGTGACGTCGCCAACTAGTATTCCTCCCCCCACCTGATGAAGGAACCTGCACTTTCATCTGCACCTTCCTCTTTGTCCCCGTGTAAGGTGGTATGGTATGCGGGAAGAGCAACCTGACTTTCAGCAGGGTCACAATGTTGTTGTGTAGCATGCACGGGGAATGTTGCATTATGGGTCAATGTACCAGCAGACTCATCTATCACTGGCTGGGCAATGGGCACGATGAAGTGGAAACACAGATATAGGCCCAAAGAATAAAGTGGGCTAAATGCAGTTCAAAATTGGTAACACAGGAATAACCAGGGGGCATTGCAGTGGAGGACAACTGGAATGAGAGGCTGACACAGAGAGTAGGGCCAAATCAGTAAGTAGTCGAAATGCAGTTCAAAATTGGCAACTGTAGTAAACAGGCGGCACAGCTTTGTTCAGTGGAGGAGAACAGCAAGGAGTGGCAGACACCGATAGTAGGCCCCAACCCAACTAGTAGGCCAAATGCAGTCTAACATTAACAACTACTTAACGAGAGCCTGAAAATGGAATTTCAGGACAGGAAACCAGGAGAACAGCAAGGAGTGGCAGACACCGATAGTAGGCCCCAAACCAACTAGTACGCCAAATGCAGTTGTTCCATTTAACCACAATTTAATGAGAGCCTGAAGATAGAAGCTCAGGAAAGGCAACCTGGGGAACACCTTGGAGTGTAACACACCATCTCTCTCCACCCCATACCCATTTTGTAGGCCTAATGCAGTGTACTTTTCTACAACTACTAAACGAGAGTTGGAAGACCGAAGCAATGGCAAGGAAACCTGGGGAACACCTTGGAGTGTAACACACCATCTCTCTCCACCCCATACCCAATTTGTAGGCCTAATGCAGTGTAGTTTCCAAGAACTACTAAACGAGAGCCGGAAGATCGAAGCTCAGGAAAGGCAACCAGGAGAACACCTTGGAGTGTAACACACCCTCTCTCTACACCCCATACCCAATTTGAAGGCCTAATGCAGCGTAGTTTCCAACAACTACTAAACGAGAGCCGGAAGATCGAAGCTCAGGAAAGACAACCTGGGGAACACCTTGGAGTGTAACACACCCTCTCTCTACACCCCATACCCAATTTGAAGGCCTAATGCAGCGTAGTTTCCAACAACTACTAAACGGGAGCCGGAAGATCGAAGCTCAGGAAAGACAACCTGGGGAACACCTTGGAGTGTAACACACCCTCTCTCTACACCCCATACCCAATTTGAAGGCCTAATGCAGCGTAGTTTCCAACAACTACTAAACGAGAGCCGGAAGATCGAAGCTCAGGAAAGACAACCTGGGGAACACCTTGAAGTGTAACACAACGTCTCTCTACACCACGGAAGGGCTGATTCTTAGGAAGGAAGGCTGTTGGAAATAAGCATTGCGCGTCCGAGGGTGATTATATTCTTATTAGGTATATACTCACCCTCGGACGCGCCCTGCTTCTTTATTTGGAATGAATGTTTATTTGCAATGTGGTGTTGACTTTCTCTATTATTTTGGTAATTAATGATTTTATTATTTTCATTGTTTTGCATCTTCTCGGCAATAATATAAAGAAGACGCGACAGGACAACACTCGGTGGATGCCATATCTGTGTTTTCAATTTAAAAAACCTTTCAGTTAAATACTTGCAGGATAAAGTAATTGTAGCTGGTGGCCATTTTTAGTACTGTACCAGATTTTAGTTGTGTGTTTGTTTTTAATGTTAAAATGTCTGCATTTGATATCTCACCAGTATTTTCTTTTTTATAAGCAAAATACTTTTTTTTTTATTTTATGATGTTGGTTCAAGGGGTACACGGGCAGCAGTAGACAGGTCAGTGGAGGCCTAGTGGAAGGAGGGACCGCAGACAGGCTTCGAAGCCCTAACATAATAAATTGGGCTGCCTGTAGGCAGTTTAAAATTGGTTCCAGGGGAACACGGGCAGCAGTAGACAGGTCAGTGGAGGCCTAGTGGAAGGAGGGACCGCAGACAGGCTTCGAAGCCCTAACATAATAAATTGGGCTGCCTGTAGGCAATTTAAAATTGGTTCCAGGGGAACACGGGCAGCAGTAGACAGGTAAGTGGAGGCCTAGTGGAAGGAGGGACCGCAGACAGGCTTCGAAGGCCTAACATAATAAAATGGGCTGGCTGTAGGCAATTTAAAATTGGTTCCAGGGGAACACGGGCAGCAGTAGACAGGTCAGTGGAGGCCTAGTGGAAGGAGGGACCGCAGACAGGCTTCGAAGGCCTAACATAATAAAATGGGCTGGCTGTAGGCAATTTAAAATTGGTTCCAGGGGAACACGGGCAGCAGTAGACAGGTCAGTGGAGGCCTAGTGGAAGGAGGGACCGCAGACAGGCTTCGAAGGCCTAACATAATAAATTGGGCTGCCTGTAGGCAATTTAAAATTGGTTCCAGGGGAACACGGGCAGCAGTAGACAGGTCAGTGGAGGCCTAGTGGAAGGAGGGACCGCAGACAGGCTTCGAAGGCCTAACGTAATAAAATGGGCTGGCTGTAGGCAATTTACAATTGGTTCCATGGGAACACGGGCAGCAGTAGACAGGTCAGTGGAGGCCTAGTGGAAGGAGTGACCGTAGACAGGCATCAAAGGCCTAACATCATAACATTGGGCTGTTGGCAATTTAAAATTGATTCCAGGGGTACACGGGCAACAGTGGTCTGGTCAGTGGAAGTCTAGTGGAAGGAGTGACGGCAGACAGGCATCAAAGGCCTAACATAATAACATTTGGCTGTTGGCAATTTAAAATTGGTTCCAGGGGTACACGGGCAACAGTGGTCTGGTCAGTGGAAGTCTAGTGGAAGGAGTGACGGCAGACAGGCTAAGAAGGCCTAACATAACAAAATTGGGCTGGCTGTAGGCAAGTTTAAATTGGTTCCAGGGGAACACGGCCTGGTCAGTGTAGTAGTTGTAGAAAGAACGGACCGCAGACAGGCTTCGAAGGCCTAACATAACAAAAATGTCAAAACAATGGTATTGTCAGTGCCAGGCATTGAAGGATGTCAGCGCATAGACTAAACATTGGTCAAGCTGTGAGAGATAATTTTGCTAGTGGTAGAGCACTGTTTGAGCTGGGGGGGAACTGTCTTGTGGCCGGCGGTACAGGCCCAGGGCCCCTCATATTACAATGGTGTGTCTGACGTTGGGTGCGCACCACCACCGCCAGAGACACTTTATTGTACTATGAGGGACCCAGTGGCAGTGCCGTCGACCAAAAGCGGGCACACCCACCTCTTCAGACAAACAGCACTCTCACGGGTGCTGGCGCAAAGTGGCGATACCACGGCCCCGTGTGGGGAGTTTGGCCATTTTGTTAGGAGTAAACATGTCGTATGCTGGACAATCAGGTGCAGAAAATTACGAGATTGGAAAAGTCATTCAGAAGAGTCCACAGGCAAGACCTTTTCATAGGAAAGTTAGGTGTCAGCCGGGCAAGGTGGGGCAAAAGATTTCGAAATCCAGTTGTGGTTCATTTTAATGAAGGTTAGATCATCTACATTTTGGGTAGCCAGACGAGTCCTTTTTTCTGTTAGTATTGAACCTGCAGCACTGAATACTCTTTCTGATAGGACACTAGCTGCCGGGCAAGCAAGCTCCTGCAATGCATATTCTGCCAATTCTGGCCAGGTGTCTAATTTGGATGCCCAGTAATCAAATGGGAATGACGGTTGAGGGAGAACGTCGATAAGGGATGAAAAATAGTTTGTAACCATACTGGACAAATGTTGTCTCCTGTCACTTTGAATTGATGCTGCAGTACCTGTCCTGTCTGCGGTCATAGCAAAATCACTCCACAACCTGGTCAGAAAACCCCTCTGGCCAACGCCACTTCTGATTTCTGCCCCTCTAACACCTCTGGTCTGCTGGTCCCTGGAGCTCGTGTGAGAACGATCACGGGCGCTGTGTGCAGGGAATGCCAGAAGCAAACGGTCAACAAGAGTTGATTGTTTTGTTGCTAATATTAGTTCCAAGTTCTCATGTGGCATAATATTTTGCAATTTGCCTTTATAGCGAGGATCAAGGAGGCAGGCCAACCAGTAATCGTCATCGTTCATCATTTTTGTAATGCGTGTGTCCCTTTTGAGGATACGCAAGGCATAATCCGCCATGTGGGCCAAAGTTCCAGTTGTCAAATCTGCGGTTGTACTTGGTTGAGGGGCAGTTGCAGGCAAATCTACGTCACTTGTGTCCCTCAAAAAACCAGAACCCGCCCTTGCCACGCCACCAATTTCCAATGACCCCAGGAAAGCTTCCTCATTAAAAATATACTCATCCCCATCATCCTCCTCATCCTCCACCTCCTCTTCGCCCGCTACCTCGTCCTGTACACTGCCCTGACCAGACAATGGCTGACTGTCATCAAGGCTTTCCTCTTCCTCTGGTGCAGACGCCTGATCCTTTATGTGCGTCAAACTTTGCATCAGCAGACACATTAGGGGGATGCTCATGCTTATTATGGCGTTGTCTGCACTAACCAGCCGTGTGCATTCCTCAAAACACTGAAGGACTTGACACATGTCTTGAATCTTCGACCACTGCACACCTGACAACTCCATGTCTGCCATCCTACTGCCTGCCCGTGTATGTGTATCCTCCCACAAAAACATAACAGCCCGCCTCTGTTCGCACAGTCTCTGAAGCATGTGCAGTGTTGAGTTCCACCTTGTAACAACGTCTATGATTAGGCGATGCTGGGGAAGGTTCAAAGAACGCTGATAGGTCTGCATACGGCTGGAGTGTACAGGCGAACGGCGGATATGTGCGCAAAGTCCACGCACTTTGAGGAGCAGGTCGGATAACCCCGGATAACTTTTCAGGAGGCACTGCACCACCAGGTTTAAGGTGTGAGCCAGGCAAGGAATGTGTTTCAGTTGGGAAAGGGAGATGGCAGCCATGAAATTCCTTCCGTTATCACTCACTACCTTGCCTGCCTCAAGATCTACAGTGCCCAGCCACGACTGCGTTTCTTGCTGCAAGAACTCGGACAGAACTTCCGCGGTGTGTCTGTTGTCGCCCAAACACTTCATAGCCAATACAGCCTGCTGACGTTTGCCAGTAGCTGCCCCATAATGGGAGACCTGGTGTGCAACAGTGGCAGCTGCGGATGGAGTGGTTGTGCGACTGCGGTCTGTGGACGAGCTCTCGGTTCTGCAGGAGGACGAGGAGGAGGAGGAGGAGGAGGGGGTGCGAACGGCTACAGCCAACTGTTTCCTAGACCGTGGGCTAGGCAGAACTGTCCCAAACTTGCTGTCCCCTGTGGACCCTGAATCCACCACATTTACCCAGTGTGCCGTGATGGACACGTAACGTCCCTGGCCATGCCTACTGGTCCATGCATCTGTTGTAAGGTGCACCTTTGTGCTCACAGATTGCCTGAGTGCATGGACGATGCGCTCTTTAACATGCTGGTGGAGGGCTGGGATGGCTTTTCTGGAAAAAAAGTGTCGACTGGGTAGCTCGTAGCGTGGTACAGCTTAGTCCATCAGGTCTTTGAAAGCTTCGCTTTCAACTAACCGGTAGGGCATCATCTCTAACGAGATTAGTCTAGCTATGTGGGCGTTCAAACCCTGTGTACGCGGATGCGAGGATGAGTACTTCCTTTTTCTAACCATAGTCTCATGTAGGGTGAGCTGGACTGGAGAGCTGGAGATCGTGGAACTAGCGGGGGTGCCGGTGGACATGGCAGACTGAGAGACGGTGGGAGATGGTATTGTTGCCGCCGGTGCCCTAGATGCAGTGTTTCCTACTACGACACTGGAGATTCCCTGACCCTGACTGCTTTGGCCTGGCAAAGAAACCTGCACAGATACTGCAGGTGGTGCAGAAAATGGTGGCCCTACACTGCCGGAAGGGATGTTGCGTTGATGAGTAGCTTCATTGGCCGAGGGTGCTACAACCTTAAGGGACGTTTGGTAGTTAGTCCAAGCTTGCAAATGCATGGTGGTTAAATGTCTATGCATGCAACTTGCATTGAGACTTTTCAGATTCTGCCCTCTGCTTAAGGTAGTTGAACATTTTTGACAGATTACTTTGTGCTGATCAATTGGATGTTGTTTAAAAAAATGCCAGACTGCACTCTTTCTAGCATCGGATACCTTTTCAGGCATTGCAGACTGAGCTTTAACCGGATGGCCACGCTGTCCTCCAACAGGTTTTGACTTTGCCACGCGTTTTGGCCAAGATACGGGCCCGGCAGATGGAACCTGTTGCGATGTTGATGCCTGCTGCGGCCCCTCCTCCTCTGCTTCAGAACTGCTGCCGCCTGCACCCTGTTCCCCCAATGGCTGCCAATCGGGGTCAAGAACTGGGTCATCTATTACCTCTTCTTGTAGCTCGTGTGCAACTTCGTCTGTGTCACCGTGTCGTTCGGTGGTATAGCGTTCGTGATGGGGCAACATAGTCTCATCAGGGTCTGATTCTTGATCAGCACCCTGCGAGGGCAATGTTGTGGTCTGAGTCAAAGGACCAGCATAGTAGTCTGGCTGTGGCTGTGCATCAGTGCACTCCATGTCAGATTCAACTTGTAATGGGCATGGACTGTTAACTGCTTCACTTTCTAAGCCAGGGACGGTATGTGTAAAGAGCTCCATGGAGTAACCCGTTGTGTCGCCTGCTGCATTCTTCTCTGTTGTTGTTTTTGCTGAAGAGGACAAGGAAGCGACTTGTCCCTGACCGTGAACATCCACTAACGACGCGCTGCTTTTACTTTTACCAGTTTCACGAGAGGAGGCAAAAGAGCTAGAGGCTGAGTCAGCAAGATAAGCCAAAACTTGCTCTTGCTGCTCCGGCTTTAAAAGCGGTTTTCCTACTCCCAGAAAAGGGAGCGTTCGAGGCCTTGTGTAGCCAGACGACGAACCTGGCTCCACAGCTCCAGACTTAGGTGCAATATTTTTTTTCCCACGACCAGCTGATGCTCCACCACTACCACTACCCTCATTACCAGCTGACAATGAACGCCCCCGGCCACGACCTCTTCCACCAGACTTCCTCATTGTTTTAAAAACGTTACCAAACGAACGGTATTTGTTGCTGTCACACAACTTACACGGTGAGCTATAACTTCAGTATGATTTAGCTACCCCTTTACAGGTGGGTGAGACCACAACGAAAATCAGCCACAATGTTACACACTCTGTTGTTGTTGGCAACAAATGAGATGGCACACACGCAGGACTGTCACTGAAGCGCAAATGTAAATATTTATCTCCCACTGATTTGTGTTTGTTTTTTTTAAAAGGGAGACTTCAGAAAAAAAAAAAATTAAAAAAAAATTATTTTTTACAGAAGAATTTATAAAACAAATAAAATGAAATGATTGTTTCAGGGAGAATTTAGGAAAAAAAAAAAAAAAGGCTTTGTAGGGCCCACTGAGTGAGAGAGGACGCACACAGGAGTCAGGAGTGGCACACAAGCCCAGAGGCCAATATTTATCTCCCACTGATTGATGTAGTGATTTTTTCAGGTAGATTTTGGAACCCAAATCAAGCAAAAAAATTAATAGGCTTTCTATGGCCCACAATTGGGGAGAGAGAGAGAGATGGCACACCCAGGAGTCAAGACTGGCACACAAGCAGAAGGGGCAATATGAATCTCCCACAGATTTTTTTTTTTTTTTTTTTTTCAGGGAGACTTTAGAGAAAAAAAAAATACAAAAAAAATGATTTTTTTCAGGAATAATTTAGAAACCAAAAAAAATAAAATGATTGTTTCAGGGAGAATTTAGAAAACAAATAAAACAAAAAATAGGCTTTCTAGGGCCCACTGAGTGACAGATGACGCACACAGGAGTCAGGAGTGGCACACAAGCCCAGAGGCCAATATTAATCTCCCACTGATTGATTTAGTGATTTTTTTTGGTAGATTTTGGAACCCAAATCAAGCTACAAAAATAATAGGCTTTCTATGGCCCACAATTAGAGAGAGAGAGAGATGGCACACCCAGGAGTCAAGACTGGCACACAAGCAGAAGGGGCAATATGAATCTCCCACAGATTTTTTTTTTTTTTTTTTTTTCAGGGAGACTTTAGAGAAAAAAAAAATACAAAAAAAATGATTTTTTTTCAGGAATAATTTAGAAACCAAAGAAAATAAAATGATTTTTTCAGGGAGAATTTAGAAAACAAATAAAACAAAAAATAGGCTTTCTAGGGCCCACTGAGTGACAGATGACACACACAGGAGTCAGGAGTGGTAGACAAGCCCAGAGGCCAATATTAATCTCCCACTGATTGATTTAGTGATTATTTTTGGTAGATTTTGGAACCCAAATCAAGCAAAAAAATTGATAGGCTTTCTATGGCCCACAATTGGGGAGAGAGAGAGAGATGGCACACCCAGGAGTCAAGACTGGCACACAAGCAGAAGGGGCAATATGAATCTCCCACAGATTTTTTTTTTTTTTTTTCAGGGAGACTTTAGAGAAAAAAAAATACAAAAAAAATGATTTTTTTCAGGAATAATTTAGAAACCAAAGAAAATAAAATGATTTTTTCAGGGAGAATTTAGAAAACAAATAAAACAAAAAATAGGCTTTCTAGGGCCCACTGAGTGACAGATGACGCACACAGGAGTCAGGAGTGGCACACAAGCCCAGAGGCCAATATTAATCTCCCACTGATTGATTTAGTGATTATTTTTGGTAGATTTTGGAACCCAAATCAAGCAAAAAAATTAATAGGCTTTCTATGGCCCACAATTGGGGAGAGAGAGAGAGATGGCACACCCAGGAGTCAAGACTGGCACACAAGCAGAAGGGGCAATATGAATCTCCCACAGATTTTTTTTTTTTTTTTTCAGGGAGACTTTAGAGAAAAAAAAATACAAAAAAAATGATTTTTTTCAGGAATAATTTAGAAACCAAAGAAAATAAAATGATTTTTTCAGGGAGAATTTAGAAAACAAATAAAACAAAAAATAGGCTTTCTAGGGCCCACTGAGTGACAGATGACGCACACAGGAGTCAGGAGTGGCACACAAGCCCAGAGGCCAATATTAATCTCCCACTGATTGATTTAGTGATTTTTTTTGGTAGATTTTGGAACCCAAATCAAGCAAAAAAATTAATAGGCTTTCTATGGCCCACTATTTGTGAGAGAGATGGCACGCTCAGGACTGGCACACAAGCCCAGAGGCCTATATTAATCTCCCATTTTTTTCCAGGGAAAATTTATAAACCCAATAAAATAATAAAAAAATAGGCTTTCTATGGCTTAGGACTGGCACACAAGCCCAAAGGCCAATATTAATCTCCCACTGATTGATTTAATGATTTTTTCAGGTAGAATTTAGAACCCAAATCAAGCAAAAAAATAAATAGGCTTTCTATGGCCCACTGAGTGAGAGATGGCACACACAGGAGTAAGGACTGGCACACAAGCCCAGAGGCCAATATTAATCTCCCATTTTTTTTTTTCCAGGGAAAATTTATAAACCCAATAAAAAAAATAATAATAAATAGGCTTTCTATGGCCCACTATCTGAGAGAGAGAGATGGCACGCTTAGGACTGGCACACAAGCCCAAAGGCCAATATTAATCTCCCACTGATTGATTGATTGATTTTTTCAGGTAGAATTATGAACCCAAATCAACCAAAAAAATAAATAGGCTTTCTATGGCCCACTATTTGTGAGAGAGATGGCACGCTCAGGACTGGCACACAAGCCCAGAGGCCAATATTAATCTCCCACTTTTTTTTTTTTTCCAGGGAAAATTTATAAACCCAATAAAATAATAAAAAAATAGGCTTTCTATGGCCCACTATCTGAGAGAGAGAGAGAGATGGCACACTTAGGACTGGCACACAAGCCCAAAGGCCAATATTAATCTCCCACTGATTGATTTATTGATTTTTTTCAGGTAGAATTTAGAACCCAAATCAAGCAAGAAAATAAATAGGCTTTCTATGGCCCACTGAGTGAGAGATGGCACACACAGGAGTAAGGAGTGGCACACAAGCCCTGAGGCCAATATTTTTCTCCCACTGATTGATGTAGTGATTTTTTCAGGTAGATTTTATAACCCAAATCAAGCAAAAAAATAAATAGTCTTTCTATGGCCCACTGAGTGAGAGATGGCACAGACAGGGATGGCACTCTAGCAGAAATGTCAATCTTAATCTCCCACAAAAAAAAAAAAAAAAAGGAACTGTCCTTCAATTACTATCTCCCTGCAGTAATCTCAGCCAGGTATGGCAGGCAGCAATAAGGAGTGGACTGATGCACAAATGAAATAAAAAGTGTGGACAAACAAAAAAGATAGCTGTGCAGAAAGGAAGGAACAAGAGGATTTGTGCTTTGAAAAAAGCAGTTGGTTTGCACAGCGGCGTACACACAGCAATGCAGCTATCAGGGAGCCTTCTAGGGCAGCCCAATGAGCTACAGCGCTGAGGAAAAAAAAAAAAAAAAAATGTAGCTTCCACTGTCCCTGCACACCGAAGGTGGTGTTGGGCAGTGGAAATCGCTACAGCACAAGCGGTTTGGTGGTTAATGGACCCTGCCTAACGCTATCCCTGCTTCTGACGAAGCGGCAGCAACCTCTCCCTAAGCTCAGATCAGCAGCAGTAAGATGGCGGTCGGCGGGAACGCCCCTTTATAGCCCCTGTGACGCCGCAGACAGCAAGCCAATCACTGCAATGCCCTTCTCTAAGATGGTGGGGACCAGGAACTATGTCATCACGCTGCCCACACTCTGCGTTTACCTTCATTGGCTGAGAAATGGCGCTTTTCGCGTCATTGAAACGCGACTTTGGCGCGAAAGTCGCGTACCGCATGGCCGACCCCGCACAGGGGTCGGATCGGGTTTCATGAAACCCCGACTTAGCCAAAAGTCGGCGACTTTTGAAAATGTTCGACCCGTTTCGCTCAACCCTAGTGACAAGGACCGGAAGGGTGACAGGGAGTAGTGGAGGGGCCGGAGATGTGATGAGGACCAGACGGGTAACAGGGAGTAGTGGAGGGGCCGGAGATGTGACAAGGACCGGAAGGGTGACAGGGAGTAGTGGAGGGGCCGGAGATGTGATGAGGACCAGACGGGTGATGGGGAGTAGTGGAGGGGCCGGAGATGTGACGAGGACCAGACGGGTGATGGGGAGTAGTGGAGGGGCCGGAGATATGACGAGGACTGGATGGGTGATGGGGGCTAGTAGAGGAGTCAGAGATATGACAAGGACTGGATGGGTGATGGGGACTAGTGGAGGGGCTGGAGATGTGACGAGGACCAGTTTGGTGACCGAGATTAGTGGAGGGGCCGGAGATATAACGAAGATCGGACAGGTGACAGGGAGTTGTGGAGGGGCCGGAGATATGACGAGGACCAGACGGGTGATGGGGAGTAGTGGAGGGGCCGGAGATATGACGAGGACCGGATTGGTGACGGGGATTAGTGGAGGGGCTGAAGGTATAATGAGGATCGGACAGGTGACAAGGAGTAGTGAAGGGGCCAGAGATATGACAAGGACTGGACGGGTGACAGGGAGTAGTGGAGGGGCCGGAGATATGACAAGGACTGGACGGGTGACGGGGAGTAGTGGAGGGGCCGGACATATGACAAGGACTGGACGGGTGACAGGGAGTAGTGGAGGGGCCGGAGATATGACAAGGACTGGACGGGTGACAGGGAGTAGTGGAGGGGCCGGAGATATGACAAGGACTGGACGGGTGACGGGGAGTAGTGGAGGGGCCGGAGATATGACAAGGACTGGACGGGTGACGGGGAGTAGTGGAGGGGCTGGAGATATGACAAGGACTGGACGGGTGACGGGGAGTAGTGGAGGGGCTGGAGATATGACAAGGACTGGACGGGTGACAGGGAGTAGTGGAGGGGCTGGAGATATGACAAGGACTGGACGGGTGACGGGGAGTAGTGGAGGGGCTGGAGATATGACAAGGACTGGACGGGTGACGGGGAGTAGTGGAGGTGCTGGAGATGTGAGTGTTGAGGTGAGTATAAAGAATTTTTTCTTTTCTTACATCCTCTGTTTATTATACTGTGGGGTCTGGAGAGCCCCCAGATAATAACTTCTTAACTTCTTTGGGGATTCATTACAATGGCTGACCCACTCATTTCTAGTTGCATATCCCCCCAAAAAAAACCCACTTAACTGGAAAATAATGGTAACAGGACATTTCTACTGCACACAAATGAAATGCACTTGTCACTACTATTTTTTAGCATATTATGTGACAGTATGAGAAATGTTGTTGAAGTTACTCATCCAATAAAAAAAATAATTGAGCTGTCACCTACGGTACTTAGATAAAAAAAAGAAATAAATAAAATAAAATGAAATTGTTGGCGACAGAAGGGGGTTAGTGGCCCTTGAGGGCCGAGTGTGAGTTATGTAGGAATATCCACTTAATATGTGTAAGACGTGTACTCTAAGTGGACGCCTGTTAGTGGAGTGGAGTTGTGGCTTCCGTAGAGTTATCGAGGACCTCGGTGAGCGGCTGATCCCATTTTCTTAGGTGTTAAGTTCTGTTCATAGCTCTGTAACATTAGACAGCACCATCACTTTGTGCACATTGAACCCATGAAGACTGCGCCTCATCGTGGTGTCCCAACCCTCAAGGATGGAAGGTGGAGCTGAATATGTTCTACGATTGTCGTTTTAAGGTGAACTACATAAAGACCCCAAATTTAACTGCTACCCTTGGGGTCTTGCTAAGTGGTTGTGTTGTGTGGCCATGAAGATGAGTAGAGATGCAGAGAAAACCCGACCCAAGACGGGAGAGCAAAGAGCAAAATAAGTAAAAGATCCACAAGGACAATGGCAGGAAGACATGGAAGGGCGCACGGAGTGGCTACTGGAGGGTGGCTGCAGATCGGGGCACTTTACAGCGGGGCGTTGGGGTGGTTGGCCTAATGATCTCCCCGAGGACATATTCTGCCCCAGGCAACAAAGCTACAAACAGCAGCCCCATGGTGACAAAGCGTCATTCCTGGTAACATCCGGTCACTCGTGCATCTGGCATTACCTTTTTCTGGCTTCACACATTTCAGTCCTTTCTGTTCGCAGCATTTCTTATCCCCGGTGCAGTCGCTGTCCTGTGCACACGCCGTCGCAATGATTTTCTTCTTTGGTGCTGGACACTGTCCGGGCTTCACTACAAGAGACAGAGCAGCCTCCGGTCAGACCGAGCTCCTAGAATGCAGTGATGGTGAGGAGCACATGCCTTGTATTCCACTCTGCAGAATCTATCATGGGTGGTCTCCTCTCTACAGCCTATATCATTCTCTTCCACCTTCTACAGTCTCTGCGCTTTCCTCCCTATCTACAGGTATATGATCTGCCCTCCATGAGCATGTAGATGCTTTCCTCTCTCCTCATACTGCCATTTGGGAGCAATGACAGAAGTAGCTAGACTCATGACCACTGTACTGGTCATGTAATGGCTGCTTATATATCTCTAGATTGTATGGAAAACCTGAGAAAAGTTTTTTTAATCACATTTACTGCTGTATTTGTATTTTTTCTGATCACCACTTTAAGATGAGCAGCACAATAATTAGAAACCACAAGAAATTGGGAAATCGATCTGCAGAGCCCTGGTTGTGTGACAAAGTCAGCAGTCTGCAGAGGTGAAGCTCTGGGAATCTGTCTGCGGGGAGCCATGTTGTCTCTTTGATTTGTAGGTGCGACGTCTTCATTGAGGTTTAATGAACACATGACGCCATTCTGAACCTACTAATCAGAAGACATGCGGACAGGGTGCAGGTTGGCCCCGCTTCTTTCTGGCGGCCTGTCGATCAGAGTCCTATGAATAGATTTGCTCATCTGAAGAAGTCATGTTACATTTCGGAAGGCGAAACAATGGTGTGATGAGACCTAATGTAGTGCGACACGCCATGACACCCCCCAGGATAGATTTCTCTGCCTACTTATAGGGGAGCAGAGCGGACCCCGCAGTCCCACCCAGCTCTCTGCAGGTACTCTCAGCAGCATAGGAGGATCAGCATTTCACTCCCGTTGGCTCATTTTTTACATTTTCTATTTTCTTCCTTTTTTCGCCTCCTTTTTTTCCTTTTGCATCTCCATAAAGCTGAGAGTTATTGTCCCATCACCAGCATATGTTATCAGTCCAAAGGACTGACCGAGAAGTGAGACCACGGCCGCCATGTCCTCACCTGTCACTGTCGAGGTGCACTGATAGCGGCATTTACTAAAGCAGCAGCGGTCGGTTCCTTGGCACTGACTATCGCTGTGGCACTCATAAGGCGCGGGCTTCACATAGATACACATCGAATCGTCGAAACACGGGCAGGGGTTCAGCTTAGCTGCAGAGAGAAAACACAAGACGATAATCCCTTCTTATCACTACATAATAATGGAAATCTCATATAATACTGCCCCCTGTGGTCACCAATGGTAACTATAATACCGCCCCCTGTGGTCACCAATGGTAACTATAATACTGCCCCCTGTGGTCACCAATGGTAACTATAATACTGCCCCCTGTGGTCACCAATGGTAACTATAATACTGCCCCCTGTGTTGTGAATTCTGTGGCTGAATTCACTCCTGTGGTCACAAGTGGTACTGCAGCCTCTGGGCTTCCTCCCTCAGGTGTTTTGGTGAGCTCGTTGGCTGCCTTGCTATTTAGCTCCACCTGAGTCTGTCTTCCTTGCTCCTTGTCAATGTTCCAGTGTTGGATCTGAGCTACTGCATCTTTCCTTGGGCCTGCTGCTCTGCTAGATAAGTGTTACTTTGTTTTTGTTTCCGTTTTTTCTGTCCAGCTGTGCTATTCTCTTTTGCTGGAAGCTCTGAGACGCAAAGGGTGCACCGCCGTGCCGTTAGTTCGGCACGGTGGGTCTTTTTGCCCCCCTTTGCGTGGTTCTGCTTTAGGGTTTTTTGTAGACTGCATAGTTCTCTTTGCTATCCTCGCTCTGTCTAGAATATCGGGCCCCACTTTGCTGAATCTATTTCATTCCTACGTTTGTCTTTTCATCTTGCTAACAGTCATTATATGTGGGGGGCTGCCTATTCCTTTGGGGTATTTCTCTGAGGTAAGTCAGGCTTGTATTTCTATCTTCAGGCTAGTCAGCTCCTCAGGCAGTGCCGAGTTGCATAGGTAGTGATAGGCGCAATCCACTGCTGCTTATAGTTGTGTGAGGATAGATCAGGTACTGCAGTCTACAGAGATTCCACGTCTCAGAGCTCGTCCTATTGTTTTTGGGTTATTGCCATATCACTGTATGTGCGCTGATTACTGCACACTGTGTTGCCTGATAGCACTGCATAACAGTACAAGGAGCCACACCAATGATTCCCAATAGAGGGAAAAAAGAAATCCTGACATCATTTTTTTTTCTTAGCTCTGTCTTCAGTCTTTTTTTTCCCCTAGACATTAGAGTGCTTCAGGACACAGCTGTGGACATGGATATTCAGGCTCTGTGCTCCTCAATGGATGATCTCGTTATAAATGTACAAAAGATTCAAGATACAATTGATCAGAAATCTATGTTAGAACCAAGAATTCCTATTCCTGATTTGTTTTTTGGTGACAGAACTAAGTTCCTGAGCTTCAAAAATAATTGTAAGCTATTTCTGGCCTTGAAACCTCATTCTTCTGGTAATCCTATTCAACAGGTTTTGATTATTATTTCTTTTTTGCGCGGCGACCCACAGGACTGGGCGTTTTCTCTTGCACCAGGAGACCCTGCATTGAGTAGTGTCGATGCGTTTTTCCAGGCGCTTGGATTACTTTACGATGAGCCTAATTCAGTGGATCAGGCTGAGAAAAATTTGCTGGCTTTGTTCCAGGGTCAGGATGATATAGAAGTATATTGTCAGAAATTTAGGAAATGGTCAGTACTCACTCAGTGGAATGAATCTGCGCTGGCGGCTTGGTTCAGAAAGGGTCTCTCTGAAGCTCTTAAGGATGTCATGGTGGGATTTCCTATGCCTGCTGGTTTGAATGAGTCTATGTCCTTGGCCATTCAGATCGGTCGTCGCTTGCGCGAGCGTAAATCTGTGCACCATCTGGCGGTATTGTCTGAGAGTAAACCTGAGCCTATGCAGTGCGACAGGACTATGACTAAAGTTGAACGGCAAGAACACAGACGTCTGAACAGGCTGTGTTTCTACTGTGGTGATTCCACTCATGCTATTTCTGATTGTCCTAAGCGCACTAAGCGGTCCGCTAGGTCTGCCGTCATTGGTACTGTACAGTCCAAATTCCTTCTGTCCATTACCTTGATATGCTCTTTGTCATTGTATTCTGTCATGGCGTTTGTGGATTCGGGCGCTGCCCTGAATTTGATGGACTTGGAGTATGCTAGGCGTTGTGGGTTTTTCTTGGAGCCTTTGCGGTGTCCTATTCCATTGAGAGGAATTGATGCTACGCCTTTGGCCAAGAATAAACCTCAGTACTGGGCCCAGCTGACCATGTGCATGGCTCCTGCACATCAGGAAGTTATTCGCTTTCTGGTACTGCATAATCTGCATGATGTGGTCGTGTTGGGGTTGCCATGGCTACAAACCCATAATCCAGTATTGGATTGGAATTCCATGTCGGTATCCAGCTGGGGTTGTCAGGGGGTACATGGTGATGTTCCATGTTTGTCTATTTCGTCATCCATTCCTTCTGACATCCCAGAGTTCTTGTCTGACTTTCAGGATGTATTTGAAGAGCCCAAGTCTGATGCCCTACCTCCGCATAGGGATTGTGATTGTGCTATCAATTTGATTCCTGGTAGTAAATTCCCTAAGGGTCGTTTATTTAATTTGTCCGTGCCTGAGCACTCCGCTATGCGCAGTTATGTGAAAGAATCCCTGGAGAAGGGACATATTCGCCCATCGTCATCACCATTGGTAGCAGGGTTCTTTTTTGTAGCCAAGAAGGATGGTTCGCTAAGACCGTGTATTGATTATCGCCTTCTTAATAAGATCACTGTTAAGTTTCAGTATCCCTTGCCATTGTTATCTGACTTGTTTGCTCGGATTAAGGGGGCTAGTTGGTTTACTAAGATTGATTTTCGTGGTGCGTATAATCTGGTGAGAATCAGGCAGGGAGATGAATGGAAAACGGCATTTAATACGCCCGAGGGTCATTTTGAGTATCTGGTGATGCCGTTCGGACTTGCCAATGCTCCATCTGTTTTTCAGTCTTTTATGCATGACATTTTCCGTGAGTATCTGGATAAATTCCTGATTGTTTACTTGGATGACATTTTGATCTTCTCTGATGATTGGGAGTCTCATGTGAAGCAAGTCAGAATGGTTTTCCAGGTACTGCGTGCTAATTCCTTGTTCGTGAAGGGATCAAAGTGTCTCTTCGGTGTGCAGAAAGTTTCATTTTTGGGGTTCATCTTTTCCCCTTCTACTATCGAGATGGATCCGGTTAAGGTCCAAGCCATCCAGGATTGGACTCAGCCGACATCTCTGAAAAGTCTGCAGAAATTCCTGGGCTTTGCTAATTTTTATCGTCGCTTTATCTGTAATTTTTCTAGCATTGCCAGACCATTGACCGATTTGACCAAGAAGGGTGCTGATTTGGTTAATTGGTCTTCTGCTGCCGTGGAAGCTTTTCAGGAGTTGAAGCGTCGTTTTTGCTGTGCCCCTGTGTTGTGTCAACCAGATGTTTCTCTTCCGTTCCAGGTCGAGGTTGATGCTTCTGAGATTGGAGCAGGGGCGGTTTTGTCACAGAGAGGTTCTGGTTGCTCAGTGTTGAAACCATGTGCTTTCTTTTCCAGGAAGTTTTCGCCCGCTGAGCGTAATTATGATGTGGGCAACCGAGAGTTGCTGGCCATGAAGTGGGCATTCGAGGAGTGGCGTCATTGGCTTGAGGGAGCTAAGCATCGCGTGGTGGTATTGACTGATCATAAGAATCTTACTTATCTCGAGTCTGCCAAGCGCTTGAATCCTAGACAGGCCCGTTGGTCGTTATTTTTTGCTCGTTTTGATTTTGTGATTTCGTACCTTCCGGGCTCTAAAAATGTGAAGGCGGATGCTCTGTCTAGGAGTTTTGTGCCCGACTCTCCGGGGTTATCTGAGCCGGCGAGTATCCTCAAGGAAGGAGTCATTGTGTCTGCCATCTCTCCTGATTTGCGGAGAGTGTTGCAGAAATTTCAGGCTAATAAACCTGATCGTTGTCCGGCCGAGAAACTGTTTGTCCCTGATAGGTGGACTAGTAAAGTTATCTCTGAACTTCATTGTTCGGTGCTGGCTGGTCATCCAGGAATCTTTGGTACCAGAGAGTTAGTGGCTAGATCCTTCTGGTGGCCATCTCTGTCACGGGATGTGCGTGCTTTTGTGCAGTCCTGTGGGATTTGTGCTAGGGCTAAGCCCTGCTGTTCACGTGCCAGTGGGTTGCTTTTGCCCTTGCCGGTCCCGAAGTGACCTTGGAAACATATCTGAGATGTTTTGTTTCTGCTGACCAGGATGATTGGGTGTCCTTTTTGCCGTTGGCTGAGTTCGCCCTTAATAATCGGGCCAGCTCGGCTACCTTGGTCTCTCCATTTTTCTGCAATTCTGGGTTCCATCGTCGTTTCTCTTCAGGACAGGTTGAGTCTTCGGACTGTCCTGGTGTGGATTCTGTGGTGGACAGGTTGCAGCAGATCTGGACTCAGGTAGTGGACAATTTGACCTTGTCCCAGGAGAAGGCTCAGCTTTTCGCTAATCGTAGACGCCGTGTGGGTCCCCGACTTCGTGTTGGGGATCTGGTTTGGTTATCTTCTCGTCATATTCCTATGAAGGTTTCCTCTCCTAAATTTAAACCTCGTTTTATTGGTCCGTATAGGATTTCTGAGGTTCTTAATCCTGTGTCTTTTCGTCTGACCCTCCCAGACTCCTTTTCCATACATAATGTATTCCATAGGTCGTTGTTGAGAAGATACGTGGCACCTATGGTTCCATCTGTGGAGCCTCCTGCCCCTGTTTTGGTGGAGGGGGAATTGGAGTATATTGTGGAGAAAATTTTGGATTCTCGTGTCTCTAGACGGAAACTCCAGTATCTGGTCAAATGGAAGGGTTATGCTCAGGAGGATAATTCCTGGGTTTTTGCCTCTGATGTCCATGCTCCAGATCTTGTTCGTGCCTTTCATGTGGCTCATCCTGGTCGGCCTGGGGGTTCTGGTGAGGGTTCAGTGACCCCTCCTCAAGGGGGGGTACTGTTGTGAATTCTGTGGCTGAGTTCACTTCTGTGGTCACAAGTGGTATTGCAGCCTCTGGGCTTCCTCCCTCAGGTGTTTTGGTGAGCTCGTTGGCTGCCTTGCTATTTAGCTCCACCTGAGTCTGTCTTCCTTGCTCCTTGTCAATGTTCCAGTGTTGGATCTGAGCTACTGCATCTTTCCTTGGGCCTGCTGCTCTGCTAGATAAGTGCTTCTAGTTTGTTTTCTGTTTTTTTCTGTCCAGCTTGCTATTGTCTTTTGCTGGAAGCTCTGAGACGCAAAGGGTGCACCGCCGTGCCGTTAGTTCGGCACGGTGGGTCTTTTTGCCCCCCTTTGCGTGGTTCTGCTTTAGGGTTTTTTGTAGACTGCATAGTTCTCTTTGCTATCCTCGCTCTGTCTAGAATATCGGGCCTCACTTTGCTGAATCTATTTCATTCCTACGTTTGTCTTTTCATCTTGCTAACAGTCATTATATGTGGGGGCTGCCTATTCCTTTGGGGTATTTCTCTGAGGTAAGTCAGGCTTGTATTTCTATCTTCAGGCTAGTCAGCTCCTCAGGCAGTGCCGAGTTGCATAGGTAGTGGATAGGCGCAATCCACTGCTGCTTCCAGTTGTGTGAGGATAGGTTCAGGTATTGCAGTCTGCAGAGATTCCACGTCTCAGAGCTCGTCCTATTGTTTTTGGTTATTGCCATATCACTGTATGTGCGCTGATTACTGCACGCTGTGTTGCCTGATAGCACAGCATAACACCCCTGTGGTCACCAATGGTAACGATAAAACTGCCCCCTGTGGTCACCAATGGTAACGATAATACTGCCCCCTGTGGTCACCAATGGTAACTATAATACTGCCCCCTGTGGTCACCAATGGTAATTATAATACTGCCCCCTGTGGTCACCAATGGTAACTATAATACTGCCCCCTGTGGTCACCAATGGTAACTATAATACTGCTCCCTGTGGTCACCAATGGTAATTATAATACTGCCCCCTGTGGTCACCAATGATAACTATAATACTGCCTCCCATGGTCATTAATGGTAACTATAATACTACCCCTGTAGTCGCCAATGGAAACTATAATACTGCCCCCCGTGGTGACTAATGGTAACTATAATACTGCCCCCTGTGGTCACCAGTAGTAACTATAATACTGCCCCTGTGGACACCAGTAGTAACTATAATACTGCCCCTGTGGACACCAGTAGTAACTATAATACTGCCCCTGTGGACACCAGTAGTAACTATAATACTGCCCCCTGTGGTCACCAGTAGTAACTATAATACTGCCCCTGTGGTCACTAGTAGTATCTATAATACTGCCCCCTGTGGTCACTAATAGTATCTATAATACTGCCGCCTGTGGACACCAGTAGTAATTATAATACTGCCCCCTGTGGTCACTAATAGTATCTATAATACTGCCCCCTGTGGTCACCAGTAGTAATTATAATACTGCCCCCTGTGGTCACTAATAGTATCTATAATACTGCCCCCTGTGGTCACCAGTAGTATCTATAATACTGCCCCCTGTGGTCACTAGTAGTATCTATAATACTGCCCCCTGTGGTCACTAATAGTATCTATAATAGTGCCCCCTCTGGTCACCAGTAGTAATTATAATACTGCCCCCTGTGGTCACTAGTAGTAATTATAATACTGCCCCCTGTGGTCACTAGTTGTATCTATAATACTGCCCCCTGTGGTCACGAGTAGTAATTATAATACTGCCCCCTGTGGTCACTAGTAGTATCTATAATACTGCCCCCTGTGGTCACTAGTAGTAATTATAATACTGCCCCCTGTGGTCACTAGTAGTATCTATAATACTGCCCCCTGTGGTCACCAGTAGTAATTATAATACTGCCCCCTGTGGTCACTAATAGTATCTATAATACTGCCCCCTGTGGTCACTAATAGTATCTATAATACTGCCCCCTGTGGTCACCAATGGTAACTATAATACTACCCCTGTAGTCGCCAATGGAAACTATAATACTGCCCCCCGTGGTGACTAATGGAAACTATAATACTGCCCCCCGTGGTGACTAATGGTAACTATAATACTGCCCCCTGTGGTCATTAATAGTATCTATAATACTGCCCCCTGTGGTCACTAATAGTATCTATAATTCTGCCCCCTGTGGACACCAGTAGTATCTATAATACTGCCCCCTGTGGTCACCAGTAGTAATTATAATACTGCCCCCTCTGGTCACCAGTAGTATCTATAATACTGCCCCCTGTGGTCACTAATAGTATCTATAATACTGCCCCCTGTGGTCACTAATAGTATCTATAATACTGCCCCTGTGGTCACCAGTAGTAATTATAATACTGCCCCCTCTGGTCACCAGTAGTATCTATAATACTGCCCCCTGTGGTCACTAATAGTATCTATAATACTGCCCCCTGTAGTCACTAATAGTATCTATAATACTGCCCCCTGTGGTCACTAATAGTATCTATAATACTGCCCCCTGTGGTCACTAGTAGTATCTATAATACTGCCCCCTGTGGTCACTAATAGTATCTATAATACTGCCCCCTGTGGTCACCAGTAGTATCTATAATACTGCCCCCTGTGGTCACTAATAGTATCTATAATACTGCCCCCTGTGGACACCAGTAGTATCTATAATACTGCCCCCTGTGGTCACTAATAGTATCTATAATACTGTCCCCTGTGGTCACTAGTAGTATCTATAATACTGCCCCCTGTGGTCACCAGTAGTAACTATAATACTGCCCACTGTGGTCACTAATAGTATCTATAATACTGCCCCCTGTGGTCACCAGTAGTATCTATAATACTGCCCCCTGTGGTCACTAATAGTATCTATAATACTGCCCCCTGTGGTCACTAATAGTAACTATAATACTGCTCCCTGTGGTCATTAATAGTATCTATAATACTGCCCTCTGTGGTCACTAATAGTATCTATAATACTGCCCCCTGTGGTCACTAATAGTATCTATAATACTGCCCTCTGTGGTCACTAATAGTATCTATAATACTGCCCCCTGTGGTCACTAATAGTATCTATAATACTGCCCCCTGTGGTCACTAATAGTAACTATAATACTGCTCCCTGTGGTCATTAATAGTGTCTATAATACTGCCCCCTGTGGTCACCAGTAGTAACTATAATACTGCCCCCTGTGGACACCAGTAGTAACTATAATACTGCCCCCTGTGGTCACTAATAGTATCTATAATACTACCCCCTGTGGACACCAGTAGTATCTATAATACTGCCCCCTGTGGACACCAGTAGTAACTATAATACTGCCCCCTGTGGTCACTAATAGTATCTATAATACTGCCCCCTGTGGTCACTAGTAGTATCTATAATACTGCCCCCTGTGGACACCAGTAGTAACTATAATACTGCCCCCTGTGGTCACTAATAGTATCTATAATACTGCCCCCTGTGGTCACTAATAGTATCTATAATACTGCCCCCTGTGGTCACTAATAGTATCTATAATACTGCCCCCTGTGGTCACTAATAGTATCTATACGACTGCCCCCTGTGGTCACTAATAGTATCTATAATACTGCCCCCTGTGGTCACTAGTAGTATCTATAATACTGCCCCCTGTGGTCACTAATAGTATCTATAATACTGCCCCCTGTGGTCACCAGTAGTAATTATAATACAGCCCCCTGTGGTCATTAATATTATCTATAATACTGCCCCCTGTGGTCACTAATAGTATCTATAATACTGCCCCCTGTGGTCACTAGTAGTAGCTATAATACTGCCCTCTGTGGTCACTAATAGTATCTATAATACTGCCCCTGTGGTCACCAGTAGTAATTATAATACTGCCCCCTGTGGTCACCAGTAGTATCTATAATACTGCCCCCTGTGGTCACTAATAGTATCTATAATACTGCTCCCTGTGGTCACTAGTAGTATCTATAATACTGCCCCCTGTGGTCACCAGTAGTAATTATAATACTGCCCCTGTGGTCACTAGTAGTATCTATAATACTGCCCCTGTGGTCACCAGTAGTAATTATAATACTGCCCCCTGTGGTCACTAGTAGTATCTATAATACTGCCCCCTGTGGTCACTAGTAGTATCTATAATACTGCCCCCTGTGGTCACCAGTAGTAATTATAATACTGCCCCCTGTGATCACTAATAGTATCTATAATACTGCCCCCTGTGGTCACTAATAGTATCTATAATACTGCCCCCTGTGGTCACTAATAGTATCTATAATACTGCCCCCTGTGGTCACTAATAGTATCTATAATACTGCTCCCTGTGGTCACTAGTAGTATCTATAATACTGCCCCCTGTGGTCACCAGTAGTAATTATAATACTGCCCCCTGTGGTCACTAATAGTATCTATAATACTGCCCCCTGTGGTCACCAGTAGTATCTATAATACTGCCCCCTGTGGTCACTAATAGTATCTATAATACTGCCCCCTGTGGTCACCAGTAGTAATTATAATACTGCCCCCTGTGGTCACCAGTAGTAATTATAATACTGCCCCCTGTGGTCACTAATAGTATCTATAATACTGCCCCCTGTGGTCACCAGTAGTATCTATAATACTGCCCCCTGTGGTCACTAATAGTATCTATAATACTGCCCCTGTGGTCACCAGTAGTATCTATAATACTGCCCCCTGTGGTCACTAATAGTATCTATAATACTGCCCCCTGTGGTCACCAGTAGTATCTATAATACTGCCCCCTGTGGTCACTAATAGTATCTATAATACTGCCCCTGTGGTCACCAGTAGTAATTATAATACTGCCCCCTGTGGTCACTAATAGTATCTATAATACTGCCCCCTGTGGTCACTAGTAGTATCTATAATACTGCCCCCTGTGGTCACTAGTAGTATCTATAATACTGCCCCCTGTGGTCACCAGTAGTAATTATAATACTGCCCCCTGTGATCACTAATAGTATCTATAATACTGCCCCCTGTGGTCACTAATAGTATCTATAATACTGCCCCCTGTGGTCACTAATAGTATCTATAATACTGCCCCCTGTGGTCACTAATAGTATCTATAATACTGCTCCCTGTGGTCACTAGTAGTATCTATAATACTGCCCCCTGTGGTCACCAGTAGTAATTATAATACTGCCCCCTGTGGTCACTAATAGTATCTATAATACTGCCCCCTGTGGTCACCAGTAGTATCTATAATACTGCCCCCTGTGGTCACTAATAGTATCTATAATACTGCTCCCTGTGGTCACTAGTAGTATCTATAATACTGCCCCCTGTGGTCACCAGTAGTAATTATAATACTGCCCCCTGTGGTCACTAATAGTATCTATAATACTGCCCCCTGTGGTCACCAGTAGTATCTATAATACTGCCCCCTGTGGTCACTAATAGTATCTATAATACTGCCCCTGTGGTCACCAGTAGTAATTATAATACTGCCCCCTGTGGTCACTAATAGTATCTATAATACTGCCCCCTGTGGTCACTAATAGTATCTATAATACTGCCCCCTGTGGTCACTAGTAGTATATATAATACTGCCCCCTGTGGTCACTAGTAGTATCTATAATACTGCCCCCTGTGGTCACTAGTAGTATCTATAATACTGCCCCCTGTGGTCACCAGTAGTAATTATAATACTGCTGCCTGTGGTCACTAATAGTATCTATAATACTGCTGCCTGTGGTCACTAATAGTATCTATAATACTCCCCCCTGTGGTCACTAATAGTATCTATAATACTGCCCCCTGTGGTCACTAGTAGTATCTATAATACTGCCCCCTGTGGTCACTAATAGTATCTATAATACTGCTCCCTGTGGTCACTAGTAGTTTCTATAATACTGCCCCCTGTGGTCACTAATAGTATCTATAATACTGCTCCCTGTGGTCACTAGTAGTATCTATAATACTGCCCCCTGTGGTCACTAATAGTATCTATAATACTGCCCCTGTGGTCACCAGTAGTAATTATAATACTGCCCCCTGTGGTCACTAATAGTATCTATAATACTGCCCCCTGTGGTCACCAGTAGTATCTATAATACTGCCCCCTGTGGTCACTAATAGTATCTATAATACTGCCCCTGTGGTCACCAGTAGTAATTATAATACTGCCCCCTGTGGTCACTAATAGTATCTATAATACTGCCCCCTGTGGTCACTAATAGTATCTATAATACTGCCCCCTGTGGTCACTAGTAGTATCTATAATACTCCCCCCTGTGGTCACTAATAGTATCTATAATACTGCCCCCTGTGGTCACTAGTAGTATCTATAATACTGCCCCCTGTGGTCACTAATAGTATCTATAATACTGCTCCCTGTGGTCACTAGTAGTTTCTATAATACTGCCCCCTGTGGTCACCAGTAGTAATTATAATACTGCTGCCTGTGGTCACTAATAGTATCTATAATACTGCTGCCTGTGGTCACTAATAGTATCTATAATACTCCCCCCTGTGGTCACTAATAGTATCTATAATACTGCCCCCTGTGGTCACTAGTAGTATCTATAATACTGCCCCCTGTGGTCACTAATAGTATCTATAATACTGCTCCCTGTGGTCACTAGTAGTTTCTATAATACTGCCCCCTGTGGTCACTAATAGTATCTATAATACTGCTCCCTGTGGTCACTAATAGTATCTATAATACTCCCCCCTGTGGTCACTAATAGTATCTATAATACTGCCCCCTGTGGTCACTAGTAGTATCTATAATACTGCCCCCTGTGGTCACTAATAGTATCTATAATACTGCTCCCTGTGGTCACTAGTAGTTTCTATAATACTGCCCCCTGTGGTCACTAATAGTATCTATAATACTGCTCCCTGTGGTCACTAGTAGTATCTATAATAGTGCCCCCTCTGGTCACCAGTAGTAATTATAATACTGCCCCCTGTGGTCACTAATAGTATCTATAATACTGCCCCCTGTGGTCACTAGTAGTATCTATAATACTGCCCCCTGTGGTCACTAATAGTATCTATAATACTGCTCCCTGTGGTCACTAGTAGTATCTATAATAGTGCCCCCTCTGGTCACCAGTAGTAATTATAATACTGCCCCCTGTGGTCACTAGTAGTATCTATATTACTGCCCCCTGTGGTCACCAGTAGTATCTATAATACTGCCCCCTGTGGTCACTAATAGTATCTATATTACTGCCCCCTGTGGTCACCAGTAGTATCTATAATACTGCCCCCTGTGGTCACTAATAGTATCTATAATACTGCCCCCTGTGGTCACCAGTAGTAATTATAATACTGCCCCCTGTGGTCACTAGTAGTATCTATATTACTGCCCCCTGTGGTCACCAGTAGTATCTATAATACTGCCCCCTGTGGTCACTAATAGTATCTATAATACTGCCCCCTGTGGTCACCAGTAGTAATTATAATACTGCCCCCTGTGGTCACCAGTAGTAATTATAATACTGCCCCCTGTGGTCACTAATATTATCTATAATACTGCCCCCTGTGGTCACTAATAGTATCTATAATACTGCTCCCTGTGGTCACTAATAGTATCTATAATACTGCCCCCTGTGGTCACTAGTAGTATCTATAATACTGCCCCCTGTGGTCACCAGTAGTAATTATAATACTGCCCCCTGTGGTCACTAGTAGTATCTATAATACTGCCCCCTGTGGTCACCAGTAGTATCTATAATACTGCCCCCTGTGGTCACTAATAGTATCTATAATACTGCCCCCTGTGGTCACCAGTAGTAATTATAATACTGCCCCCTGTGGTCACCAGTAGTATCTATAATACTGCCCCCTGTGGTCACTAATAGTATCTATAATACTGCCCCTGTGGTCACCAGTAGTAATTATAATACTGCCCCCTGTGCACACCAGTAGTAATTATAATACTGCCCCCTGTGGTCACTAATAGTATCTATAATACTGCCCCCTGTGGTCACTAATAGTATCTATAATACTGCCCCCTGTGGTCACTAGTAGTATCTATAATACTGCCCCCTGTGGTCACTAATAGTATCTATAATACTGCCCCCTGTGGTCACCAGTAGTAATTATAATACTGCCCCCTGTGGTCACTAGTAGTATCTATAATACTGCTGCTTGTGGTCACTAATAGTATCTATAATACTGCTCCCTGTGGTCACTAGTAGTATCTATAATACTGCCGCCTGTGGTCACTAATAGTATCTATAATACTGCCCCCTGTGGTCACTAGTAGTATCTATACTACTGCCCCCTGTGGTCATTAATAGTATCTATAATACTGCCCCCTGTGGTCACCAGTAGTAACTATAATATTGCCCCCTGTGGTCACTAGTAGTATCTATAATACTGCCCCCTGTGGTCACCAGTAGTAATTATAATACTGCCCCCTGTGGTCACTAATAGTATCTATAATACTGCCCCCTGTGGTCACTAGTAGTATCTATAATACTGCCCCCTGTGGTCACCAGTAGTAATTATAATACTGCCCCCTGTGGTCACTAATAGTATCTATAATACTGCCCCCTGTGGTCACCAGTAGTAATTATAATACTGCCCCCTGTGGTCACTAATAGTATCTATAATACTGCCCCCTGTGGTCACTAATAGTATCTATAATACTGCCCTCTGTGGTCACTAGTAGTAACTATAATACTGCCCCCTGTGGACACCAGTAGTAACTATAATACTGCCCCCTGTGGTCACTAATAGTATCTATACGACTGCCCCCTGTGGTCATTAATAGTATCTATAATACTGCCCCCTGTGGTCACTAATAGTATCTATAATACTGCCCCCTGTGGTCACTAGTAGTATCTATAATACTGCCCCCTGTGGTCACTAGTAGTATCTATAATACTGCCCCCTGTGATCACCAGTAGTAATTATAATACTGCCCCCTGTGGTCACTAGTAGTATCTATAATACTGCTGCCTGTGGTCACTAATGGTAACTATAATACTGCCCCCTGTGGTCACTAGTAGTAACTATAATACTGCCCCCTGTGGACACCAGTAGTAACTATAATACTGCCCCCTGTGGTCACTAATAGTATCTATACGACTGCCCCCTGTGGTCACTAATAGTATCTATAATACTGCCCCCTGTGGTCACCAGTAGTATCTATAATACTGCCCCCTGTGGTCACTAATAGTATCTATAATACTGCCCCCTGTGGTCACTAGTAGTATCTATAATACTGCTGCCTGTGGTCACTAATAGTATCTATAATACTGCCCCCTGTGGACACCAGTAGTAACTATAATACTGCCCCCTGTGGTCACTAATAGTATCTATACGACTGCCCCCTGTGGTCATTAATAGTATCTATAATACTGCCCCCTGTGGTCACTAATAGTATCTATAATACTGCCCCCTGTGGTCACTAGTAGTATCTATACGACTGCCCCCTGTGGTCACTAGTAGTATCTATAATACTGCCCCCTGTGGTCACTAGTAGTATCTATAATACTGCCCCCTGTGGTCACTAATAGTATCTATAATACTGCCCCCTGTGGTCACCAGGAGTAATTATATTACTGCCCCCTGTGGTCACTAGTAGTATCTATAATACTGCCCCCTGTGGTCACTAGTAGTATCTATAATACTGCCCCCTGTGGTCACTAATAGTATAATAATAATAATAATAATAATTTTTATTTATATAGCGCCAACATATTCCGCAGCGCTTTACAAATTATAGAGGGGACTTGTACAGACAATAGACATTACAGCATAACAGAAATACAGTTCAAAACAGATACCAGGAGGAGTGAGGGTCCTGCTGCTCGTAAGCTACAAACTATGGGGACAAGGGGAGACACGAGAGGTGGATGGTAACAATTGCTATAGTTATTCGGACCAGCCATAGTGTAAGGCTCAGGTGTTCATGTAAAGCTGCATGAACCAGTTAATTAATTTTTTTTTTTTTTTTTAATATAGGCCACACAGGGATCGTTAGGTTAATGCATTGAGGCGGTAGGCCAGTCTGAACAAATGAGTTTTTAGGGAACGCTTAAAACTGTGGGGATTGGGGATTAATCGTATTAACCTGGGTAGTGCATTCCAAAGAATCGGCGCAGCACGTCTAAAGTCTTGGAGACGGGAGTGGGAGGTTCTGATTATTGAGGATGCTAACCTGAGGTCATCAGCGGAGCGGAGGGCACGGGTAGGGTGGTAGACTGATACCAGGGAGGAGATGTAGGGTGGTGCTGAGCCATGGAGCGCTTTGTGGATGAGGGTAGTAGTTTTGTACTGGATTCTGGAGTGGATGGGTAGCCAGTGTAATGACTGGCACAGGGTAGAGGCATCGGTGTAACGGTTGGTGAGGAATATGATCCTGGCTGCAGCATTCAGGACAGATTGGAGCGGGGAGAGTTTGGTAAGAGGGAGGCCGATTAGTAGAGAGTTACAATAGTCCAGACGAGAATGAATAAGTGAAACAGTAAGAGTTTTTGCAGAGTCGAAAGTAAGAAAAGGGCGAATTCTAGAAATGTTTTTGAGATGCAGATAAGAAGAGCGAGCCAGTGATCGGATGTGGGGGGTGAATGAAAGGTCAGAATCAAGGATGACCCCAAGGCAGCGGGCATGTTGCTTTGGAGTAATGGTGGAACCGCACACGGAGATGGCAATGTCAGGCAAAGGTAGGTTAGTAGAGGGAGAAAACACGAGGAGTTCAGTTTTTGACAGGTTTAGTTTCAGATAGAGGGAGGACATGATGCTAGAGACAGCGGTAAGACAATCACTGGTGTTTTCTAATAAGGCAGGCGTGAGATCAGGAGAAGAAGTGTATAGTTGGGTGTCATCAGCATAGAGATGGTACTGGAAGCCAAATCTACTGATTGTTTGTCCAATAGGGGCAGTATACAAAGAGAAGAGGAGGGGGCCTAGGACTGATCCTTGAGGAACCCCAACAGTAAGGGGAAGGTGAGAGGAGGAGGAACCAGCGAAACATACAGTGAAGGATCGGTCAGAGAGATAGGAGGAGAACCAGGAGAGAACGGTGTCCTTGAGGCCGATGGAGCGGAGCATAGTGAGGAGGAGCTGATGATCCACAGTATCAAATGCTGCAGAGAGATCCAAGAGAATTAGCATGGAGTAGTGACCATTAGATTTAGCTGTTAGTAGGTCATTAGAGACTTTAGTGAGGGCAGTTTCAGTAGAGTGTAAAGAGCGGAAACCAGATTGAAGAGGGTCGAGAAGAGAGTTATCTGAGAGATAGCGGGTAAGACGGGAGTGGACCAGGCGTTCGAGGAGTTTAGAGATGAAGGGAATATTAGAGACAGGTCTATAATTAGCAGCACAGTTTTGGTCGAGGGATGGTTTTTTAAGTAATGGATGTATGATGGCATGCTTAAAATCTATAATACTGCCCCCTGTGGTCACTAACAGTATCTATAAAACTGCCCCCTGTGGTCACTAGTAGTAGCTATAATACTGCCCCCTGTGGTCACTAATAGTATCTATAATACTGCCCCTGTGGTCACCAGTAGTAATTATAATACTGCCCCCTGTGGTCACTAATAGTATCTATAAAACTGCCCCCTGTGGTCACTAATAGTATCTATAATACTGCCCCCTGTGGTCACTAGTAGTATCTATAATACTGCCCCCTGTGGTCACCAGTAGTATCTATAATACTGCCCCCTGTGGTCATTAATAGTATCTATAATACTGCCCCTGTGGTCACCAGCAGTAATTATAATACTGCCACCTGTGGTCATTAATAGTATCTATAATACTGCCCCCTGTGGTCACCAGTAGTAATTATAATACTGCCCCCTGTGGTCATTAATATTATCTATAATACTGCCCCCTGTGGTCACTAATAGTATCTATAATACTGCTCTCTGTGGTCACTAGTAGTATCTATAATACTGCCCCCTGTGGTCACCAGGAGTAATTATAATACTGCCCCCTCTGGTCACCAGTAGTAATTATAATACTGCCCCCTGTGGTCACTAGTAGTATCTATAATACTGCCCCCTGTGGTCACTAATAGTATCTATAATACTGCCCCCTGTGGTCACCAGTAGTAATTATAATACTGCCACCTGTGGTCATTAATAGTATCTATAATACTGCCCCCTGTGGTCACCAGTAGTAATTATAATACTGCCCCCTGTGGTCATTAATATTATCTATAATACTGCCCCCTGTGGTCACTAATAGTATCTATAATACTGCCCCCTGTGGTCACTAATAGTATCTATAAAACTGCCCCCTGTGGTCACTAGTAGTAGCTATAATACTGCCCCCTGTGGTCACAAATAGTATCTATAATACTGCCCCTGTGGTCACCAGTAGTAATTATAATACTGCCCCCTGTGGTCATTAATAGTATCTATAATACTGCCCCCTGTGGTCACCAGTAGTAATTATAATACTGCCCCCTGTGGTCACCAGTAGTTATTATAATACAGCCCCCTGTGGTCACTAGTAGTATCTATAATACTGCCCCTGTGGTCACCAGTAGTAATTATAATACTGCCCCCTGTGGTCACTAGTAGTATCTATAATACTGCCCCCTGTGGTCACCAGTAGTAATTATAATACTGCCCCCTGTGGTCACTAGTAGTATCTATAATACTGCCCCCTGTGGTCACTAGTAGTATCTATAATACTGCCGCCTGTGGTCACTAATAGTATCTATAATACTGCTCCCTGTGGTCACTAGTAGTATCTATAATACTGCCCCTGTGGTCACCAGTAGTAATTATAATACTGCCCCCTGTGGTCACTAGTAGAATCTATAATACTGCCCCCTGTGGTCACTAGTAGTATCTATAATACTGCCGCCTGTGGTCACTAATAGTATCTATAATACTGCTCCCTGTGGTCACTAGTAGTATCTATAATACTGCCGCCTGTGGTCACTAATAGTATCTATAATACTGCTCCCTGTGGTCACCAGTAGTAATTATAATACTGCCCCCTGTGGTCACTAGTAGTATCTATAATACTGCCCCCTGTGGTCACCAGTAGTAATTATAATACTGCCCCCTGTGGTCACTAGTAGTATCTATAATACTGCCCCCTGTGGTCACCAGTAGTATCTATAATACTGCCCCCTGTGGTCACTAATAGTATCTATAATACTGCTCCCTGTGGTCACCAGTAGTAATTATAATACTGCCCCCTGTGGTCACCAGTAGTATCTATAATACTGCCCCCTGTGGTCACTAATAGTATCTATAATACTGCCCCTGTGGTCACCAGTAGTAATTATAATACTGCCCCCTGTGGTCACCAGTAGTATCTATAATACTGCCCCCTGTGCACACCAGTAGTAATTATAATACTGCCCCCTGTGGTCACTAATAGTATCTATAATACTGCCCCTGTGGTCACCAGTAGTAATTATAATACTGCCCTCTGTGGTCACTAATAGTATCTATAATACTGCCCCCTGTGTTCACTAATAGTATCTATAATACTGCCCCCTGTGGTCACTAATAGTATCTATAATACTGCCCCCTGTGGTCACTAGTAGTATCTATAATACTGCCCCCTGTGGTCACTAATAGTATCTATAATACTGCCCCTGTGGTCACCAGTAGTAATTATAATACTGCCCCCTGTGGTCACTAGTAGTATCTATAATACTGCCCCCTGTGGTCACTAATAGTATCTATAATACTGCCCCCTGTGGTCACTAATAGTATTTATAATACTGCCCCCTATGGTCACTAATAGTATCTATAATACTGCCCCCTGTGGTCACTAATAGTTTCTATAATACTGCCCCCTGTGGTCACTAATAGTATCTATAGTATCTATAATACTGCCACTATGGTCACCAGTAGTAATTATAATACTGCCCCCTCTGGTCACCAGTAGTATCTATAATACTGCCCCCTGTGGTCACTAATAGTATCTATAATACTGCCCCTGTGGTCACCAGTAGTAATTATAATACTGCCCCCTGTGGTCACTAATAGTATCTATAATACTGCCCCCTGTGGTCACTAGTAGTATCTATAATACTGCCCCCTGTGGTTATCCCCAATGTTCTGACCTCTGTGTTTCCGATTAGTGAGGGTCTCTGGATATAGAAGCCCCCGCCCAGTGAGGGGTCACCTACTTTATGGCTTCCACGTCTTGTACTTACGTTGTAGAGGCAGCAGGCAGCGCTGTGTGCACCCCGAGGTGCAGCATTTCCTCTTCCCTTTGCAGTCTTTGTCTTGGGAACATTCAGGCTTGACCTTTATTAGGGGATTACATTTTGGGTAGTCCACGTCGGCGGGGCAAGACTCCAGCTTCTCTAAAAGCCCCCCTAAACAAGATGCAAGAAGCAGTGAGAGTCGGACATTTGTTATTCAACAGCAAACAAACAAAACCCTTTAGGGCTGATTTAAGATGTGATCTTAGCTTCTCGCCATGTTTCGCCATGGCAGGCTTCATCTGAGGCTTCCAGTCTCAGTCCCCTGATAAAGCCTGTCATGGCGAAACATTATCATTATTTTTTTTGGGGGGTAGGGGGTGTTCTGACTTTGTTCTGGTTGTGTTGCCCCCACTTCCATTGTGAGACTCTTCTCATGTCTTATTTTTTAAGGGCAGTTAATAATATTTGATGGAACATAAGATTTTTTTAATCACTTCATTCTATTTTTTGGATTATGAATGCGAAATAGCAAATTTTGAATTGTTCTTTAATTTTTACTTACAAAATTCCCTGGGAGAGATAAGAAGTTAGATGATTATAGACAAAGCCGCCATCATTGTGGAGCTTCGCTCTTATGCCGGACTAAACATTCTGAGATGTAGATTTTTTACTTTGTTTTCTCTGTAAATTTTGACAGTTTCCGAAAAGTTTTAGCTCCACAATAAATAATATATTACATATTACACTGTAATATTCCTGCACAATAAATGACAAAAAGAGAATTGAAGCAAAACGGCAGCAACGAGGAAATCATAAAATAAACAAGTGGGCGGATGAGGAACTAAAACAAGAGGGAGGTGATAAGGAAATATTACAAGAGGGAGGTGACATGAAATAAACAAGAGGGAGGTGACAAAGAAATAGCACAAGAGAGAGGAGGCGTGGAAATAATATAAAAGGGAGGAGATGGGGAAATAATGCAAGAGGGAGGAGACGTGGAAATAATATAAAAGGGAGGAGATGGGGAAATAATACAAGAGGGAGGAGATGGGGAAATAATACAAGAGGGAGGAGATGGGGAAATAATACAAGAGGGAGGAGAGGGGGAAATAATACAAGAGGGAGGAGATGGGGAAATAATACAAAAGGGAGGAGAGGGGGAAATAATACAAGAGGGAGGAGATGGGGAAATAATACAAGAGGGAGGAGATGGGAAAAATCCTGAAAAATCCGCAAAAAAACGCACCAAAACGTGGTAAAAACGCGCAAAAAATGCATGCAGATTTCTTGCAGAAAATTTCAGGTTTTTCTCAGGAAATTTCTGCAAGAAATCCTGAACGTGTGCACATAGCCTTACATGTATTTAAGAAGGAGAATCGTATTAAGTGAAAGTAAAATGGAGACATTGAACAAAACAGAACCACAGTTTCAATATCATCACCTCCATAGAGAAGTCTGGTGCCAATAGATCAGGTTCTCTATGTGCACTTTGGTTACTCACCAGGTTTAGCCAATTCTTCATCTGTTCCATAGCTCGCTATTGAGGTGTCCGAGTCGAGCTTCGGTGTTACTAACGAGCTCACGTAGCTGGAGGCGAGCAGCAGGACGAGGCCGGCCACTGGAGACATAGTGGAGAGCTGGAGACATCTTGATGGTCATGACATGTCTGTTATATATACCAATCACACAAGGAAGGAGGAAGGGAGGAAGATGGCAGAACCTGTTCCGCCACAATGCAGCATTTCACAAGAGTCTGCCCATGTTCTCACAGTGTTCTTCAGACGTCACCGAGTAATGACTTTACAATGTAGCCGGAGGGTCAGAAGACAAAAATAGGTAGACATTATTCCATCTCCTCACTGGGCTCTCAATAAAGCCCTCATGATTCACTTAGCCCTGTGAAAGGTCAGGTCATGCGATGGGGTGGTGGCTGACCCCTGCGACTTGTCCTCTCAGGATTGATGGGTGACAAGTTGTTGTGATGGGAAGGTTGTACCAGGAAGGGTTTTTTTGGAGAACACCTTGCTATCTTAGATCATGTAAGATACTGTCAGGGCTTGGGACTTGGGACAGGGAGAAGATCATTCTATTCTAGTCTAGCATGTCGGATCAAAACATTGAAATCGCAAATCCACCACTGATGATAAGTAAATGCTGGACTCTCGCAAATATCTCCATCCTCAGTCTTGTCCGGGATGGAAGGGGGGTTTAGATACCAATTGAGGAGCATTTCTTGTCTGGGGAGTTAGATACCACCTGAGTAGCATTTCTTGTCTTGGGAGTTAGATACCAATTGAGGAGCATTTCTTGTCTAGTCTTGGGAGTTAGATACCACCTGAGTAGCATTTCTTGTCTTGGGAGTTAGATACCACCTGAGTAGCATTTCTTGTCTTGTCTGGGGAGTTAGATACCACCTGAGTAGCATTTCTTGTCTTGGGAGTTAGATACCACCTGAGTAGCATTTCTTGTCTTGGGAGTTAGATACCACCTGAGTAGCATTTCTTGTCTTGTCTGGGGAGTTAGATACCACCTGAGTAGCATTTCTTGTCTTGTCTGGGGAGTTAGATACCACCTGAGTAGCATTTCTTGTCTTGTCTGGGGAGTTAGATACCACCTGAGTAGCATTTCTTGTCTTGGGAGTTAGATACCAACTGAGTAGCATTTCTTGTCTTGTCTGGGGAGTTAGATACCACCTGAGTAGCATTTCTTGTCTTGGGAGTTAGATACCAACTGAGTAGCATTTCTTGTCTTGTCTGGGGAGTTAGATACCACCTGAGTAGCATTTCTTGTCTTGTCTTGTGAGATAGATACCACCTGAGTAGCATTTTTTTTCTTGTTCGGGGGGTTAGATACCACCTGAGAACCTTTTTTGTATGACTTTCCCTACAATTTGATAGAGTAGAAGGAACCATGAGACAATTGTGCCTCACCTTATTCTGCAAAGCTGAAAGATGATCAAAAATGAATATTTTAAAAGTGTTCATTTGATGATGATATTACCGTGTAAACAGTGTGCCGATCAGTCGATCAATAAGCAAAATGCTCATTCATCAGGTGAAGTGATCTTATTCATGGTACAATAGTTCTTGGTGTTGCTTCGTTGAGGACAGACAAGCACAACCTATACATACTGAGTGATCACAACCTATACATACTGAGTGATCACAACCTATACATACTGAGTGATCTAATTTAGAGAGGTGAATTTAATATATAAACTGTTTGTACACACAAACATAAGAAGTCTGGTGTTTTGATCCGGTGACCGTGGAGCAGCATGAAAACGTTCACTGGAGTAGGTGGTCACTATACTGACCGCAAATCCTGATCTTAACACTGCAACTAGAAGTAGCCGTGGAGTGTACCTAACGAATCCTAGACACCTCGTCACAGCCGGAGAACTAAATACCCCTAAAGATGGAAATAGGAAAACTTTCTTGCCTCAGAGCAGAACCCCAAAGGATAGACAGCCCCCACAAATATTGGCAGTGAGTCGGAGTGGAAAAAACATACACAGGCAGAAAAACAGGATTTAGCACAAGAGGCCACTCTAGCTAAAATAGGACAGGATAGGACAGAGTTCTGTGCGGTCAGTATTAAAACCCTTTAAAAAATATCCACAGCAGTATATACAAAAACTTCCTCCATCTAACTAAAGATGTGGGAGCGTATATCTGCAACTCCAGCGAATCCTACATTCAGACCAGGAATACAATCAAAAAACAAGCACACAGCCTGTGTGCCACAGAAAAAGAAACAGACACTTATCTTTGCTGAAATGGCAGCCAAGCAGGAGAAGCCAGACAGAGATCCATCATGTTCCAAAAAACATTGACAACTGGCAAGGACTAATGAGTCCTGCAAGCCTAAATACCCCAGTCAGAACTGCAATTAGCAGATACACCTGTCCAAGACTGCAGCCCAGGAACAACTGCATTACCATCTACTACCACCAGAGGGAGCTCAAAAGCAGAATTCACAACAGTACCCCCCCTTGAGGAGGGGTCACCGAACCCTCACCAGAGCCCCCAGGTCGATCAGGATGAGTCAGATGAAAGGCACGAACCAAATCAGCAGCATGGACATCAGAGGCAAAAACCCAAGAATTATCCTCCTGGCCATAACCCTTCCATTTGACAAGGTACTGAAGCTTCCGACTCGAAAAACGGGAATCCAAAATCTTCTCAACAACATATTCCAACTCCCCATCAACCAACACAGGGGCCGGAGGATCAACAGAGGGAACAACGGGCTCCACATATTTCCGCAATAAAGATCTATGGAAGACTTTATGGATAGCAAAAGAGGCCGGAAGCGCCAGTCGAAAAGACACCGGATTAATAATCTCAGAAATCCTATAAGGACCAATAAACCGAGGCTTAAACTTAGGAGAAGAAACATTCATAGGAACATGACGGGAAGACAACCAGACCAGATCCCCAACCCGAAGCCGGGAACCAACACACCGACGACGATTAGCAAAACGTTGAGCCTCCTCCTGAGACAACACCAAATTGTCCACCACATGAGCCCAAATCTGCTGCAACCTGTCAGCCACAGAATCCACACCAGGACAGTCAGAAGGCTCAACCTGCCCAGAAGAAAAACGAGGATGAAAACCAAAATTACAATACAAAGACGAAACCAAGGTAGCCGAACTAGCCCGATTATTAAGGGCAAACTCGGCCAATGGCAAGAAAGCCACCCAATCATCCTGATCAGCAGACACAAAGCATCTCAAATAAGTCTCCAAAGTCTGATTAGTTCGCTCAGTCTGACCATTTGTCTGAGGATGGAACGCAGAAGAAAAAGACAAATCAATGCCCAGCCTAGCACAAAAGGCCCGCCAAAACCTAGAAACAAACTGGGAACCTCTGTCGGACACAATATTCTCCGGAATACCATGCAAACGGACCACATGCTGAAAAAACAATGGAACCAAATCCGAAGAGGAAGGCAATTTAGGCAAAGGCACCAAATGAACCATCTTAGAGTACCGGTCACAAACAACCCAGATAACCGACATCCTCTGGGAAACCGGAAGATCGGAAATAAAATCCATAGAAATATACGTCCAGGGCCTCTCAGGGGCCGGCAATGGCAAAAGCAACCCACGGGAACAACAAGGCTTGGCCCGCGCACAAGTCCCACAGGACTGCACAAAAGAACGCACATCACGCGACAAAGAAGGCCACCAAAAGGACCTACCAACCAAGTCTCTGGTACCAAAAATGCCAGGATGACCAGCCAACACGGAACAGTGCACCTCAGAAATCACTCTACTAGTCCATCTGTCAGGATCAAACAATTTCCCCACAGGACAGCGGTCAGGTTTATCAGCTTGAAATTCCTGAAGAACCCGTCGCAAATCAGGGGAAATGGCAGAAAGGACCACCCCTTCTTTCAAAATACTGACCGGTTCTAAGACCTCAGGAGAATCAGGCAAAAAACTCCTAGAGAGGGCATCAGCCTTAATGTTCTTAGAACCCAGAAGGTACGAGACCACAAAATCAAAACGGGAAAAAAACAAGGACCATCGAGCCTGTCTAGGATTCAGCCGTTTAGCAGACTCGAGGTAAATCAAATTCTTATGATCAGTCAAGACCACAATACGGTGCTTAGCTCCCTCAAGCCAATGTCGCCACTCCTCAAACGCCCACTTCATAGCCAACAACTCCCGATTGCCGACATCATAATTGCGTTCAGCAGGCGAAAACTTACGGGAAAAGAAGGCACACGGTTTGATTAAGGAACCAACAGGATCCCTCTGAGACAAAACGGCCCCTGCCCCAATCTCAGAAGTGTCAACCTCAACCTGAAACGGAAGAGAAACATCCGGTTAGCGCAACACCGGAGCAGAAGTAAATCGACGTTTAAGCTCCTGAAAGGCAGAGACAGCCGCAGAGGACCAATTCGCCACATCCGCGCCTTTCTTCGTCAAATCGGTCAAGGGTTTAACCACGCTGGAAAAATTAGCAATGAAACGGCGATAAAAATTTGCAAAACCCAAAAATTTCTGAAGGCTCTTCACAGATGTGGGCTGAATCCAATCATGAATGGCCTGAACCTTAACCGGATCCATCTCTATAGATGAGGGAGAAAAAATAAAGCCCAAAAAAGAGACCTTCTGCACCCCAAAGAGACACTTAGACCCTTTCACAAACAGGGCATTGTCACGAAGGATCTGAAACACCATCCTGACCTGTTCCACATGAGACTCCCAATCATCGGAAAAAATCAAAATATCGTCCAAATATACAATCAAGAACTTATCAATATAAGTCCGGAAGATATCATGCATGGAGGACTGAAAAACAGATGGAGCATTAGTGAGCCCGAATGGCATCACAAGGTATTCAAAATGACCTTCCGGCGTATTAAACGCAGTATTCCATTCATCACCCTGCTTAATACGAACAAGATTATATGCCCCCCGAAGGTCAATCTTCGTAAACCAACTAGCTCCCTTAATCCTAGCAAGCAAATCGGTAAGCAAAGGCAAAGGATATTGAAACTTGACCGTGATTTTATTCAAGAGGAGATAATCAATACAGGGTCTCAAGGAACCATCTTTTTTAGCAACAAAAAAGAACCCCACTCCCAACGGTGAAGAAGATGGTTGAATATGCCCTTTCTCTAAAGACTCCTTAATATAGCTCCGCATGGCGGTATGTTCAGGCACAGACAGGTTGAAAAGTCGACCCTTAGGAGAAATCGCTCCTGTCAAACCAATCTAATCAGTTTTTATGAAGAGGTAAGCTATAGGCTGGACCACGGTGAGTCATTGGACGTGGTATATCTCGATTTTTCCAAAGCGTTTGATACCGTGCCACACAAGAGGTTGGTACACAAAATGAGAATGCTTGGTCTGGGGGAAAATGTGTGTAAATGGGTTAGTAACTGGCTTAGTGATAGAAAGCAGAGGGTGGTTATAAATGGTATAGTCTCTAACTGGGTCGCTGTCACCAGTGGGGTACCGCAGGGGTCAGTATTGGGACCTGTTCTCTTCAACATATTCATTAATGATCTGGTAGAAGGTTTACACAGTAAAATATCGATATTTGCAGATGATACAAAACTATGTAAAGCAGTTAATACAAGAGAAGATAGTATTCTGCTACAGATGGATCTGGATAAGTTGGAAACGTGGGCTGAAAGGTGGCAGATGAGGTTTAACAATGATAAATGTAAGGTTATACACATGGGAAGAAGGAATCAATATCACCATTACACACTGAATGGGAAACCACTGGGTAAATCTGACAGGGAGAAGGACTTGGGGATCCTAATTAATGATAAACTTACCTGGAGCAGCCAGTGCCAGGCAGCAGCTGCCAAGGCAAACAGGATCATGGGGTGCATTAAAAGAGGTCTGGATACACATGATGAGAGCATTATACTGCCTCTGTACAAATCCCTAGTTAGACCGCACATGGAGTACTGTGTCCAGTTTTGGGCACCGGTGCTCAGGAAGGATATAATGGAACTAGAGAGAGTGCAAAGGAGGGCAACAAAATTAATAAAGGGGATGGTAGAACTACAATACCCAGATAGATTAGCGAAATTAGGATTATTTAGTCTAGAAAAAAGACGACTGAGGGGCGATCTAATAATCATGTATAAGTATATAAGGGGACAATACAAATATCTCGCTGAGGATCTGTTTATACCAAGGAAGGTGACGGGCACAAGGGGGCATTCTTTGCGTCTGGAGGAGAGAAGGTTTTTCCACCAACATAGAAGAGGATTCTTTACTGTTAGGGCAGTGAGAATCTGGAATTGCTTGCCTGAGGAGGTGGTGATGGCGAACTCAGTCGAGGGGTTCAAGAGAGGACTGGATGTCTTCCTGGAGCAGAACAATATTGTATCATACAATTATTAGGTTCTGTAGAAGGACGTAGATCTGGGGATTTATTATGATGGAATATAGGCTGAACTGGATGGACAAATGTCTTTTTTTGGCCTTACTAACTATGTTACTATGTTACTATGTTACTATGAAACTTACAGTCTGGAATCAACTCAATAGCACAATCGCAGTCCCTGTGCGGTGGAAGGAAACTGGACTTGGGCTCATCGAATACATCCTGAAAATCAGACAAAAACTCTGGAATTTCAGAAGAGGAAGAAGAGGAGATTGACATCAAAGGAACATCATTATGAACCCCCTGACAACCCCAACTAGTCACAGACATGGACTTCCAATCCAACACAGGATTATGTACCTGCAACCACGGAAAACCCAGCACGATAGCATCATGCAAATTATGCAACACCAGAAATCGACAATCTTCCTGATGGGCTGGCGCCATGCGCATGGTCACCTGTGTCCAAAACTGGGGCTTATTTTTAGCCAAGGGTGCAGCATCAATGCCCCTAAAAGGAATAGGGTTCTGCAAAGGCTGCAAGGAAAAACCACAACGCCTGGCAAACCCAAAGTCCATTAAGTTCAAGGCGGCGCCTGAATCCACAAACGCCATGACAGAAAATGATGACAATGAGCAGATCAAGGACACAGATAACAGAAATTTAGGTTGTACAGTACTGATGGTAAATGAACTAGCGATCCTCTTTGTCCGCTTAGGGCAAACAGAAATGACATGAGAAGCGTCACCACAATAGTAACACAACCTATTCTGACGTCTGAATCCTTGTCGTTCCGTTCTAGACAGAATCCTATCACACTGCATTGGCTCAGAAATCTGCTCTGAGGACAACGCCACAGTGCGCACAGTTCTGTGCTCCCGCAAGCGCCGGTCAATCTGAATGGCCAGAGACATAGAATCACTCAGACCAGAAGGCGTGGGAAACCCCACCATGACATCTTTAACGGATTCAGAAAGACCCCTTCTGAAAATTGCCGCCAAAGCATCATTATTCCATTTAGTCAACACAGACCAGTTTCTGAATTTCTGACAATACAATTCTGCCGCCTCTTGACCCTGAGACTGGGCCAACAAGGTCTTCTCAGCTTGATCCACAGAATTAGGTTCATCATATAATAATCCCAAAGCCTGAAAAAAGGAGTCTGTATTAAACAAAGCCGGATTCCCAGATTCCAGGGAAAACGCCCAATCCTGCGGGTCGCCACGCAGCGGGGAGATTACGATCTTTACCCGCTGAATGGAATCACCGGAGGATCGAGGTCTCAGAGCAAAAAACAGTTTACAGTTGTTTTTAAAACTCAAAAATTTGGACCTGTCACCAGAAAACAAATCAGGAGTAGGAATCTTCGGTTCTAAAGCAGGAGTCTGAACAATATAATCTGAAATACCCTGTACCCTAGCAGCAAGCTGGTCTACACGAGAAGCTAATTCCTGAACATTCATGCTAGCCCAAAGCTCCTCAGCCACCCAGAGATTAAGAGGAAAGAGAATACAATGCAGACCGAAGAAAAAAAATGGCTCAACACCTTTCTTCCCTTCTTCTGAGAGGCATTTAACTCATTATGGGCCAGTTGTACTATTATGATCCGGTGACCGTGGAGCAGCATGAAAACGTTCACTGGAGTAGGTGGTCACTATACTGACCGCAAATCCTGATCTTAACACCGCAACTAGAAGTAGCCGTGGAGTGTACCTAACGAATCCTAGACACCTCGTCACAGCCTGAGGACTATATACCCCTAAAGATGGAAATAGGAAAACTATCTTGCCTCAGAGCAGAACCCCAAAGGATAGACAGCCCCCCACAAATATTGGCGGTGAGTCGGAGAGGAAAAAACATACACAGGCAGAAAAACAGGATTTAGCACAAGAGGCCACTCTAGCTAAAATAGGACAGGATAGGACAGAGTTCTGTGCGGTCAGTATTAAAACCCTTCAAAAAATATCCACAGCAGAATATACAAAAACTTCCTCCATCTAACTAAAGATGTGGGAGCGTATATCTGCAACTCCAGCGAATACTACATTCAGAGCAGGAATACAATCAAAAAACAAGCACACAGCCTGTGTGCCACAGAAAAAGAAACAGACACTTATCTTTGCTGAAATGGCAGCCAAGCAGGAGAAGCCAGACAGAGATCTGTTATGGTCTGGTGATGATGGAGCGACATGAGACTAGCTCTGAGCAGGTGGTATCTATACTGACCGCAGACCCTAAGCTCAACACACAACTAGAAGCAGCCGTGGATTGCTCCTAATGCTCCCTATGCAACTCGTCACAGCCTAAGAGCTAACTACCCCTAAAGATAGAAGCAGGAAAACTATCTTGCCTCAGAGAAAATCCCCAAAGGAAAGACAGCCCCCCACATGTAATGACTGTGAGTGGAGAAGGAAATGACATACGTAGTATGAAACAAGATTGAGCACAGGAGGCCACTTCTAGCTAGATAGGAAAGTACAGAAAAGAGCTCTGTGCGGTCAGTAGAAAAAAACTAGAAAAAGTCCACCGCAGAGAAATGCAAAAATCTCCACACCTAACTAAAGGTGTGGAGGGCAAACTCTGCTGCCCAGAACTTCCAGTTTAGCTAAAAAGATCCATACTGATAAACTGGACAAATGAGCAAAAACAAGACAGTACAAAATAACAAGTCCACAATAAGTGAACTGCAAATGACATGGAAGGACTTAGCTTTGCAGAACTTGGTCAGAGTGTCAGGAAAGTCCAAAGAGCAATGACTCCAGGCAGAGACAATTGACAACTGGCATTGATGGATGGCTAAGGCCAGACTAATATAGCCGAGCCCAAAAGACAATGAAAGGAAAAAGCTGAGAAACTAAATCCAAGAAGCAGCAATACCACTAAAGACCACAGGAGGAGCCCAAGAGCAGAACTCACAAAAATACTACTTACAACCAAGAACGGAATTCACAACAGAGATCCATCATGTTCCAAAAACCATTGACAACTGGCAAGGACTAATCAGAACTTCTCTGCGACAAAACAGCCCCTGCTCCAATCTCAGAAGCATCAACCTCGACCTGGAACGGAAGCGAAACATCTGGTTGACACAACACAGGGGCAGAAGAAAAACGACGTTTCAACTCTTGAAAAGCTTCCACCGCAGCAGAAGACCAATTGACCAAATCAGCACCTTTCTTGGTCAAATCGGTCAATGGTTTAGCAATACTAGAAAAATTGCAGATGAAGCGACGATAAAAATTAGCAAAGCCCAGGAACTTTTGCAGACTTTTCAGAGATGTCGGCTGAGTCCAATTATGGATGGCTTGGACCTTAACAGGATCCATCTCGATATTAGAAGGGGAAAAGATGAACCCCAAAAATGAAACCTTCTGAACACCAAAGAGACACTTTGATCCCTTCACAAACAAAGAATTAGCACGCAGGACCTGAAACACCGTTCTGACCTGCTTCACATGAGACTCCCAATCATCCGAGAAGATCAAAATGTCATCTAAGTACACAATCAGGAATTTATCCAGGTACTCTCGGAAGATGTCATGCATAAAGGACTGAAACACTGATGGATCATTGGCAAGTCCGAATGGCATTACTAGATACTCAAAATGGCCCTCGGGCGTATTAAATGCAGTTTTCCATTCATCGCCTCGCTTAATTCGCACAAGATTATACGCACCACGAAGATCTATCTTGGTGAACCAACTAGCCCCTTTAATCCGAGCAAACAAATCAGATAACAATGGCAAGGGGTACTGAAATTTAACCGTGATCTTATTTAGAAGGCGGTAATCTATACAAGGTCTCAGTGAACCATCCTTCTTGGCTAGAAAAAAGAACCCTGTTCCCAATGGCGACGATGACGGGCGAATATGCCACTTCTCCAAAGACTCCTTCACATAACTCCGCATAGCGGCGTGCTCAGGCACAGATAAATTAAACAGTCGACCTTTTGGGAATTTACTACCAGGAATCAAATCGATAGCACAATCACAATCCCTATGCGGAGGTAGGGTATCAGACTTGGGCTCATCAAATAAATCCCGGTAATCAGACAAGAACTCAGGAACCTCAGAAGGGGTGGATGACGAAATAGACAGAAATGGGACATCACCATGTACCCCCTGGCTACCCCAGCTGGACACAGACATGGATTTCCAATCTAATACTGGATTATGGACTTGTAGCCATGGCAACCCCAACACGACCACATCATGCAGATTATGCAACACCAGAAAGCGAATAACCTCCTGATGTGCAGGAGCCATGCACATGGTCAGCTGGGTCCAGTACTGAGGCTTATTCTTGGCCAAAGGCGTAGCATCAATTCCTCTCAATGGAATAGGACACTGCAAGGCCTCTAAGAAAAAGCCACAACGCCTAGCATACTCCAAGTCCATCAAATTCAGAGCAGCGCCTGAATCCACAAATGCCATGACAGAATACGATGACAAAGAGCAGATCAAGGTAACGGACAGAAGACATTTTGACTGTACCGTACCAATGGTGGCAGACCTAGCGAACCGCTTAGTGCGCTTAGGACAATCAGAGATAGCATGAGTGGAATCACCACAGTAGAAACACAGCCCATTCTGACGTCTGTGTTCTTGCCGTTCAGCTCTGGTCAAAGTCCTATCGCACTGCATAGGCTCAGGTTTAAGCTCAGGTAATACCGCCAAATGGTGCACAGATTTACGCTCGCGCAAGCGTCGACCGATCTGAATGGCCAAAGACATAGACTCATTCAGACCAGCAGGCATAGGAAATCCCACCATGACATCTTTAAGGGCTTCAGAGAGACCCTTTCTGAAAATAGCTGCGAGCGCACCTTCATTCCACTGAGTGAGTACGGACCACTTTCTAAATTTCTGACAATATACCTCTATTTCATCCTGACCCTGACACAGAGCCAGCAAATTCTTCTCTGCCTGATCCAGAGAATTAGGCTCACCGTACAGCAATCCGAGCGCTAGGAAAAATGCATCGATATTACTTAATGCAGGATCCCCTGGCGCAAGAGAAAATGCCCAGTCCTGAGGATCGCCACACAAAAAAGAAATAACAATTCTCACTTGTTGAACTGGGTCACCAGAGGAGCGAGGTGTCAAAGCCAGAAATAGTTTACAATTATATTTGAAACTCAGAAATTTAGTTCTATCTCCAAAAAACAAATCAGGAATAGGGATTCTCGGTTCTAACATAGAATTCTGAACCACCAAATCTTGAATACTTTGCACTCTTGCCGTGAGCTGATCCACACATGATGACAGACCTTTAATGTCCATTGCTACACCTGTGTCCTGAACCACCCAAATGTCTAGGGGAAAAAAAAGGCAAAACACAGTGCAAAGAAAAAAAAATGGTCTCAGAACTTCTTTTTTCCCTCTATTGAGAATCATTAGTACTTTGGCTTCCAGTACTGTTATGAAAGGTAATTCAGTACCACAATGGACATAGAGGTCAGCGCACATACAGTGACCTGGCAATAACCCAAAAAACAAGAACGAGCTCTGAGACGTGGGAACTCTGTTGACCGCAATCCCTAATCCTCTCCAACCACACTAAAGGCAGCCGTGGATTGCGCCTAACGCTGCCTATGCAACTCGGCACGGCCTGAGAAACTAGCTAGCCTGAAGATAGAAAATAAGCCTACCTTGCCTCAGAGAAATACCCCAAAGGAAAAGGCAGCCCCCACATATAATGACTGTGAGTTAAGATGAAAAGACAAACATAGAGATGAAATAGATTTAGCAAAGTGAGGCCCAACTTTCTGCACAGAGCGAGGATAGGAAAGGTAACTTTGCGGTCAACACAAAATCCTACAAAAACCACGCAAAGGGGGGCAAAAAGACCCTCCGTACCGAACTAACGGCACGGAGGTACACCCTCTGCGTTCCAGAGCTTCCAGCAAGCAGAAAAAAAAAATTGACAAGCTGGACAGAAAAAAACAGCAAACAAATAGCAAAGAGGAACTTAGCTATGCAGAGCAGCAGGCCACAGGAACGATCCAGGAGGAAACAGGTCCAATACTAGAACATTGACTGGAAGCCAGGATCAAAGCACTAGGTGGAGTTAAATAGAGAAGCACCTAACGACTTCACCACATCACCTGAGGAAGGAAACTCAGAAGCCGCAGTACCACTTTCCTCCTCACAGAGAGAACCAGCCGAAGTACCACTTGTGACCACAGGAGGGAGCTCTGCCACAGAATTCACAACAGTTACCCCCTTCAACACAGTTTTTGAACTGTAACATTGCTTTCAACCAAGACAAATGCGTTCACTGGGAGATGTCACTGTACCCCAATACCCCTTGGAAGAGACGTAGAGGTGAGAGGGCCTCTTGAAAACAATGTTCCCATTATTAGGAAGTTCGTCTCCCATAGTGTTTTCCTATGCAGTGAATTGACTCTTTTTAATCTTTTTGTGCTAAGGCTCATAGTGTACTTTCTATTTTGGTAAGACTTTAGGTAACTTACGGGCAAATAGCGAAAACAATTGAGGGAATTTTAGAAATTGGTAGAAAGTCTACGCAGCTGATTCTAAAGAGTTAATTTATGAGTTTTGGACAACACCTTGCCTTTTTGAAAACTTTTTTTTATCAATCGGCTCTTTCCCATCATATTCAGTCCTTTTTTTGTGTGTTGACACTTTAGCACCTTTGGGCAACAAAAGCCTAATTTGGAAAGAGGGCTCATGCATTGGTGGTATAGTGGTGAGCATAGCTGCTTTCCAAGCAGTTAATCCGGGTTCGATTCCCGGCCAATGCAATAATTGAGTGTTTTGGGAGTTTTTATATTTCATACTTTTTTTGCTAACCATTTTGTAGTGTTATTGCATAAAATGTAAAAAAATGCTGTCATAAGCATTGGCGGTATAGTGGTGAGCACAGCTGTCTTCCAAGCAGTTGACTCGAGTTTGATTTCGGGCCAACGCATGGCTTCTTTTCACCATTGGTGTTGTGTTTACTCTCTTTTAATGTTTTGTGCTAAGGCTCATGCTCTACTCTCTTCTTACAGTTTAGAAACCACGGAAAGGAGAAAGAAATGAAGATAATCGTTCTTATCTCTTTTCAACTTTCTCATCTAAACAATATGCTGCTCATCAGTTGTTGCTAAAAACTTAGTAGGGTTAGTCCACAATACAAAAGCAATGCCATGGTAAGCATTGGTGTTGTGTTGGTTGGTATGGTTGCTTTTCGAACAATAGGCCATAGTTTAATTCTATAACAGCTCAATGTATTTTGCTTTTAGTGGTGTTTTTAATCTTTTTAACTTTTTTTAAGGCTTATGCTGTGATTTTTTTGGTAACACTTTAGTTACTTTAATGGGCAAAAAAGCAACATAATTGAGAGCATTTGTAGACAGAGGTGGAAAAGCAACAAATGTGTTCAAAAAAGCTCATCTCTCCTTAATTTTAACTTTTGCTCTGAAATGTCTCTTTAAAAACATATGCTGCTATTCTTTCCTTGGTAACAACTTAGCAGAGTTAGTGCTCGAAATGCAAAAAATTGGCAGAGGTTTTTAGCAGTCATTTTGTGGAGGTTTTGAGTCTTTTTAATCTTTTTGTGCTAAGGCTCATAGTGTACTTTCTATTTTGGTAAGACTTTAGGTAACTTACGGGCAAATAGCGAAAACAATTGAGAGAATTTTAGAAATAGGTAGAAAGGCTACGCAGCTGATTCTAAAGAGTTAATTTATGAGTTTTGGACAACACCTTGCCTTTTTGAAAACTTTTTTTATCAATCGACTCTTTCCCATCATATTCAGTCCTTTCATTTTTTGTGTTAACACTTTAGCACCTTTGGGCAACAAAAGCCAGATTTGGAAAAAGGGCTCATGCATTGGTGGTATAGTGGTGAGTAGTGTTGAGCATTCCGATACCGCAAGTATCGGGTATCGGCCGATATTTGCGGTATCGGAATTCCGATACCGAATTCCGATACTTCCCGCGTATCGGATACCGGAATCGGAAGTTCCCAGAATTCAAATTGAACGCAGCAGCCAATGAGGAATGAATGAAAGTGTGGGCACATCCTGTTTAGCATGGTGGGCATGTAAGTACTGGCAAGGCTGGGATTGGCTGCTGAAATGATGTCACTCTGCACTATAAAAAAGCGCTGCCGCCATTTTGCGCTCACTCTGCTGTGATTTCAGTTAGGGACAGGACGCTGTGTTCTAACTGAGGGCCAGTTGAGCTTGCTAATTGCTTTATTTTCCTTTCCAAAGGCTAATTTAGCAAAACGCTGTGTGTTCTTCACTGTTCACCTTGCTCTTGCCTTGCAGCGCTGTTTTAACAGCGTTCTGCAAGGTCTCTGTGTGTGTGTGTGTGCAGCTCACTCTGTAGTCTGTGTGCAGCCATATACCCGGTTGTATTCAGCTCAGGGGGGGTTCACACTGCCTCACACAGTTGTTCTTTTTTGCTCTTAGTGCAGCCTGCTGCACATTTTTTCTCAAATTTCCTATTAGTGTTTTTCCACCAGTCTCCAGCTCTATTGTGGAAAAACACTACATAGGATAACCTAGAGGGGGGTTTTAGGGCCTTGCAGCGCCGTTTACGGCTGTCTGCACGGTCTCTGTGTGAGCGCAGCTCGCCCTGTAGTCTGTGTGCAGCCATAGCCGGTTGGATTCAGCTCAGGGTGCGTTACTGCCTCATACCTTGAAAAACAATTTCCTTTTTTTCAAATAGTGCAGCCAGTTTAAAATTTGAAAAAAAAAATTCCTATTAGTGTCTTTCCACTTGTATCCAGCTAAATAGTGGAAAAACACTATATAGGATAACCTAGAGGAGGGTTTTTTGGCCTTGCAGCGCCGTTTACGGCTGTCTGCACGGTCTCCGTGTGATTTAAACTAGCTCTGTAGCCCGATCTGCACCAAAAAAAAAGTTAAGTTCACCAAACACAACTTAACACTTGTGTAGGCCACATTTGAAAAATAATAAAGTTTAGTCCACAATTTACAACATTAGTGTTTCTTACACCTGTTAGGAGGAGCATTACAGGAATAAGCACACTAAGGCCTTAGTACTTTTCTGCTTATCTTTATCTGTCAACCAAGATGAAGAGGGCAGGGAGTAAGGCACGTGGGCGTGGGCGCGGAGCAGGGAGAGGAGCAGGGAGAGGACGTGGTGATTCTGTGCCTGCTGCGGGCGCCGGTGACTCGTCGTCACTCAGTTTCAGCAGGGAAGAGTCCTTCATGCGCAGCTTTGTCGGAGAGCGCCGTGCACCGCTGCTGCGTGAAGACCAAATTGAAGCCGTTGTCGGGTGGATGGCAGCTAATGCCTCGGCATCGACTTCAGTTAGTGCCACATCCTCTCAGGCACAGAGCACTGGAGAGCAGCCATCTGTCTCTTCACCACCTGCCAAATTGGCCAGGCAGTCAGAGAGCCCAGGACAGGAGCCGTCTCTACTTCTGCTCTCTGAATCTCTTGGCTTGGAAACAGGGGGCCAGCCAAGCAGCATTGGAGAAATGGAAGAAGAGGCAGTGTGCAGTGATGCCCAACACCTTTTTCTCTCTGACTCTGAAGAGGCAGGTGAGCCAGTGCCTCCGGTGACCACAGCGCAGTACGCATCTGATGATGAAACTCAGGTGCCGCTTTCTCGTGCGTACTGTGCTGCTGAGACTACCCAGGAGGAGCAGTTGGTGGCAGAGGGTAGTGGAGATGATGAGGTCCTTGACCCATCGTGGCGTGAGGAACAGGAAGGTGGTGGGAGCAGCTCAGAGGAAGAGCTTCCTCTTACGGGCCAAAGAGGGAGAGGGAGGGGGAAGACTGCGGAGCCTGTAGCCTCCACTTTGGCACCCGTTAGGAGCCTGTCTCTTTCCAAAGCCAAAAAGGGCGCTCCCAAGACTTGCAGTGCCTGGTCCTTTTTTGACACAGTTGCAGATGACATTTGTTTTGTCAAATGCAAGCTGTGTCATCATAAAGTAAAAAGAGGGAAAAATGTCAGCAACCTCAATACCACAAATATGTGGAAACATGTGCGGACCAGGCACGCGATGGAGTTACAGAAACACACTGAAGATGTAGGCCAACCAACAGCGGCAGCTACCACCTCTTCAGCTCGTGTTGCCTCTTCCTCCAGCTCACGCACAGCTGGTTTGGCTTCCTCCCAGAGACCTTGTGTAATTCCACCCACAGCACCACCTTCCCAGTCATCCTCACACTCCCAGTCTACTCTACAGCCATCGGTAGTACAGGCATGGGAGAAAAGGCGGGCATTCTCGGCCAACCACCCCCGAGCACAGGCTCTGAATGCAGGCATTGCCAAACTGTTGTCCCTGGAAATGCTCTCGTTCAGGCTGGTGGAGACTGACAGCTTCCGTGACTTGATGGCATTGGCAGTCCCACAGTACAAGGTGCCCAGCCGCTTTTACTTCAGCAGGCAGGCTGTCCCTGCCCTGCACAGGCATGTTGAGGCAAACATAAAACATGCGCTACTGAACGCCGTCAGTAGCAAGGTCCACCTCACCACCGATGCGTGGACCAGTCAGCATGGACAGGGGCGATATGTTTCCCTCACTGCCCATTGGGTTAATGTTGTTGAGCCAGGTACAGATCGTGCGAGTGGCGCAGGACGTGTCCTGCCCACTCCAAGGATTGCAGGAATCCAGTCTGTACGCATCGACTCCTCCTCTTACACCAGTTCCTCTGATTCCTCTCTGCAGGATCCGTCACAGTCCACCCCCACATGGACCCGTGAACGTTTACCTATGACCGACATGAGCACAGTCGTGGCCAAACGTCAGCAGGCCGTCTTGAAACTAGTTTCATTGGGGCATCGAAGCCACACAGCGCAGGAGCTCTGGAATGCCATCAAGCAGGAGAGCGATGTGTGGTTACTGCCAGCGAATCTCCAGCCAGGCATGGTAGTGTGTGACAATGGCCGAAATCTGGTGGCAGCTTTGGCCCTTGGCAACCTCACTCACATCCCATGTCTGGCACATGTGCTCAATTTGGTTGTGCAGAGTTTTCTGAGGGACTATCCGGATCTTGATGCCCTGCTGCACAAGGTCCGCCTAGAGTGTGCTCACTTGCGGCGTTCCAGCTTGGCCAGATCCCGCATTGCTGCTCTGCAGCGCAGATTCCGCCTTCCGGAACACCGCATCATATGTGACCTACCTACCCGGTGGAATTCCACGTTACATATGTTGGAGCGGTTGTGTGAGCAGCAGCAAGCAGTTATGGAGTACCAGCTGCATCAGGCGCAAAGAAGTCGCAGTCAGCGCCGATCAGACTTCACAACCACAGAGTGGGCCACTCTGAAGGACGTCTGCCAGGTTTTGCGTCCTTTTGATTATTCCACGCGGATGGCAAGTGCAGATGATGCACTAGTCAGCATGACTGTCCCCCTTATCTGCCTGCTTCAGCAAACTTTGCAAGGGTTAAGGGATGATGTGGTGGAAGAGGTGGAGGATGAGGAGTCACCTTTTCCATCAGCTTCTGGAGAGTCAGCGCCACGTGGTTCCTCACAAAGGGGTACGCAGGGGCCAATTTGTGAGGAGGATGAGGAGGAGTCAATGGACGAGGAAGAGCTCCGTCCAGAGGAGGGAGCGACACAATTGTCCAGTGGTCAGTGTGTACAGCGAGGGTGGGGTGATGACGAGCGGGCAGAGATCATGTCTCAAGCAGGGGACAGCGTTTCTGGGCCAGTTGGCACTCTGCAGCACATGGTGGATTTCATGCTGCAGTGCCTGAGAAATGACCGCCGCATCGACCACATTCTCAACATGCCTGATTATTGGGTGTTCACCCTCCTCGATCCTCGCTACCGGGACAACGTCCAAAACCTCATCCCTGCGTTGACCCGGGAGCGTAAATTGCGGGAGTACCACGACACACTGGTGAATTCCATCATCTTCTCCTGTCCAACTGAGAGGAGTGCTACTAGTGCTTTACAAAGCAGCTCAGTGCGTCGAGGCAGTGGGGGAGGCTCTGCCCAAAGAGGGAGCAGAAGCAGTGCCTCTGCCCAATGCCCAAGGCAAGCCCAGTATGGCACAACTCTGGCACACTTTTGTGTGCCCGCCCCAAATGTCTACACCATCACCGGCGGCTCCAGTCAGCAGGAGGCAACGGTTCCGTCAGATGGTGACAGACTACATGGCTTGCCCTCTTACTGTACTCCCCGACGGCTCTTCCCCGTTCAAGTTTTGGGTCTCTAAGCTGGATACATGGCCAGAGCTAAGTCAGTATGCATTGGAGGTGCTGGCTTGCCCTGCGGCTAGTGTCTTATCGGAACGTGTCTTTAGTGCCGCAGGTGGTGTACTAACAGACCGTCGCATGCGACTATCCTCCAATAACGTTGACCGGCTTACTTTCCTGAAAATGAACCAGGCATGGATCTCGCAGGAATTTGCCACTCCTCTGCCTGATTAATTAATTGGGTGTCATCCAGGTCTTCTGCTGTGTTCATCTTTCTACCACCTGAAATGCTATTCCTGGGCTCCAACACCGCCAGTTGCGGCTCAGAAGTGCAGGCTGCACAGTCAAAACATACGACCCAGTGTTATTGGGTTTCAGTAACGTTAGCTGATCCCCAGCTGTGTAGACGGCAATGTGTCCTGCGACCGCTACGCTGGCACAACAACCTGAATGTAAGGGAACCTGCCCCCCCCCCCCATCGTTTGTTACTGAAAGAGCCATCTTGTGCAGCAGTAATGCTGCACAAGGAAAAGGTAGCTATTTTTTTTGGGCTCCTTGCACACGCAGAACTTAACACTTATAAAATGTGTTCACTGATACCGTTATACCGTCCCAGAGCTGGGACTTTCCTTCGTAATGTGACGCAGCACAGCCGTCATTCCTACCCCCTTGGTGCCATGCGCTGCCTCCTCAGCGTTGTTTTAAGCTGTCACGGAGCCTGTGCTGTTCTGTTATCCCTTGGCCATGCCCTATTTGCGCTGCCTGTCTTCTGACATAATTTGGTGTCAGGCTGGCTGCGCCTGTGCGGCCGCGCTGCCATAGATCCCGCCTCGCAGTGTCTTCTGATTGAGTCACACTGCGGGCCTGGGATCCATGGGCATGCGCAGTGCATATCTTCCCCTCGGGCTCTCGCTCATTTCCCTCCGCCTTCTTTAGACTGTGCGCCGTCAGCTGATCCCTAATAGCATGCCACGGCCGTGACAACGCACAGTCTGAAGAAGAGGGAATGAGGGGAGTGAGAGTCGAGGATATGCACTGTGCATGCCCATGGATCCAAGGCCCGCAGTGGGATTACGTTAGACGAGACTGCGAGGTGGGATCTGGAGCAGCGTGGACGCACAGGCACTGACAGCCTGACACCAAATTATGTCAGAAGACAGGCAGCGCTAATTGGGCATGGCCAAGGGATAACAGAACAGCGCAGGCTCCGTGACAGTTTAAAACAACGCTGAGGAGGCAGCACATGGCACCAAGGGGATAGGAATGACAGCTGTGCTGTGTCCCATTACGAAGGAAATTCGCACCTCCGTGACGGTTTAACGGTATAAGGGGACACATTTTTAGTGTTTACTTCTGTGTTTGCAAGGAGCATAATTAAAAGAGCAACCTTTTCCTTTTGCATCCTTAGCGCTGCACAAGATGGCTCTTTCAGCTACAAACGTCTTGGGGGGGGGTTAAAGGTTCCCTTTCAACTTGCTCCAATCAGGCTTCGGCCTACACTCTGTTCCTCTGCTCCTCCTGCTGTCCCTGGGCTCTAACACCGCCAGTTGGTGCCTGGAAGTGCTGTGTGCACAGTCAACAGTCGCTCCTCTGTTATTGGGGTTCAGTAACGTCAGCTGATCCCCAGCTGTGTGTGCGGTAATACCTCCAATCTGCTCCTCCTGCTGTCCCTGGGCTCTAACACCGCCAGTTGGTGCCTGGAAGTGCTGTGTGCACAGTCAACAGTCGCTCCTCTGTTATTGGGGTTCAGTAACGTCAGCTGATCCCCAGCTGTGTGTGCGGTAATACCTCCAATCTGCTCCTCCTGCTGTCCCTGGGCTCTAACACCGCCAGTTGGTGCCTGGAAGTGCTGTGTGCACAGTCAACAGTCGCTCCTCTGTTATTGGGGTTCAGTAACGTCAGCTGATCCCCAGCTGTGTGTGCGGTAATACCTCCAATCTGCTCCTCCTGCTGTCCCTGGGCTCTAACACCGCCAGTTGGTGCCTGGAAGTGCTGTGTGCACAGTCAACAGTCGCTCCTCTGTTATTGGGGTTCAGTAACGTCAGCTGATCCCCAGCTGTGTATCCGGCAACGTGTCATGCGACCGCCACGCTGGCACAACTAAAATGTAAGGGGACCTGTCCCCCCCCCCCCTAGGCGTTTGTTACTGAAAGAGCCACCATGTGCAGCACTAATACTGCACAAGGGAAAGGTCGCTCTTGAAATTATGCTCCTTGGAAACGCTGAACTACACACTCATGTAATGTGTCCCCTCACACCGTCCAACCGTCCCAGAGGTGGGACTTTCCTTTGTAATGTGACGCAGCACAGCCGTCATTGCTACCCCCTTGGCACCGTGCGCTGCCTCCTTAGCGTTGTTTGATTCCGTCATGGACCCTGCACTGTTATGTTATCCCTTGGCCATGCACAGTTTGCGCTGCCCGTCCTCTGACATCATTTGTTGTCGTCCTGGCTGCGCCTGTGCGTCCACGCTGCCCGAAATCCCACCTCGCAGTGTCGTCTAATGTGATCCCACAGTGGGCCTGGTATCCATGGCCATGCGCAGTGCATATACTAGCCTCTCATTCCCCTTCTTCATGCTTCTTCAGACTAGGCAGCGTCAGCTGATCCCTAATAGCATGCCACGGCCGTGACGCCGCACAGTCTGAAGAAGCATGAAGGAGGTGAGTGAGAGGCGATGATATGCACTGCGCATGCCCATGGATCCCTGGCCCGCAGTGGGATTACATTTGATGACACTGCAAGGTTGGATCTCGGGCAGCTTTGACGCACAGGCACTGCCAGCCTGACACCTAAATGATGTCAGAAGACGGGCACCGCTAACTGTGCATGGCCAAGGGATAACATTACAGCGCGGGCTCCGTGACAGAACCAAACAACGTTGAGGAGGTGGCGCACGGCACCAAGGGGGTTGGAATGACGGCTGTGCTGTGTCACATTACAAAGGAAAGTCTCACTTCCGGGATGGTTTGACGGTGTGAAGGGACACATTATATGAGCGTTTGCAAGGAGCATAATTTTCGGAGCCACCATTTTCCATGTGCAGTATTACTGCTGTACAAGATGGCTCTTTCAGCAACAAATGCCTGGGGGGGTTAAAGGTTCCCTTTCAACTTGCTCCACTGCAGGCTTCGGCCTACACTCTGCTCCTCTTTGATTCCCTGGGTTTCAACACTGTCAGTTGACACCTGGAAGTGTTGTCTACACAGAAAAAACACTAGGTGATGTGTCAGTGGGGTTCAGCACCGCCAGCTGTTCCCCTGCTGTGTAGTCGGCATCGTGTCCAGCACAAGCCACGCTGGCACAACCGACCAAAAGCTTCCACCAGTGCAGGCTTCGGCCTACACTTTGCTCCTCTCCTCCTCCTGCTGACCCTGGGCTCAAACACTGCTAGCTGCACAGAGAAAAACACCAGCCAATGTGTTAGTGGGGTTCAGCAACGCCAGCTGTTCCCCTGCTGTGTAGCCGGCATCGTGTCCTGCAAACGCCACGCAGGCACATGAACTGAAATTGAAGGGAGCCTGGCCCCCTCTCCCCCAGGTGTTTCTATGTATAACAGCCACCTTGTACAGTAGTACTGCTGCATTTGTACAAGGTGGCTGACTTTTTATCCTTGCCCACGTGGAACTCAACACGTACAAAATGTGTCTCTTTGAGACCATTCCACTGTCCCTGAGGTGTGACTTTCCTTTCTAATGATACGCAGCACCCCCCTTGGTAGCGCTTCCCATCTTCTGACATCATCGGTTGGCTAGTTGCGCCTGTGCGTCCGCCCTGCCTGAATAAAATGCTCCTCGTTGTCTTAATTATTTTGACTGCGAGGGTGTGATTGATGGGCACGAGCAGTGCATATCTTCGCCTGTCTTAACTCATCTCCTTCCGCCTTCTTCAGACTGTGCAGCCTCATGGCCGCGGCATGCGAGAAGGGATCAGATGAGGCCGCCCAGTCTGAAGCAGGTGTAAGGACATGTGTGAGCGGCAAACATATTTAGTGCACCAGGGCACAAATCCCAGCACCGCAGTGTGATTTTTTAAAAACACACTGTGGGTCTGGGATTCATGTCCACCGCTAACCGCAACGGCCAACATGAAATGAGGTCATAAGACAGGAAGCGCTCACAGCGCATGGCCAAAGGATCACAAGAGCGCAGACTCCTGTACAGCAACTAACAACGCTCAGGAAGCTGCGCCCATGCAAAAAGGTGTTGTTTTCGACACCTGTGCTGCTTTTCTTTAAAAAGACAAGTCACGCCTCCACTACTGTTTAACAGTATAATGGGCTAAATAGTGTACGTGTTGCATTCAGCTTGTGCAAGTAGACAAATTAATAGAGCAACCTTTTACTTGTGCAGCATTAATGCTGCAGAAGGAGTGGCTCTTGTACTTTGTAACACCTGAGGGGGGGTTAAAGGTAACCTTTGAAATTGGTTCAACTAGGCTTCGGCCTACACTCTGCTCCTCTCCTCCTCCTGCTGACCCTGGGTTCTAACAACGCTAGTTTTTGCCCGGAAATGCTAGCTGCACAGAGAAAAACGCCAGCCAATGTGTTAGTGGGGTTCAGCAACGCCAGCTGTTTCCCTGCTGTGTAGCTTTCATCGTGTCCAGCACAAGCCACGCTGGCACAACCGACCAAAAGCTGCCACCAGTGCAGGCTTCGGCCTACACTTTGCTCCTCTCCTCCTCCTCCTGCTGACCCTGGGCTCTAACACCGCTAGTTTTTGCCCGGAACTGCTAGCTGCACAGAGAAAAACACCAGCCAATGTGTTAGTGGGGTTCAGCAACGCCAGCTGTTTCCCTGCTGTGTAGCTTGCATCCTGTCCAGCACAAGCCACGCTGGCACAACCGACCAAATGCTGCCACCAGTGCAGGCTTCGGCCTACACTTTGCTCCTCTCCTCCTCCTCCTGCTGACCCTGGGCTCTAACACCGCTAGTTTTTGCCCGGACATGCAATCTGCACAGAGAAAAACACCAGTCAATGTGTCAGTGGGGTTCAGCAACGCCAGCTGTTCCCCTGCTGTGTAGCTTGCAACGTGACCTGCAAACGCCACGCAGGCACATGAACTGAAATTGAAGGGAGCCTGCCCCCCACCCCCAGGTGTTTCTATGTATAACAGCCACCTTGTACAGCAGTACTGCTGCATTTGTACAAGGTGGCTGACTTTTTCTCCTTGCCCACGTGGAACTCAACACGTACAAAATGTGTCTCATTAGAGACCATTACAATGTCCCTGAGGTGTGACTTTCCTTTGTAATGACACGCAGCACCACCCTTGTTAGCGCTGCCCGTCTTTTGACATCATTGGTTAGCTGGCTGCGCCTGTGCATCTCCCCTGCTCGAAACAACGCCCCTCGGTGTCTTATTTTTTTGGACAGCGAGGGTGTGATTGATGGGCATGTGCAGTGCATATGTTTGCCTGTGTTCACTCATCTCCTTCCGCCTTCTTCAGACTGGGTGTCCTCATGGCCGCGGCAGGCGATAAGGGATCAGATGAGGCCACCCAGTCTGAAGCAGGTGTAAGGACATGTGTGAGCGTCAAACATATTTACTGCACAAGGCCACGAATCCCAGCCACGCAGTGTGATTTTTTGAAAACACACTGTGGGTCTGGGATTCATGTCCACCGCTAACCGCAACGGCCAACATGAAATGAGGTCATAAGACAGGAAGCGCTCACAGCGCATGGCCAAAGGATCACAAGAGCGCAGACTCCTGTACAGCAACTAACAATGCTCAGGAAGCTGCGCCCATGCAAAAAGGTGTTGTTTTCGACACCTGTGCTGCTTTTCTTTAAAAAGACAAGTCACGCCTCCACTACTGTTTAACAGTATAATGGGCTAAATAGTGTACGTATTGCATTCAGCTTGTGCAAGTAGACAAATTAATAGAGCAACCTTTTACTTGTGCAGCATTAATGCTGCAGAAGGAGTGGCTCTTGTACTTTGTAACACCTGAGGGGGGGTTAAAGGTAACCTTTGAAATTGGTTCAACCAGGCTTCGGCCTACACTTTGCTCCTCTCCTCCTCCTGCTGACCCTGGGCTCTAACACCGCCAGTTTTTGCCCGGACATGAGATCTGCACAGAGAAAAACACCAGCCAATGTGTTAGTGGGGTTCAGCAACGCCAGCTGTTCCCCTGCTGTGTAGCTTGCAACGTGACCTGCAAACGCCACGCAGGCACATGAACTGAAATTGAAGGGAGCCTGGCCCCCACCCCCAGGTGTTTCTATGTATAACAGCCACCTTGTACAGCAGTACTGCTGCATTTGTACAAGGTGGCTAATGTTTTCTCCTTGCCCACGTGGAACTCAACACGTACAAAATGTGTCTCTTTGAGACCATTCCACTGTCCCTGAGGTGTGACTTTCCTTTCTAATGATACGCAGCACCCCCCTTGGTAGCGCTTCCCGTCTTCTGACATCATTGGTTGGCTACTTGCGCCTGTTCGTCCACCCTGCCTGAATAAAATGCTCCTCGTTGTCTTAATTATTTTGACTGCGAGGGTGTGATTGATGGGCACGAGCAGTGCATATCTTCGCCTGTCTTAACTCATCTCCTTCCGCCTTCTTCAGACTGTGCAGCCTCATGGCCGCGGCATGCGAGAAGGGATCAGCAGAGGCCGCCCAGTCTGAAGCAGGTGTAAGGACGTGTGTGAGCGGCCAAAATATTTACAGCTCAAGGCCACGAATCCCAGCACCGCAGTGTGGCTTTATGAAAAGACACTGTGGGTCTGGGATTTATGGCCATCGTTAACCGCAACGGCCAACATGAAATGATGTCATAAGATGGGCAGCGCTAACAGGGCATTGCCAAGGGATAACACAAGAGCGCAGACTCCTGTACAGCAAATAACAACGCTCAGGAAGCTGCGCCAAGCACCAAGGCGTTATTTTGGACACCTGTGCTGCGTCTCATCAAAAAACCAAGTCACGCATCCACTACAGTTTGACTGTAGAATGGGGTAAATTGTGTATGTCTTTCATTAAGCGTGTGCAAGTAGACAAATTAATAGAGCAACCTTTCACTTGTGCAGCATTAATACTGCACAAGGTGTGTCTCTTGTACTTTGTAACACCTGAGGGGGGGTTAAAGGTTTCCTTTGAAATTGGTTCAACTAGGCTTCGGCCTACACTCTGCTCCTCTCCTCCTCCTCCTGCTTCAACACGGGCTCTAACATCGCTAGTTTTTGCCCGCAAGTGCTAGCTGCACAGAGAAAAACACACGCCATTGTGTTAGTGGGGTTCAGCTACGCCAGCTGTTCCCCCAGTGTGTAGCCGGCAAAGTGTCCTGCAAACGCAACGCAGACACAAAGCTGCCTCCAGTGCAGGCTTCGGCCTACACTCATCTCCCCCTGCTTACCCTTTGCTCCAACACCGCTAGTTGGGGCTCTAGGAAGACAATCTTTAATAGGCAAGGCAACGCATCTGGGTTCCAGCACCGCCAGCTGGTTCTCGGCAGTGTTCTTGTCACAGGTACTCCCTCGTGCCAAGCCTGGTTTCAGCACCGTCAGCTGTTTCCGGGTTGTGTCAACTTCACTGAGACGCCTATGCTTGCCCCGTCGTGGTGCGGTCGAGTTAGCCAACTCCAGGCTGCCTCCAGTTTAGGAGCTTCCTATGTGGGCTGCGTGAACTGGTAGTCAAGGCTGGTTCTGTAGTGCCAGTAGGCCCAGCTCCCCCTGTAGGACTGTTGGGGTTCGGTAACTGCGGCTGCCTCGCGGCCTAGCTGTTCTCTCCTCTCCTGTGGGCCTTCGGGTCCACCACCTGGTTCCAGCACCGTCAGCTGGTTCCGGGCCGAGCCTTTGGCTTAGGTGCCTCCTCCTGGGTATCCGAGTTCCGCCAACGCCAGGCGGTCCTTGGTAGTGCTTTTAAGCACGGGCACCTACAGCTTAGTAACCGGGTTCCAGCACCGTCAGCTGGTCCTCGGTCGTGCCATTGGCTCTTGCACACTGGGGCAACGCATCCGGGTTCCAGCACCGCCAGCTGGTTCTCGGCAGTGTTCTTGTCACAGGTACTCCCTCATGCCAAGCCTGGTTTCAGCACCGTCAGCTGTTTCCGGGTTGTGTCAACTTCACTGAGACGCCTATGCTTGCCCCGTCGTGGTGCGGTCGAGTTAGCCAACTCCAGGCTGCCTCCAGTTTAGGAGCTTCCTATGTGGGCTGCGTGAACTGGTAGTCAAGGCTGGTTCTGTAGTGCCAGTAGGCCCAGCTCCCCCTGTAGGACTGTTGGGGTTCGGTAACTGCGGCTGCCTCGCGGCCTAGCTGTTCTCTCCTCTCCTGTGGGCCTTCGGGTCCACCACCTGGTTCCAGCACCGTCAGCTGGTTCTAGGCAGTGTCTTTTGCTCTTGTACCTTCTGCTCCCCATCCTGGTTCCAGTAACGTCAGCTGGTTCCGGGCAGAGCCTTTGGCTTAGGTGCCTCCTTCTGGGTATCCAAGTTCCACCAACGTCAGGTGGTCCTTGGTAGTGCTTTCAGGCACGGGTACCTCCTGCTTAGTAACCGGGTTCCAGTAACGTCAGCTGGTCCTCAGTAGTTCCACTGGCTCTTGGACCTTCGGCTACCCATCCGGGTTCCAGTACCGTCAGCTGGTTCTCGGCAGTGTCTTTTGCTCTTGTACCTTCTGCTCCCCATCCTGGTTCCAGTAACGTCAGCTGGTTCCGGGCAGAGCCTTTGGCTTAGGTGCCTCCTTCTGGGTATCCGAGTTCCGCCAACGTCAGGCGGTCCTTGGTAGTGCTTTTTAGCACGGGTACCTCCTGCTTAGTAACCGGGTTCCATTAACATCAGCTGGTCCTCGGTAGTTCCATAGGCTCTTGAACCTTCGGGTAGCCATCCAAGTTCCAGTTCCATCAGCTGGTTCTTGGCATTTTCTCAGCCTTCTTGTACCTTCTGCTACATTTCCAAGTTTAAGACCCTAAAGTCGACGACCCGGAAGACCACCCCGATGACGACGACGACGACGACCCGGAAGACCACCCCGATGACGACGACGACGACGACGGAGACGACGACGGCGGAGACGACGACGGCGGAGATGACGACACTGAAGACGACGACCCTGGAGACGACGACATGGAAGACCAAGAAGCAGAAGAACAAGAGGCTGCAGAACAAAGAGCAGAAGAACATTAAGCATAACACTTAATATCAGAGCAAAAGATATTATCTAAATTATATGCAGAAGAAGACTAAGCAGTGTATGGGGGTGAGTCCGTTCCTCCTCGTGGTGCCCCTGGATAAAGCCTGATGCTGCAGGCCAAACTGAACGCGGACAAATGTAACTTTTGTGACTGGCAGAACGGAAGGTGTAATCTTCCAACTTTTATAGATAACAACTACGGGAATGCCTGTCACAAATGAGAATATGATGAAGAAGTAGAATAGGAAGAATAATAACAGTGGAATAAAAAGAATATGTAGAATAGGAAGAATAATAATAGTTGAAGAAAATGAATATGAAGAATGTAATAAAAAAAAAAAATAGGTAGAAGATGAAGAAGAAGATGAATAAGGTGAAGAAGTTGATGTCAAAGATGCTGATGATGATGAAGATGAAAGTGTGGGAAAAGGAAAAAAAAGAAGGGGAAGGTCGTGGAATAGTGAAACATCAATATCTGACAAAATAAAAAAAAATTTACATAGTCAATATCTTTTTCAATCCGAACGTCTTTAAAAAAAAAAAAAATCATGCTATTCTATTTGATTGGACTAATCCTCATTGCCTTTAATGTCTCCGCCACCTCCCCCATACATCCTACATTATTCTTAGTTGTTTTCCTTCATGTAGAATGAACCTACAAGGAAAGAAAGGGTTTATTTTAATTCCGATATTTTGGTCCCATTGACTTGCATTGGGATCGGGTATCGGTATCGGCGATATCCGATATTTTTTGAATATCGGCCGATCCAAACCGATACCGATACTTTCCGATATCGGAAGGTATCGCTCAACACTAGTGGTGAGCATAGCTGCTTCCCAAGCAGTTGGCCCGGGTTCTATTCCAGGCCAATGCAATAATGAAGTGTTTTGGGAGTTTTTATATCGTCATACTTTTTTTGCTAACCATTTTGTAGTGTTATTGCAGAAAATGTAAAAAAAATGCTGTCATAAGCATTGGCGGTCTAGTGGTGAGCATATTTTCCTTCCAAGCAATTGACTCGAGTTTGATTTCGGGCCAATGCATGGCTTCTTTTCACCATTGGTGTTGTGTTTACTCTCTTTTAATGTTTTGTGTTAAGGCTCATGCTCTGCTTTCTTCTTACAGTTTAGCAACCACGGAAAGGAGAAAGAAATGAAGAGAATCGTTCTTATCTCTTTTCAACTTTCTCATCTAAACAACATGCTGCTCATCAGTTGTTGCTAAAAACTTAGTAGGGTTAGTCCGCAATACAAAAGCAATGCCATGGTAAGTGTTATGAAAGGTAATTCAGTACCACAATGGACATAGAGGTCAGCGCACATACAGTGACCTGGCAATAACCCAAAAAACAAGAACGAGCTCTGAGACGTGGGAACTCTGTTAACCGCAATCCCTAATCCTCTCCAACCACACTAAAGGCAGCCGTGGATTGCGCCACAGTAGAAACACAGCCCATTCTGACGTCTGTGTTCTTGCCGTTCAGCTCTGGTCAAAGTCCTATCGCACTGCATAGGCTCAGGTTTAAGCTCAGGTAATACCGCCAAATGGTGCACAGATTTACGCTCGCGCAAGCGTCGACCGATCTGAATGGCCAAAGACATAGACTCATTCAGACCAGCAGGCATAGGAAATCCCACCATGACATCCTTAAGGGCTTCAGAGAGACCTCTACTGAAAATAGCCGCGAGCGCACCTTCATTCCACTGAGTGAGCACAGACCACTTTCTAAATTTCTGACAATATACCTCTATCTCATCCTGACCCTGACACAGAGCCAGCAAATTCTTCTCTGCCTGATCCACTGAATTAGGCTCATCGTACAGCAATCCGAGCGCCAGGAAAAACGCATCAATATTACTTAATGCAGGATCCCCTGGCGCAAGGGAAAATGCCCAGTCCTGAGGATCGCCACGCAAAAAAGAAATAACAATTCTCACTTGTTGAACTGGATCACCAGAGGAGCGAGGTTTCAAGGCCAGAAACAGTTTGCAATTATTTTTGAAATTCACAAACTTGGCTCTATCACCGTAAAACAAATCAGGAATAGGAATTCTTGGTTCTAACATAGGCTTCTGAACCACCAAATCTTGAATCTTTTGTACATTTATAACGAGATTATCCAATGAAGAGCACAGACCCTGGGGGGCGTGGCCTAGCGAGCGATGTGAGCGGACGTGCGACAGATCTCTCTCCCCGCACCGCTCATAAATCCTCACCCTTGAAGGCGCCACCGAGCGCCGAAAACCGGGCGGAGTTGCTCTGTAAGACCCCTGGGCACGGAGGAGAGTGCCGGAGGCAGTGAGAGGAGAAGAGCGGCGATGCCGCGCAGAAGACAGTCGGCGCCAGCGGCTGGCGCGAAAATCCAAGATGGCGCCGTGGCAGAGGAGGAGGCGGCCAGAGCCGGCACCGCATACCGCCGGAGGCTTGAGGTAATTGCCCGGCTGGAGCGGTTTGCTCGGACGGAGGAGGGGGGTGCCCTGCTGTTGGGCCCTGAGGGGCCAGATGAGGAGGAAGTCCCGCAGAGGCAGAAGAGAGGAGGGGAAGACACCCTCAGTGTGGTGGAGGAGCAGCTTTCTCCAGGGAAGATGCAGGAGATGCACGAGACAACTAACATGTCACCTGCCGCCAGTCCAGTGCAGGCTAAGGACTCTGAGGGTGCGCAGCAATCAAACGTGGGGGAACCTACACTGCAGGACATTTTCTCAGTCGTTATACACTGCAAATCTGCCCTGGCTGCACTGAACCTAAGGGTAGATGATTTAACAGTTGAAATGAAGTCCCTTAATTCTGCTATGCGTAAAGTGGAGAAAAGAGTGGAGGTGGTGGAGGAGCGCGTGGGCAGTGTGGAAGATCAAACAAATGAACTGTTGAAAAGAGAAAAGAGATACATTCAGCGCATTGCAGAACTGGAATTTAAAACAGACGACCTGGAAAACCGTTCCCGTAGGAACAATCTAAGAATAATTGGGGTGCCGGAGAAGGTGGAGGGGAATAATCCTACGGAATACATTGAGGCATGGCTCAAAAACTCGGTGGGAGGAGCAGACCTTACCAACCACTTCTCCGTGGAAAGGGCCCATAGAGTCCCCACCCGGCCCCTGCCGCCTGGATCCCCCCCTCGAGCCCTGCTGGCAAAAATTTTGGACTATCGGGATCGGGAAACCCTACTAAGGAAGGCCAGGATCAGTGACGGACTGAGCATAGACGGAAATCGGATCTCCATCTATCCGGACTATTCGGCATCGGTGCAGAAACTGAGAATGAGGTTCGGTGAGGTCAAGAGGCGGCTCCGAGACCTGGACCTAAAATATTCGATGTTATACCCGGCTAAGCTCAGGATGGTGGTGCTGGACCGTGTTCATTTTTTCCAGAACCCGGAGGAGGCTATGCACTGGCTAGATACCAATACAAAGAAAATTGGCGTGGATCGGAGCCGTTGAGACTGACGCTGAGACTTCGCCACTCACTTGATTATACCCCCTGATGGTGATTTTTGAACTTGTTTTGTTTCTTTAGACAGAATGCACTCAAAAGTTTGAAACAGTGTGCTCGGCGGCGCAAAGAATATTTCATGTTGTTGGCGGTGGGAGGGGGAGAGATGGACTGCAAGGGGCTCAGTTCTATGTTGTATCAAGAGCTCTCAGTTCTCATACAGAGAAAGAAAGTTTGAACTAGTTGAATTCTATTGAGGTTTAGATGGGGAAGTTGGGGAAGGGGGATGGGAGGGGGTGGGTGGGTGCCGGGGGAGACCTGAAGGAGACTGCTCTAACTCATTATTTTTTCTCTAGAAAATGGGAGGGGACGTTAATATTATAAGCTGTGGAATGTTAGGGGATTAGCGGACGCCACTAAACGCGCGGCAATATTTCAGTATCTACTGAAACAGAGGCCCTCGGTGATCTGCCTGCAAGAAACCCACCTAGTGGATGAAAAAGTTGATATGTTACAGAAACGGTGGGTGCGCAAGGCGTATCATTCGACGTTCTCTAGTTATGCAAGGGGAGTGTCAGTCTTAATTCACACTAATACCCCATTTGAGGAAGTTGAGGTTAAAATTGATACGGATGGTCAATATGTTTTGTTAGTGTGTAAAATCTTTAATCGTTTAATGTGCATTGTATCATTATATATACCTCCACCATACTCTGGAAGGAAGATCCAGGACATATTGGAGTCTATAAGAGGTTGGGATGGGATCCCCCTTCTAGTGGTGGGTGATGTAAACAATATAGCAAATGACCATTGGGACAAGAGTAACCACGCATCACAGCGCAGGGACGGTAATGACACTCCCTTTGGTAACTATCTCAGAGAAATTGGTTGGATTGATTTATGGAGGGTCCGCAATGCCAATACATATTCCTATTCCTGTTACTCGACTACATACGGCTCGATGTCAAGAATTGATGTTGCCTTGGGTAACGATAGGATGAACGAACTGTTAAACGGGGTGGAATATAATCCCAGGATTTTATCAGACCATAGCCCTGTTCAGGTCTCTCTAAAGTTGTCAGGTCAGGATGGTTTGAGGAGGGCGGGTTGGAAAATTCACCCATTCTGGCTACAAATTTTAGAATGGCAAAGGTGGGGGTAGAGATAGAGGAGTTCTTCAAGATTAATGAAGGGAGCGCGGAATGCCATGTAGTGTGGGACACCATGAAAGCGTATTTAAGGGGAATTTTGTTTAGGGACGTCTCAAGACACAAGACAAGGACCAAAGAGCGGGACCAGGGCGTTCTAGAGGAGCTGAAAGCAGCAGAGGCAGCATTGGGGGAACATCATACTAAGGAATCTCAGAGTCGTATGAGGGCAGCTCAGAGGGAGGTCGATCAGTTATTTCTGAAAAAGGCGGAGAGGTTGAGGGCCTTTCAGAGAGAGACTTTCTACTCGGAGGGGGAGAAGGTGGGGCAATTGCTCTCGGTATTGGCGTCCGCGCAAAGAGACTCTTCACATGTCTACTCTATTAAGACGGAGGAGGGAACGTTGGTTACTCAGGGGGAGCAGATCCTGGAAGTGTTTAGGAAATTTTATGAAAAATTATATACGTCCAGTGTGGAGAGGGGATCCGAGGATATGGCGAGGTACTTGGAAGAAATTGATCTGCCCCGGTTGAGTAGAGAGGAGTGTGAATTATTGGAGGAACCAATTGGGGAGGATGAATTGGGGGTGGCTTTGGCGGGTGTTGCGGGGGGTAAGACTCCGGGAGCGGATGGAATTCCAGCTGAGGTTTATAAGACCTTGAAAGAAACTCTGTTGGCCAGGCTGGTGGGGGTGTACAATAGCTCGCTGGAAAGAGGGGAGTTGCCTTTGTCGATGAGAGAGGCTATAGTGGTGGTTATCCCTAAGGCCGACAAAGATCCACTGATGCCAGAATCCTATAGACCAATTTCACTCTTGACTGCCGACATTAAGATTTTGGCAAAAGCCTTGGCAAATAGGTTGAGTAGGGTGATAGACAAATTGGTACACCCTGACCAGTCAGGCTTCATGCCTAACAAATCAACGGCACTCAACCTGAGAAGGTTGTTCTTAAATCTACAAATCCCTTCGGATAATGTTGGCAAACGGGTTGTGGTATCTTTGGACGCCCACAAGGCCTTTGACTGTGTGGAGTGGAGTTATCTGTGGTCAGTGTTGGAACGTTTGGGGTTTGGACCTAGATTCATCTCATGGGTGCGGCTGTTGTACTCTTCCCCGGTGGCAAAAGTAAGGGTGAATGGCGTCCTCTCTGAGACTTTCTCTTTGTCTAGGGGAACTAGACAGGGCTGTCCTTTGTCCCCGCTGCTTTTTGCCCTGGCGGTGGAACCCCTTGCTGCGAAAATTAGAGGCTCCCGGGAGGTATGGGGATTTATGTACGGGGATTCGGAAGAGAGGGTAGCGTTATACGCAGATGATATTTTGCTCTTCTTGGAGGATTCGGGGGAGTCCCTGACAGGGGCAGAGGCCATTATTGAAGAATTTGGGAGCTACTCTGGCCTGAGAATCAATTGGGAAAAGTCCAATATGATGTTAGTAGATGGGGATTATGAGAATAGCGTAATGAGGGAATCTCATGCAAAGTTGAGGTTGGTGGATAAATTTAAATATCTGGGGATTCAGATCGCGCTACCTCTGACGAGTTTTGAGGAACTAAACTTGGCGCCACTATTGCGGAAGATACGTAATAAGGTTCAGGCGTGGAAAAAGTTACACTTATCGGTCATTGGTAGAATAAATGTAATAAAGATGATTGTGATGCCACAACTTCTCTACGTGCTGCACAACTCCCCTATATGGATATCGCAGAATAGATTTCGGAGGATTAGATCTTTGTTTGGCGAGCTGATTTGGGGCGGGAAAAGTCCTAGATTTAAACAGGAAATTCTACAAAGACCAAAGACGGAGGGGGGAGTGGCACTGCCTAACCCATGGTTATACTTTTTGGCTTCACAATGTCAACATTTTAGGGGATGGGGTGTGGAATCGGGTTGGGAGCGGACACCCTGCAGTCTGAGGAAATTGATTGGGTCAAGGGTACTAACTGAGGGTTTGGAGGGTGGGCATTTCCGAGAGAAGGGTACTAAATTCTGCACTATTAGGCTTATCCATAAGATTTGGGACAAAGTTAAAGGAATTAGGGGTGTGAGGGCACTTACTAGGTTTTCGCCCATATGGAATAATTGTCTCTTGCAGGAGTTTAGACAGATGGAGGGATTCCATGTTTGGAAGGGAGCGGGAATCTCTTGGATAAGCCAAGTCTTGCACCAAGGTAGAATTAAGAGCTTCGAAACATTACAGGAGGAATTTCGGCTGCCAAGCACTGAACTGTACCAATATAACCGCATCTCTCATGCATATCGGGCACAATGTAAGAGGGGGCCTAAGGAGATCCAGGTGGATCTAATGCTAGATTTTATCCTCATGGGGGAAGGCACGAAAGGGGTGATCTCAGGAATATATGAATTCCTTCTATTTTCCTTCTTAGAGGGGCACCCTATCAGAGCCAGAGCGAAGTGGGAGGCAGACTTGGGGGCGATTGACGGCGATCAGTGGGACTCAATATTGGAATACGTGCCCAGGATCTCGATGAGTGAGCCTGGGAGGCTGTCACAGCTGTTGGTCATTCATAGGGCTTATAGAACCCCGGACATGTTGTACAAAGCTGGTCTAAGACCTAACTCCGAATGCCCTAGGTGCTCGCAGTCCGAGGCGGGTATCCTCCATATGATGTGGCAGTGCCCCAGGTTGTCCTCGTTTTGGATCGTGGTGCTAAACAAAGTGGGACTAACATACAAATGTTCGATACCACGGGATCCTCTGGTATGCATATTGGGTTACGTGGAGGAGATTGTAACTGATAACTCGTACAAAATAGTTATTGCAAGATTGTTGTTTATTGCTCGAAAGTTGATCGCTAAGTTTTGGATAAGGGTAGAGCCACCAACGAGAAAAGATTTCATGACACAAGTGGACTATATCGTGGCATTGGAGAAGAGCATTTATTCTAAAAGAAACAAGATGGACCTTTTCAACAAGCTGTGGATTCCTTGGCTCGAGTCGACGTGATCTGGAGATTGTTTTCTAGCTTTTGGGTACTCTGCCCCCGTGGGAGCAGTATTGACATGACACCTTCTTGTTCTTGGTTAAGGATAGAAGTTTGGGAGGATCGGAGTGGTTCTTGGTGGGTCTCCGGGGGCGGGGGGGGGGGGGAGGAGGGGAGGGGAGGGAGGCTGGTTTGGGATTAAAAAGTTTATTGAAAATGCAGAACATATGTATGTACTGTTTACAGCAATGCAATCTACTTATATTTTTCTTAATGTTTAATAAAAATATTTGATTAAAAAAGAAGAGCACAGACCCTGAATGTCCATGTCCACACCTGTGTCCTGAACCACCCTAATGTCTAGGGGGAAAAAAAGGCAAAACACAGTGCAGAGAAAAAAAAATGGTCTCAGAACTTCTTTTTTCCCTCTATTGAGAATCATTAGTACTTTTGGCCTCCAGTACTGTTATGAAAGGTAATTCAGTACCACAATGGACATAGAGGTCAGCGCACATACAGTGACCTGGCAATAACCCAAAAAACAAGAACGAGCTCTGAGACGTGGGAACTCTGTTGACCGCAATCCCTAATCCTCTCCAACAACACTAGAGGCAGCCGTGGATTGCGCCTAACGCTCCCTATGCAACTCGGCACGGCCTGAGAAACTAGCTAGCCTGAAGATAGAAAATAAGCCTACCTTGCCTCAGAGAAATATCCTCAAAGGAAAAGGCAGCCCCCACATATAATGACTGTGAGTTAAGATGAAAAGACAAACGTAGAGATGAAATAGATTTAGCAAAGCGAGGCCCAACTTTCTGAACAGAGCGAGGATAGGAAAGGTAACTTTGCGGTCAACACAAAACCCTACAAAAACCACGCAAAGGGGGCAAAAAGACCCTCCGTACCGAACTAACGGCACGGAGGTACACCCTGTGCGTCCCAGAGCTTCCAGCAAGCAGGAAAAAACAAATAGACAAGCTGGACAGAAAAAAAACAGCAAACAAAAAGCAAATAATAACTTAGCTATGCAGAGCAGCAGGCCACAGGAACGATCCAGGAGGAGACAGGTCCAATACTAGAACATTGACTGGAGGCCAGGATCAAAGCACTAGGTGGAGTTAAATAGAGCAGCACCTAACGACTTCACCATATCACCTGAGGAAGGAAACTCAGAAGCCGCAGTACCACTTTCCTCCACCAACGGAAGCTCACAGAGAGAATCAGCCGAAGTACCACTTGTGACCACAAGAGGGAGCTCTGCCACAGAATTCACAACAGGTAAGCATTGGTGTTGTGCTGGTTGGTATGGTTGCTTTTTGAACAATAGGCCATAGTTTACTTCTATAACAGCTTAATGTATTTTGCTTTTAGTGGTGTTTTTACTCTTTTTAACTTTTTTTAAGGCTTATGCTGTGATTTTTTTGGTAACACTTTAGTTACTTTAATGGGCAAAAAAACAACATAATTGAGAGCATTTGTAGACAGAGGTGGAAAAGCAATAAATGTATTCAAAAAAGCTCATCTCGTCCCCTCAATTTCAACTTTTGCTCTCAAATGTCTCTTTAAAAACATATGCTGCTGCTATTCTTTCCTTGGTAACAACTTAGCAGAGTAAGTGCTCGAAATGCAAAAAATTGGCAGAGGCTTTTAGCAGTCATTTTGTGGTGGTTTTGACTCTTTTTAATCTTTTTGTGTTAAGGTCTCATAGTGTACTTTCTATTTTGGTAAGACTTTAGGTAACTTACGGGCAAATAGCGAAAACAATTGAGAGAATTTTAGAAATTGGTAGAAATGCTACGCAGCTGGTTCAAAAGAGTTAATTTATGAGTTTTGGACAACACCTTGCCTTTTTGAAAACTTTTTTTTATCAATCAGCGCTTTCCCATCATATTCAGTCCGTTCTTTTTTGTGTTAACACTTTAGCACCTTTGGGCAACAAAAGCCAAATTTGGAAAGAGGGCTCATGCATTGGTGGTCTAGTGGTGAGCATAGCTGCTTCCCACGTAGTTGATCCTGGTTCGATTCCCGGCCAATGCAATTATGAAGTATCTTAGTTTTTTTTTATATCTTCATACTTTTTTTGCTAACTATTTTGTAGTATTATTGCAGAAAATGTAAAAAAAATGCTGTCATAAGCGTTGGTGGTATAGTGGTGAGCATAGCTGCCTTCCAAGCAGTTGACCCGGGTTCGATTCCCGGCCAACGCATGGCTTCTTTTCACCATTGGTGTTGTGTTTACTCTCTTTTAACGTTTTGTGTTAAGGCTCATGCTCTACTCTCTTCTTACAGTTTAGCAACCACGGAAAGGAGAAAGAAATGAAGAGAATCGTTCTTATCTCTTTTCAACTTTCTCATCTAAACAATATGCTGCTCATCAGTTGTTGCTAAAAACTTAGTAGGGTTAGTCCGCAATACAAAAGCAATGCCATGGTAAACATTGGTGTTGTGCTGGTTGGTATGGTTGCTTTTCGAACAATAGGCCATAGTTTAATTCTATAACAGCTCAATGCATTTTGCTTTTCGTGGTGTTTTTAATCTTTGTAACTTTTTTGTTAAGCCTTATGCTGTGATTTTTTTTTTATAACACTTTAGTTACTTTAATGGGCAAAAAATCAACATCATCAAGAGAATTTGTGGACAAAGGTAGAAAAGCTGCATATTTATTCGAAAACGCTCATCTCTCCTTCTTTCACTCTAGAAATATCAGTCATAGGTAGGTTAGTGGAGAGAGGAAACTCAAGGAGTTCATTTTTTAACAGATTTAATTTTAGATAGAAGGAATAATATTAATAATAATAATAATTTTTATTTATATAGCGCCAACATATTCCGCAGCGCTTTACAAATTATAGAGGGGACTTGTACAGACAATAGACATTACAGCATAACAGAAATACAGTTCAGAACAGATACCAGGAGGAATGAGGGCCCTGCTGCTCGAAAGCTACAAACTATGGGGAAAAGGGGAGACACGAGAGGTGGATGGTAACAATTGCTTTAGTTATTCGGACCAGCCATAGTGTAAGGCTCAGGTGTTCATGTAAAGCTGCATGAACCAGTTATCTGCCTAAGTATGTAGCAGTACAGACACAGAGGGCTATTAACTGCATAAAGTGTATGAGAACATGATGCGAGGAACCTGATTATGGTTTAACTTATATGAATGGGCCACACAGGGATCGTTAGGTTAATGCGTTGAGGCGGTAGGCCAATCTGAAGAAATGTGTTTTTAGGGTACGCTTAAAACTGTGGGGGTTAATCGTATTAACCTGGGTAGTGCATTCCAAAGAATTGGCGCAGGACGTGAAAATTCTTGGAGACGGGAGTGGGAGGTTCTGATTATTGAGGACAGGGGCGGATCATCAGAGGGTCAATATGGGCGGTAGCCCAGGGCCCAGTGGTCTGGGGGGGCCCTGGGCTACCGCACAGATTGACCCTCTGATGATCATCTGTGAATGCCGCTGCCGGCGGCCGCCGCCAGCATTTATGTGCCCCTGCCGTACCCGGTGGGCAGAGAGAGGGGGCCGGCATCGGGCCCCTTCTCATCTGCTCACCGGGCCCCTTCCGGCGCTGCGGCGATTTCCTATTGGTGTGCGGGCGCGCGCCCGCACGTCAATAGTTAACAACAGCCGCCAGCCAATTGGAGGCTGGCGGCTGATGTCGGCCGCAGGAACACACATCGCTGGCGTCTGACGTCATTGTCAGTCGCCGGCGAGTGTGCTCTGTTGGAGGGAGCTCGTCGCTGGAGCGCGGACAGGTGAGGAGACTTTGTTTTTTGTTTTTTTTTATAACGGTGGACACACTGAGGGCAATGCTGGAGGACACTGGGGCAGATTGCTGGAGGACACTGGGGCAGATTGCTGGAGGACACTGGGGCAGATTGCTGGAGGACACGGGCAATGCTGGAGGACACTGGGGCAATGCTGGAGGACACTGGGGCAGATTGCTGGAGGACACTGGGGCAGATTGCTGGAGGACACGGGCAATGCTGGAGGACACTGGGGCAGATGGCTGGAGGACACTGGGGCAGATGGCTGGAGGACACTGGGGCAGATTGCTGGAGGACACTGGGGCAGATGGCTGGAGGACACTGGGGCAGATTGCTGGAGGACACTGGGGCAGATGGCTGGAGGACACTGGGGCAGATGGCTGGAGGACACTGGGGCAATGCTGGAGGACACTGAGGAAGATTGCTGGAGACACTGGGGCAATGCTGGAGGACACTGGGGCAGATTGCTGGATGACACAGGGGCAGATTGCTGGAGGACACTGGGGCAATGCTGGAGGACACTGGGGTAATGCTGGAGGACACTGGGGCAGATTGCTGGAGGACACTGGGGCAATGCTGGAGACACTGGGGGAAATGCTGGACATACTGGGGGAAATGCTGGACATACTGGGGCAGATTGCTGGACACACTGGTGGTAATATTCGGGACACACTGGGGCAGATTGCTGGACACACTGGGGGCAGGACTGGAGGCATGGGCAGAATGTAGACACGGAGCATGATTGGAGACACGGGGCAGAATTAAAGACATGGGGCAGGATTGGATCATGGGGCAGGATGGATACGATGGAGACATATGGGGCAGGATGTGGAGATCATATGGGGTAGAATGGATACTCATGAGGGCAGGATGCGAGAACATATGGCTGGAGCCAGGAATGAGACACACGGGGCCAGGATGTGGAATATTATTACCATAGGGGCTAATTAAGGGATATTATTACTGCAGTGATGTATTTAATTTTTTTTTTGAGTATACTGTTTTAAATGGGGGTCGGTCCTGTTACTGTGCAGAGTGACACTATATCGCCTTTTTTTCTTCATGTGGTGTAATGTAGAAGTTGTGAAAAATTAAGTAATGTGTTCTGCAAGCGGAGCTCGAGATAACTGTGTTATTTACTGCAGAAACGAGTCCTGGCTGGAAGAAATGATGGCGGTCTGTGCTGGCTGAAAGATGAAGGACTTCACCTAGAGACGTCACTGGTGAGTCAGTGTTACCTATACACTGACACTATACACTGTATACTATATAGGGCTCCTGTGTATAATACCACCAGTGATCTCTGTATTACCTCTACACAGACACTGCATACTAAGTACAGATCTCCTGTGAATACTGGCACTTATGGTGATAGTTTTGTGTTGTTGTTTTTTACTGATCAGTATTGTAGTATTCAGTCACCATGTGGTGGTAATATGTGGTCTGGAAATGGTGTTGTGGTATTTGTCCCTTGTATGTGATATTTGGTCACCAAGTGGTGGTAATATGTGGTCTTGACATGGTGCGGTGGTATTTGTTCCTTGTATGTGATATTATTCGATCACTGTGGTTGTAATTTGTGGTCTGGTCATGGCGCGGTGGTATTTGTTCCTTGTATGTGATATTATTCGATCACTGTGGTTGTAATTTGTGGTCTGGTCATGGTGCGGTGGTATTTGTTCCTTGTATGTGATATTATTGGTCAAAATATACCTAAATTGTATTGCAGATTCTAACAAATATTTAATAGGTTACAGTAGAGTAGGGCCCGGCCATTTTTCTGGAATAATCTGGTTCGGGTATATCATGACCCCCGTCACATGACCGGGGGTGATGGGGGGGGGCCACAGTGTCTGAACAGCCCAGGGCCCTGGCTACCCTTAATCCACTCCTGATTGAGGATACTAACCTCAGGTCATTAGCAGAATGGAGGGCACGGGTAGGGTGGTAGGCTGAGACCAGGGAGATGTAGGTTGGTGCTGAGCCATGGAGAGCATGAACAGGGTGGTAGGCTGAGACCAGGGAGGAGATGTAGGGTGGTGCTGAGCCATGGAGAGCACAGGTAGGGTGGTAGGCTGAGACCAGGGAGGAGATGTAGGGTGGTGCTGAGCCATGGAGGGCACGGGTAGGGTGGTAGACTGAGACCAGGGAGGAGATGTAGGGTGGTGCTGAGCCATGGAGTGCTTTGTGGATGAGGGTAGTAGTTTTGTACTGGATTCTGGAGTGGATGGGTAGCCAGTGTAATGACTGGCACAAGGTAGAGGCATCGGTGTAATGGTTGGTGAGGTGTTGTGAATTCTGTGGCAGAGCTCCCTCCTGTGGTCACAAGTGGTACTTCGGCTGGTTCTCTCTGTGAGCTTCCGTTGGTGGAGGAAAGTGGTACTGCGGCTTCTGAGTTTCCTTCCTCAGGTGATATGGTGAAGTCGTTAGGTGCTGCTCTATTTAACTCCACCTAGTGCTTTGATCCTGGCCTCCAGTCAATGTTCTAGTATTGGACCTGTTTCCTCCTGGATCGTTCCTGTGGCCTGCTGCTCTGCATAGCTAAGTTCCTCTTTGCTATTTGTTTGCTGTTTTTTTCTGTCCAGCTTGTCAATTTGTTTTTTACTGCTTGCTGGAAGCTCTGGGGTGTACCTCAGTGCCGTTAGTTCAGTACGGAGGGTCTTTTTGCCCCCTTTGCGTGGTTTTTGTAGGGTTTTGTGTTGACCGCAAAGTTACCTTTCCTATCCTCGCTCTGTTCAGAAAGTTGGGCCTCACTTTGCTAAATCTATTTCATCTCTACGTTTGTCTTTTCATCTTAACTCACAGTCATTATATGTGGGGGCTGCCTTTTTCTTTGGAGTATTTCTCTGAGGCAAGGTAGGCTTAATTTCTATCTTCAGGCTAGCTAGTTTCTCAGGCCGTGCCGAGTTGCATAGGGAGCGTTAGGCGCAATCCACGGCTGCCTTTAGTGTGTTGGAGAGGATTAGGGATTGCGGTCAACAGAGTTCCCACGTCTCAGAGCTCGTTCTTGTTTTTTGGGTTATTGCCAGGTCACTGTATGTGCGCTGACCTCTATGTCCATTGTGGTACTGAATTACCTTTCATAACAGTGAGGAATATGATCCTGGCTGCAGCATTCAGGACAGATTTGAGCGGGGAGAGTTTGGTAAGAGGGAGGCCGTTTAGTAGACAGTTACAATAGTTCAGACAAGAATGAATAAGAGAAACAGTAAGAGTTTTTGCAGAGTCTAAAGTAAGAAAAGGGTGAATTCTAGAAATGTTTATGAGATGCAGATAAGAAGAGCGAGCCAATGATCGGATGTGGGGGGTGAATGAAAGCTCGGAATCAAGTATGACCCCAAGGCAGCGGGCATGTTGCTTGGGAGTAATGCTTCATCTATGTTCTAGCTGCTACTCTCTTTCACATCTTTATCTCTTTTACCCATTCTGCGCAGATTTCCACATCAGCTCCTCTCTCCTCCCCTTTCCCCTGTACAATGTTCATGCTCTACTGACATTTCTCATTCACTCCAAACCATCCACTTCCACCATATAGTGCACAAAACCATCCCATAAATCACTGAACCCCCTGCTCTTTCTCTTTTTTCTCCTTCTCTCAGTTGCTGGCGACATCTTCCTTTACCCTGGCCCTCCTTTCACTTGTATTTATAACTCTGTTTCTGCTGCATCTAAAAACTCTACTAATCTTATTAACATTCAGTGCTCACCTTTTTCTATCTCTTTTATTTGTGTCCTTTGGACCTCACAGTCAGCGTGCAACAAAATATCCTATGGCCACAACTTCTTCCTTTCTAATTCCCTTAACCTTCTGGCTGTCACTGAATCCTCGATCCAGCAGTCAGACACCACCTCCATTGCTGCTCTCTCACACAGTGGACTACAATTGTCACATACACCCAGATCTGACAGCACACAGGGTGGAGGTATTGGCATGCTCCATTTATCATAAGGTGCTTTCCAGGTTATCCTCCCCATAACCGTGCTTATGTTTCCTTATGATGAAGTTCACACCATTAGACTCTTCAAACTCTTCTCCCTGCAAGTGTTGACTATGTATCGCACTCCATTCAAACCGATCAATTTCTCAATCACTTTGCCCCCTGACGTCCACGCTTTCTATCCTGTGACATCCAATTTCACCTGTCAGAAGTGTAGACTAGTGGCCCTTTTAGAAGAAAAGGTGCGGGGTCTGGAAGAAAGAATAGCAACTTTGAAACTCATCAAAGAGAATGAAGACTTTCTAGACAGAACAGAAGCATCTCTACTGGTCACAGAAGGTGAAAAAAGTGTCAGAGAACCTCCAAAAGCAGATGAGTGGAAGCATGTGACCAAAAGAAGCAAGAAGACCATGGAGAAATCACCAACCACACAACTGAAGAACCGATATCAAATCTTTGTAGAGGATGAAGATGGCACACCTAAGGATGAAGCAATACCAGCAAGCAAAAAAGAAAAGGGCACACAGCAACAAGTGACAGCAAAAAGTACAGCCAAGAAGCAACGAAGAGTGGTGGTGGTGGGAGACTCACTACTGAGAGGCACCGAAGCAGCCATCTGCAGACCGGACATAACTGCAAGAGAAGTATGCTGCCTTCCAGGTCCGATGATCAAGGATGTGACCGATAGGATACCAAAGCTCTTTAGCTCCAAGGACGTCCACCCATTTCTTCTGATACATGTTGGCACCAATGACACGGCAAGGAAGGACCTACCGACAATCTGCAAGGACTTTGAAGAGTTGGGGAAGAAAGTAAAGGAACTGGATGCACAGGTAGTTTTTTCTTCTATCCTTCCAGTAGACGGGCATGGCACCAGGAGATGGAACAGGATCCTTGATGCAAACAACTGGCTAAGACGATGGTGCAGACAACAAGGATTTGGATTCCTGGACCACGGTGTGAATTACTGGTATGATGGACTCCTCGCCAGAGACGGACTACACCTCAACAAACCTGGGAAACACACATTCGCCAGAAGACTCGCTACACTCATCAGGAGGGCGTTAAACTAGAAGAAGAGGGGACGGGAAGAAAAACATTAGACTCGAACAAAGACGACCCAGGAAAACATACTCAGAAGGGAGGTAAGAACATTTCTAAAACAATCCACAGTGAGGAGATTGGAACAAAACAAAATCCTCTAAACTGCATGCTTGCAAACGCCAGAAGCCTGACAAACAAGATGGAAGAACTAGAAGCAGAAATATCTACAGGTAACTTTGACATAGTGGGAATAACCGAGACATGGTTAGATGAAAGCTATGACTGGGCAGTTAACTTACAGGGTTACAGTCTGTTTAGAAAGGATCGTAAAAATCGGAGAGGAGGAGGGGTTTGTCTCTATGTAAAGTCTTGTCTAAAGTCCACTTTAAGGGAGGATATTAGCGAAGGGAATGAAGATGTCGAGTCCATATGGGTTGAAATTCATGGAGGGAAAAATGGTAACAAAATTCTCATTGGGGTCTGTTACAAACCCCCAAATATAACAGAAACCATGGAAAGTCTACTTCTAAAGCAGATAGATGAAGCTGCAACCCATAATGAGGTCCTGGTTATGGGGGACTTTAACTACCCGGATATTAACTGGGAAACAGAAACCTGTGAAACCCATAAAGGCAACAGGTTTCTGCTAATAACCAAGAAAAATTATCTTTCACAATTGGTGCAGAATCCAACCAGAGGAGCAGCACTTTTAGACCTAATACTATCTAATAGACCTGACAGAATAACAAATCTGCAGGTGGTCGGGCATCTAGGAAATAGCGACCACAATATTGTGCAGTTTCACCTGTCTTTCACTAGGGGGACTTGTCAGGGAGTCACAAAAACACTGAACTTTAGGAAGGCAAAGTTTGACCAGCTTAGAGATGCCCTTAATCTGGTAGACTGGGACAATATCCTCAGAAATGAGAATACAGATAATAAATGGGAAATGTTTAAGAACATCCTAAATAGGCAGTGTAAGCGGTTTATACCTTGTGGGAATAAAAGGACTAGAAATAGGAAAAACCCAATGTGGCTAAACAAAGAAGTAAGACAGGCAATTAACAGTAAAAAGAAAGCATTTGCACTACTAAAGCAGGATGGCACCATTGAAGCTCTAAAAAACTATAGGGAGAAAAATACTTTATCTAAAAAACTAATTAAAGCTGCCAAAAAGGAAACAGAGAAGCACATTGCTAAGGAGAGTAAAACTAATCCCAAACTGTTCTTCAACTATATCAATAGTAAAAGAATAAAAACTGAAAATGTAGGCCCCTTAAAAAATAGTGAGGAAAGAATGGTTGTAGATGACGAGGAAAAAGCTAACATATTAAACACCTTCTTCTCCACGGTATTCACGGTGGAAAATGAAATGCTAGGTGAAATCCCAAGAAACAATGAAAACCCTATATTAAGGGTCACCAATCTAACCCAAGAAGAGGTGCGAAACCGGCTAATAAGATTAAAATAGATAAATCTCCGGGTCCGGATGGCATACACCCACGAGTACTAAGAGAACTAAGTAATGTAATAGATAAACCATTATTTCTTATTTTTAGTGACTCTATAGCGACAGGGTCTGTTCCGCAGGACTGGCGCATAGCAAATGTGGTGCCAATATTCAAAAAGGGCTCTAAAAGTGAACCTGGGAATTATAGGCCAGTAAGTCTAACCTCTATTGTTGGTAAAATATTTGAAGGGTTTCTGAGGGATGTTATTCTGGATTATCTCAATGAGAATAACTGTTTAACTCCATATCAGCATGGGTTTATGAGAAATCGCTCCTGTCAAACCAATCTAATCAGTTTTTATGAAGAGGTAAGCTATAGGCTGGACCACGGTGAGTCATTGGACGTGGTATATCTCGATTTTTCCAAAGTGTTTGATACCGTGCCGCACAAGAGGTTGGTACACAAAATGAGAATGCTTGGTCTGGGGGAAAATGTGTGTAAATGGGTTAGTAACTGGCTTAGTGATAGAAAGCAGAGGGTGGTTATAAATGGTATAGTCTCTAACTGGGTCGCTGTGACCAGTGGGGACCGCAGGGGTCAGTATTGGGACCTGTTCTCTTCAACATATTCATTAATGATCTGGTAGAAGGTTTACACAGTAAAATATCGATATTTGCAGATGATACAAAACTATGTAAAGCAGTTAATACAAGAGAAGATAGTATTCTGCTACAGATGGATCTGGATAAGTTGGAAACTTGGGCTGAAAGGTGGCAGATGAGGTTTAACAATGATAAATGTAAGGTTATACACATGGGAAGAAGGAATCAATGTCACCATTACACACTGAACGGGAAACCACTGGGTAAATCTGACAGGGAGAAGGACTTGGGGATCCTAGTTAATGATAAACTTACCTGGAGCAGCCAGTGCCAGGCAGCAGCTGCCAAGGCAAACAGGATCATGGGGTGCATTAAAAGAGGTCTGGATACACATGATGAGAGCATTATACTGCCTCTGTACAAATCCCTAGTTAGACCGCACATGGAGTACTGTGTCCAGTTTTGGGCACCGGTGCTCAGGAAGGATATAATGGAACTAGAGAGAGTACAAAGGAGGGCAACAAATTTAATAAAGGGGATGGGAGAACTACAATACCCAGATAGATTAGCGAAATTAGGATTATTTAGTCTAGAAAAAAGACGACTGAGGGGCGATCTAATAACCATGTATAAGTATATAAGGGGACAATACAAATATCTCGCTGAGGATCTGTTTATACCAAGGAAGGTGACGGGCACAAGGGGGCATTCTTTGCGTCTGGAGGAGAAAAGGTTTTTCCACCAACATAGAAGAGGATTCTTTACTGTTAGGGCAGTGAGAATCTGGAATTGCTTGCCTGAGGAGGTGGTGATGGCGAACTCAGTCGAGGGGTTCAAGAGAGGCCTGGATGTCTTCCTGGAGCAGAACAATATTGTATCATACAATTATTAGGTTCTGTAGAAGGACGTAGATCTGGGTATTTATTATGATGGAATATAGGCTGAACTGGATGGACAAATGTCTTTTTTCGGCCTTACTAACTATGTTACTATGTTACTATGTTACTATGTTACTAGATACAAGACTACTCGGATTAAAAAAATATATATATCAAACAGGTGAGAGCTATTTCATTATTCTACCACTAGATGGCACCAAATTCAAACATCGTTTGGTGAACAAAGTGCAATGATGAACTGCTCAGGTCCATAGGGTATAGATAGATAGATAATAGATAGATAATAGATAGATAATAGGTAGATGATAGATAGATAGATAGATAGATAGATAGATAGATAGATAATAGACAGATAGATAATAGATAATAGATAGATAGATGATAGATAGATAGATAATAGATAATAGATAGAGAATAGATAGATAATAGATAGATAATAGATATAAAGCCAGTCTGACCAAGCCATCAACCTCCATGGCCTGACAAAAGGTGAAATCCAGAAGATGGTACAAAGTCAAAGAGGAATATCTCAGCATCTGGAGGAATGACATAAACAAATCCCAGAAACTGACAATATACCGGAATCTACAGAGGGAGTACAAACTGGCCCCATATCTAGAGAAACTAGAAAACCCCAAAGATCGACAGATCCTGAGCCGGTACAGACTGAGCGCCCACAGCCTACTCATCGAATCCGGGCGGCACCGACAGAACTACAAGCCTCGAGAGAACAGACTCTGCCAGCAGTGCCCCCAGGAGGCCGTGGAGGATGAGGCAGACTCTACCAGCAGCGCCCCCAGGAGCCCGTGGAGGACGAGGCAGACTCTGCCAGCAGCGCCCCCAGGAGGCCGTGGAGGATGAGGCAGACTCTGCCAGCAGCGCCCCTAGGAGGCCGTGGAGGATGAGGCAGACTCTGCCAGCAGCACCCCCAGGAGGCCGTGGAGGATGAGGCAGACTCTGCCAGCAGCGCCCCTAGGAGGCCGTGGAGGATGAGGCAGACTCTGCCAGCAGCGCCCCTAGGAGGCCGTGGAGGATGAGGCCGACTCTGCCAGCAGCGCCCCCAGGAGCCCGTGGAGGACGAGGCAGACTCTGCCAGCAGCACCCCCAGGAGGCCGTGGAGGATGAGGCAGACTCTGCCAGCAGCGCCCCTAGGAGGCCGTGGAGGACGAGGCAGACTCTGCCAGCAGCGCCCCCAGGAGGCCGTGGAGGATGAGGCAGACTCTGCCAGCAGCGCCCCCAGGAGGCCGTGGAGGACGAGGCAGACTCTGCCAGCAGCGCCCCCAGGAGGCCGTGGAGGATGAGGCAGACTCTGCCAGCAGCGCCCCAAGGAGCCCGTGGAGGACGAGGCAGACTCTGCCAGCAGCGCCCCCAGGAGGCCGTGGAGGATGAGGCAGACTCTGCCAGCAGCGCCCCCAGGAGGCCGTGGAGGACGAGGCAGACTCTGCCAGCAGCGCCCCCAGGAGGCCGTGGAGGATGAGGCAGACTCTCCCAGCAGTGCCCCCAGGAGGCCGTGGAGGACGAGGCAGACTCTGCCAGCAGCGCCCCCAGGAGGCCGTGGAGGATGAGGCAGACTCTGCCAGCAGCGCCCCCAGGAGCCCGTGGAGGACGAGGCAGACTCTGCCAGCAGCGCCCCCAGGAGGCCGTGGAGGATGAGGCAGACTCTCCCAGCAGTGCCCCCAGGAGGCCGTGGAGGATGAGGCAGACTCTCCCAGCAGTGCCCCCAGGAGGCCGTGGAGGACGAGGCAGACTCTGCCAGCAGCGCCCCCAGGAGGCCGTGGAGGATGAGGCAGACTCTCCCAGCAGTGCCCCCAGGAGGCCGTGGAGGACGAGGCAGACTCTGCCAGCAGCGCCCCCAGGAGGCCGTGGAGGATGAGGCAGACTCTGCCAGCAGCGCCCCCAGGAGCCCGTGGAGGACGAGGCAGACTCTGCCAGCAGCGCCCCCAGGAGGCCGTGGAGGATGAGGCAGACTCTCCCAGCAGTGCCCCCAGGAGCCCGTGGAGGACGAGGCAGACTCTGCCAGCAGCGCCCCCAGGAGGCCGTGGAGGATGAGGCAGACTCTGCCAGCAGCGCCCCCAGGAGCCCGTGGAGGACGAGGCAGACTCTGCCAGCAGCGCCCCCAGGAGGCCGTGGAGGATGAGGCAGACTCTCCCAGCAGTGCCCCCAGGAGGCCGTGGAGGATGAGGCAGACTCTGCCAGCAGCGCCCCTAGGAGGCCGTGGAGCATGAGGCAGACTTTGCCAGCAGCGCCCCCAGGAGGCCGTGGAGGATGAGGCAGACTCTGCCAGCAGCGCCCCCAGGAGCCCGTGGAGGACGAGGCAGACTCTGCCAGCAGCGCCCCCAGGAGGCCGTGGAGGATGAGGGAGACTCTGCCAGCAGCACCCCCAGGAGGCCGTGGAGGATGAGGCAGACTCTGCCAGCAGCGCCCCCAGGAGGCCGTGGAGGATGAGGCAGACTCTGCCAGCAGCGACCCCAGGAGGCCGTGGAGGATGAGGCAGACTCTGCCAGCAGCGCCCCCAGGAGGCCGTGGAGGATGAGGCAGACTCTGCCAGCAGTGCCCCGAGGAGGCCGTGGAGGATGAGGCAGACTCTGCCAACAGTGCCCCCAGGAGGCCGTGGAGGACGAGGCAGACTCTGCCAGCAGTGCCCCCAGGAGGCCGTGGAGGATGAGGCAGACTCTGCCAGCAGTGCCCCAAGGAGGCCGTGGAGGATGAGGCAGACTCTGCCAGCAGCGCCCCCAGGAGGCCATGGAGGATGAGGCAGACTCTGCCAGCAGCGCCCCAGGAGGCCATGGAGGATGAGGCAGACTCTGCCAGCAGTGCCCCCAGGAGGCCGTGGAGGATGAGGCAGACTCTGCCAGCAGCGCCCCCAGGAGGCCGTGGAGGATGAGGCAGACTCTGCCAGCAGCGCCCCAGGAGGCCATGGAGGATGAGGCAGACTCTGCCAGCAGTGCCCCCAGGAGGCCGTGGAGGATGAGGCAGACTCTACCAGCAGCGCCCCCAGGAGGCCGTGGAGGATGAGGCAGACTCTGCCAGCAGCGCCCCCAGGAGGCCGTGGAGGATGAGGCAGACTCTGCCAGCAGTGCCCCCAGGAGGCCGTGGAGGATGAGGCAGACTCTGCCAGCAGCGCCCCAGGAGGCCGTGGAGGATGAGGCAGACTCTGCCAGCAGTGCCCCCAGGAGGCCGTGGAGGATGAGGCAGACTTTGCCAGCAGCGCCCCAGGAGGCCGTGGAGGATGAGGCAGACTCTGCTAGCAGCGCCCCCAGGAGGCCGTGGAGGATGAGGCAGACTCTGCCAGCAGCGCCCCCAGGAGGCCGTGGAGGATGAGGCAGACTCTGCCAGCAGCGCCCCCCAGGAGGCCGTGGAGGATGAGGCAGACTCTGCCAGCAGCTCCCCCAGGAGGCCGTGGAGGATGAGGCAGACTCTGCCAGCAGCTCCCACAGGAGGCCGTGGAGGATGAGGCAGACTCTGCCAGCAGTGCCCCCAGGAGGCCGTGGAGGATGAGGCAGATTCTGCCAGCAGCGCCCCCAGGAGGCCGTGGAGGATGAGGCAGACTCTGCCAGCAGCGCCCCTAGGAGGCCGTGGAGGATGAGGCAGACTCTGCCAGCAGCGCCCCCAGGAGGCCGTGGAGGATGAGGCAGACTCTGCTAGCAGCGCCCCAGGAGGCCGTGGAGGATGAGGCAGACTCTGCCAGCAGCGCCCCCAGGAGGCCGTGGAGGATGAGGCAGACTCTGCTAGCAGCGCCCCAGGAGGCCGTGGAGGATGAGGCAGACTCTGCCAGCAGCACCCCCAGGAGGCCGTGGAGGATGAGGCAGACTCTGCTAGCAGCGCCCCAGGAGGCCGTGGAGGATGAGGCAGACTCTGCCAGCAGCGCCCCCAGGAGGCCGTGGAGGATGAGGCAGACTCTGCCAGCAGCGCCCCCAGGAGGCCGTGGAGGATGAGGCAGACTCTGCCAGCAGCGCCCCCAGGAGGCCGTGGAGGATGAGGCAGACTCTGCCAGCAGCGCCCCCAAGAGGCCGTGGAGGATGAGGCCGACTCTGCCAGCAGCGCCCCCAAGAGGCCGTGGAGGATGAGGCCGACTCTGCCAGCAGTGCCCCCAGGAGGCCGTGGAGGATGAGGCAGACTCTGCCAGCAGCGCCCCCAAGAGGCCGTGGAGGATGAGGCAGACTCTGCCAGCAGCGCCCCCAGGAGGCCGTGGAGGATGAGGCAGACTCTGCCAGCAGCGCCCCCAAGAGGCCGTGGAGGATGAGGCAGACTCTGCCAGCAGCGCCCCCAGGAGGCCGTGGAGGATGAGGCAGACTCTGCCAGCAGCGCCCCCAGGAGGCCGTGGAGGATGAGGCAGACTCTGCCAGCAGTGCCCCCAGGAGGCCGTGGAGGATGAGGCAGACTCTGCCAGCAGCGCCCCCAGGAGGCCGTGGAGGATGAGGCAGACTCTGCCAGCAGCGCCCCCAGGAGGCCGTGGAGGATGAGGCAGACTCTGCCAGCAGTGCCCCCAGGAGGCCGTGGAGGATGAGGCAGACTCTGCCAGCAGCGCCCCCAAGAGGCCGTGGAGGATGAGGCAGACTCTGCCAGCAGCGCCCCCAGGAGGCCGTGGAGGATGAGGCAGACTCTGCCAGCAGCGCCCCCAGGAGGCCGTGGAGGATGAGGCAGACTCTGCCAGCAGTGCCCCCAGGAGGCCGTGGAGGATGAGGCAGACTCTGCCAGCAGCGCCCCCAGGAGGCCGTGGAGGATGAGGCAGACTCTGCCAGCAGTGCCCCCAGGAGGCCGTGGAGGATGAGGCAGACTCTGCCAGCAGCGCCCCCAGGAGGCCGTGGAGGATGAGGCCCACTTCCTGCTGAGGCGCCCCAAATACTCCGCAGTGAGGGACACTCACTTCAAGAGACTGTCTGATCTCCTCCCAGACTTCACCTCCAAGGAGGAGGAAGAGAAACTGCAGATAATACTGGGGGAAGAGGAAAGTGCAGTGGCCGTAGCAGCGGAATATGTCAGTGCCTACCACAGACTAAGAGGAGCCTGATATGTCATGGAGTCCTGTACCCCAACACTGGACACGTCCCTATCCCCCGACTAAAGAGCCTGATATGTCATGGACTCCTATACCCCACCCTGGAAACATCCCCTATCCTCTAAAAGGAATTTGATATTCCCTGGACCTCTATATGCCCCCCCCCCTCCCCCACCCCCGTATTTTTACCATATGCTTTGGCAATGCTAACATGTCCTGCCAATAAAGCTCATTTGAATTGAATTGAATTGAATTGATAGATAGCTAGATAATAGATAATAGATAAATAGATAGATAGATAATAGATAGATAATAGATAAATAGATAGATAGATAATAGATAATAGATAGATAGATAATAGATAGATAGATAGATAGATAGATAAATAGATGATAGATAGATAGATAGATAATAGATAAATAGATAGATAATAGATAGATAATAGATAGATAATAGATAGATAGATAATAGATAGATAGATAGATAGATAGATAGATAATAGATAATAGATAGATAGATAATAGATAGATAATAGATAGATAGATAATAGATAGATAGATAATAGATAGCTAGATAATAGATATATAGATAATAGATAGATAATAGATAGATAATAGATAGATAGATAGATAATAGATAGATAGATAATAGATAGATAGATAGATAATAGATATATAGATAATAGATAGATAATAGATAGATAATAGATAGATAGATAGATAATAGATAGATAGATATATAGATGATAGATAGATAGATAATAGATAATAGATAATAGATAGATAATAGATAGATAGATATATAGATAATAGATAGATAATAGATAATAGATAGATAATAGATAGATAGATAATAGATAGATAATAGATAGATAGATAATAGATAGATAGATAATAGATATATAGATAATAGATAGATAATAGATAGATAGATAGATAATAGATAGATAGATAGATATATAGATAATAGATAGATAGATAGATAGATAGATAGATAGATAGATAGATAGATAATAGATAATAGATAGATAATAGACAGATAGATAGATAGATAATAGATAGATAGATAGATAATAGATAGATAATAGATAGATAGATAATAGATAGATAGATAATAGATAGATAGATAATAGATAGATAGATAGATAATAGATAGATAGATAATAGATAGATAATAGATAGATAGATAATAGATAGATAGATAATAGATAGATAGATAATAGATAGATAGATAGATAATAGATAGATAGTAGATAGATAATAGATAGATAGATAATAGATAGATAATAGATAGATAATAGATAGATAGATAATAGATAGATAATAGATAGATAGATAGATAATAGAAAGATAATAGATAGATAGATAATAGATAGATAATAGATAGATAGATAATAGATAGATAGATAATAATAGATAGATAGATAGATAATAGATAGATAATAGATAGATAATAGATAGATAGATAATAGATAGATAGATAATAGATAGATAATAGATAGATAGATAATAGATAGATAGATAATAGATAGATAGATAATAATAGATAGATAGATAGATAATAGATAGATAATAGATAGATAATAGATAGATAATAGATAGATAGATAGATAGATAATAGATAGATAGATAATAGATAGATAGATAGATAATAGATTGTTAGATAGATAGATAGATAGATAGATAGATAGATAGATAATAGATAGATAATAGATAGATAGATAGATAATAGATAGATAGATAATAGATAGATAGATAATAGATTGTTAGATAGATAGATAGATAGATTGATAATAGATAGATAATAGATAGATAGATAGATAGATAGATAATAGATAGATAGATAATAGATAGATAGATAGATAGATAGATAATAGATAGATAGATAGATAATAGATAGATAGATAATAGATAGATAGATAATAGATAGATAGATAGATAGATAGATAGATAATAGATAATAGATAGATAATAGATAGATAGATAGATGATAGATAGATAATAGAAAGATAGATAGATAATAGATAATAGATAGATAATAGATAGATAGATAATAGATAGATAGATAATAGATAGATAGATAATAGATAGATAGATAGATAGATAATAGATAGATAGATAATAGATAGATAATAGATAATAGATAATAGATAGATAATAGATAGATAATAGATAGATAATAGATAGATAGATAGATAGATAGATAATAGATAGATAGATAATAGATAGATAGATAATAGATAGATAGATAATAGATAGATAATAGATAGATAGATAGATAATAGATAATAGATAGATAATAGATAGATAGATAGATAGATGATAGATAGATAATAGAAAGATAGATAGATAATAGATAATAGATAGATAATAGATAGATAGATAATAGATAGATAGATAGATAATAGATAGATAGATAATAGATAGATAATAGATAGATAGATAATAGATAGATAGATAATAGATATATAGATAATAGATAGATAATAGATAGATAGATAGATAATAGATATATAGATAGATATATAGATAATAGATAGATAGATAGATAGATAGATAGATAATAGATAATAGATAGATAATAGACAGATAGATAGATAGATAATAGATAGATAGATAGATAATAGATAGATAATAGATAGATAGATAATAGATAGATAGATAATAGATAGATAGATAGATAATAGATAGATAGATAATAGATAGATAGTAGATAGATAATAGATAGATAGATAATAGATAGATAGATAATAGATAGATAATAGATAGATAATAGATAGATAGATAATAGGAGGAAGAAGCAGAGTTACATCTCTACGAAGCTCAATCAACTTCAAGACGCCCTCCAAGACCACTCCTTCTGGGAACTATGGAACCACATGGACACCAAAGACAAGAAAAACAACAACCATATCCAAAATGGCAACCTCTGGCTCCAATACTTCAGAGACCTCTATAAAGACATTCCAAAGGAAGGACTAAGCCAAGAACAGGAAAACATAACGGCGAAACTAAAAGCAATGGAGGAAAAAATCAAAAACTTCCAAAACCCGGTGGATACACCTATAACACTACAGGAAGTAACCGAGAGACTCTCCTCCATAAGAAGTAGAAAAGCCGGTGGCCTAGATGGAATCCTACCAGAAATGCTGAAGTACAGCCCACCAGAAATACAGGCTGCAATGGTTAAACTCTTCAATATTGTACTGAGTGCCGGCTACTTCCCTCGTACCTGGAACCAAGGCCTCATCACACCCATCCACAAGAGTGGGGACAGGTATGACCCAGCCAACTACAGAGGCATATGCGTCAGCAGCAACCTGGGAAAACTGTTCAACAGTATCCTGAACAAGAGGATCCTCACCTTCCTCACCGAGCACAACGTCCTCAACAAGAGCCAAGCAGGGTTCATGCCGAACCACCGCACCACTGACCACATCTATACTCTGCACAGCCTCATTCAGAGACACATCTACAATACAAAGAATGGGAAGATATACGCCTGCTTTGTGGACTTTAAAAAGGCCTTTGATTCAGTGTGGCACCCGGGCTTATTCCTGAAACTGCTGGAGAGTGGAATAGGAGGAAAGACCTACGATGTCATCAAAAGCTCCTACACCGAGAGCAGCTGCAGCGTGAGTGTGAGCGGCAAAAGAACGGCTTTTTTCCAGCAGAGCCGCGGAGTAAGACAAGGCTGCAGCCTAAGCCCAACGCTCTTCAACATCTACATCAACGAGCTGGCTACCGCCCTGGAATCCTCCTCAGCACCAGGACTCACCCTCCACGACGCCCAGGTGAAATTCCTGCTGTATGCAGATGACCTGCTGCTGCTGTCACCAACCGAGAAAGGCCTCCAGGACAACCTGAAAATCCTAGAGAAATTCAGCTCCACCTGGGCCCTACCGGTCAACCTAAAGAAAACCAACACCATGGTGTTCCAGAGGAGAAAGAGAAGATCAGACCAACACCCATCATTTATCCTCAACAACTGCGACCTCACAGGAACGGACAAATATACCTACCTGGGCCTAGAGATTCACCGGTCAGGGAACTTCAAACAAGCCATAGAGACCCTGAAAGACAAGGCCTGCAAAACCTTCTATGCCATCCGAAGGACACTCTACCATCTGAAGCCACCAGTGAGGGTCTGGCTAAAAATCTTCGACTCCATCATCGCCCCAATCCTCCTGTATGGCAGCGAAGTCTGGGGTCCTCACACCTACCCAGACTGGTCAAAGTGGGACTCCAGTCCAACAGAAATATTCCACCTGGAATTCTGCAAGCACCTTCTCCAGGTCCATCGGAGCACCTCCAACAGTGCTTGTCGGGCCGAGCTGGGCAGATTCCCTCTACACCTAACAGTTCTAAAGAGGGCGCTGTCATTCCGGGCTCACCTGCATAAGAGCAATCCAAGCTCCCACCACCATAAAGCCCTGATACATGAAGGTGAAACAGAAAAACCAGAACCCCCGGAACAGCCCAGCCAAACCCAACCGGAGCAGAACACCAATCACAACAACCTGACAAAAGCCGGAATTAGGAAGATGGCAGATGAAGGCCAGGAGAGGTATGTCAGTGACTGGAAGAATGATATCATCAGCTCACAGAAACTGACCATGTACCGGAGCCTACAGAGAGACTACAGACTGGCCCCATATCTGGAGAAACTCCCGGACCCCAGAGACCGCCAGATCCTGAGCCGATATAGACTCAGCGCCCACAGTCTGGCCATCGAATGTGGCCGACACAGGCAGAGCTACAAGCCCAGGGAGGAAAGACTGTGCCAACACTGTGACCAGGAGGCCATAGAGGACGAAACCCACTTCCTGCTACACTGCTCCAAATACTCAGCAGTGAGGGACACTCACTTCAGGAGACTCTCACATCTCTTCCCAGACTTCATCACCATGAAGGAGGAAGAGAAAACATATATCCTGCTGGGAGAAGAAGAGAGAGCGGTGGAGATAGCAGCGCGGTATGTGAGCGAATGCCATAGACTGCGAGAAAGAGAACTATGATGCCATGGACTATAGCCCCCAACCTGGATCTGCCCCATCCACCTCCCCTATGCCATGGACTATAGCCCCCACAATGGACCTGCCCCATCCACCTCCCCTATGCCATGGACTACAGCCCCCAACCTGAACCTGCCCCATCCACCTCCCCTATGCCATGGACTATAGCCCCCAACCTGGATCTGCCCCATCCACCTCCCCTATGCCATGGACTATAGCCCCCAACCTGGATCTGCCCCATCCACCTCCCCCCACAGCCCCTACCCAACATCCCCTCAGTCCCTATCCCTATTGCCTCTATACACTTGCTTTGGCAAAACTGATGAGTATTTGGTCCTGCCAATAAAGCTTCTTTGAATCTTGAATCTTGATAGATAATAGATAGATAATAGATAGATAGATAATAGATAGATAGATAATAGATAGATAATAGATAGATAGATAATAGATAGATAGATAGATAATAGATAATAGATAGATAGATAGATAGATAATAGATAGATAGATAGATAGATAATAGATAGATAGATAGATGATAGATAGATAGATAGATAGATAATAGATAGATAATAGATAATAGATAGATAGATAATAGATAGATAGATAATAGATAGATAATAGTTAGATAGATAATAGATAGATAGATAGATAATATATAGATAGATAATAGATAGATAGATAATAGATAGATAATAGATAGATAGATAGATATATAATAGATAGATAGATAGATAATATATAGATAGATAATAGATAGATAGATAATAGATAGATAATAGATAATAGATAGATAGATAGATAGATAATAGATAGATAGATAATAGATAGATAGATAATTGTTGTGAATTCTGTGGCTGAATTCACTCCTGTGGTCACAAGTGGTATTGCAGCCTCTGGGCTTCCTCCCTCAGGTGTTCTGGTGAGCTCGTTGGCTGCCTTGCTATTTAGCTCCACCTGAGTCTGTCTTCCTTGCTCCTTGTCAATGTTCCAGTGTTGGATCTGAGCTACTGCATCTTTCCTGTGGCCTGCTGCTCTGCTAGTTAAGTGTTACTTTGTTTTTGTTTCCGTTTTCTCTGTCCAGCTTTGCTATTCTCTTTTGCTGGAAGCACTGAGACGCAAAGGGTGCACCGCCGTGCCGTTAGTTCGGCACGGTGGGTCTTTTTGCCTCCCTTTGCGTGGTTTTGCTTTAGGGTTTTTTGTAGACTGCATAGTTCTCTTTGCTATCCTCGCTCTGTCTAGAATATCGGGCCTCACTTTGCTGAATCTATTTCATTCCTACGTTTTGTCTTTTCATCTTGCTAACAGTCATTATATGTGGGGGGCTGCCTATTCCTTTGGGGTATTTCTCTGAGGCAAGTCAGGCTTGTATTTCTATCTTCAGGCTAGTCAGCTCCTCAGGCAGTGCCGAGTTGCATAGGTAGTGTTAGGCGCAATCCACTGCTGCTTTTAGTTGTGTGAGGATAGGTTCAGGTATTGCAGTCTGCAGAGATTCCACGTCTCAGAGCTTGTTCTATTGTTTTTGGGTTATTGCCATATCACTGTATGTGCGCTGATTACTGCACACTGTGTTGCCTGATAGCACAGCATAACAGTACAAGGAGCCAACCCAATGATTCTCAATAGAGGGAAAAAAGAAGTCCTGACATCATTTTTTTTTTTTTCCTCAGCTCTGTCTTCAGTTTTTTTTTTTTTTTCCCCTAGACATTAGAGTGCTTCAGGACACAGCTGTGGACATGGATATTCAGGCTCTGTGCTCCTCAATGGATAATCTCGTTATAAATGTACAAAAGATTCAAGATACAATTGATCAGAAATCTATGCTAGAACCAAGAATTCCTATTCCTGATTTGTTTTTTGGTGACAGAACTAAGATCCTGAGCTTCAAAAATAATTGTAAGCTATTTCTGGCCTTGAAACCTCATTCTTCTGGTAATCCTATTCAACAGGTTTTGATTATTATTTCTTTTTTGCGCGGCGACCCACAGGACTGGGCGTTTTCTCTTGCGCCTGTTGACCCTGCATTGAGTAATGTTGATGCGTTTTTCCAGGCGCTTGGATTGCTGTACGATGAGCCTAATTCAGTGGATCAGGCTGAGAAAAATTTGCTGGCTTTATGCCAGGGTCAGGATGATGTAGAAGTATATTGTCAGAAATTTAGGAAGTGGTCAGTACTCACTCTGTGGAATGAATCTGCACTGGCGGCTTGGTTCAGAAAGGGTCTCTCTGAAGCTCTTAAGGATGTCATGGTGGGATTTCCTATGCCTGCTGGTTTCAATGAGTCTATGTCCTTGGCCATTCAGATCGGTCGTCGCTTGCGCGAGCGTAAATCTGTGCACCATCTGGCGGTATTGTCTGAGAGTAAACCTGAGCCTATGCAGTGCGACAGGACTATGACTAAAGTTGAACGGCACGAACACAGACGTCTGAACAGGCTGTGTTTCTACTGTGGTGATTCCACTCATGCTATTTCTAATTGTCCTAAGCGCACTAGGCGGTTCGATAGCTCTGCCGTCATTGGTACTGTACAGTCCAAATTCCTTCTGTCCATTACCTTGATATGCTCTTTGTCATCGTATTCTGTCATGGCGTTTGTGGATTCAGGCGCTGCCCTGAATCTGATGGATTTGGATTATGCTAAACGTTGTGGGTTTTTCTTGGAGCCTTTGCGGTGTCCTATTCCATTGAGAGGAATTGATGCTACACCTTTGGCCAAGAATAAACCTCAATACTGGGCCCAGCTGACCATGTGCATGGCTCCTGCACATCAGGAAGTTATTCGCTTTCTGGTACTGCATAATCTGCATGATGTGGTCGTGTTGGGGTTGCCATGGCTACAAACCCATAATCCAGTATTGGATTGGAACTCTATGTCGGTAACCAGCTGGGGTTGTCAGGGAGTACATGGTGATGTTCCATTTTTGTCTATTTCGTCATCCATTCCTTCTGACATCCCAGAGTTCTTGTCGGACTTTCAGGATGTATTTGAAGAGCCCAAGTCCGATGCCCTACCTCCGCATAGGGATTGTGATTGTGCTATCAATTTGATTCCTGGTAGTAAATTCCCTAAGGGTCGTTTATTTAATTTGTCCGTGCCTGAACACACCGCTATGCGCAGTTATGTGAAAGAATCCCTGGAGAAGGGACATATTCGCCCATCGTCGCCATTAGGAGCAGGGTTCTTTTTTGTAGCCAAGAAGGATGGTTCGCTAAGACCGTGTATTGATTACCGCCTTCTTAATAAGATCACTGTTAAGTTTCAGTATCCCTTGCCATTGATATCTGACTTGTTTGCTCGGATTAAGGGGGCTAGTTGGTTTACTAAGATTGATCTTCGTGGTGCGTATAATCTGGTGAGAATCAGGCAGGGAGATGAATGGAAAACGGCATTTAATACGCCCGAGGGTCATTTTGAGTATCTGGTGATGCCGTTCGGACTTGCCAATGCTCCATCTGTTTTTCAGTCTTTTATGCATGACATTTTCCGTGAGTATCTGGATAAATTCCTGATTGTTTACTTGGATGACATTTTGATCTTCTCTGATGATTGGGAGTCTCATGTTAAGCAGGTCAGAATGGTTTTCCAGGTCCTGCGTGCTAATTCTTTGTTCGTGAAGGGATCAAAGTGTCTCTTCGGTGTGCAGAAAGTTTCATTTTTGGGGTTCATCTTTTCCCCTTCTACTATCGAGATGGATCCGGTTAAGGTCCAGGCCATCCAGGATTGGACTCAGCCGACATCTCTGAAAAGTCTGCAGAAATTCCTGGGCTTTGCTAATTTTTATCGTCGCTTCATCTGTAATTTTTCTAGCATTGCCAGACCATTGACCGATTTGACCAAGAAGGGTGCTGATTTGGTTAATTGGTTTTCTGCTGCTGTGGAAGCTTTTCAGGAGTTGAAGCGTCGTTTTTGCTGTGCCCCTGTGTTGTGTCAACCAGATGTTTCTCTTCCGTTCCAGGTCGAGGTTGATGCTTCTGAGATTGGAGCAGGGGCGGTTTTGTCACAGAGAGGTTCTGGTTGCTCAGTGTTGAAACCATGTGCTTTCTTTTCCAGGAAATTTTCTGCTGCTGAGCGTAATTATGATGTGGGCAACCGAGAGTTGCTGGCCATGAAGTGGGCATTCGAGGAGTGGCGTCATTGGCTTGAGGGAGCTAAGCATCACGTGGTGGTATTGACTGATCATAAGAATCTTACTTATCTCGAGTCTGCCAAGCGCTTGAATCCTAGACAGGCCCGTTGGTCGTTATTTTTTGCTCGTTTTGATTTTGTGATTTCGTACCTTCCGGGCTCTAAAAATGTGAAGGCGGATGCTCTGTCTAGGAGTTTTGTGCCCGACTCTCCGGGGTTATCTGAGCCGGCGAGTATCCTCAAGGAAGGAGTCATTGTGTCTGCCATCTCTCCTGATTTGCGGAGAGTGTTGCAGAAATTTCAGGCTAATAAACCTGATCGTTGTCCGGCCGAGAAACTGTTCGTCCCTGATAGGTGGACTAGTAAAGTTATCTCTGAACTTCATTGTTCGGTGCTGGCTGGTCATCCAGGAATCTTTGGTACCAGAGAGTTAGTGGCTAGATCCTTCTGGTGGCCATCTCTGTCACGGGATGTGCGTGCTTTTGTGCAGTCCTGTGGGATTTGTGCTAGGGCTAAGCCCTGCTGTTCACGTGCCAGTGGGTTGCTTTTGCCCTTGCCGGTCCCGAAGAGGCCTTGGACACATATTTTGATGGATTTCATTTCTGACCTTCCCGTTTCTCAAAAGATGTCGGTCATTTGGGTGGTCTGTGATCGCTTTTCTAAAATGGTCCATCTGGTGCCCTTGGTTAAATTGCCTTCCTCCTCTGATTTGGTGCCTTTGTTCTTCCAGCATGTGGTTCGTTTGCATGGCATTCCTGAGAATATTGTTTCTGACAGAGGTTCCCAGTTTGTCTCGAGGTTCTGGCGAGCCTTTTGTGGTAGGATGGGCATTGATCTATCTTTTTCCTCGGCCTTCCATCCTCAGACTAATGGCCAGACCGAACGAACCAATCAGACCTTGGAAACATATCTGAGATGTTTTGTTTCTGCTGACCAGGATGATTGGGTGTCATTTTTGCCGTTGGCTGAGTTCGCCCTTAATAATCGGGCCAGCTCGGCTACCTTGGTCTCTCCATTTTTCTGCAATTCTGGGTTCCATCCTCGTTTCTCTTCAGGACAGGTTGAGTCTTCGGACTGTCCTGGTGTGGATTCTGTGGTGGACAGGTTGCAGCAGATCTGGACTCAGGTAATGGACAATTTGACCTTGTCCCAGGAGAAGGCTCAGCTTTTCGCTAATCGTAGACGCCGTGTGGGTCCCCGACTTCGTGTTGGGGATCTGGTTTGGTTATCTTCTCGTCATATTCCTATGAAGGTTTCCTCTCCTAAATTTAAACCTCGTTTTATTGGTCCGTATAGGATTTCTGAGATTCTCAATCCGGTGTCTTTTCGTCTGACCCTTCCAGACTCCTTTTCCATACATAATGTATTCCATAGGTCGTTGTTGAGAAGATACGTGGCACCTATGGTTCCATCTGTGGAGCCTCCTGCCCCTGTTTTGGTGGAGGGGGAATTGGAGTATATTGTGGAGAAAATTTTGGATTCTCGTGTCTCTAGACGGAAACTCCAGTATCTGGTCAAATGGAAGGGTTATGCTCAGGAGGATAATTCCTGGGTTTTTGCCTCTGATGTCCATGCCCCAGATCTTGTTCGTGCCTTTCATGTGGCTCATCCTGGTCGGCCTGGGGGTTCTGGTGAGGGTTCGGTGACCCCTCCTCAAGGGGGGGGTACTGTTGTGAATTCTGTGGCTGAATTCACTCCTGTGGTCACAAGTGGTATTGCAGCCTCTGGGCTTCCTCCCTCAGGTGTTTTGGTGAGCTCGTTGGCTGCCTTGCTATTTAACTCCACCTGAGTCTGTCTTCCTTGCTCCTTGTCAATGTTCCAGTGTTGGATCTGAGCTACTGCATCTTTCCTGTGGCCTGCTGCTCTGCTAGATAAGTGCTACTTTGTTTTTGTTTCCGTTTTTTCTGTCCAGCTGTGCTATTCTCTTTTGCTGAAGCTCTGAGACGCAAAGGGTGCACCGCCGTGCTGTTAGTTCGGCACGGTGGGTCTTTTTTGCCCCTTTGCGTGGTTTTCGTTTTAGGGTTTTTTGTAGACTGCATAGTTCTCTTTGCTATCCTCGCTCTGTCTAGAATATCGGGCCTCACTTTGCTGAATCTATTTCATTCCTACGTTTTGTCTTTTCATCTTGCTAACAGTCATTATATGTGGGGGGCTGCCTATTCCTTTGGGGTATTTCTCTGAGGCAAGTCAGGCTTGTATTTCTATCTTCAGGCTAGTCAGCTCCTCAGGCAGTGCCGAGTTGCATAGGTAGTGTTAGACGCAATCCACTGCTGCTTTTAGTTGTGTGAGGATAGGTTCAGGTATTGCAGTCTGCAGAGATTCCACGTCTCAGAGCTTGTTCGATTGTTTTTGGGTTATTGCCATATCACTGTATGTGCGCTGATTACTGCACGCTGTGTTGCCTGATAGCACAGCATAACAGATAATAGATAGATAGATAATAGATAGATAATAGATAGATAGATAGATAGATAGATAGATAGATAGATAGATAGATAGATAGATAGATAGATAATAAATAGATAGATAACAGATAGATAGATAGATAATAGATAGATAATAGATAGATAGATAATAGATAGATAGATAGATAATATATAGATAGATAATAGATAGATAATAGATAGATAGATAATAGATAGATAGATGATAGATAGATAATAGATAGATAGATAATAGATAGATAATAGATAATAAATCTATCTATCTATCTATTATCTATCTATCTATTATCTATCTATCTATCTATTATCTATCTATCTATTATATATCTATCTATCTATTATCTATTATCTATTATCTATCTATCTATCTATTATCTATCTATTATCTATTATCTATTATCTATCTATCTATCTATTATCTATTATCTATTATCTGTTATCTATCTATCTATTATCTATCTATCTATCTATCTATCTATCTATCTATCTATCTATCTATCTATCTATCTATTATCTATCTATCATCTATCTATCTATCTATCTATCTATCTATCTATAATAAATAGATAATAAATAGATAATAGACAGATAATAGATAATAGATAGATAATAAATAATAGATAGATAATACATAGATAATAAATAGATAGATCGACAGATAATAGATAATAGATAGATAGATAATAGATAATAGATAAATAGATAGATAGATGATAGATAATAGATATGCCTCCGTCCTCCACCCCCGTATTTTTACCATATGCTTTGGCAATGCTAACGTGTACTTAGTCCTGCCAATAAAGCTCATTTGAATTAATAGATAGATAGATAGATGATAGATAATAGATAAGAATCTGCCCTTTTCTCACCATAATGACTCATAGAGCTTATCCGCATTATAGAACTAGTCCTAGATGTAACAAACAAGCGGAGGACAATACGACTTATCGTCAATGTTGTAAGCAACACACCCCAAAAGAACGCTACTCAAGTCAAAGTTAGTAGACAAAAATACAAAACCATTTTATTGATATAAAATACATAGACACTGTGAAATAGGAGTCAAGCAACATACCTAAAAAATGCTATGTGTGAAAACGCAGGGGGCACAAACCCTGGACAAATCCCATCCCATATAGAAAGACCATATGGCTACCATACTAATTTAGAGGCATAATGCCACTGCACAGACCCATTATAGAGCCAATGCTCCAAAGAATACCTCCCACATACACACAAAGTGTTAGCATAATAATTACCAATGGCTGGTGCAGTAAGGATGTCCAAGGGATGTGCGCCCGCCCCAACGCACGTTTCGGTGAACCACCTTCGTCAGGGGCCCCCTGACGAAGGTGGTTCACCGAAACGTGCGTTGGGGCGGGCGCACATCCCTTGGACATCCTTACTGCACCAGCCATTGGTAATTATTATGCTAACACTTTGTGTGATAGATAGATAATAGATAGATAATAGATAGATAGATAGACAGATGATAGATAACAGATAGATAGATAGATAATAGGTAGATAGATAGATAGATAGATAACAGATAGATAATAGATAGATAGATAGATAGATAGATAATAGATAGATAACAGATAGATAATAGATAGATAGATAACAGATAGATAATAGATAGATAGATAATACATAGATAATACATAGATAGATAGATAGATGATAGATAGATAAATAGATAATAGATAGATAATAGATAGATAGATAGATAATAGATAGATAATACATAGATAGATAGATAATAGATAGATAATAGATAGATAGATCTTATTTATCTATTAATCTATTATCTATCTATTATCTATCTATGTATCGATATATCTATTCAGTGCTGGGTGTTAAGATCCGAGGCTCGTCCGAGTTTCTCGCATGTGTGATCCCGGCCTTAAATAAAGACACACACATGAAATCTGCGTTGGCCGGACTCTCGCACCCCAATACCCGGCACTGGGTCCGGAGCGCGCGGCTGCAGGTATTTCTGTGTAGCTGATCGCTCCGGTCCGAGTGCCGGGTATTGAGCTGCGAGACTCGGGCGAGTTTCTCACAAGTGTGACCCCAGCCTTAAATGCAATATGGAATGGAATATATTCAATGTGTGACTTTACAGGTGTTTATTGTTAATTATTCTAATTTACTGAGATAATGACTTTTGGGTTTTCATTGGCTGTAAGCCATAATCATCAACATTAACAGAAATAAACATGTGACACAGATCACTCTGTGTGTAATGACTCTATAGAATACGAGTTTTTGTGTTGAAGAACTGAAATAATTTAACTTTTTAATGATGTTCTAAGTTTGTGAGAAGCCTCTGTGTGTGTGTGTATATATATATATATATATATATCCATTGTAGCAGAGTGAGGTAGGGTCTGCAGGGTTTGATTAGAGGCACCTGCATAGTTTTTATTTAGAACCAGGAGCTGGATTCTCGGGGTGTTCAGTGTGGGGAGCGGAGCAGTGTGAGGATTCGGCAAGGAGCAGCAGAGTACTGTCCTGGGTGGCTACATGGGTGGCAGACCGCCGTCTGTGACTGGTAGGAGAGCTCGTGGTGCTAGGCTTTCTGCCAGGACTCGAGAGACAGACAGACATTTTTATGAATGGGTGACCGTCGTGTGAATGCTTCCTAGTGGCTACCAGAGAGAGTGAATCCCTACAATTGGTGGATGAAATGCGGGTGTGAAATCCCAGAGAGCAAAGGCGATTGCAGTGTGAAGATTGAATGTCCTGAGTAAGGACACCTACAGCGTTGTGAACACAGTCTGAAGTATGGAGGAACTTGCTTAGCACGTAGTTCAGGTACAGCAGCAGCAGCAAATGTCTTTCTTGGCAGAAACTGTCCGCGGCAGAGTGACTGCGCTTTCCTCCAGCCAAAGAGACATTATCTGTGTGATGTGCACAGTACAGGAGACCTTGCAGGAAATGACTCCGGAGGACAACATCGAGGCTTCCCGGACTGTCTTCGTGAGAATGGCAATGGGCAGAGGTTCTGTCTCCACACCTTACTAAGCAACGGCAGAAAGAGTACTTTGACCTGACACTGCATGATGCCAAAGAATATGGCAAGCTGAAGGTGAAGATTTTGTCATGTGTAGGCTTAACCCAGTCCCTCAGGTTGCAACGGGTGCACCTACCACAAGGACACGATGCCCCAATCCCGGATGATTGACCCTTTTACACGTGATCCAGAAATGTCTGCAGCCTGAGACCATTTCTACAGCTCAAATGGTGGAAAGAGTGGCAGTGGACAGATTTGTACCTTCACTTCCTTAAACCATACAAAAATTGGGTTGGCTAATGAGTCCCAGAATGCAGATGACCTTGTGAGCTCGGTGGAAAGATGCTTGGCTGCAGAGGTGGTTGTCAGAAGCTCCTGACTTTGGGCAGAGGGGGGACGATATGTTGCACAGCCAGGTAGGACAGGGTTAAATTCCAGCTCTGCAGGATTTGATTAGAGGCACCTGCATAACTTTTCACTAGAACCAGAAAATTGGCTTTTTGGGTGTTCAGTGTGTCGAGGAACAGAGTAGTGTGAGGATTCTGCTAGGAGTTGCGGAGTACGGTACTGGATTAATAGGCAGGTGAGAGACCGCCATCTGTGTCTGGTGTTGTGAATTCTGTGGCAGAGTTCACTCCTGTGGTCACAAGTGGTACTTCGGCTGATTCTCTCTGGGAGCTTCCGTTTGTGGAGGAAAGTTGTACTGCGGCTTCTGAGTTTCCTCCCTCAGGTGATCTTGTGAGCTCGTTAGGTGCTTCTCTACTTAACTCCACCTAATGCTTTTTGATTCATGCTTCCTGTCAATGTTCCAGTGTTGGACTTGTTTTTCCCTGGATCATTCCTGTGGCCTGCTGCTCTGCATAGCTAAGTTCTTCTTTGCTATTTGTTTGCTATTTTTTCTGTCCAGCTTGCCTATTTGTTTTGCTGGAAGCTCTGGGACGCAAGGGGTGTACCTCCGTGCCGTTAGTTCGGTACGGAGGGTCTTTTTGCCCCCTTTGCGTGGTTTTCTTTAGGGTTTTGTGTAGACCGCAAAGTTATCTTTCCTATCCTCGCTCTGTTAAGAAAGTCGGGCCTCACTTTGCTGAATCTATATCATCCCTACGTTTGTCTTTTCATCTTAACTCACAGTCATTATATGTGGGGGGCTGCCTTTTCCTTTGGGGTATTTCTCTGAGGCAAGGTAGGTTTTTTTTTCTATCTTCAGGCTAGTTAGTTTCTCAGGCTGTGCCGAGTTGCATAGGCAGAGTTAGGCGCAATCCACGGCTGCCTCTAGTGTTGTTTGGAGAGGATTAGGGATTGCGGTCTGCAGAGTTCCCACGTCTCAGAGCTCGATCTATTATTTTGGGTTATTGTCAGATCACTGTATGTGCTCTGACCGCTATGGCCATTGTGATACTGAATTGCCTATCATAACAGTCTGGTAGGAGAGCTGGAGACACCTCTTGGTGCTAGGCTCTCTGCCAGGACTTCAGAGACAGCTAGACGCTTTTCTAAACTGCGTGAGTGGCATGTGCCAGTGTAAATGCTACCTAATGCCCACCTGAGACAGTGAATGGCCTCTTATGGATATATAGATGTATATGTGCAGTGCCTTGTGAAAGTATTCGGCCCCCTGGAACTTTTCAACCTTTTCCCACATATCAAGCTTCAAACATAAAGATACCAAATGTAAATTTTTGGTGAAGAATCAGCAACAAGTGAAACACAATTGTGAAGTTGAATGAAATTTATTGGTTATTTTAAATTTTTTGTGGAAATTCAAAAACTGAAAAGTGGAGCGTGCAATATTATTCGGCCCCTTTACTTTCAGTGCAGAAGTTCATTGTGGATCTCTGAATGATCCAATGTCGTCCTAAATGCCTAATGATGATAAATATAATCCACCTGTGTGTCATCAAGTCTCCGTATAAATGCACCTGCTCTGTGATAGTCTCAGGGTTCTGTGTGAAGCACAGAGAGCATCATGAAGACCAAGGAACACAACAGGCAGGTCCGTGATACTGTTGTGGAGAAGTTTGAAGCCGGATTTGGATACAAAATGATTTCCAAAACTTTAAACATCCCAAGGAGCACTGTGCAAGCGATCATATTGAAATGGAAGGAGTATCATACCACTGCAAATCTACCAAGACCCGGCCGTCCCTCTAAACTTTCATCTCAAACAAGGAGAAGACTGATCAGAGATGCAGCCAAGAGGCCCATGATCACTCTGGATGAACTGCAGAGATCTACAGCTGAGGTGGGACAGTCTGTCCATAGGACAACAATCAGTCGTACACTGCACAAATCTGGCCTTTATGGAAGAGTGGCAAGAAGAAAGCCATTTCTCAAAGATATCCATAAAAAGTGTTGTGTAAAGTTTGCAACAAGCCACCTGGGAGACACCAAACATGTGGAAGAAGGTGCTCTGGTCAGATGAAACCAAAATTGAACTTTTTGGCAACAATGCCAAACGATATGTATAAAGGCAACAAAGCTCATCACCCTGAACACACCATCCCCACTGTCAAACATGGTGGTGGCAGCATCATGGTTTGGGCCTGCTTTTCTTCAGCAGGGACAGGGAAGATGGTTAAAATTGATGGGAAGATGGATGGAGCCAAATACAGGACCATTCTTCGAGAAAACCTGTTGGAGTCTGCAAAAGACCTGAGACTGGGACGGAGATTTGTCTTCCAACAAGACAATGATCCCAAACATAAAGCAAAATCTACAATGGAATGGTTCACAAATAAACGTATCCAGGTGTTAGAATGGCCAAGTCACAGTCCAGACCTCAATCCAATGGAGAATCTGTGGAAAGAGCTGAAAATTGCTGTTCACAAACGATCTCCATCAAACCTCACTGAGCTCCAGCTGTTTGCCAAGGAAGAACGGGCAAGAATTTCAGTCTATCCATGTACAAAACTGATAGAGACAAACCCCAAGAGACTTGTAATCGCAGCAAAAGGTGGCGCAACAAAGTATTAAGTTACAGGGGCCGAATAATATTTACACGCCTCACGTTTCAGTTTTTGAATTTCCACAAAAATGTAAAATAACCAATAAATGTTGTTCTACTTCACAATTGTGTTCCACTTGTTGTTGATTCTTCACCCCCCCCCCTCCCCGGAGACTATGTGTGCTGGTGGGTGGGGTCTGGTGTCCGTTGTGTAAAGTGTCAGATAAGGAAGAGAGAGCAGAGAAGAGACAAGCTTCGAGAAGAATCAACTATGTGAGAGACTTGTTTTTGTTGCTAACGTTTTCCTGGAAACAGTTAGTCTGTTATTTTGGAAGACTGAGACTTTACTGAAAGCCCAGTACGTACTTGAGAGTCTGTGGAGTCCATGTGCATTGAGTTGAGAAACAAGTTTGGACAGACTGCTGATATATAAAGACGGACGGATTGTTGTAAGAACATTTCTAGGAACTACAGGAGAAGAGACAACTTCTTTAGTCCACTAAACTAAGTCCCCGGCGTTTGGGCTCGGCATCGGCCGACAAGACGGAGAAGCGTGCTGTAATTTATTGGCGCCGAAGACTTGGACTGGCTGCAGCCTGTGTGGAATCCTGCCTGAGAGAGGCCTCATCTTAGGTTACGGTACCATAGTCATAGATACCCGGGTATCCCTTTGCAGAGTGTTTAATCGTTACTTTAGAGGTGTATCACATATTAGATGTGTGTAAGTTATACTCAGTGTGTCATTCCAGGGGCTCCTCTTGATAACACTACATTCAATTTACACTTGTTCTTGTATTGAGTTGTTCTGTGAGGTAAATTGATTACTAGCCTGTTGGAGTATACAGTTCTCAGGAGACCTTGGAGTGGCACAGTGATTTCAGCTGCTGCTGAGCTAGTGTATCTTTGGGGTGCATCTGCCTGAGTATTCCTCATATTACCTTACTTATTTTGCCTTTGAGTAAACTACTGTTGGAGATTTCTGCCTTGGTCTTGGTTTGTGACTCACTGGATCTTATTCGGACCTCTGGTCATTACAACATGATACAGATTTATTGCGTCACCCGGCTCTGCAGGGACGTTTTGATCTTTATTTGTGAGGAAAATGCATTTACACATCATCTATTCCCAGTTCTCCAGGGGACTTTACACGTCCGTACAAGCCATTCTGCAGCCGACATCGCAGCACTTCTGTCCGGGCAGGCATTTTTTGTCCTCATCATCACATTCAGCTGGAGGGTAAGGTGGTTGACATTTGATAAGGGTGGCCACCACTGGGCATTGCTTCTCCGGGACTTCTGCAATGAAAGGAAGAAAGGTGAGAGCAGAAGTCCATGTACAGAATGTGGACTCTACTATTCATCATGCAGTTTTCCAGAAATCTGATGGAAAAACTGTTTAAAATACGGCAAACATTTTGCAAGTTTTGCGAATTTTGGAAACGTGCGGGACGACATCTTCAGAGTTTACTACTCAAGCGTGGCAGATTACCCCAGAGATGTCCGCCGAGATGAGCACCAGCCCCTGCCAGCAGTAGATTTCAGGCGGTTGAGAGACACTAAAAACTGGAAAAATTATCTCCTACTCACAGGACAGATAATAACTGTGAGACCTCTGGTAATAGGGCGCTTTTATCCCCATCACAATGGAGCATGAGTGCGCACGCTCGTCTACTGCTCCATTCATTCTCTATGGGCTTGTTGAGCTCCACTGTAATTTCTCTGGTAGCCCCATAAGGAATGAATGGAGTTGGGGATAAGCATGACCACTGATGTGCCACTCTAATGGTGGTGATAATAATACTGCCCCTTTCTGGTGATCGGTGGAGGTCCCAGAGGTCAGACTCCATTAATCTATAAGTTATCACATATCCTGTGGGAAGGTGTTGTTGTTGCGGGTGCTGTGTTGTTCAACGTCTTTATCAATGATTTACATGTAGGAATTGAGAGTAAACTGATTAAATGTTCTGATGACACAAAGCTAAAGGTACCTTCACACATAACGATATCGTTAACGATATCGTTGCTTTTTGTGACGTATCAACGATATCGTTAAGGAAATCGTTCTGTGTGACAGCGACCAACGATCAGGCCCCTGCTGGGAGATCGTTGGTCGCTGAGGAAAGTCCAGAACTTTGTTTCGTCGCTGGACTCCCTGCAGACATCGCTGGATTGGCATGTGTGACAACGATCCAGCGATGTCTTCACTGGTAACCAGGGTAAACATCGGGTTACTAAGCGCAGGGCCGCGCTTAGTAACCCAATGTTTACCCTGGTTACCAGCGTAAAAGTAAAAAAAACAAACACTAGATACTTACCTACCGCTGTCTGTCCCCGGCGCTCTGCTTCTCTGCACTCCTCCTGCTCGAGTAACGGTTAAAGGATCTGGGAATGTTTAGCTTGAAAAAAGAAGACTGAGAGGAGACTTAATAGCTGTCTACAAATATCTGAAGGGCTGTCACAGGGTAGAGGGATCATCTTTATTCTCATTTGCACAAGGAAAGACTAGAAGCAATGGGATGAAGCTGAATGGGAGGAGACACAGATTAGATATTAGTAAAAACTTTTTGACAGTGAGGGCGATCAATGACTGGAAGAGGCGGCCACGAGAGGTGGTGAGTTCTCCTTCAATGGAAGTGTTCAAACAGAGGCTGGACAGACGTGTCTGAGATGGTTTAGTGACTCCTGCACTGAGCAGGGGGTTGGACAAGATGACCCTGGAGGTCCCTTCCAACTCTACGATTCTATGATTCTACGGTGATAAAGGAGCTGCCTAGATGGAACAAGTCATCTCTTACACATCTCTTGAGATTCACAAATCAGAACATTGTTACAGACTTTTTGCAGATTTACACACATAATAACTCATTTCCACTTACTAGGGTCCGTGCATTGCTGACGGCACCATGGGGTGCAGCACTTCTGCTGTCCAAGGCAGTCTCTGTCAGAGTTACATAGAGGTTCTTCAACAGGGGCCATGCACCGAGTGAGCGGAATGGGGCAGGATCCAGGTTTTTCTGTAATAGTATAAAATTAACGTAAGTGACATTTGATATTCCGTAGTCTCATTCTCAGGTAACGTTACTGTATGTCGAAGAATGAAGGATGTTCTCCTTCAGCTGATCACTACAAACTAACGTCTGGCCAGCGTTTCTCCCAGTCAAAAGCAGAAGGAATGGGGCTAGCAACACTTCCATCAATTTCCTGCTCCTTTTAGCTTTTCTCCATATCTACCAGGCCTCACAGAAGACCAAACCTACAGAATGGCCCATAGTGCACCCTGGAACTGCTTCCCCTATATGTTTGTCCTGGTGATGGGACTTCAGCAGTGATGGGTGACAATTAGTGTTGAGCATTCCGATACCGCAAGTATCGGGTATCGGCCGATATTTGCGGTATCGGAATTCCGATACTGAATTCCGATACTTCCCGCGTATCGGATACCGGAATCGGAAGTTCCCAGAATTCAAATTGAACGCAGCAGCCAATGAGGAATGAATGAAAGTGTGGGCACATCCTGTTTAGCATGGTGGGCATGTAAGTACTGGCAAGGCTGGGATTGGCTGCTGAAATGATGTCACTCTGCACTATAAAAAAGCGCTGCCGCCATTTTGCGCTCACTCTGCTGTGATTTCAGTTAGGGACAGGACGCTGTGTTCTAACTGAGGGCCAGTCGAGCTAGCTAATTGCTTTATTTTCCTTTCCAAAGGCTAATTTAGCAAAACGCTGTGTGGTCTTCACTGTTCACCTTGCTCTTGCCTTGCAGCGCTGTTTTAACAGCGTTCTGCAAGGTCTCTGTGTGTGTGTGTGTGTGCAGCTCACTCTGTAGTCTGTGTGCAGCCATATACCCGGTTGTATTCAGCTCAGGGGGGGTTCACACTGCCTCACACAGTTGTTCTTTTTTGCTCTTAGTGCAGCCTGCTGCACATTTTTTCTCAAATTTCCTATTAGTGTTTTTCCACCAGTCTCCAGCTCTATTGTGGAAAAACACTATATAGGATAACCTAGAGGGGGGTTTTTGGGCCTTGCAGCGCCGTTTACGGCTGTCTGCACGGTCTCCGTGTGAGCCCAGCTCGCCCTGTAGTCTGTGTGCAGCCATAGCCGGTTGGATTCAGCTCAGGGTTCGTTACTGGCTCATACCTTGAGAAAAATTTTCCTTTTTTTCAAATAGTGCAGCTGTTTAAAATTTGAAAAAAAAAATTCCTATTAGTGTCTTTCCACTCGTATCCAGCTAAATAGTGGAAAAACACTATATAGGATAACCTAGAGGAGGGTTTTTTGGCCTTGCAGCGCCGTTTACGGCTGTCTGCACGGTCTCCGTGTGAGCCCAGCTCGCCCTGTAGTCTGTGTGCAGCCATAGCCGGTTGGATTCAGCTCAGGGTTCGTTACTGGCTCATACCTTGAGAAAAATTTTCCTTTTTTTCAAATAGTGCAGCCTGTTTAAAATTTGAAAAAAAAAAAAATTCCTATTAGTGTCTTTCCACCAGTCTCCAGCTCAATTGTGGAAAAACACTACATAGGATAACCTAGAGGTTTTTTTGGGGGCCTTGCAGCGCCGTTTACGGCTGTCTGCACGGTCTCTGTGTGAGCGCAGCTCGCCCTGTAGTCTGTGTGCAGCCATAGCCGGTTGGATTCAGCTCAGGGTGCGTTACTGCCTCATACCTTGAAAAACAATTTCCTTTTTTTCAAATAGTGCAGCCAGTTTAAAATTTGAAAAAAAAAATTCCTATTAGTGTCTTTCCACTTGTATCCAGCTAAATAGTGGAAAAACACTATATAGGATAACCTAGAGGAGGGTTTCTTGGCCTTGCAGCGCCGTTTACGGCTGTCTGCACGGTCTCCGTGTGATTTAAACTAGCTCTGTAGCCCGATCTGCACCAAAAAAAAGGTTAAGTTCACCAAACACAACTTACACTTGTGTAGGCCACATTTGAAAAATAATAAAGTTTAGTCCACAATTTACAACATTAGTGTTTCTTACACCTGTTAGGAGGAGCATTTCAGGAATAAGCACACTAAGGCCTTAGTACTTTTCTGCTTATCTTTATCTGTCAACCAAGATGAAGAGGGCAGGGAGTAAGGCACGTGGGCGTGGGCGCGGAGCAGGGAGAGGAGCAGGGAGAGGACGTGGTGATTCTGTGCCTGCTGCGGGCGCCGGTGACTCGTCGTCACTCAGTTTCAGCAGGGAACAGTCCTTCATGCGCAGCTTTGTCGGAGAGCGCCGTGCACCGCTGCTGCGTGAAGACCAAATTGAAGCCGTTGTCGGGTGGATGGCAGCTAACGCCTCGGCATCGACTTCAGTTAGTGCCACATCCTCTCAGGCACAGAGCACTGGAGAGCAGCCATCTGTCTCTTCACCACCTGCCAAATTGGCCAGGCAGTCAGAGAGCCCAGGACAGGAGCCGTCTCTACTTCTGTTCTCTGAATCTCTTGGCTTGGAAACAGGGGGCCAGCCAAGCAGCATTGGAGAAATGGAAGAAGAGGCAGTGTGCAGTGATGCCCAACACCTTTTTCTCTCTGACTCTGAAGAGGCAGGTGGGCCAGTGCCTCCGGTGACCACAGCGCAGTACGCATCTGATGATGAAACTCAGGTGCCGCTTTCTCGTGCGTACTGTGCTGCTGAGACTACCCAGGAGGAGCAGTTGGTGGCAGAGGGTAGTGGAGATGATGAGGTCCTTGACCCATCGTGGCGTGAGGAACAGGAAGGTGGTGGGAGCAGCTCAGAGGAAGAGCTTCCTCTTACGGGCCAAAGAGGGAGAGGGAGGGGGAAGACTGCGGAGCCTGTAGCCTCCACTTTGGCACCCGTTAGGAGCCTGTCTCTTTCCAAAGCCAAAAAGGGCGCTCCCAAGACTTGCAGTGCCTGGTCCTTTTTTGACACAGTTGCAGATGACATTTGTTTTGTCAAATGCAAGCTGTGTCATCATAAAGTAAAAAGAGGGAAAAATGTCAGCAACCTCAATACCACAAATATGTGGAAACATGTGCGGACCAGGCACGCGGTGGAGTTACAGAAACACACTGAAGATGTAGGCCAACCAACAGCGGCAGCTACCACCTCTTCATCTCGTGTTGCCTCTTCCTCCACTGTTGTCCAGAGACCTAGTGTAATTCCACCCACAGCACCACCTTCCCAGTCATCCTCACACTCCCAGTCTACTCTACAGCCATCGGTAGTACAGGCATGGGAGAAAAGGCGGGCATTCTCGGCCAACCACCCCCGAGCACAGGCTCTGAATGCAGGCATTGCCAAACTGTTGTCCCTGGAAATGCTCTCGTTCAGGCTGGTGGAGACTGACAGCTTCCGTGACTTGATGGCATTGGCAGTCCCACAGTACAAGGTGCCCAGCCGCTTTTACTTCAGCAGGCAGGCTGTCCCTGCCCTGCACAGGCATGTTGAGGCAAACATAAAACATGCGCTACTGAACGCCGTCAGTAGCAAGGTCCACCTCACCACCGATGCGTGGACCAGTCAGCATGGACAGGGGCGATATGTTTCCCTCACTGCCCATTGGGTTAATGTTGTTGAGCCAGGTACAGATCGTGCGAGTGGCGCAGGACGTGTCCTGCCCACTCCAAGGATTGCAGGAATCCAGTCTGTACGCATCGACTCCTCCTCTTACACCAGTTCCTCTGATTCCTCTCTGCAGGATCCGTCACAGTCCACCCCCACATGGACCCGTGAACGTTTACCTATGACCGACATGAGCACAGCCGTGGCCAAACGTCAGCAGGCCGTCTTGAAACTAGTTTCATTGGGGCATCGAAGCCACACAGCGCAGGAGCTCTGGAATGCCATAAAGCAGGAGAGCGATGTGTGGTTACTGCCAGCGAATCTCCAGCCAGGCATGGTAGTGTGTGACAATGGCCGAAATCTGGTGGCAGCTTTGGCCCTTGGCAACCTCACTCACATCCCATGTCTGGCACATGTGCTCAATTTGGTTGTGCAGAGTTTTCTGAGGGACTATCCGGATCTTGATGCCCTGCTGCACAAGGTCCGCCTAGAGTGTGCTCACTTGCGGCGTTCCAGCTTGGCCAGATCCCGCATTGCTGCTCTGCAGCGCCGATTCCGCCTTCCGGAACACCGCATCATATGTGACCTACCTACCCGGTGGAATTCCACGTTACATATGTTGGAGCGGTTGTGTGAGCAGCAGCAAGCAGTTATGGAGTACCAGCTGCATCAGGCGCAAAGAAGTCGCAGTCAGCGCCGATCAGACTTCACAACCACAGAGTGGGCCACTATGAAGGACGTCTGCCAGGTTTTGCGTCCTTTTGATTATTCCACGCGGATGGCAAGTGCAGATGATGCACTAGTCAGCATGACTGTCCCCCTTATCTGCCTGCTTCAGCAAACTTTGCAAGGGTTAAGGGATGATGTGGTGGAAGAGGTGGAGGATGAGGAGTCACCTTTTCCATCAGCTTCTGGAGAGTCAGCGCCACGTGGTTCCTCACAAAGGGGTACGCAGGGGCCAATTTGTGAGGAGGATGAGGAGGAGTCAATGGAGGAGGAAGAGCTCCGTCCAGAGGAGGGAGCGACACAATTGTCCAGTGGTCAGTGTGTACAGCGAGGGTGGGGTGATGACGAGCGGGCAGAGATCATGTCTCAAGCAGGGGACAGCGTTTCTGGGCCGGTTGGCACTCTGCAGCACATGGTGGATTTCATGCTGCAGTGCCTGAGAAACGACCGCCGCATCGACCACATTCTCAACATGCCTGATTATTGGGTGTTCACCCTCCTCGATCCTCGCTACCGGGACAACGTCCAAAACCTCATCCCTGCGTTGACCCGGGAGCGTAAATTGCGGGAGTACCACGACACACTGGTGAATTCCATCATCTTCTCCTGTCCAACTGAGAGGAGTGCTGCTAGTGCTTTACAAAGCAGCTCAGTGCGTCGAGGCAGTGGGGGAGGCTCTGCCCAAAGAGGGAGCAGAAGCAGTGCCTCTGCCCAAGGCAAGCCCAGTATGGCACAACTCTGGCACACTTTTGTGTGCCCGCCCCAAATGTCTACACCATCACCGGCGGCTCCAGTCAGCAGGAGGCAACGGTTCCGTCAGATGGTGACAGACTACATGGCTTGCCCTCTTACTGTACTCCCAGACGGCTCTTCCCCGTTCAAGTTTTGGGTCTCTAAGCTGGATACATGGCCAGAGCTAAGCCAGTATGCATTGGAGGTGCTGGCTTGCCCTGCGGCTAGTGTCTTATCGGAACGTGTCTTTAGTGCCGCAGGTGGTGTACTAACAGACCGTCGCATGCGACTATCCTCCGATAACGTTGACCGGCTTACTTTCCTGAAAATGAACCAGGCCTGGATCTCGCAGGAATTTGCCACTCCTCTGCCTGATTAAGTAATTGGGTGTCATCCAGGTCTCCTGCTGTGTTCATCTTTCTACCACCTGAACTGCTATTCCTGGGCTCCAACACCGCCAGTTGCGGCTCAGAAGTGCAGGCTGCACAGTAAAAACATACGACCCAGTGTTATTGGGTTTCAGTAACGTCAGCTGATCCCCAGCTGTGTAGCCGGCAATGTGTCCTGCGACCGCCACGCTGGCACAACAACCTAAATGTAAGGGAACCTGTCCCCCCCCCCCCCCCGTCGTTTGTTACTGAAAGAGCCATCTTGTGCAGCAGTAATGCTGCACAAGGAAAAGGTAGCTCTTTTTTTTTAGCTCTTTGCACACGCAGAACTTAACACTTATAAAATGTGTTCACTGATACCGTTATACCGTCCCGGAGCTGGGACTTTCCTTCGTAATGTGACGCAGCACAGCCGTCATTCCTACCCCCTTGGTGCCATGCGCTGCCTCCTCAGCGTTGTTTTAAGCTGTCACGGAGCCTGCGCTGTTCTGTTATCCCTTGGGCATGCCCTATTTGCGCTGCCTGTCTTCTGACATAATTTGGTGTCAGGCTGGCTGCGCCTGTGCGGCCGCGGTGCCCGAGATCCCGCCTCGCAGTGTCTTCTGATTGAGTCACACTGCGGGCCTGGGATCCATGGGCATGCGCAGTGCATATCTTCCCCTCGGGCTCTCGCTCATTTCCCTCCGCCTTCTTTAGACTGTGCGCCGTCACCTGATCCCTAGCATGCCACGGCCGTGACACCGCACAGTCTGAAGAAGAGGGAAGGAGGGGAGTGAGAGTCGAGGTTATGCACTGTGCATGCCCATGGTTCCAAGGCCCGCAGTGGGATTACGTTAGATGAGACTGCGAGGTGGGATCTGGAGCAGCGTGGACGCACAGGCACTGACAGCCTGACACCAAATTATGTCAGAAGACAGGCAGCGCTAATTGGGCATGGCCAAGGGCTAACAGAACAGCGCAGGCTCCGTGGCAGCTTAAAACAACGCTGAGGAGGCAGCGCACGGCATCAAGGGGATAGGAATGACAGCTGTGCTGTGTCCCATTACGAAGGAAATTCGCACCTCCGGAACGGTTTAACGGTATAAAGGGACACATTTTTAGTGTTTACTTCGGTGTTTGCAAGGAGCATAATTAAAAGAGCAACCTTTTCCTTTTGCATCCTTAGTGCTGCACAACATGGCTCTTTCAGCTACAAACGTCTTGGGGGGGGGGGGTTAAAGGTTTCCTTTCAACTTGCTCCAATCAGGCTTCGGCCTACACTCTGTTCCTCTGCTCCTCCTGCTGTCCCTGGGCTCTAACACCGCCAGTTGGTGCCTGGAAGTGCTGTGTGCACAGTCAACAGTCGCTCCTCTGTTATTGGGGTTCAGTAACGTCAGCTGATCCCCAGCTGTGTGTGCGGCAATACCTCCAATCTGCTCCTCCTGCTGTCCCTGGGCTCTAACACCGCCAGTTGGTGCCTGGAAGTGCTGTGTGCACAGTCAACAGTCGCTCCTCTGTTATTGGGGTTCAGTAACGTCAGCTGATCCCCAGCTGTGTGTGCGGCAATACCTCCAATCTGCTCCTCCTGCTGTCCCTGGGCTCTAACACCGCCAGTTGGTGCCTGGAAGTGCTGTGTGCACAGTCAACAGTCGCTCCTCTGTTATTGGGGTTCAGTAACGTCAGCTGATCCCCAGCTGTGTATCCGGCAACGTGTCATGCGACCGCCACGCTGGCACAACTAAAATGTAAGGGGACCTGTCCCCCCCCCCCCCTAGGCGTTTGTTACTGAAAGAGCCACCATGTGCAGCACTAATACTGCACAAGGGAAAGGTCGCTCTTGAAATTATGCTCCTTGCAAACGCTGAACTACACACTCATGTAATGTGTCCCCTCACACCGTCCAACCGTCCCGGAGGTGGGACTTTCCTTTGTAATGTGACGCAGCACAGCCGTCATTGCTACCCCCTTGGCACCGTGCGCTGCCTCCTTAGCGTTGTTTGATTCCGTCATGGACCCTGCGCTGTTATGTTATCCCTTGGCCATGCACAGTTTGCGCTGCCCGTCCTCTGACATCATTTGTTGTCGTCCTGGCTGCGCCTGTGCGTCCACGCTGCCCGAAATCACACCTCGCAGTGTCGTCTAATGTGATCCCACAGTGGGCCTGGTATCCATGGCCATGCGCAGTGCATATACTAGCCTCTCACTCCCCTTCTTCACGCTTCTTCAGACTAGGCGGCGTCAGCTGATCCCTAATAGCATGCCACGGCCGTGACGCCGCACAGTCTGAAGAAGCAGGAAGGAGGTGAGTGAGAGGCGATGATATGCACTGCGCATGCCCATGGATCCCTGGCCCGCAGTGGGACTACATTAGATGACACTGCAAGGTTGGATCTCGGGCAGCTTGGACGCACAGGCACTGCCAGCCTGACACCTACATGATGTCAGAAGACGGGCACCGCTAACTGTGCATGGCCAAGGGATAACATTACAGTGCGGGCTCCGTGACAGAACCAAACAACGTTGAGGAGGTGGTGCCCGGCACCAAGGGGGTTGGAATGACGGCTGTGCTGTGTCACATTACAAAGGAAAGTCCCACTTCCGGGATGGTTTGACGGTGTGAGGGGACACATTATATGAGTGTGTACTTCAGCGTTTGCAAGGAGCATAATTTTCGGAGCCACCATTTTCCATGTGCAGTATTACTGCTGTACAAGATGGCTCTTTCAGCAACAAATGCCTGGGGGGGGGGGTTAAAGGTTCCCTTTCAACTTGCTCCACTGCAGGCTTCGGCCTACACTCTGCTCCTCTTTGATTCCCTGGGTTTCAACACTGTCAGTTGCCACCTGGAAGTGTTGTCTACACAGAAAAAAACACTAGGTGATGTGTCAGTGGGGTTCAGCACCGCCAGCTGTTCCCCTGCTGTGTAGTCGGCAACGTGTCCAGCACAAGCCACGCTGGCACAACAGAACAAAAGCTGCCACCAGTGCAGGCTTCGGCCTACACTCTGCTCCTCTCCTCCTCCTGCTGACCCTGGGCTCAAACACCGCTAGTTTTTGCCCGGAAGTGCTAGCTGCACAGAGAAAAACACCAGCCAATGTGTTAGTGGGGTTCAGCACCGCCAGCTGTTCCCCTGCTGTGTAGCCGGCAACGTGACCTGCAAACGCCATGCAGGCACAGGAACTGAAATTAAAAGGGAACCTGGCCCCACCCCCCCAGGTGTTTCTATGTATAACAGCCACCTAGTACAGCAGTACTGCTGCATTTGTACAAGGTGGCTGACTTTTTCTCCTTGCCCACGTGGAACTCAACACGTACAAAATGTGTCTCATTGAGACCATTCCACTGTCCCTGAGGTGTGACTTTCCTTTGTAATGATACGCAGCACCCCCCTTGGTAGCGTTTCCCGTCTTTTGTCATCATGGTTAGCTGGCTGCGCCTGTGCATCCGCCCTGCTAGAAACAACGCCCCTCGTTGTCATATTTATTTTGTCAGCGAGGGTGTGGTTTATGGGCACGAGCAGTGCATATGTTCGCCTGTCTTAACTCATCTCCTTCCGCCTTCTTCAGACTGTGCGGCCTCCTGGCCGTGGTAGGCGATAAGGGATCAGCTGAGGCCGCCCAGTCTGGAGCAGGTGTAAGGACATGTGTAAGCGGCAAACCTATTTACTGCACAAGGCCACGAATCCCAGCCACGCAATGTGATTTTTTGAAAACACACTGTGGGTCTGGGATTCATGTCCATCGCTAACCGCAACGGCCGACATGAAATGAGGTCAGAAGACAGGAAGCGCTCACAGCGCATGGCCAAGGGATCACAATAGAGCAGACTCCTGTACAGCAAATAACAACGCTCAGGAATCTGCGCCCAGTACCTAGGTGCAAATTTTGACACCTGTGCTGCGTCTCGTTAAAAAGACAAGTCACGCCTCCACAACTGTTTGACAGTATAATGGGCTAAATAGTGTACGTGTTTTAGTCAGCGTGTGCAAGGAGCAAAACAAATAGAGCAACCTTTTACTTGTGCAGCATTAATGCTGCACAAGGTGTGGCTCTTGTACCTTGCAACACCTGAGGGGGGGGGTTAAAGGTAACCTTTGAAATTGGTTCAACTAGGCTTCGGCCTACACTCTGCTCCTCTACTCCTCCTGCTGACCCTGGGCTCAAACACCGCTAGTTTTTGCCCGGAAATGCTAGCTGCACAGAGAAAAACACCAGCCAATGTGTTAGTGGGGTTCAGCACCGCCAGCTGTTCCCCTGCTGTGTAGTCGGCAACGTGTCCAGCACAAGCCACGCTGGCACAACAGAACAAAAGCTGCCACCAGTGCAGGCTTCGGCCTACACTTTGCTCCTCTCCTCCTCCTGCTGACCCTGGGCTCAAACAACGCCAGTTTCTGCCCGGACATGCTAGCTGCACAGAGAAAAACACCAGCCAATGTGTTAGTGGGGTTCAGCACCGCCTGCTGTTCCCCCGCTGTGTAGCCGGCATCGTGTCCAGCACAAGCCACGCTGGCACAACCGACCAAAAGCTGCCACCAGTGCAGGCTTCGTCCTACACTTTGCTCCTCTCCTCCTCCTCCTGCTGACCCTGGGCTCTAACACCGCTAGTTTTTGCCCGGACATGCAATCTGCACAGAGAAAAACACCAGTCAATGTGTCAGTGGGGTTCAGCAACGCCAGCTGTTCCCCTGCTGTGTAGCTTGCAACGTGACCTGCAAACGCCACGCAGGCACATGAACTGAAATTGAAGGGAGCCTGCCCCCCACCCCCCCAGGTGTTTCTATGTATAACAGCCACCTTGTACAGCAGTACTGCTGCATTTGTACAAGGTGGCTGACTTTTTCTCCTTGCACACGTGGAACTCAACAAGTACAAAATGTGTCTCATTACAGACCATTACAATGTCCCTGAGGTGTGACTTTCCTTTTTAATGACACGCAGCACCCCCATTGTTAGCGCTGCCCGTCTCCTGACATCATTGGTTGGCTGGCTGTGCCTGTGCGTCCCCCCTGCCCGACACAACGCCCCCCGTTGTCTCATATATTTTGACTGCGAGGGTGTGATTGATGGGCACGAGCAGTGCATATGTTCCCCTGTTTTCACTCCCCTCCTTCCGCCTTCTTCTGACTGTGCGGCCTCATGGCCGCGGCATGCGATAAGGGATCAGCTGAGGCCGCCCAGTCTGAAGCAGGTGTAAGGACATGTGTGAGCGGCGAACATATTTACTGCACAAGGCCACGAATCCCAGCACCGCAGTGTGACTTTAGGAAAAGCCACTGTGGGTCTGGGATTTATGGCCATCGTTAACCGCACCGGCCAACATGAAATGAGGTCATGAGACGGCCTGCACTAACAGGGTATTGCCAAGGGATAACACAAGAGCGCAGTTTCCTGTACTGCAAATAACAACGGTAAGGAATCTGCGCACAGCACCTAGGTGTAAATTTGTACACCTGTGCTGCGTCTCCTTAAAAAGACTAGTAGTCACGCCTCCACTACTGTTTGACAGTATAATGGGCTAAATAGTGTACGTGTTTAATTCAGCGTGTGCAAGGAGCAAAATTAAATAGAGCAACCTTTGACTTGTGCATCATTAATGCTGTTCAAGGTGTGGCTCTTGTACCTTGCAACACCTGAGGGGGGGGTTAAAGGTAACCTTTGAAATTGGTTCAACTAGGCTTCGGCCTACACTCTGCTCCTCTACTCCTCCTGCTGACCCTGGGCTCAAACACCGCTAGTTTTTGCCCGGAAATGCTAGCTGCACAGAGAAAAACACCAGCCAATGTGTTAGTGGGGTTCAGCACCGCCAGCTGTTCCCCTGCTGTGTAGTCGGCAACGTGTCCAGCACAAGCCACGCTGGCACAACAGAACAAAAGCTGCCACCAGTGCAGGCTTCGGCCTACACTTTGCTCCTCTCCTCCTCCTGCTGACCCTGGGCTCAAACAACGCCAGTTTCTGCCCGGACATGCTAGCTGCACAGAGAAAAACACCAGCCAATGTGTTAGTGGGGTTCAGCACCGCCTGCTGTTCCCCCGCTGTGTAGCCGGCATCGTGTCCAGCACAAGCCACGCTGGCACAACCGACCAAAAGCTGCCACCAGTGCAGGCTTCGTCCTACACTTTGCTCCTCTCCTCCTCCTCCTGCTGACCCTGGGCTCTAACACCGCTAGTTTTTGCCCGGACATGCAATCTGCACAGAGAAAAACACCAGTCAATGTGTCAGTGGGGTTCAGCACCGCCAGCTGTTCCCCTGCTGTGCAGCTTGCAACGTGACCTGCAAACGCCACGCAGGCACATGAACTGAAATTGAAGGGAGCCTGGCCCCCACCCCCAGGTGTTTCTATGTATAACAGCCACCTTGTACAGCAGTACTGCTGCATTTGTACAAGGTGGCTGATGTTTTCTCCTTGCCCACGTGGAACTCAACACGTACAAAATGTGTCTCTTTGAGACCATTCCACTGTCCCTGAGGTGTGACTTTCCTTTCTAATGATACGCAGCACCCCCCTTGGTATCGCTTCCCGTCTTCTGACATCATTGGTTGGCTACTTGCGCCTGTTCGTCCGCCCTGCCTGAATAAAATGCTCCTCGTTGTCTTAATTATTTTGACTGCGAGGGTGTGATTGATGGGCACGAGCAGTGCATATCTTCGCCTGTCTTAACTCATCTCCTTCCGCCTTCTTCAGACTGTGCAGCCTCATGGCCGCGGCATGCGAGAAGGGATCAGCAGAGGCCGCCCAGTCTGAAGCAGGTGTAAGGACGTGTGTGAGCGGCCAAAATATTTACTGCTCAAGGCCACGAATCCCAGCACCGCAGTGTGGCTTTATGAAAAGACACTGTGGGTCTGGGATTTATGGCCATCGTTAACCGCACCGGCCAACATGAAATGAGGTCATAAGATGGGCAGCGCTAACAGGGCATTGCCAAGGGATAACACAAGAGCGCAGACTCCTGTACAGCAAATAACAACGCTCAGGAAGCTGCGCCAAGCACCAAGGCGTTATTTTGGACACCTGTGCTGCGTCTCATCAAAAAACCAAGTCACGCATCCACTACAGTTTGACTGTAGAATGGGGTAAATTGTGTATGTCTTTCATTCAGCGTGTGCAAGTAGACAAATTAATAGAGCAACCTTTCACTTGTGCAGCATTAATACTGCACAAGGTGTGTCTCTTGTACTTTGTAACACCTGAGGGGGGGGTTAAAGGTTTCCTTTGAAATTGGTTCAACTAGGCATCGGCCTACACTCTGCTCCTCTCCTCCTCCTCCTGCTTCAACACGGGCTCTAACATCGCTAGTTTTTGCCCGCAAGTGCTAGCTGCACAGATAAAAACACACGCCATTGTGTTAGTGGGGTTCAGCAACGCCAGCTGTTCCCCCAGTGTGTAGCCGGCAAAGTGTCCTGCAAACGCAACGCAGACACAAAGCTGCCTCCAGTGCAGGCTTCGGCCTACACTCATCTCCCCCTGCTTACCCTTTGCTCCAACACCGCTAGTTGGGGCTCTAGGAAGACAATCTTTAATAGGCAAGGCAACGCATCCGGGTTCCAGCACCGCCAGCTGGTTCTCGGCAGTGTTCTTGTCACAGGTACTCCCTCGTGCCAAGCCTGGTTTCAGCACCGTCAGCTGTTTCCGGGTTGTGTCAACTTCACTGAGACGCCTATGCTTGCCCCGTCGTGGGGCGGTCGAGTTAGCCAACTCCAGGGTGCCTCCAGTTTAGGAGCTTCCTATGTGGGCTGCGTGAACTGGTAGTCAAGGCTGGTTCTGTAGTGCCAGTAGGCCCAGCTCCCCCTGTAGGACTGTTGGGGTTCGGTAACTGCGGCTGCCTCGCGGCCTAGCTGTTCTCTCCTCTCCTGTGGGCCTTGGGGTCCACCACCTGGTTCCAGCACCGTCAGCTGGTTCCGGGCCGAGCCTTTGGCTTAGGTGCCTCCTCCTGGGTATCCGAGTTCCGCCAACGCCAGGCGGTCCTTGGTAGTGCTTTTAAGCGCGGGCACCTACAGCTTAGCAACCGGGTTCCAGCACCGTCAGCTGGTCCTCGGTCGTGCCATTGGCTCTTGCACACTGGGGCAACGCATCCGGGTTCCAGCACCGCCAGCTGGTTCTCGGCAGTGTTCTTGTCACAGGTACTCCCTCGTGCCAAGCCTGGTTTCAGCACCGTCAGCTGTTTCCGGGTTGTGTCAACTTCACTGAGACGCCTATGCTTGCCCCGTCGTGGGGCGGTCGAGTTAGCCAACTCCAGGGTGCCTCCAGTTTAGGAGCTTCCTATGTGGGCTGCGTGAACTGGTAGTCAAGGCTGGTTCTGTAGTGCCAGTAGGCCCAGCTCCCCCTGTAGGACTGTTGGGGTTCGGTAACTGCGGCTGCCTCGCGGCCTAGCTGTTCTCTCCTCTCCTGTGGGCCTTGGGGTCCACCACCTGGTTCCAGCACCGTCAGCTGGTTCCGGGCCGAGCCTTTGGCTTAGGTGCCTCCTCCTGGGTATCCGAGTTCCGCCAACGCCAGGCGGTCCTTGGTAGTGCTTTTAAGCGCGGGCACCTACAGCTTAGCAACCGGGTTCCAGCACCGTCAGCTGGTCCTCGGTCGTGCCATTGGCTCTTGCACACTGGGGCAACGCATCCGGGTTCCAGCACAGCCAGCTGGTTCTCGGCAGTGTTCTTGTCACAGGTACTCCCTCGTGCCAAGCCTGGTTTCAGCACCGTCAGCTGTTTCCGGGTTGTGTCAACTTCACTGAGACGCCTATGCTTGCCCCGTCGTGGGGCGGTCGAGTTAGCCAACTCCAGGGTGCCTCCAGTTTAGGAGCTTCCTATGTGGGCTGCGTGAACTGGTAGTCAAGGCTGGTTCTGTAGTGCCAGTAGGCCCAGCTCCCCCTGTAGGACTGTTGGGGTTCGGTAACTGCGGCTGCCTCGCGGCCTAGCTGTTCTCTCCTCTCCTGTGGGCCTTGGGGTCCACCACCTGGTTCCAGCACCGTCAGCTGGTTCCGGGCCGAGCCTTTGGCTTAGGTGCCTCCTCCTGGGTATCCGAGTTCCGCCAACGCCAGGCGGTCCTTGGTAGTGCTTTTAAGCGCGGGCACCTACAGCTTAGTAACCGGGTTCCAGCACCGTCAGCTGGTCCTCGGTCGTGCCATTGGCTCTTGCACACTGGGGCAACGCATCCGGGTTCCAGCACCGCCAGCTGGTTCTCGGCAGTGTTCTTGTCACAGGTACTCCCTCGTGCCAAGCCTGGTTTCAGCACCGTCAGCTGTTTCCGGGTTGTGTCAACTTCACTGAGACGCCTATGCTTGCCCCGTCGTGGGGCGGTCGAGTTAGCCAACTCCAGGGTGCCTCCAGTTTAGGAGCTTCCTATGTGGGCTGCGTGAACTGGTAGTCAAGGCTGGTTCTGTAGTGCCAGTAGGCCCAGCTCCCCCTGTAGGACTGTTGGGGTTCGGTAACTGCGGCTGCCTCGCGGCCTAGCTGTTCTCTCCTCTCCTGTGGGCCTTGGGGTCCACCACCTGGTTCCAGCACCGTCAGCTGGTTCCGGGCCGAGCCTTTGGCTTAGGTGCCTCCTCCTGGGTATCCGAGTTCCGCCAACGCCAGGCGGTCCTTGGTAGTGCTTTTAAGCGCGGGCACCTACAGCTTAGTAACCGGGTTCCAGCACCGTCAGCTGGTCCTCGGTCGTGCCATTGGCTCTTGCACACTGGGGCAACGCATCCGGGTTCCAGCACCGCCAGCTGGTTCTCGGCAGTGTTCTTGTCACAGGTACTCCCTCGTGCCAAGCCTGGTTTCAGCACCGTCAGCTGTTTCCGGGTTGTGTCAACTTCACTGAGACGCCTATGCTTGCCCCGTCGTGGGGCGGTCGAGTTAGCCAACTCCAGGGTGCCTCCAGTTTAGGAGCTTCCTATGTGGGCTGCGTGAACTGGTAGTCAAGGTTGGTTCTGTAGTGCCAGTAGGCCCAGCTCCCCCTGTAGGACTGTTGGGGTTCGGTAACTGCGGCTGCCTCGCGGCCTAGCTGTTCTCTCCTCTCCTGTGGGCCTTGGGGTCCACCACCTGGTTCCAGCACCGTCAGCTGGTTCCGGGCCGAGCCTTTGGCTTAGGTGCCTCCTCCTGGGTATCCGAGTTCCGCCAACGCCAGGCGGTCCTTGGTAGTGCTTTTAAGCGCGGGCACCTACAGCTTAGTAACCGGGTTCCAGCACCGTCAGCTGGTCCTCGGTCGTGCCATTGGCTCTTGCACACTGGGGCAACGCATCCGGGTTCCAGCACCGCCAGCTGGTTCTCGGCAGTGTTCTTGTCACAGGTACTCCCTCGTGCCAAGCCTGGTTTCAGCACCGTCAGCTGTTTCCGGGTTGTGTCAACTTCACTGAGACGCCTATGCTTGCCCCGTCGTGGGGCGGTCGAGTTAGCCAACTCCAGGGTGCCTCCAGTTTAGGAGCTTCCTATGTGGGCTGCGTGAACTGGTAGTCAAGGCTGGTTCTGTAGTGCCAGTAGGCCCAGCTCCCCCTGTAGGACTGTTGGGGTTCGGTAACTGCGGCTGCCTCGCGGCCTAGCTGTTCTCTCCTCTCCTGTGGGCCTTGGGGTCCACCACCTGGTTCCAGCACCGTCAGCTGGTTCCGGGCCGAGCCTTTGGCTTAGGTGCCTCCTCCTGGGTATCCGAGTTCCGCCAACGCCAGGCGGTCCTTGGTAGTGCTTTTAAGCGCGGGCACCTACAGCTTAGCAACCGGGTTCCAGCACCGTCAGCTGGTCCTCGGTCGTGCCATTGGCTCTTGCACACTGGGGCAACGCATCCGGGTTCCAGCACCGCCAGCTGGTTCTCGGCAGTGTTCTTGTCACAGGTACTCCCTCGTGCCAAGCCTGGTTTCAGCACCGTCAGCTGTTTCCGGGTTGTGTCAACTTCACTGAGACGCCTATGCTTGCCCCGTCGTGGGGCGGTCGAGTTAGCCAACTCCAGGGTGCCTCCAGTTTAGGAGCTTCCTATGTGGGCTGCGTGAACTGGTAGTCAAGGTTGGTTCTGTAGTGCCAGTAGGCCCAGCTCCCCCTGTAGGACTGTTGGGGTTCGGTAACTGCGGCTGCCTCGCGGCCTAGCTGTTCTCTCCTCTCCTGTGGGCCTTGGGGTCCACCACCTGGTTCCAGCACCGTCAGCTGGTTCCGGGCCGAGCCTTTGGCTTAGGTGCCTCCTCCTGGGTATCCGAGTTCCGCCAACGCCAGGCGGTCCTTGGTAGTGCTTTTAAGCACGGGCACCTACAGCTTAGTAACCGGGTTCCAGCACCGTCAGCTGGTCCTCGGTCGTGCCATTGGCTCTTGCACACTGGGGCAACGCATCCGGGTTCCAGCACCGCCAGCTGGTTCTCGGCAGTGTTCTTGTCACAGGTACTCCCTCGTGCCAAGCCTGGTTTCAGCACCGTCAGCTGTTTCCGGGTTGTGTCAACTTCACTGAGACGCCTATGCTTGCCCCGTCGTGGGGCGGTCGAGTTAGCCAACTCCAGGGTGCCTCCAGTTTAGGAGCTTCCTATGTGGGCTGCGTGAACTGGTAGTCAAGGCTGGTTCTGTAGTGCCAGTAGGCCCAGCTCCCCCTGTAGGACTGTTGGGGTTCGGTAACTGCGGCTGCCTCGCGGCCTAGCTGTTCTCTCCTCTCCTGTGGGCCTTGGGGTCCACCACCTGGTTCCAGCACCGTCAGCTGGTTCCGGGCCGAGCCTTTGGCTTAGGTGCCTCCTCCTGGGTATCCGAGTTCCGCCAACGCCAGGCGGTCCTTGGTAGTGCTTTTAAGCGCGGGCACCTACAGCTTAGCAACCGGGTTCCAGCACCGTCAGCTGGTCCTCGGTCGTGCCATTGGCTCTTGCACACTGGGGCAACGCATCCGGGTTCCAGCACCGCCAGCTGGTTCTCGGCAGTGTTCTTGTCACAGGTACTCCCTCGTGCCAAGCCTGGTTTCAGCACCGTCAGCTGTTTCCGGGTTGTGTCAACTTCACTGAGACGCCTATGCTTGCCCCGTCGTGGGGCGGTCGAGTTAGCCAACTCCAGGGTGCCTCCAGTTTAGGAGCTTCCTATGTGGGCTGCGTGAACTGGTAGTCAAGGCTGGTTCTGTAGTGCCAGTAGGCCCAGCTCCCCCTGTAGGACTGTTGGGGTTCGGTAACTGCGGCTGCCTCGCGGCCTAGCTGTTCTCTCCTCTCCTGTGGGCCTTGGGGTCCACCACCTGGTTCCAGCACCGTCAGCTGGTTCTCGGCAGTGTCTTTTGCTCTTGTACCTTCTGCTCCCCATCCTGGTTCCAGTACCGTCAGCTGGTTCCGGGCAGAGCCTTTGGCTTAGGTGCCTCCTTCTGGGTATCCAAGTTCCACCAATGTCAGGTGGTCCTTGGTAGTGCTTTCAGGCACGGGTACCTCCTGCTTAGTAACCGGGTTCCAGTAACGTCAGCTGGTCCTTGGTAGTTCCATTGGCTCTTGGACATTCGGCTACCCATCCGGGTTCCAGTACCGTCAGCTGGTTCTCGGCAGTGTCTTTTGCTCTTGTACCTTCTGCTCCCCATCCTGGTTCCAGTAACGTCATCTGGTTCCGGGCAGAGCCTTTGGCTTAGGTGCCTCCTTCTGGGTATCCGAGTTCCGCCAACGTCAGGCGGTCCTTGGTAGTGCTTTTTAGCACGGGTACCTCCTGCTTAGTAACCGGGTTCCAGTAACGTCAGCTGGTCCTCGGTAGTTCCATAGGCTCTTGAACCTTCGGGTAGCCATCCGAGTTCCAGTTCCATCAGCTGGTTCTTGGCATTTTCTCAGCCTTCTTGTACCTTCTGCTACATTTCCAAGTTGAAGACCCTAACGTCGACAACCCGGAAGACCACCCCGATGACGACGACCCGGAAGACCACCCCGATGACGACGACGACGACGACGGCGGAGACGACGACGGCTGAGACGACGACGGCGGAGATGACGACACTGGAGACGAAGACCCTGGAGACGACAACATGGAAGACCGAGAAGCAGAAGAACAAGAGGCTGCAGAACAAAGAGCAGAAGAACATTAAGCATAAGACTTAATATCAGAGCAAAAGATATTATCTAAATTATATGCAGAAGAAGACTAAGCAGTGTATGGGGGTGAGTCCGTTCCTCCTCGTGGTGCCCCTGGATAAAGCCTGATGCTGCAGGCCAAACTGAACGCGGACAAATGTAACTTTTGTGACTGGCAGAACGGAAGGTGTAATCTTCCAACTTTTATAGATAACAACTACGGGAATGCCTGTCACAAATGAGAATATGATGAAGAAGTAGAATAGGAAGAATAATAACAGTGGAATAAAAAGAATATGTAGAATAGGAAGAATAATAATAGTTGAAGAAAATGAATATGAAGAATGTAATAAAAAAAAAAAATAGGTAGAAGATGAAGAAGAAGATGAATAAGGTGAAGAAGTTGATGTCAAGGATGCTGATGATGATGAAGATGAAAGTGTGGGAAAAGAAAAAAAAAAAAGAAAAAAAAGAAGGGGAAGGGCGTGGAATAGTGAAACATCAATATCTGACAAAATAAAAAAAATTTACATACTCAATATCTTTTTCAATCCGAACGTCTTTAAAAAAAAAAAAAAAACATGCTATTCTATTTGATTGGACTAATCCTCATTGCCTTTAATGTCTCCGCCACCTCCCCCATACATCCTACATTATTCTTAGTTGTTTTCCTTCAGGTAGAATGAACCTACAAGGAAAGAAAGGGTTTATTTTAATTCCGATATTTTGGTCCCATTGACTTGCATTGGGATCGGGTATCGGTATCGGCGATATCCGATATTTTTTGAATATCGGCCGATCCTATCCGATACCGATACTTTCCGATATCGGAAGGTATCGCTCAACACTATCTATAATACTGCCCCCTGTGGTCACTAATAGTATCTATAATACTGCCCCCTGTGGTCACTAATAGTATCTATAATACTGCCCCCTGTGGTCATTAATAGTATCTATAATACTGCCCCCTGTGGTCACCATTAGCATCTATAATACTGACCCCTGTGGTCACTAGTAGTATCTATAATACTGCCCCCTGTGGTCATTAATAGTATCTATAATACTGCCCCCTGTGGTCACCAATGGTAACTATAAAACTGCCCCCTGTGGTCACCAATGGTAACTATAAAACTGCCCCCTGTGGTCACCAATGGTAACTATAATACTGCCTCCCATGGTCACTAATGGTAACTATAATACTGCCCCCTGTAGTCGCCAATGGAAACTATAATACTGCCCCCTGTGGTCACCAGTAGTAACTATAATACTGCCCCCTGTGGTCACCAGTAGTAATTATAATACTGCCCCCTGTGGTCACTAATAGTATCTATAATACTGCCCTCTGTGGTCACCAATGGTAACTATAAAACTGCCCCCTGTGGTCACCAATGGTAACTATAAAACTGCCCCCTGTGGTCACCAATGGTAACTATAATACTGCCTCCCATGGTCACTAATGGTAACTATAATACTGCCCCCTGTAGTCGCCAATGGAAACTATAATACTGCCCCCTGTGGTCACCAGTAGTAACTATAATACTGCCCCCTGTGGACACCAGTAGTAACTATAATACTGCCCCCTGTGGTCACTAATAGTATCTATAATACTGCCCCCTGTGGTCACTAATAGTATCTATAATACTGCCCCCTGTGGTCACTAGTAGTATCTATAATACTGCCCCCTGTAGTCACTAATAGTATCTATAATACTGCCCCCTGTGGTCACTAATAGTATCTATAATACTGCCCCCTGTGGTCACTAATAGTATCTATAATACTGCCCCCTGTGGTCACTAATAGTATCTATAATACTACCCCTGTGGTCACTAATAGTATCTATAATACTGCCCCCTGTGGTCACTAGTAGTATCTATAATACTGCCCCCTGTGGTCACTAATAGTATCTATAATACTGCCCCCTGTGGTCACTAGTAGTATCTATAATACTGCCCCCTGTGGTCATTAATAGTATCTATAATACTGCCCCCTGTGGTCACTAATAGTATCTATAATACTGCCCCCTGTGGTCACTAATAGTATCTATAATACTGCCCCCTGTGGTCACCAATGGTAACTATAATACTACCCCTGTAGTCGCCAATGGAAACTATAATACTGCCCCCCGTGGTGACTAATGGTAACTATAATACTGCCCCCTGTGGTCACCAGTAGTAACTATAATACTGCCCCCTGTGGTCACTAATAGTATCTATAATACTGCCCCCTGTGGTCATTAATAGTATCTATAATACTGCCCCCTGTGGTCACCAGGAGTAATTATAATACTGCCCCCTGTGGTCACCAATGGTAACTATAATACTACCCCTGTAGTCGCCAATGGAAACTATAATACTGCCCCCAGTGGTCACTAATAGTATCTATAATACTGCCCCCTGTGGTCACCAGGAGTAATTATAATACTGCCCCCTGTGGTCACTAGTAGTATCTATAATACTGCCCCCTGTGGTCACTAGTAGTATCTATAATACTGCCCCCTGTGGTCACTAATAGTATCTATAATACTGCCCCCTGTGGTCACTAATAGTATCTATAATACTGCTCCCTGTGGTCACCAGTAGTAATTATAATACTGCCCCCTGTGGTCACTAGTAGTATCTATAATACTGCCCCCTGTGGTCACTAGTAGTATCTATAATACTGCCCCCTGTGGTCACTAGTAGTATCTATAATACTGCCCCCTGTGGTCACTAATAGTATCTATAATACTGCCCCCTGTGGTCACTAATAGTATCTATAATACTGCTCCCTGTGGTCACCAGTAGTAATTATAATACTGCCCCCTGTGGTCACTAGTAGTATCTATAATACTGCCCCCTGTGGTCACTAGTAGTATCTATAATACTGCCCCCAGTGGTCACCAGTAGTAATTATAATACTGCCCCCTGTGGTCATTAATATTATCTATAATACTGCCCCCTGTGGTCACCAGTAGTAATTATAATACTGCCCCCTGTGGTCACTAATAATATCTATAATACTTCCCCTGTGGTCACCAGTAGTAATTATAATACTGCCCCCTGTGGTCACTAATAGTATCTATAATACTGCCCCTGTGGTCACTAGTAGTATCTATAATACTGCCCCCTGTGGTCACTAGTAGTATCTATAATACTGCCCCTGTGGTCACCAGTAGTAATTATAATACTGCCCCCTGTGGTCACTAATAGTATCTATAATACTGCCCCCTGTGGTCACCAGTAGTATCTATAATACTGCCCCCTGTGCACACCAGTAGTAATTATAATACTGCCCCCTGTGGTCACTAATAGTATCTATAATACTGCCCCCTGTGTTCACTAATAGTATCTATAATACTGCCCCCTGTGGTCACTAGTAGTATCTATAATACTGCCCCCTGTGGTCACTAGTAGTATCTATAATACTGCCCCCTGTGGTCACTAGTAGTATCTATAATACTGCCCCCTGTGGTCACCAGTAGTAATTATAATACTGCCCCCTGTGGTCACTAATAGTATCTATAATACTGCCCCCTGTGGTCACCAGTAGTATCTATAATACTGCCCCCTGTGGTCACTAGTAGTATCTATAATACTGCTGCCTGTGGTCACTAATAGTATCTATAATACTGCCCCCTGTGGTCACTAGTAGTATCTATAATACTGCTGCCTGTGGTCACTAATAGTATCTATAATACTGCCCCCTGTGGTCACTAGTAGTATCTATAATACTGCTGCCTGTGGTCACTAATAGTATCTATAATACTGCCCCCTGTGGTCACCAGTAGTATCTATAATACTGCCCCCTGTGGTCACTAATAGTATCTATAATACTGCCCCTGTGGTCACCAGTAGTAATTATAATACTGCCCCCTGTGGTCACTAATAGTATCTATAATACTGCCCCCTGTGTTCACTAATAGTATCTATAATACTGCCCCCTGTGGTCACTAATAGTATCTATAATACTGCCCCCTGTGGTCACTAGTAGTATCTATAATACTGCCCCCTGTGGTCACCAGTAGTATCTATAATACTGCCCCCTGTGGTCACTAGTAGTATCTATAATACTGCCCCTGTGGTCACTAGTAGTATCTATAATACTGCCCCCTGTGGTCACTAGTAGTATCTATAATACTGCCCCCTGTGGTCACTAATAGTATCTATAATACTGCCCCCTGTGGTCACCAGTAGTATCTATAATACTGCCCCCTGTGGTCACTAGTAGTATCTATAATACTGCTGCCTGTGGTCACTAATAGTATCTATAATACTGCCCCCTGTGTTCACTAATAGTATCTATAATACTGCCCCCTGTGGTCACTAATAGTATCTATAATACTGCCCCCTGTGGTCACTAGTAGTATCTATAATACTGCCCCCTGTGGTCACCAGTAGTATCTATAATACTGCCCCCTGTGGTCACTAGTAGTATCTATAATACTGCCCCTGTGGTCACTAGTAGTATCTATAATACTGCCCCCTGTGGTCACTAGTAGTATCTATAATACTGCCCCCTGTGGTCACTAATAGTATCTATAATACTGCCCCCTGTGGTCACCAGTAGTATCTATAATACTGCCCCCTGTGGTCACTAGTAGTATCTATAATACTGCCCCTGTGGTCACTAGTAGTATCTATAATACTGCCCCCTGTGGTCACTAGTAGTATCTATAATACTGCCCCCTGTGGTCACTAATAGTATCTATAATACTGCCCCCTGTGGTCACCAGTAGTAATTATAATACTGCCCCCTGTGGTCACTAATACTATCTATAATACTGCCCCCTGTGGTCACTAGTAGTATCTATAATACTGCTGCCTGTGGTCACTAATAGTATCTATAATAATGCCCCCTGTGGTCACTAGTAGTATCTATAATACTGCCCCCTGTGGTCACTAGTAGTATCTATAATACTGCCCCCTGTGGTCACTAGTAGTATCTATAATACTGCCCCCTGTGGTCACTAGTAGTATCTATAATACTGCCCCCTGTGGTCACTAGTAGTATCTATAATACTGCCCCTGTGGTCACTAACAGTATCTATAATACTGCCCCCTGTGGTCACTAGTAGTATCTATAATACTGCCCCCTGTGGTCACTAGTAGTATCTATAATACTGCCCCCTGTGGTCACCAGTAGTAATTATAATACTGCCCCCTGTGGTCACTAATAGTATCTATAATACTGCCCCCTGTGGTCACTAGTAGTATCTATAATACTGCTGCCTGTGGTCATTAATAGTATCTATAATACTGCTGCCTGTGGTCACTAATAGTATCTATAATACTGCCCCCTGTGGTCACTAGTAGTATCTATAATACTGCCCCCTGTGGACACCAGTAGTAACTATAATACTGCCCCCTGTGGTCACTAATAGTATCTATAATACTGCCCCCTGTGGTCACTAGTAGTATCTATAATACTGCCCCCTGTGGACACCAGTAGTAACTATAATACTGCCCCTGTGGTCACTAATAGTATCTATAATACTGCCCCCTGTGGTCACTAGTAGTATCTATAATACTGCCCCCTGTGGTCACCAGTAGTAATTATAATACTGCCCCCTGTGGTCACTAGTAGTATCTATAATACTGCCCCCTGTGGTCACTAATAGTATCTATAATACTGCCCCCTGTGGTCACTAGTAGTATCTATAATACTGCCCCCTGTGGTCACTAGTAGTATCTATAATACTGCCCCCTGTGGTCACCAGTAGTAATTATAATACTGCCCCCTGTGGTCACTAATAGTATCTATAATACTGCCCCCTGTGGTCACTAGTAGTATCTATAATACTGCCCCCTGTGGTCATTAATAGTATCTATAATACTGCCCCCTGTGGTCACTAATAGTTTCTATAATACTGCCCCCTGTGGTCATTAATAGTATCTATAATACTGCTGCCTGTGGTCACTAATAGTATCTATAATACTGCCACCTGTGGTCACTAGTAGTAACTATAATACTGCCCCCTGTGGTCACTAGTAGTATCTATAATACTGCCCCCTCTGGTCACTAATAGTATCTATAATACTGCCCCCTGTGGACACCAGTAGTATCTATAATACTGCCCCCTGTGGACACCAGTAGTAACTATAATACTGCCCCCTGTGGTCACTAATAGTATCTATACGACTGCCCCCTGTGGTCATTAATAGTATCTATAATACTGCCCCCTGTGGTCACTAATAGTATCTATAATACTGCCCCCTGTGGTCACTAATAGTATCTATACGACTGCCCCCTGTGGTCATTAATAGTATCTATAATACTGCCCCCTGTGGTCACTAATTGTATCTATAATACTGCCCCCTGTGGTCACCAGTAGTATCTATAATACTGCCCCCTGTGGTCACCAGTAGTATCTATAATACTGCCCCCTGTGGTCACTAATAGTATCTATACGACTGCCCCCTGTGGTCATTAATAGTATCTATAATACTGCCCCCTGTGGTCACCATTAGCATCTATAATACTGCCCCCTGTGGTCACCAGTAGTATCTATAATACTGCCCCCTGTGGTCACTAATAGTATCTATAATACTGCCCCCTGTGGTCACCAGGAGTAATTATAATACTGCCCCCTGTGGTCACTAGTAGTATCTATAATACTGCCCCCTGTGGTCACTAGTAGTATCTATAATACTGCCCCCTGTGGTCACCAGTAGTAATTATAATACTGCCCCCTGTGGTCATTAATATTATCTATAATACTGCCCCCTGTGGTCACTAATAGTATCTATAATACTGCCCCCTGTGGTCACTAATAGTATCTATAATACTGCCCCCTGTGGTCACTAGTAGTATCTATAATACTGCCCCCTGTGGTCACTAATAGTATCTATAATACTGCCCCCTGTGGTCACCAATGGTAACTATAATACTACCCCTGTAGTCGCCAATGGAAACTATAATACTGCCCCCCGTGGTGACTAATGGTAACTATAATACTGCCCCCTGTGGTCACCAGTAGTAATTATAATACTGCCCCCTGTGGTCACTAATAGTATCTATAAAACTGCCCCCTGTGGTCACTAATAGTATCTATAATACTGCCCCCTGTGGTCACTAGTAGTATCTATAATACTGCCCCCTGTGGTCACTAATAGTATCTATAATACTGCCCCCTGTGGTCACCAATGGTAACTATAATACTACCCCTGTAGTCGCCAATGGAAACTATAATACTGCCCCCCGTGGTGACTAATGGTAACTATAATACTGCCCCCTGTGGTCACCAGTAGTAATTATAATACTGCCCCCTGTGGTCACTAATAGTATCTATAAAACTGCCCCCTGTGGTCACTAATAGTATCTATAATACTGCCCCCTCTGGTCACTAGTAGTATCTATAATACTGCCCCCTGTGGTCACTAATAGTATCTATAATACTGCCCCCTGTGGTCACCAGTAGTATCTATAATACTGCCCCCTGTGGTCACTAATAGTATCTATAATACTGCCCCCTGTGGTCACCAATGGTAACTATAATACTACCCCTGTAGTCGCCAATGGAAACTATAATACTGCCCCCCGTGGTGACTAATGGTAACTATAATACTGCCCCCTGTGGTCACCAGTAGTAACTATAATACTGCCCCCTGTGGTCACTAATAGTATCTATAATACTGCCCCCTGTGGTCATTAATAGTATCTATAATACTGCCCCCTGTGGTCACCAATGGTAACTATAATACTACCCCTGTAGTCGCCAATGGAAACTATAATACTGCCCCCAGTGGTCACTAATAGTATCTATAATACTGCCCCCTGTGGTCACCAGGAGTAATTATAATACTGCCCCCTGTGGACACTAATAGTATCTATAATACTGCCCCCTGTGGTCACCAGGAGTAATTATAATACTGCCCCCTGTGGTCACTAGTAGTATCTATAATACTGCCCCCTGTGGTCACTAGTAGTATCTATAATACTGCCCCCTGTGGTCACTAATAGTATCTATAATACTGCCCCCTGTGGTCACTAATAGTATCTATAATACTGCTCCCTGTGGTCACCAGTAGTAATTATAATACTGCCCCCTGTGGTCACTAGTAGTATCTATAATACTGCCCCCTGTGGTCACTAGTAGTATCTATAATACTGCCCCCTGTGGTCACTAATAGTATCTATAATACTGCCCCCAGTGGTCACCAGTAGTAATTATAATACTGCCCCTGTGGTCATTAATATTATCTATAATACTGCCCCCTGTGGTCATTAATATTATCTATAATACTGCCCCCTGTGGTCACTAGTAGTAGCTATAATACTGCCCCCTGTAGTCATTAATAGTATCTATAATACTGCCCTCTGTGGTCACTAATAGTATCTATAATACTTCCCCTGTGGTCACCAGTAGTAATTATAATACTGCCCCCTGTGGTCACTAATAGTATCTATAATACTGCCCCCTGTGGTCACTAGTAGTATCTATAATACTGCCCCCTGTGGTCATTAATAGTATCTATAATACTGCCCCCTGTGGTCACTAATAGTGTCTATAATACTGCCCCCTGTGGTCACCAGTAGTAATTATAATACTGCCCCCTGTGGTCACCAGTAGTAATTATAATACTGCCCCCTGTGGTCACTAGTAGTATCTATAATACTGCCCCTGTGGTCACCAGTAGTAATTATAATACTGCCCCCTGTGGTCACCAGTAGTAATTATAATACTGCCCCCTGTGGTCACTAGTAGTATCTATAATACTGCCCCCTGTGGTCACTAGTAGTATCTATAATACTGCCCCCTGTGGTCACTAATAGTATCTATAATACTGCCCCCTGTGATCACTAGTAGTATCTATAATACTGCCCCCTGTGGTCACTAATAGTATCTATAATACTGCCGCCTGTGGTCACTAATAGTATCTATAATACTGCTCCCTGTGGTCACTAGTAGTATCTATAATACTGCCGCCTGTGGTCACTAATAGTATCTATAATACTGCTCCCTGTGGTCACTAATAGTATCTATAATACTGCCCCCTGTGGTCACTAGTAGTATCTATAATACTGCCCCCTGTGGTCACCAGTAGTATCTATAATACTGCCCCCTGTGGTCACTAATAGTATCTATAATACTGCTCCCTGTGGTCACTAATAGTATCTATAAAACTGCCCCCTGTGGTCACCTGTAGTAATTATAATACTGCCCCCTGTGGTCACCAGTAGTATCTATAATACTGCCCCCTGTGGTCACTAATAGTATCTATAATACTGCCCCTGTGGTCACCAGTAGTAATTATAATACTGCCCCCTGTGGTCACCAGTAGTATCTATAATACTGCCCCCTGTGCACACCAGTAGTAATTATAATACTGCCCCCTGTGGTCACTAATAGTATCTATAATACTGCCCCTGTGGTCACCAGTAGTAATTATAATACTGCCCCCTGTGGTCACTAATAGTATCTATAATACTGCCCCCTGTGTTCACTAATAGTATCTATAATACTGCCCCCTGTGGTCACTAATAGTATCTATAATACTGCCCCCTGTGGTCACTAGTAGTATCTATAATACTGCCCCCTGTGGTCAATAATAGTATCTATAATACTGCCCCCTGTGGTCACTAGTAGTATCTATAATACTGCCCCCTGTGGTCACTAGTAGTATCTATAATACTGCCCCCTGTGGTCACCAGTAGTAATTATAATACTGCCCCCTGTGGTCACTAATAGTATCTATAATACTGCCCCCTGTGGTCACTAGTAGTATCTATAATACTGCCCCCTGTGGTCACTAGTAGTATCTATAATACTGCCCCCTGTGGTCACCAGTAGTAATTATAATACTGCCCCCTGTGGTCACTAATAGTATCTATAATACTGCCCCCTGTGGTCACTAGTAGTATCTATAATACTGCTGCCTGTGGTCACTAATAGTATCTATAATACTGCCCCCTGTGGTCACTAGTAGTATCTATAATACTGCCCCTGTGGTCACTAGTAGTATCTATAATACTGCCCCCTGTGGTCACTAGTAGTATCTATAATACTGCTGCCTGTGGTCACTAATAGTATCTATAATACTGCCCCCTGTGGTCACTAGTAGTATCTATAATACTGCCCCTGTGGTCACTAATAGTATCTATAATACTGCCCCCTGTGGTCACTAGTAGTATCTATAATACTGCCCCCTGTGGTCACTAGTAGTATCTATAATACTGCCCCCTGTGGTCACCAGTAGTAATTATAATACTGCCCCCTGTGGTCACTAATAGTATCTATAATACTGCCCCCTGTGGTCACTAGTAGTATCTATAATACTGCTGCCTGTGGTCACTAATAGTATCTATAATACTGCCCCCTGTGGTCACTAGTAGTATCTATAATACTGCCCCCTGTGGTCACTAATAGTTTCTATAATACTGCCCCCTGTGGTCATTAATAGTATCTATAATACTGCTGCCTGTGGTCACTAGTAGTATCTATAATACTGCTGCCTGTGGTCACTAATAGTATCTATAATACTGCCCCCTGTGGTCACTAGTAGTATCTATAATACTGCCCCCTGTGGTCACTAATAGTTTCTATAATACTGCCCCCTGTGGTCATTAATAGTATCTATAATACTGCCACCTGTGGTCACTAGTAGTAACTATAATACTGCCCCCTCTGGTCACTAATAGTATCTATAATACTGCCCCCTGTGGACACCAGTAGTATCTATAATACTGCCCCCTGTGGACACCAGTAGTAACTATAATACTGCCCCCTGTGGTCACTAATAGTATCTATACGACTGCCCCCTGTGGTCATTAATAGTATCTATAATACTGCCCCCTGTGGTCACTAATAGTATCTATAATACTGCCCCCTGTGGTCACTAATAGTATCTATACGACTGCCCCCTGTGGTCATTAATAGTATCTATAATACTGCCCCCTGTGGTCACTAATTGTATCTATAATACTGCCCCCTGTGGTCACCAGTAGTATCTATAATACTGCCCCCTGTGGTCACTAATAGTATCTATAATACTGCCCCCTGTGGTCACCAGGAGTAATTATAATACTGCCCCCTGTGGTCACTAGTAGTATCTATAATACTGCCCCCTGTGGTCACCAGTAGTAATTATAATACTGCCCCCTGTGGTCATTAATATTATCTATAATACTGCCCCCTGTGGTCACTAATAGTATCTATAATACTGCCCCCTGTGGTCACTAATAGTATCTATAATACTGCCCCCTGTGGTCACCAGTAGTAATTATAATACTGCCCCCTGTGGTCACTAGTAGTATCTATAATACTGCCGCCTGTGGTCACTAATAGTATCTATAATACTGCTACCTGTGGTCACTAGTAGTATCTATAGTATCTATAATACTGCCCCCTGTGGTCACCAGTAGTAATTATAATACTGCCCCCTGTGGTCACTAATAGTATCTATAAAACTGCCCCCTGTGGTCACTAATAGTATCTATAATACTGCCCCCTGTGGTCACTAGTAGTATCTATAATACTGCCCCCTGTGGTCACCAGTAGTATCTATAATACTGCCCCCTGTGGTCATTAATAGTATCTATAATACTGCCCCTGTGGTCACCAGTAGTAATTATAATACTGCCCCCTGTGGTCATTAATAGTATCTATAATACTGCCCCCTGTGGTCACCAGTAGTAATTATAATACTGCCCCATGTGGTCACCAGTAGTAATTATAATACAGCCCCCTGTGGTCACTAGTAGTATCTATAATACTGCCCCTGTGGTCACCAGTAGTAATTATAATACTGCCCCCTGTGGTCACTAGTAGTATCTATAATACTGCCGCCTGTGGTCACTAATAGTATCTATAATACTGCCCCCTGTGGTCACTAGTAGTATCTATAATACTGCCGCCTGTGGTCACTAATAGTATCTATAATACTGCTCCCTGTGGTCACTAGTAGTATCTATAATACTGCCCCCTGTGGTCACCAGTAGTAATTATAATACTGCCCCCTGTGGTCACTAGTAGTATCTATAATACTGCCCCCTGTGGTCACCAGTAGTAATTATAATACTGCCCCATGTGGTCACCAGTAGTAATTATAATACAGCCCCCTGTGGTCACTAGTAGTATCTATAATACTGCCCCCTGTGGTCACTAGTAGTATCTATAATACTGCCCCCTGTGGTCACTAGTAGTATCTATAATACTGCCGCCTGTGGTCACTAATAGTATCTATAATACTGCTCCCTGTGGTCACTAGTAGTATCTATAATACTGCCCCCTGTGGTCACCAGTAGTAATTATAATACTGCCCCCTGTGGTCACTAGTAGTATCTATAATACTGCCCCCTGTGGTCACCAGTAATATCTATAATACTGCCCCCTGTGGTCACTAATAGTATCTATAATACTGCTCCCTGTGGTGACTAATAGTATCTATAAAACTGCCCCCTGTGGTCACCAGTAGTAATTATAATACTGCCCCCTGTGGTCACCAGTAGTATCTATAATACTGCCCCCTGTGGTCACTAATAGTATCTATAATACTGCCCCTGTGGTCACCAGTAGTAATTATAATACTGCCCCCTGTGGTCACCAGTAATATCTATAATACTGCCCCCTGTGCACACCAGTAGTAATTATAATACTGCCCCCTGTGGTCACTAATGGTATCTATAATACTGCCCCTGTGGTCACCAGTAGTAATTATAATACTGCCCCCTGTGGTCACTAATAGTATCTATAATACTGCCCCCTGTGTTCACTAATAGTATCTATAATACTGCCCCCTGTGGTCACTAATAGTATCTATAATACTGCCCCCTGTGGTCACTAATAGTATCTATAATACTGCCCCCTGTGGTCACTAATAGTATCTATAATACTGCCCCCTGTGGTCACTAGTAGTATCTATAATACTGCCCCCTGTGGTCACTAGTAGTATCTATAATACTGCCCCCTGTGGTCACCAGTAGTAATTATAATACTGCCCCCTGTGGTCACTAATAGTATCTATAATACTGCCCCCTGTGGTCACTAGTAGTATCTATAATACTGCTGCCTGTGGTCACTAATAGTATCTATAATACTGCCCCCTGTGGTCACTAGTAGTATCTATAATACTGCCCCCTGTGGTCACTAGTAGTATCTATAATAGTGCCCCCTGTGGTCATTAATAGTATCTATAATACTGCTGCCTGTGGTCACTAATAGTATCTATAATACTGCCCCCTGTGGTCACTAGTAGTAACTATAATACTGCCCCCTTTGGTCACTAGTAGTATCTATAATACTGCTGCCTGTGGTCACTAATAGTATCTATAATACTGCCCCCTGTGGTCACTAGTAGTATCTATAATACTGCCCCCTGTGGTCACTAGTAGTATCTATAATACTGCTGCCTGTGGTCACTAATAGTATCTATAATACTGCCCCCTGTGGTCACCAGTAGTAACTATAATACTGCCCCCTGTGGTCACTAGTAGTATCTATAATACTGCTGCCTGTGGTCACTAATAGTATCTATAATACTGCCCCCTGTGGTCACTAGAAGTATCTATAATACTGCCCCCTGTGGTCACTAGTAGTAACTATAATACTGCCCCCTGTGGTCACTAGTAGTATCTATAATACTGCCCCCTGTGGTCACTAATAGTTTCTATAATACTGCCCCCTGTGGTCACTAATAGTATCTATAATACTGCCCCCTGTGGTCACTAATAGTTTCTATAATACTGCCCCCTGTGGTCACCAGTAGTAACTATAATACTGCCCCCTGTGGTCACTAGTAGTATCTATAATACTGCCCCCTGTGGTCACCAGTAGTAATTATAATACTGCCCCCTGTGGTCACCAGTAGTATATATAATACTGCCCCCTGTGGACCCCAGTAGTAATTATAATACTGCCCCCTGTGGTCACTAATAGTATCTATAATACTGCCCCTGTGGTCACTAATAGTATCTATAATACTGCCCCCTGTGGTCATTAATAGTATCTATAATACTGCCCCCTGTGGTCACTAATAGTATCTATAATACTGCCCCTGTGGTCACCAGTAGTAATTATAATACTGCCCCCTGTGGTCACTAGTAGTATCTATAATACTGCCCCCTGTGGTCACCAGTAGTAATTATAATACTGCCCCCTGTGGTCACCAGTAGTATATATAATACTGCCCCCTGTGGTCACCAGTAGTATATATAATACTGCCCCCTGTGGTCATTAATAGTATCTATAATACTGCCCCCTGTGGTCACTAATAGTATCTATAATACTGCCCCTGTGGTCACTAATAGTATCTATAAAACTGCCCCCTGTGGTCACTAGTAGTAATTATAATACTGCTGCCTGTGGTCACTAATAGTATCTATAATACTGCCCCCTGTGGTCACTAATAGTATCTATAATACTGCCCCTGTGGTCACCAGTAGTAATTATAATACTGCCCCCTGTGGTCACTAGTAGTATCTATAATACTGCCTCCTGTGGTCACTAATAGTATCTATAATACTGCCCCCTGTGGTCACTAATAGTATCTATAATACTGCCCCCTGTGGTCACTAATAGTTTCTATAATACTGCCCCCTGTGGTCACTAATAGTATCTATAGTATCTATAATACTGCCCCTGTGGTCACCAGTAGTAATTATAATACTGCCCCCTCTGGTCACCAGTAGTATCTATAATACTGCCCCCTGTGGTCACTAATAGTATCTATATTACTGCCCCTGTGGTCACCAGTAGTAATTATAATACTGCCCCCTGTGGTCACTAATAGTATCTATAATACTGCCCCTGTGGTCACCAGTAGTAATTATAATACTGCCCCCTGTGGTCACTAATAGTATCTATAATACTGCCCCCTGTGGTCACTAGTAGTATCTATAATACTGCCCCCTGTGGTTATCCCCAATGTTCTGACCTCTGTGTTTCCGATTAGTGAGGGTCTCTGGATATAGAAGCCCCCGCCCAGTGAGGGGTCACCTACTTTATGGCTTCCACGTCTTGTACTTACGTTGTAGAGGCAGCAGGCAGCGCTGTGTGCACCCCGAGGTGCAGCATTTCCTCTTCCCTTTGCAGTCTTTGTCTTGGGAACATTCAGGCTTGACCTTTATTAGGGGATTACATTTTGGGTAGTCCACGTCGGCGGGGCAAGACTCCAGCTTCTCTAAAAGCCCCCCTAAACAAGATGCAAGAAGCAGTGAGAGTCGGACATTTTTTATTCAACAGCAAACAAACAAAACCCTTTAGGGCTGATTTAAGATGTGATCTTAGCTTCTCGCCATGTTTCGCCATGGCAGGCTTCATCTGAGGCTTCCAGTCTCAGTCCCCTGATAAAGTCTGTCATGGCGAAACATTATCATTATTTTTTTTGGGGGGTAGGGGGTGTTTTGACTTTGTTCTGGTTGTGTTGCCCCCACTTCCATTGTGAGACTCTTCTCATGTCTTATTTTTTAAGGGCAGTTAATAATATTTGATGGAACATAAGATTTTTTTAATCACTTCATTCTATTTTTTGGATTATGAATGCGAAATAGCAAATTTTGAATTGTTCTTTAATTTTTACTTACAAAATTCCCTGGGAGAGATAAGAAGTTAGATGATTATAGACAAAGCCGCCATCATTGTGGAGCTTCGCTCTTATGCCGGACTAAACATTCTGAGATGTAGATTTTTTACTTTGTTTTCTCTGTAAATTTTGACAGTTTCCTAAACGTTTTAGCCCCACAATAAATAACATATTACATATTACACTGTAATATTCCTGCACAATAAATGACAAAAAGAGAATTGAAGCAAAACGGCAGCAACGAGGAAATCATAAAATAAACAAGTGGGCGGATGAGGAACTAAAACAAGAGGGAGGTGATAAGGAAATATTACAAGAGGGAGGTGACATGAAATAAAACAAGAGGGAGGTGACAAAGAAATAACACAAGAGGGAGGTGACAAAGAAATAGCACAAGAGAGAGGAGGCGTGGAAATAATATAAAAGGGAGGAGATGGGGAAATAATGCAAGAGGGAGGAGACGTGGAAATAATATAAAAGGGAGGAGATGGGGAAATAATACAAGAGGGAGGAGATGGGGAAATAATACAAGAGGGAGGAGATGGGGAAATAATACAAGAGGGAGGAGAGGGGGAAATAATACAAGAGGGAGGAGATGGGGAAATAATACAAAAGGGAGGAGAGGGGGAAATAATACAAGAGGGAGGAGATGGGGAAATAATACAAGAGGGAGGAGAGGGGGAAATAATACAAGAGGGAGGAGAGGGGGAAATAATACAAGAGGGAGGAGATGGGGAAATAATACAAAAGGGAGGAGAGGGGGAAATAATACAAGAGGGAGGAGACGTGGAAATAATATAAAAGGGAGGAGATGGGGAAATAATACAAGAGGGAGGAGATGGGGAAATAATACAAGAGGGAGGAGATGGGGAAATAATACAAGAGGGAGGAGAGGGGGAAATAATACAAGAGGGAGGAGATGGGGAAATAATACAAAAGGGAGGAGAGGGGGAAATAATACAAGAGGGAGGAGATGGGGAAATAATACAAGAGGGAGGAGATGGGAAAAATCCTGAAAAATCCGCAAAAAAACGCACCAAAACGTGGTAAAAACGCGCAAAAAATGCATGCAGATTTCTTGCAGAAAATTTCAGGTTTTTCTCAGGAAATTTCTGCAAGAAATCCTGAACGTGTGCACATAGCCTTACATGTATTTAAGAAGGAGAATCGTATTAAGTGAAAGTAAAATGGAGACATTTTAGCCGGTGCGAAACCGGCTAAATAAGATTAAAATAGATAAATCTCCGGGTCCGGATGGCATACACCCACGAGTACTAAGAGAACTAAGTAATGTAATAGATAAACCATTATTTCTTATTTTTAGTGACTCTATAGCGACAGGGTCTGTTCCGCAGGACTGGCGCATAGCAAATGTGGTGCCAATATTCAAAAAGGGCTCTAAAAGTGAACCTGGAAATTATAGGCCAGTAAGTCTAACCTCTATTGTTGGTAAAATATTTGAAGGGTTTCTGAGGGATGTTATTCTGGATTATCTCAATGAGAATAACTGTTTAACTCCATATCAGCATGGGTTTATGAGAAATCGCTCCTGTCAAACCAATCTAATCAGTTTTTATGAAGAGGTAAGCTATAGGCTGGACCACGGTGAGTCATTGGAAGTGGTATATCTCGATTTTTCCAAAGCGTTTGATACCGTGCCGCACAAGAGGTTGGTACACAAAATGAGAATGCTTGGTCTGGGGGAAAATGTGTGTAAATGGGTTAGTAACTGGCTTAGTGATAGAAAGCAGAGGGTGGTTATAAATGGTATAGTCTCTAACTGGGTCGCTGTGACCAGTGGGGACCGCAGGGGTCAGTATTGGGACCTGTTCTCTTCAACATATTCATTAATGATCTGGTAGAAGGTTTACACAGTAAAATATCGATATTTGCAGATGATACAAAACTATGTAAAGCAGTTAATACAAGAGAAGATAGTATTCTGCTACAGATGGATCTGGATAAGTTGGAAACTTGGGCTGAAAGGTGGCAGATGAGGTTTAACAATGATAAATGTAAGGTTATACACATGGGAAGAAGGAATCAATGTCACCATTACACACTGAATGGGAAACCACTGGGTAAATCTGACAGGGAGAAGGACTTGGGGATCCTAGTTAATGATAAACTTACCTGGAGCAGCCAGTGCCAGGCAGCAGCTGCCAAGGCAAACAGGATCATGGGGTGCATTAAAAGAGGTCTGGATACACATGATGAGAGCATTATACTGCCTCTGTACAAATCCCTAGTTAGACCGCACATGGAGTACTGTGTCCAGTTTTGGGCACCGGTGCTCATGAAGGATATAATGGAACTAGAGAGAGTACAAAGGAGGGCAACAAAATTAATAAAGGGGATGGGAGAACTACAATACCCAGATAGATTAGCGAAATTAGGATTATTTAGTCTAGAAAAAAGACGACTGAGGGGCGATCTAATAACCATGTATAAGTATATAAGGGGACAATACAAATATCTCGCTGAGGATCTGTTTATACCAAGGAAGGTGACGGGCACAAGGGGGCATTCTTTGCGTCTGGAGGAGAGAAGGTTTTTCCACCAACATAGAAGAGGATTCTTTACTGTTAGGGCAGTGAGAATCTGGAATTGCTTGCCTGAGGAGGTGGTGATGGCGAACTCAGTCGAAGGGTTCAAGAGAGGCCTGGATGTCTTCCTGGAGCAGAACAATATTGTATCATACAATTATGTTCTGTAGAAGGACGTAGATCTGGGGATTTATTATGATGGAATATAGGCTGAACTGGATGGACAAATGTCTTTTTTCGGCCTTACTAACTATGTTACTATGTTACTATGACATTGAACAAAACAGAACCACAGTTTCAATATCATCACCTCCATAGAGAAGTCTGGTGCCAATAGATCAGGTTCTCTATGTGCACTTTGGTTACTCACCAGGTTTAGCCAATTCTTCATCCGTTCCATAGCTCGCTATTGAGGTGTCCGAGTCGAGCTTCGGTGTTACTAACGAGCTCACGTAGCTGGAGGCGAGCAGCAGGACGAGGCCGGCCACTGGAGACATGGTGGAAAGCTGGAGACATCTTGATGGTCATGACATGTCTGTTATATATACCAATCACACAAGGAAGGAGGAAGGGAGGAAGATGGCAGAACCTGTTCCGCCACAATGCAGCATTTCACAAGAGTCTGCCCATGTTCTCACAGTGTTCTTCAGACGTCACCGAGTAATGACTTTACAATGTAGCCGGAGGGTCAGAAGACATAAATAGGTAGACATTATTCCATCTCCTCACTGGGCTCTCAATAAAGCCCTCATGATTCACTTAGCCCTGTGAAAGGTCAGGTCATGCGATGGGGTGGTGGCTGACCCCTGCGACTTGTCCTCTCAGGATTGATGGGTGACAAGTTGTTGTGATGGGAAGGTTGTACCAGGAAGGGTTTTTTTGGAGAACACCTTGCAATCTTAGATCATGTAAGATACTGTCAGGGCTTGGGACTTGGGACAGGGAGAAGATCATTCTATTCTAGTCTAGCATGTCGGATCAAAACATTGAAATCGCAAATCCACCACTGATGATAAGTAAATGCTGGACTCTCGCAAATATCTCCATCCTCAGTCTTGTCCGGGATGAAAGGGGGGTTTAGATACCAATTGAGGAGCATTTCTTGTCTGGGGAGTTAGATACCACCTGAGTAGCATTTCTTGTCTTGGGAGTTAGATACCAATTGAGGAGCATTTCTTGTCTAGTCTTGGGAGTTAGATACCACCTGAGTAGCATTTCTTGTCTTGGGAGTTAGATACCACCTGAGTAGCATTTCTTGTCTTGTCTGGGGAGTTAGATACCACCTGAGTAGCATTTCTTGTCTTGGGAGTTAGATACCACCCGAGTAGCATTTCTTGTCTTGTCTGGGGAGTTAGATACCACCTGAGTAGCATTTCTTGTCTTGTCTGGGGAGTTAGATACCACCTGAGTAGCATTTCTTGTCTTGTCTGGGGAGTTAGATACCACCTGAGTAGCATTTCTTGTCTTGTCTGGGGAGTTAGATACCACCTGAGTAGCATTTCTTGTCTTGGGAGTTAGATACCAACTGAGTAGCATTTCTTGTGTTGTCTGGGGAGTTAGATACCACCTGAGTAGCATTTCTTGTCTTGGGAGTTAGATACCACCTGAGTAGCATTTCTTGTCTTGTCTTGGGAGTTAGATACCACCTGAGTAGCATTTCTTGTCTTGGGAGTTAGATACCAACTGAGTAGCATTTCTTGTCTTGTCTGGGGAGTTAGATACCACCTGAGTAGCATTTCTTGTCTTGTCTGGGGAGTTAGATACCACCTGAGTAGCATTTCTTGTCTTGTCTGGGGAGTTAGATAACACCTTAGTAGCATTTCTTGTCTTGTCTGGGGAGTTAGATACCACCTGAGTAGCATTTCTTGTCTTGTCTGGGGAGTTAGATGCCACCTGAACAGCATTTCTTGTCTTGTGAGATAGATACCACCTGAGTAGCATTTTTTTTCTTGTTCGGGGGGTTAGATACCACCTGAGAACCTTTTTTGTATGACTTTCCCTACAATTTGATAGAGTAGAAGGAACCATGAGACAATTCTGCCTCACCTTATTCTGCAAAGCTGAAAGATGATCAAAAATGAATATTTTAAAAGTGTTCATTTGATGATGATATTAGCGTGTAAACAGTGTGCCGATCAGTCGATCAATAAGCAAAATGCTCATTCATCAGGTGAAGTGATCTTATTCATGGTACAATAGTTCTTGGTGTTGCTTCGTTGAGGACAGACAAGCACAACCTATACATACTGAGTGATCACAACCTATACATACTGAGTGATCACAACCTATACATACTGAGTGATCTACTGCAGATCTAATACAGATCCCTCAGTGCGCAGAGTTTACCGTGGTCTGCCTGCGTAAACCACAGGACCACCCGTAAGTACATGTAAATATTAACCGATCAGCGGTCATTTAGTGCAGTCTGTCAGTCCATGCAATCAGATCCTAAGAGTTATTTTGGGATCTTCTCATTGGAGATGTCTGAAGACCAAGGACAACAGAAATGATATTGTGGTCTTCTTCGAATTGAGAAATAGAGGGCCATTTGTCTGGTGGGCTCAGTGTGTGGAGATGTTTGTAGGCCATAGATAACAGGCATAAAGAGAATCGTTCTTATCCATTTACAACAATTGTTGATGCTCGTGAATCCAAGCCTTGTGGATTACGTTGTGTGGTCAAGGAGCTCCGGAGAGGGGTGGAGGCGAAACAGTGCTAAGAAGGGAATTCACAATACTCTTTATGGACGGATGTTCTGATATTAAGAATCTAATTTAGAGAGGTGAATTTAATATATAAACTGTTTGTACACACAAACATAAGAAGTCCGGTGTTTTGATCCGGTGACCGTGGAGCAGCATGAAAACGTTCACTGGAGTAGGTGGTCACTATACTGACCGCAAATCCTGATCTTAACACTGCAACTAGAAGTAGCCGTGGAGTGTACCTAACGAATCCTAGACACCTCGTCACAGCCGGAGAACTAAATACCCCTAAAGATGGAAATAGGAAAACTTTCTTGCCTCAGAGCAGAACCCCAAAAGATAGACAGCCCCCACAAATATTGGCAGTGAGTCGGAGTGGAAAAAACATACACAGGCAGAAAAACAGGATTTAGCACAAGAGGCCACTCTAGCTAAAATAGGACAGGATAGGACAGAGTTCTGTGCGGTCAGTATTAAAACCCTTTAAAAAATATCCACAGCAGTATATACAAAAACTTCCTCCATCTAACTAAAGATGTGGGAGCGTATATCTGCAACTCCAGCGAATCCTACATTCAGACCAGGAATACAATCAAAAAACAAGCACACAGCCTGTGTGCCACAGAAAAAGAAACAGACACTTATCTTTGCTGAAATGGCAGCCAAGCAGGAGAAGCCAGACAGAGATCCATCATGTTCCAAAAAACATTGACAACTGGCAAGGACTAATGAGACCTGCAAGCCTAAATACCCCAGTCAGAACTGCAATTAGCAGATACACCTGTCCAAGACTGCAGCCCAGGAACAACTGCATTACCATCTACTACCACCAGAGGGAGCTCAAAAGCAGAATTCACAACAGTACCCCCCCTTGAGGAGGGGTCACCGAACCCTCACCAGAGCCCCCAGGTCGATCAGGATGAGTCAGATGAAAGGCACGAACCAAATCAGCAGCATGGACATCAGAGGCAAAAACCCAAGAATTATCCTCCTGGCCATAACCCTTCCATTTGACAAGGTACTGAAGCTTCCGACTCGAAAAACGGGAATCCAAACTCTTCTCAACAACATATTCCAACTCCCCATCAACCAACACAGGGGCCGGAGGATCAACAGAGGGAACAACGGGCTCCACATATTTCCGCAATAAAGATCTATGGAAGACTTTATGGATAGCAAAAGAGGCCGGAAGCGCCAGTCGAAAAGACACCGGATTAATAATCTCAGAAATCCTATAAGGACCAATAAACCGAGGCTTAAACTTAGGAGAAGAAACATTCATAGGAACATGACGGGAAGACAACCAGACCAGATCCCCAACCCGAAGCCGGGAACCAACACACCGACGACGATTAGCAAAACGTTGAGCCTCCTCCTGAGACAACACCAAATTGTCCACCACATGAGCCCAAATCTGCTGCAACCTGTCAGCCACAGAATCCACACCAGGACAGTCAGAAGGCTCAACCTGCCCAGAAGAAAAACGAGGATGAAAACCAAAATTACAAAACAAAGACGAAACCAAGGTAGCCGAACTAGCCCGATCATTAAGGGCAAACTCGGCCAATGGCAAGAAAGCCACCCAATCATCCTGATCAGCAGACACAAAGCATCTCAAATAAGTCTCCAAAGTCTGATTAGTTCGCTCAGTCTGGCCATTTGTCTGAGGATGGAACGCAGAAGAAAAAGACAAATCAATGCCCAGCCTAGCACAAAAGGCCCGCCAAAACCTAGAAACAAACTGGGAACCTCTGTCGGACACAATATTCTCCGGAATACCATGCAAACGGACCACATGCTGAAAAAACAATGGAACCAAATCCGAAGAGGAAGGCAATTTAGGCAAAGGCACCAAATGAACCATCTTAGAGAACCGGTCACAAACAACCCAGATAACCGACATCCTCTGGGAAACCGGAAGATCGGAAATAAAATCCATAGAAATATACGTCCAGGGCCTCTCAGGGGCCGGCAATGGCAAAAGCAACCCACGGGAACAACAAGGCTTGGCCCGCGCACAAGTCCCACAGGACTGCACAAAAGAACGCACATCACGCGACAAAGAAGGCCACCAAAAGGACCTACCAACCAAGTCTCTGGTACCAAAAATGCCAGGATGACCAGCCAACACGGAACAGTGCACCTCAGAAATCACTCTACTAGTCCATCTGTCAGGATCAAACAATTTCCCCACAGGACAGCGGTCAGGTTTATCAGCTTGAAATTCCTGAAGAACCCGTCGCTAATCAGGGGAAATGGCAGAAAGGACCACCCCTTCTTTCAAAATACTGACCGGTTCTAAGACCTCAGGAGAATCAGGCAAAAAACTCCTAGAGAGGGCATCAGCCTTAATGTTCTTAGAACCCAGAAGGTACGAGACCACAAAATCAAAACGGGAAAAAAACAAGGACCATCGAGCCTGTCTAGGATTCAGCCGTTTAGCAGACTCGAGGTAAATCAAATTCTTATGATCAGTCAAGACCACAATACGGTGCTTAGCTCCCTCAAGCCAATGTCGCCACTCCTCAAACGCCCACTTCATAGCCAACAACTCCCGATTGCCGACATCATAATTGCGTTCAGCAGGCGAAAACTTACGGGAAAAGAAGGCACACGGTTTGATTAAGGAACCAACAGGATCCCTCTGAGACAAAACGGCCCCTGCCCCAATCTCAGAAGTGTCAACTTCAACCTGAAACGGAAGAGAAACATCCGGTTGGCGCAACACCGGAGCAGAAGTAAATCGACGTTTAAGCTCCTGAAAGGCAGAGACAGCCGCAGAGGACCAATTCGCCACATCCGCGCCTTTCTTCGTCAAATCGGTCAAGGGTTTAACCACGCTGGAAAAATTAGCAATGAAACGGCGATAAAAATTTGCAAAACCCAAAAATTTCTGAAGGCTCTTCACAGATGTGGGCTGAATCCAATCATGAATGGCCTGAACCTTAACCGGATCCATCTCTATAGATGAGGGAGAAAAAATAAAGCCCAAAAAAGAGACCTTCTGCACCCCAAAGAGACACTTAGACCCTTTCACAAACAGGGCATTGTCACGAAGGATCTGAAACACCATCCTGACCTGTTCCACATGAGACTCCCAATCATCGGAAAAAATCAAAATATCGTCCAAATATACAATCAAGAACTTATCAATATAAGTCCGGAAGATATCATGCATGGAGGACTGAAAAACAGATGGAGCATTAGTGAGCCCGAATGGCATCACAAGGTATTCAAAATGACCTTCCGGCGTATTAAACGCAGTATTCCATTCATCACCCTGCTTAATACGAACAAGATTATATGCCCCCCGAAGGTCAATCTTCGTAAACCAACTAGCTCCCTTAATCCTAGCAAGCAAATCGGTAAGCAAAGGCAAAGGATATTGAAACTTGACCGTGATTTTATTCAAGAGGAGATAATCAATACAGGGTCTCAAGGAACCATCTTTTTTAGCAACAAAAAAGAACCCCGCTCCCAACGGTGAAGAAGATGGTTGAATATGCCCTTTCTCTAAAGACTCCTTAATATAGCTCCGCATGGCGGTATGTTCAGGCACAGACAGGTTGAAAAGTCGACCCTTAGGAGAAATCGCTCCTGTCAAACCAATCTAATCAGTTTTTATGAAGAGGTAAGCTATAGGCTGGACCACGGTGAGTCATTGGACGTGGTATATCTCGATTTTTCCAAAGCGTTTGATACCGTGCCGCACAAGAGGTTGGTACACAAAATGAGAATGCTTGGTCTGGGGGAAAATGTGTGTAAATGGGTTAGTAACTGGCTAAGTGATAGAAAGCAGAGGGTGGTTATAAATGGTATAGTCTCGAACTGGGTCGCTGTGACCAGTGGGGTACCGCAGGGGTCAGTATTGGGACCTGTTCTCTTCAACATATTCATTAATGATCTGGTAGAAGGTTTACACAGTAAAATATCGATATTTGCAGATGATACAAAACTATGTAAAGCAGTTAATACAAGAGAAGATAGTATTCTGCTACAGATGGATCTGGATAAGTTGGAAACTTGGGCTGAAAGGTGGCAGATGAGGTTTAACAATGATAAATGTAAGGTTATACACATGGGAAGAAGGAATCAATATCACCATTACACACTGAATGGGAAACCACTGGGTAAATCTGACAGGGAGAAGGACTTGGGGATCCTAATTAATGATAAACTTACCTGGAGCAGCCAGTGCCAGGCAGCAGCTGCCAAGGCAAACAGGATCATGGGGTGCATTAAAAGAGGTCTGGATACACATGATGAGAGCATTATACTGCCTCTGTACAAATCCCTAGTTAGACCGCACATGGAGTACTGTGTCCAGTTTTGGGCACCGGTGCTCAGGAAGGATATAATGGAACTAGAGAGAGTGCAAAGGAGGGCAACAAAATTAATAAAGGGGATGGTAGAACTACAATACCCAGATAGATTAGCGAAATTAGGATTATTTAGTCTAGAAAAAAGACGACTGAGGGGCGATCTAATAATCATGTATAAGTATATAAGGGGACAATACAAATATCTCGCTGAGGATCTGTTTATACCAAGGAAGGTGACGGGCACAAGGGGGCATTCTTTGCGTCTGGAGGAGAGAAGGTTTTTCCACCAACATAGAAGAGGATTCTTTACTGTTAGGGCAGTGAGAATCTGGAATTGCTTGCCTGAGGAGGTGGTGATGGCGAACTCAGTCGAGGGGTTCAAGAGAGGCCTGGATGTCTTCCTGGAGCAGAACAATATTGTATCATACAATTATTAGGTTCTGTAGAAGGACGTAGATCTGGGGATTTATTATGATGGAATATAGGCTGAACTGGATGGACAAATGTCTTTTTTTGGCCTTACTAACTATGTTACTACGTTACTATGTTACTATGAAACTTACAGTCTCGAATCAACTCAATAGCACAATCGCAGTCCCTGTGCGGTGGAAGGAAACTGGACTTGGGCTCATCGAATACATCCTGAAAATCAGACAAAAACTCTGGAATTTCAGAAGAGGAAGAAGAGGAGATTGACATCAAAGGAACATCATTATGAACCCCCTGACAACCCCAACTAGTCACAGACATGGACTTCCAATCCAACACAGGATTATGTACCTGCAACCACGGAAAACCCAGCACGATAGCATCATGCAAATTATGCAACACCAGAAATCGACAATCTTCCTGATGGGCTGGCGCCATGCGCATGGTCACCTGTGTCCAAAACTGGGGCTTATTTTTAGCCAAGGGTGCAGCATCAATGCCCCTAAAAGGAATAGGGTTCTGCAAAGGCTGCAAGGAAAAACCACAACGCCTGGCAAACCCAAAGTCCATTAAGTTCAAGGCGGCGCCTGAATCCACAAACGCCATGACAGAAAATGATGACAATGAGCAGATCAAGGACACAGATAACAGAAATTTAGGTTGTACAGTACTGATGGTAAATGAACTAGCGATCCTCTTTGTCCGCTTAGGGCAAACAGAAATGACATGAGAAGCGTCACCACAATAGTAACACAACCTATTCTGACGTCTGAATCCTTGTCGTTCCGTTCTAGACAGAATCCTATCACACTGCATTGGCTCAGAAATCTGCTCTGAGGACAACGCCACAGTGCGCACAGTTCTGTGCTCCCGCAAGCGCCGGTCAATCTGAATGGCCAGAGACATAGAATCACTCAGACCAGAAGGCGTGGGAAACCCCACCATGACATCTTTAACGGATTCAGAAAGACCCCTTCTGAAAATTGCCGCCAAAGCATCATTATTCCATTTAGTCAACACAGACCAGTTTCTGAATTTCTGACAATACAATTCTGCCGCCTCTTGACCCTGAGACTGGGCCAACAAGGTCTTCTCAGCTTGATCCACAGAATTAGGTTCATCATATAATAATCCCAAAGCCTGAAAAAAGGAGTCTGTATTAAACAAAGCCGGATTCCCAGATTCCAGGGAAAACGCCCAATCCTGCGGGTCGCCACGCAGCGGGGAGATTACGATCTTTACCCGCTGAATGGAATCACCGGAGGATCGAGGTCTCAGAGCAAAAAACAGTTTACAGTTGTTTTTAAAACTCAAAAATTTGGACCTGTCACCAGAAAACAAATCAGGAGTAGGAATCTTCGGTTCTAAAGCAGGAGTCTGAACAATATAATCTGAAATACCCTGTACCCTAGCAGCAAGCTGGTCTACACGAGAAGCTAATTCCTGAACATTCATGCTAGCCCAAAGCTCCTCAGCCACCCAGAGATTAGGAGGAAAGAGAATACAATGCAGACCGAAGAAAAAAAAATGGCTCAACACCTTTCTTCCCTTCTTCTGAGAGGCATTTAACTCATTATGGGCCAGTTGTACTATTATGATCCGGTGACCGTGGAGCAGCATGAAAACGTTCACTGGAGTAGGTGGTCACTATACTGACCGCATATCCTGATCTTAACACCGCAACTAGAAGTAGCCGTGGAGTGTACCTAACGAATCCTAGACACCTCGTCACAACCTGAGGACTATATACCCCTAAAGATGGAAATAGGAAAACTATCTTGCCTCAGAGCAGAACCCCAAAGGATAGACAGCCCCCCACAAATATTGGCGGTGAGTCGGAGAGGAAAAAACATACACAGGCAGAAAAACAGGATTTAGCACAAGAGGCCACTCTAGCTAAAATAGGACAGGATAGGACAGAGTTCTGTGCGGTCAGTATTAAAACCCTTCAAAAAATATCCACAGCAGAATATACAAAAACTTCCTCCATCTAACTAAAGATGTGGGAGCGTATATCTGCAACTCCAGCGAATACTACATTCAGAGCAGGAATACAATCAAAAAACAAGCACACAGCCTGTGTGCCACAGAAAAAGAAACAGACACTTATCTTTGCTGAAATGGCAGCCAAGCAGGAGAAGCCAGACAGAGATCTGTTATGGTCTGGTGATTATGGAGCGACATGAGACTAGCTCTGAGCAGGTGGTATCTATACTGACCGCAGACCCTAAGCTCAACACACAACTAGAAGCAGCCGTGGATTGCTCCTAATGCTCCCTATGCAACTCGTCACAGCCTAAGAGCTAACTACCCCTAAAGATAGAAGCAGGAAAACTATCTTGCCTCAGAGAAAATCCCCAAAGGAAAGACAGCCCCCCACATGTAATGACTGTGAGTGGAGAAGGAAATGACATACGTAGTATGAAACAAGATTGAGCACAGGAGGCCACTTCTAGCTAGATAGGAAAGTACAGAAAAGAGCTCTGTGCGGTCAGTAGAAAAAAACTAGAAAAAGTCCACCGCAGAGAAATGCAAAAATCTCCACACCTAACTAAAGGTGTGGAGGGCAAAATCTGCTGCCCAGAGCTTCCAGTTTAGCTAAAAAGATCCATACTGATAAACTGGACAAATGAGCAAAAACAAGACAGTACAAAATAACAAGTCCACAATAAGTGAACTGCAAATGACATGGAAGGACTTAGCTTTGCAGAACTTGGTCAGAGTGTCAGGAAAGTCCAAAGAGCAATGACTCCAGGCAGAGACAATTGACAACTGGCATTGATTGATGGCTAAGGCCAGACTAATATAGCCGAGCCCAAAAGACAATGAAAGGAAAAAGCTGAGAAACTAAATCCAAGAAGCAGCAATACCACTAAAGACCACAGGAGGAGCCCAAGAGCAGAACTCACAAAAATACTACTTACAACCAAGAACGGAATTCACAACAGAGATCCATCATGTTCCAAAAACCATTGACAACTGGCAAGGACTAATGAGTCCTGCAAGCCTAAATACCCCAGTCAGAACTGCAATTAGCAGATACACCTGTCCAAGACTGCAGCCCAGGAACAACTGCATTACCATCTACTACCACCAGAGGGAGCTCAAAAGCAGAATTCACAACAGTCCGGGATTACATGTCTTCATCTTAGAACCAAATTGCCCCTGGTATACAGTCGTGGCTAAAAGAGTTGACACCCTTGAAATTGTTCCAGAATATGAAGAATTTCTCCCAGACAATTATTCCAAGTCCACATGTCTTGTTATACACAGGTTCATTTTCTTTGTGTTTACTGAAACAATAATTTAAAAAAAACTGACAAAAAAGGCAAATTATACACAATTTCACATCAAATTCAAACAATGGGACGGACAACATGATTGGCACCCTTAACCTAATATTTGGATGGTGAGGGGTTGAGTTACTCAGAAGTAGACATAGGAACGCTTCTTGGGTAAGTCACCTGCTGGTTTATTATGGGAAAGCATAAACCGCAGCAGGGTTCAGCAAAATAAACGTGGCCTTTCTGGCGTAACGGCAAAACAAAAGATAAATCATAACAATTCCTGATATCTGAGGGGTTCTCCTGCTCAGACCATCAAATGTCTTCTGCTCCTCCTGGAGCCACCTCTGGAGACTCTCCTCTCCAAACACAATACGAAAAAAAAACAGTGTCTCCACATTTATCTTCCTAGCCACACCTTGGAGGAGGAGATATGGTGAGTAGGCGTCCTGCCCATCTTTTACCTACCCCTTATCATGGGTGGTTACCTGTTATGAAAGGTAATTCAGTACCACAATGGACATAGAGGTCAGCGCACATACAGTGACCTGGCAATAACCCAAAAAACAAGAACGAGCTCTGAGACGTGGGAACTCTGTTGACCGCAATCCCTAATCCTCTCCAACCACACTAAAGGCAGCCGTGGATTGCGCCTAACGCTGCCTATGCAACTCGGCACGGCCTGAGAAACTAGCTAGCCTGAAGATAGAAAATAAGCCTACCTTGCCTCAGAGAAATACCCCAAAGGAAAAGGCAGCCCCCACATATAATGACTGTGAGTTAAGATGAAAAGACAAACGTAGAGATGAAATAGATTTAGCAAAGTGAGGCCCAACTTTCTGAACAGAGCGAGGATAGGAAAGGTAACTTTGCGGTCAACACAAAACCCTACAAAAACCACGCAAAGGGGGGCAAAAAGACCCTCCGTACCGAACTAACGGCACGGAGGTACACCCTCTGCGTCCCAGAGCTTCCAGCAAGCAGAAAAAAACAAATTGACAAGCTGGACAGAAAAAAACAGCAAACAAATAGCAAAGAGGAACTTAGCTATGCAGAGCAGCAGGCCACAGGAACGATCCAGGAGGAAACAGGTCCAATACTAGAACATTGACTGGAAGCCAGGATCAAAGCACTAGGTGGAGTTAAATAGAGAAGCACCTAACGACTTCACCACATCACCTGAGGAAGGAAACTCAGAAGCCGCAGTACCACTTTCCTCCACCAACGGAAGCTCACAGAGAGAACCAGCCGAAGTACCACTCGTGACCACAGGAGGGAGCTCTGCCACAGAATTCACAACAGTACCCTCCCCTTGAGGAGGGGTCACCGAACCCTCACCAGAGCTCCCAGGACGACCAGGATGAGCCATATGAAAGGCACGGACAAGATCGGGAGCATGGACATCAGAGGCAAAGACCCAGGAATTATCTTCCTGAGCATAACCCTTCCACTTAACCAGATACTGGAGTTTCCGCCTTGAAACACGAGAATCCAAAATCTTCTCCACAATATACTCCAACTCCTCCTCCACCAAAACCGGGGCAGGAGGATCAACAGATGGAACCATAGGTGCCACGTATCTCCGCAACAATGACCTATGGAATACGTTATGTATGGAAAATGAATCTGGAAGGGTCAGACGAAAAGACACAGGATTAAGAACCTCAGAAATCCTATACGGACCAATAAAACGAGGTTTAAACTTAGGAGAGGAAACCTTCATAGGAATATGACGAGAAGATAACCAAACCAAGTCCCTAACCCGAAGTCGGGGACCCACACAGCGTCTGCGATTAGCGAAACGTTGAGCCTTCTCCTGGGACAAAGTCAAATTGTCCACCACATGAGTCCAAATCTGCTGCAACCTATCCACCACAGTATCCACACCAGGACAGTCCGAAGACTCAACCTGCCCTGAAGAGAAACGAGGATGGAACCCAGAGTTGCAGAAAAACGGTGAAACCAAGGTAGCCGAGCTGGCCCCATTATTAAGGGCGAACTAAGCCAAAGGCAAAAAGGACACCCAGTCATCCTGATCAGCAGAAACAAAGCATCTCAGATATGTTTCCAAGGTCTGATTGGTTCGTTCGGTCTGCCCATTAGTCTGAGGATGGAAAGCCGAGGAAAAAGACAAGTCAATGCCCATCCTACCACAAAAGGCTCGCCAAAACCTCAAAACAAATTGGGAACCTCTGTCAGAAACGATATTCTCCGGAATGCCATGCAAACGAACCACATGCTGGAAAAACAATGGCACCAAATCAGAGGAGGAAGGCAATTTAGACAAGGGTACCAAATGGACCATCTTAGAGAAGCGATCACAGACCACCCAAATGACTGACATCATTTGAGAGGCGGGAAGATCTGAAATAAAATCCATAGAGATATGTGTCCAAGGCCTCTTCGGGACCGGCAAGGGCAAAAGCAACCCACTGGCATGAGAACAGCAGGGCTTAGCCCGAGCACAAATCCCACAGGACTGCACAAAAGTACGCACATCCCGCGACAGAGATGGCCACCAAAAGGATCTAGCCACCAACTCTCTGGTACCAAAGATTCCAGGATGACCAGCCAACACCGAACAATGAACCTCAGAGATAACTTTATTCGTCCACCTATCAGGGACAAACAGTTTCTCCGCTGGGCAACGATCAGGTTTATTAGCCTGAAATTTTTGCAGCACCCGCCGCAAATCAGGGGAGATGGCAGACACAATTACTCCCTCTTTGAGGATACCCGACGGCTCAGCTACACCCGGAGAGTCGGGCACAAAACTCCTAGACAGGGCATCCGCCTTCACATTTTTAGAGCCCAGAAGGTATGAAATCACAAAGTCAAAACGGGCAAAAAACAACGACCAACGAGCTTGTCTAGGATTCAACCGCTTGGCGGACTTGAGATAAGTCAAGTTCTTATGATCAGTCAAGACCACCATGCGATGCTTAGCTCCTTCAAGCCAATGACGCCACTCCTCGAATGCCCACTTCATGGCCAGCAACTCTCGATTGCCAACATCATAATTTCGCTCAGCAGGCGAAAACTTCCTGGAAAAGAAGGCGCATGGTTTCATCACCGAGCAATCAGAACTTCTCTGCGACAAAACAGCCCCTGCTCCAATCTCAGAAGCATCAACCTCGACCTGGAACGGAAGCGAAACATCTGGTTGACACAACACAGGGGCAGAAGAAAAACGACGTTTCAACTCTTGAAAAGCTTCCACCGCAGCAGAAGACCAATTGACCAAATCAGCACCTTTCTTGGTCAAATCGGTCAATGGTTTAGCAATACTAGAAAAATTGCAGATGAAGCGACGATAAAAATTAGCAAAGCCCAGGAACTTTTGCAGACTTTTCAGAGATGTCGGCTGAGTCCAATTATGGATGGCTTGGACCTTAACAGGATCCATCTCGATATTAGAAGGGGAAAAGATGAACCCCAAAAATGAAACCTTCTGAACACCAAAGAGACACTTTGATCCCTTCACAAACAAAGAATTAGCACGCAGGACCTGAAACACCGTTCTGACCTGCTTCACATGAGACTCCCAATCATCCGAGAAGATCAAAATGTCATCTAAGTACACAATCAGGAATTTATCCAGGTACTCTCGGAAGATGTCATGCATAAAGGACTGAAACACTGATGGATCATTGGCAAGTCCGAATGGCATTACTAGATACTCAAAATGGCCCTCGGGCGTATTAAATGCAGTTTTCCATTCATCGCCTCGCTTAATTCGCGCAAGATTATACGCACCACGAAGATCTATCTTGGTGAACCAACTAGCCCCTTTAATCCGAGCAAACAAATCAGATAACAATGGCAAGGGGTACTGAAATTTAACCGTGATCTTATTTAGAAGGCGGTAATCTATACAAGGTCTCAGTGAACCATCCTTCTTGGCTACAAAAAAGAACCCTGTTCCCAATGGCGACGATGACGGGCGAATATGCCACTTCTCCAAAGACTCCTTCACATAACTCCGCATAGCGGCGTGCTCAGGCACAGATAAATTAAACAGTCGACCTTTTGGGAATTTACTACCAGGAATCAAATCGATAGCACAATCACAATCCCTATGCGGAGGTAGGGTATCAGACTTGGGCTCATCAAATAAATCCCGGTAATCAGACAAGAACTCAGGAACCTCAGAAGGGGTGGATGACGAAATAGACAGAAATGGGACATCACCATGTACCCCCTGGCAACCCCAGCTGGACACAGACATGGATTTCCAATCTAATACTGGATTATGGACTTGTAGCCATGGCAACCCCAACACGACCACATCATGCAGATTATGCAACACCAGAAAGCGAATAACCTCCTGATTTGCAGGAGCCATGCACATGGTCAGCTGGGTCCAGTACTGAGGCTTATTCTTGGCCAAAGGCGTAGCATCAATTCCTCTCAATGGAATAGGACACTGCAAGGACTCTAAGAAAAACCCACAACGCCTAGCATACTCCAAGTCCATCAAATTCAGAGCAGCGCCTGAATCCACAAATGCCATGACAGAATACGATGACAAAGAGCAGATCAAGGTAACGGACAGAAGAAATTTTGACTGTACCGTACCAATGGTGGCAGACCTAGCGAACCGCTTAGTGCGCTTAGGACAATCAGAGATAGCATGAGTGGAATCACCACAGTAGAAACACAGCCCATTCAGACGTCTGTGTTCTTGCCGTTCAGCTCTGGTCAAAGTCCTATCGCACTGCATAGGCTCAGGTTTAAGCTCAGGTAATACCGCCAAATGGTGCACAGATTTACGCTCGCGCAAGCGTCGACCGATCTGAATGGCCAAAGACATAGACTCATTCAGACCAGCAGGCATAGGAAATCCCACCATGACATCTTTAAGGGCTTCAGAGAGACCCTTTCTGAAAATAGCTGCGAGCGCACCTTCATTCCACTGAGTGAGTACGGACCACTTTCTAAATTTCTGACAATATACCTCTATTTCATCCTGACCCTGACACAGAGCCAGCAAATTCTTCTCTGCCTGATCCACAGAATTAGGCTCACCGTACAGCAATCCGAGCGCTAGGAAAAATGCATCGATATTACTTAATGCAGGATCCCCTGGCGCAAGGGAAAATGCCCAGTCCTGAGGGTCGCCGCGCAAAAAAGAAATAACGATCCTAACTTGTTGAACTGGGTCACCAGAGGAGCGAGGTTTCAAAGCCAGAAATAGTTTACAATTATTTTTGAAACTCAGAAATTTAGTTCTATCTCCAAAAAACAAATCAGGAATAGGGATTCTCGGTTCTAACATAGAATTCTGAACCACCAAATCTTGAATACTTTGCACTCTTGCCGTGAGCTGATCCACACATGATGACAGACCTTTAATGTCCATTGCTACACCTGTGTCCTGAACCACCCAAATGTCTAGGGGAAAAAAAAAGCAAAACACAGTGCAAAGAAAAAAAAATGGTCTCAGAACTTCTTTGTTCCCTCTATTGAGAATCATTAGTACTTTGGATTCCAGTACTGTTATGAAAGGTAATTCAGTACCACAATGGACATAGAGGTCAGAGCACATACAGTGACCTGGCAATAACCCAAAAAACAAGAACGAGCTCTGAGACGTGGGAACTCTGTTGACCGCAATCCCTAATCCTCTCCAACCACACTAAAGGCAGCCGTGGATTGCGCCTAACGCTGCCTATGCAACTCGGCACGGCCTGAGAAACTAGCTAGCCTGAAGATAGAAAATAAGCCTACCTTGCCTCAGAGAAATACCCCAAAGGAAAAGGCAGCCCCCACATATAATGACTGTGAGTTAAGATGAAAAGACAAACGTAGAGATGAAATAGATTTAGCAAAGTGAAGCCCAACTTTCTGCACAGAGCGAGGATAGGAAAGGTAACTTTGCGGTCAACACAAAACCCTACAAAAACCACGCAAAGGGGGGCAAAAAGACCCTCCGTACCGAACTAACGGCACGGAGGTACACCCTCTGCGTTCCAGAGCTTCCAGCAAGCAGAAAAAAAAAAATTGACAAGCTGGACAGAAAAAAACAGCAAACAAATAGCAAAGAGGAACTTAGCTATGCAGAGCAGCAGGCCACAGGAACGATCCAGGAGGAAACAGGTCCAATACTAGAACATTGACTGGAAGCCAGGATCAAAGCACTAGGTGGAGTTAAATAGAGAAGCACCTAACGACTTCACCACATCACCTGAGGAAGGAAACTCAGAAGCCGCAGTACCACTTTCCTCCTCACAGAGAGAACCAGCCGAAGTACCACTTGTGACCACAGGAGGGAGCTCTGCCACAGAATTCACAACAGTTACCCCCTTCAACACAGTTTTTGAACTGTAACATTGCTTTCAACCAAGACAAATGCGTTCACTGGGAGATGTCACTGTACCCCAATACCCCTTGGAAGAGACGTAGAGGTGAGAGGGCCTCTTGAAAACAATGTTCCCATTATTAGGAAGTTCGTCTCCCATAGTGTTTTCCTATGCAGTGAATTGACTCTTTTTAATCTTTTTGTGCTAAGGCTCATAGTGTACTTTCTATTTTGGTAAGACTTTAGGTAACTTACGGGCAAATAGCGAAAACAATTGAGGGAATTTTAGAAATTGGTAGAAAGTCTACGCAGCTGATTCTAAAGAGTTAATTTATGAGTTTTGGACAACACCTTGCCTTTTTGAAAACTTTTTTTTATCAATCGGCTCTTTCCCATCATATTCAGTCCTTTTTTTGTGTGTTGACACTTTAGCACCTTTGGGCAACAAAAGCCTAATTTGGTAAGAGGGCTCATGCATTGGTGGTATAGTGGTGAGCATAGCTGCTTCCCAAGCAGTTGATCTGGGTTCGATTCCCGGCCAATGCAATAATTAAGTGTTTTGGGAGTTTTTATATTTCATACTTTTTTTGCTAACCATTTTGTAGTGTTATTGCATAAAATGTAAAAAAATGCTGTCATAAGCATTGGCGATATAGGGGTGAGCACAGCTGTCTTCCAAGCAGTTGACTCGAGTTTGATTTCGGGCCAACGCATGGCTTCTTTCCACCATTGGTGTTGTGTTTACTCTCTTTTAATGTTTTGTGTTAAGGCTCATGCTCTGCTTTCTTCTTACAGTTTAGAAACCACGGAAAGGAGAAAGAAATGAAGAGAATCGTTCTTATCTCTTTTCAACTTTCTCATCTAAGCAATATGCTGCTCATCAGTTGTTGCTAAAAACTTAGTAGGGTTAGTCCGCAATACAAAAGCAATGCCATGGTAAGCATTGGTGTTGTGCTGGTTGGTGTGGTTGCTTTTCGAACAATAGGCCATAGTTTAATTCTATGACAGCTCAATGTATTTTGCTTTTAGTGGTGTTTTTAATCTTTTAACTTTTTTTAAGGCTTATGCTGTGATTTTTTTGGTAACACTTTAGTTACTTTAATGGGCAAAAAAACAACATAATTGAGAGCATTTGTAGACAGACTTGGAAAAGCAATAAATGTATTCAAAAAAGCTCATCTCGTCCCCTCAATTTCAACTTTTGCTCTCAAATGTCTCTTTAAAAACATATGCTGCTATTCTTTCCTTGGTAACAACTTAGCAGTGTTAGTGCTCGAAATGCAAAAAATTGGCAGAGGTTTTTAGCAGTCATTTTGTGGAGGTTTTGAGTCTTTTTAATCTTTTTCTGCTAAGGCTCATAGTGTACTTTCTATTTTGGTAAGACTTTAGGTAACTTACGGGCAAATAGCGAAAACAATTGAGAGAATTTTAGAAATAGGTAGAAAGGCTACGCAGCTGATTCTAAAGAGTTAATTTATGAGTTTTGGACAACACCTTGCCTTTTTGAAAACTTGTTTTTATCAATCGGCTCTTTCCCATCATATTCAGTCCTTTCATTTTTTGTGTTAACACTTTAGCACCTTTGGGCAACAAAAGCCAGATTTGGAAAAAGGGCTCATGCATTGGTGGTATAGTGGTGAGCATAGCTGCTTCCCAAGCAGTTGGCCCGGGTTCTATTCCAGGCCAATGCAATAATGAAGTGTTTTGGGAGTTTTTATATCGTCATACTTTTTTTGCTAACCATTTTGTAGTGTTATTGCAGAAAATGTAAAAAAAATGCTGTCATAAGCATTGGCGGTCTAGTGGTGAGCATATTTTCCTTCCAAGCAATTGACTCGAGTTTGATTTCGGGCTAACGCATGGCTTCTTTCCACCATTGGTGTTGTGTTTACTCTCTTTTAATGTTTTGTGTTAAGGCTCATGCTCTGCTTTCTTCTTACAGTTTAGCAACCACGGAAAGGAGAAAGAAATGAAGAGAATCATACATAGTAACATACATAGTTAGTAAGGCCGAAAAAAGACATTTGTCCATCCAGTTCAGCCTATATTCCGTCATAATAAATCCCCAGATCTACGTCCTTTTACAGAACCTAATAATTGTATGATACAATATTGTTCTGCTCCAGGAAGACATCCAGGCCTCTCTTGAACCCCTCGACTGAGTTCGCCATCACCACCTCCTCAGGCAAGCAATTCCAGATTCTCACTGCCCTAACAGTAAAGAATCCTCTTCTATGTTGGTGGAAAAACCTTCTCTCCTCCAGACGCAAAGAATGCCCCCTTGTGCCCGTCACCTTCCTTGGTATAAACAGATCCTCAGCGAGATATTTGTATTGTCCCCTTATATACTTATACATGGTTATTAGATCGCCCCTCAGTCGTCTTTTTTCTAGACTAAATAATCCTAATTTCGCTAATCTATCTGGGTATTGTAGTTCTCCCATCCCCTTTATTAATTTTGTTGCCCTCCTTTGTACTCTCTCTAGTTACATTATATCCTTCCTGAGCACCGGTGCCCAAAACTGGACACAGTACTCCATGTGCGGTCTAACTAGGGATTTGTACAGAGGCAGTATAATGCTCTCATCATGTGTATCCAGACCTCTTTTAATGCACCCCATGATCCTGTTTGCCTTGGCAGCTGCTGCCTGGCACTGGCTGCTCCAGGTAAGTTTATCATTAACTAGGATCCCCAAGTCCTTCTCCCTGTCAGATTTACCCAGTGGTTTCCCGTTCAGTGTGTAATGGTGATATTGATTCCCTCTTCCCATGTGTATAACCTTACATTTATCATTGTTAAACCTCATCTGCCACCTTTCAGCCCAAGTTTCCAACTTATCCAGATCCATCTGTAGCAGAATTCTATCTTCTCTTGTATTAACTGCTTTACATAGTTTTGTATCATCTGCAAATATCGATATTTTACTGTGTAAACCTTCTACCAGATCATTAATGAATATGTTGAAGAGAACAGGTCCCAATACTGACCCCTGCGGTACCCCACTGGTCACAGCGACCCAGTTAGAGACTATACCATTTATAACCACCCTCTGCTTTCTATCACTAAGCCAGTTACTAACCCATTTACACACATTTTCCCCCAGACCAAGCATTCTCATTTTGTGTACCAACCTCTTGTGCGGCACGGTATCAAACGCTTTGGAAAAATCGAGATATACCACGTCCAATGACTCACCGTGGTCCAGTCTATAGCTTACCTCTTCATAAAAACTGATTAGATTGGTTTGACAGGAGCGATTTCTCATAAACCCATGCTGATATGGAGTTAAACAGTTATTCTCATTGAGATAATCCAGAATAACATCCCTCAGAAACCCTTCAAATATTTTACCAACAATAGAGGTTAGACTTACTGGCCTATAATTTCCAGGTTCACTTTTAGAGCCCTTTTTGAATATTGGCACCACATTTGCTATGCGCCAGTCCTGCGGAACAGACCCTGTCGCTATAGAGTCACTAAAAATAAGAAATAATGGTTTATCTATTACATTACTTAGTTCTCTTAGTACTCGTGGGTGTATGCCATCCGGACCCGGAGATTTATCTATTTTAATCTTATTTAGCCGGTTTCGCACCTCTTCTTGGGTTAGATTGGTGACCCTTAATATAGGGTTTTCATTGTTTCTTGGGATTTCACCTAGCATTTCATTTTCCACCGTGAATACCGTGGAGAAGAAGGTGTTTAATATGTTAGCTTTTTCCTCGTCATCTACAACCATTCTTTCCTCACTATTTTTTAAGGGGCCTACATTTTCAGTTTTTATTCTTTTACTATTGATATAGTTGAAGAACAGTTTGGGATTAGTTTTACTCTCCTTAGCAATGTGCTTCTCTGTTTCCTTTTTGGCAGCTTTAATTAGTTTTTTAGATAAAGTATTTTTCTCCCTATAGTTTTTTAGAGCTTCAATGGTGCCATCCTGCTTTAGTAGTGCAAATGCTTTCTTTTTACTGTTAATTGCCTGTCTTACTTCTTTGTTTAGCCACATTGGGTTTTTCCTATTTCTAGTCCTTTTATTCCCACAAGGTATAAACCGCTTACACTGCCTATTTAGGATGTTCTTAAACATTTCCCATTTATTATCTGTATTCTTATTTCTGAGGATATTGTCCCAGTCTACCAGATTAAGGGCATCTCTAAGCTGTTCAAACTTTGCCTTCCTAAAGTTCAATGTTTTTGTGACTCCCTGACAAGTCCCCCTAGTGAAAGACAGGTGAAACTGCACAATATTGTGGTCGCTATTTCCTAAATGCCCAACCACCTGCAGATTTGTTATTCTGTCAGGTCTATTAGATAGTATTAGGTCTAAAAGTGCTGCTCCTCTGGTTGGATTCTGCACCAATTGTGAAAGATAATTTTTCTTGGTTATTAGCAGAAACCTGTTGCCTTTATGGGTTTCACAGGTTTCTGTTTCCCAGTTAATATCCGGGTAGTTAAAGTCCCCCATAACCAGGACCTCATTATGGGTTGCAGCTTCATCTATCTGCTTTAGAAGTAGACTTTCCATGCTTTCTGTTATATTTGGGGGTTTGTAACAGACCCCAATGAGAATTTTGTTACCATTTTTCCCTCCATGAATTTCAACCCATATGGACTCGACATCTTCATTCCCTTCGCTAATATCCTCCCTTAAAGTGGACTTTAGACAAGACTTTACATAGAGACAAACCCCTCCTCCTCTCCGATTTTTACGATCCTTTCTAAACAGACTGTAACCCTGTAAGTTAACTGCCCAGTCATAGCTTTCATCTAACCATGTCTCGGTTATTCCCACTATGTCAAAGTTACCTGTAGATATTTCTGCTTCTAGTTCTTCCATCTTGTTTGTCAGGCTTCTGGCGTTTGCGAGCATGCAGTTTAGAGGATTTTGTTTTGTTCCAATCTCCTCACTGTGGATTGTTTTAGAAATGTTCTTACCTCCCTTCTGAGTATGTTTTCCTGGGTCGTCTTTGTACGAGTCTAATGTTTTTCTTCCCGTCCCCTCTTCTTCTAGTTTAACGCCCTCCTGATGAGTGTAGCGAGTCTTCTGGCGAATGTGTGTTTCCCAGGTTTGTTGAGGTGTAGTCCGTCTCTGGCGAGGAGTCCATCATACCAGTAATTCACACCGTGGTCCAGGAATCCAAATCCTTGTTGTCTGCACCATCGTCTTAGCCAGTTGTTTGCATCAAGGATCCTGTTCCATCTCCTGGTGCCATGCCCATCTACTGGAAGGATAGAAGAAAAAACTACCTGTGCATCCAGTTCCTTTACTTTCTTCCCCAACTCTTCAAAGTCCTTGCAGATTGTCGGTAGGTCCTTCCTTGCCGTGTCATTGGTGCCAACATGTATCAGAAGAAATGGGTGGACGTCCTTGGAGCTGAAGAGCTTTGGTATCCTATCGGTCACATCCTTGATCATCGCACCTGGAAGGCAGCATACTTCTCTTGCAGTTATGTCCGGTCTGCAGATGGCTGCTTCTGTGCCTCTCAGTAGTGAGTCTCCCACCACCACCACTCTTCGTTGCTTCTTGGCTGTACTTTTTGCTGTCACTTGTTGCTGTGTGCCCTTTTCTTTTTTGCTTGCTGGTATTGCTTCATTCTTAGGTGTGCCATCTTCATCCTCTACAAAGATTTGATATCGGTTCTTCAGTTGTGTGGTTGGTGATTTCTCCATGGTCTTCTTGCTTCTTTTGGTCACATGCTTCCACTCATCTGCTTTTGGAGGTTCTCTGACACTTTTTGCACCTTCTGTGACCAGTAGAGATGCTTCTGTTCTGTCTAGAAAGTCTTCATTCTCTTTGATGAGTTTCAAAGTTGCTATTCTTTCTTCCAGACCCCGCACCTTTTCTTCTAAAAGGGCCACTAGTCTACACTTCTGACAGGTGAAATTGGATTCTTCTTCTGGTCGATCTGTGAACATGTAGCACATGCTGCAGCTCACCATGTAGGTTGTCACATCTGCCATGTTGCTCCTAGATCCTGCTGACTTGCTGTGTGTTTTCCTTCTTGTGTAATCTACTCAGCCAAGCTCTCTTGCAATAATGTCCTACAGGCAAAAATCTTTCTTATCTCTTTTCAACTTTCTCATCTAAACAACATGCTGCTCATCAGTTGTTGCTAAAAACTTAGTAGGGTTAGTCCGCAATACAAAAGCAATGCCATGGTAAGTGTTATGAAAGGTAATTCAGTACCACAATGGACATAGAGGTCAGCGCACATACAGTGACCTGGCAATAACCCAAAAAACAAGAACGAGCTCTGAGACGTGGGAACTCTATTAACCGCAATCCCTAATCCTCTCCAACCACACTAAAGGCAGCCGTGGATTGCGCCACAGTAGAAACACAGCCCATTCTGACGTCTGTGTTCTTGCCGTTCAGCTCTGGTCAAAGTCCTATCGCACTGCATAGGCTCAGGTTTAAGCTCAGGTAATACCGCCAAATGGTGCACAGATTTACGCTCGCGCAAGCGTCGACCGATCTGAATGGCCAAAGACATAGACTCATTCAGACCAGCAGGCATAGGAAATCCCACCATGACATCCTTAAGGGCTTCAGAGAGACCTCTACTGAAAATAGCCGCGAGCGCACCTTCATTCCACTGAGTGAGCACAGACCACTTTCTAAATTTCTGACAATATACCTCTATCTCATCCTGACCCTGACACAGAGCCAGCAAATTCTTCTCTGCCTGATCCACTGAATTAGGTTCATCGTACAGCAATCCGAGCGCCAGGAAAAACGCATCAATATTACTTAATGCAGGATCCCCTGGCGCAAGGGAAAATGCCCAGTCCTGAGGATCGCCACGCAAAAAGAAATAACAATTCTCACTTGTTGAACTGGATCACCAGAGGAGCGAAGTTTCAAGGCCAGAATCAGTTTGCAATTATTTTTGAAATTCACAAACTTGGCTCTATCACCATAAAACAAATCAGGAATAGGAATTCTTGGTTCTAACATAGGCTTCTGAACCACCAAATCTTGAATCTTTTGTACATTTATAACGAGATTATCCAATGAAGAGCACAGACCCTGGGGGGCGTGGCCTAGCGAGCGATGTGAGCGGACGTGCGACAGATCTCTCTCCCCGCACCGCTCATAAATCCTCACCCTTGAAGGCGCCACCGAGCGCCGAAAACCGGGCGGAGTTGCTCTGTAAGACCCCTGGGCACAGAGGAGAGTGCCGGAGGCAGTGAGAGGAGAAGAGCGGCGATGCCGCGCAGAAGACAGTCGGCGCCAGCGGCTGGCGCGAAAATCCAAGATGGCGCCGTGGCAGAGGAGGAGGCGGCCAGAGCCGGCACCGCATACCGCCGGAGGCTTGAGGTAATTGCCCGGCTGGAGCGGTTTGCTCGGACGGAGGAGGGGGGTGCCCTGCTGTTGGGCCCTGAGGGGCCAGATGAGGAGGAAGTCCCGCAGAGGCAGAAGAGAGGAGGGGAAGACACCCTCAGTGTGGTGGAGGAGCAGCTTTCTCCAGGGAAGATGCAGGAGATGCACGAGACAACTAACATGTCACCTGCCGCCAGTCCAGTGCAGGCTAAGGACTCTGAGGGTGCGCAGCAATCAAACGTGGGGGAACCTACACTGCAGGACATTTTCTCAGTCGTTATACACTGCAAATCTGCCCTGGCTGCACTGAACCTAAGGGTAGACGATTTAACAGTTGAAATGAAGTCCCTTAATTCTGCTATGCGTAAAGTGGAGAAAAGAGTGGAGGTGGTGGAGGAGCGCGTGGGCAGTGTGGAAGATCAGACAAATGAACTGTTGAAAAGAGAAAAGAGATACATTCAGCGCATTGCAGAACTGGAATTTAAAACAGACGACCTGGAAAACCGTTCCCGTAGGAACAATCTAAGAATAATTGGGGTGCCGGAGAAGGTGGAGGGGAATAATCCTACGGAATACATTGAGGCATGGCTCAAAAACTCGGTGGGAGGAGCAGACCTTACCAACCACTTCTCCGTGGAAAGGGCCCATAGAGTCCCCACCCGGCCCCTGCCGCCTGGATCCCCCCCTCGAGCCCTGCTGGCAAAAATTTTGGACTATCGGGATCGGGAAACCCTACTAAGGAAGGCCAGGATCAGTGACGGACTGAGCATAGACGGAAATCGGATCTCCATCTATCCGGACTATTCGGCATCGGTGCAGAAACTGAGAATGAGGTACGGTGAGGTCAAGAGGCGGCTCCGAGACCTGGACCTAAAATATTCGATGTTATACCCGGCTAAGCTCAGGGTGGTGGTGCTGGACCGTTTTCATTTTTTCCAGAACCCGGAGGAGGCTATGCACTGGCTAGATACCAATACTAAGAAAATTGGCGTGGATCGGAGCCGTTGAGACTGACGCTGAGACTTCGCCACTCACTTGATTATACCCCCTGATGGTGATTTTTGAACTTGTTTTGTTTCTTTAGACAGAATGCACTCAAAAGTTTGAAACAGTGTGCTCGGCGGCGCAAAGAATATTTCATGTTGTTGGCGGTGGGAGGGGGAGAGATGGACTGCAAGGGGCTCAGTTCTATGTTGTATCAAGAGCTCTCAGTTCTCATACAGAGAAAGAAAGTTTGAACTAGTTGAATTCTATTGAGGTTTAGATGGGGAAGTTGGGGAAGGGGGATGGGAGGGGGTGGGGGGGTGCCGGGGGAGACCTGAAGGAGACTGCTCTAACTCATTATTTTTTCTCTAGAAAATGGGAGGGGATGTTAATATTATAAGCTGTGGAATGTTAGGGGGTTAGCGGACGCCACTAAACGCGCGGCAATATTTCAGTATCTACTGAAACAGAGGCCCTCGGTGATCTGCCTGCAAGAAACCCACCTAGTGGATGAAAAAGTTGATATGTTACAGAAACGGTGGGTGCGCAAGGCGTATCATTCGACGTTCTCTAGTTATGCAAGGGGAGTGTCAGTCTTAATTCACACTAATACCCCATTTGAGGAAGTTGAGGTTAAAATTGATACGGATGGTCAATATGTTTTGTTAGTGTGTAAAATCTTTAATCGTTTAATGTGCATTGTATCATTATATATACCTCCACCATACTCTGGAAGGAAGATCCAGGACATATTGGAGTCTATAAGAGTTTGGGATGGGATCCCCCTTCTGGTGGTGGGTGACGTAAACAATATAGCAAATGACCATTGGGACAAGAGTAACCACGCATCACAGCGCAGGGACGGTAATGACACTCCCTTTGGTAACTATCTCAGAGAAATTGGTTGGATTGATTTATGGAGGGTTCGCAATGCCAATACATATTCCTACTCCTGTTATTCGACTACATATGGCTCGATGTCAAGAATTGATGTCGCCTTGGGTAACGATAGGATGAACGAACTGTTAAACGGGGTGGAATATAATCCCAGGATTTTATCAGACCATAGCCCTGTTCAGGTCTCTCTAAAGTTGTCAGGTCAGGATGGTTTGAGGAGGGCGGGTTGGAAAATTCACCCATTCTGGCTACAAATTTTAGAATGGCAAAGGTGGGGGTAGAGATAGAGGAGTTCTTCAAGATTAATGAAGGGAGCGCGGAATGCCATGTAGTGTGGGACACCATGAAAGCGTATTTAAGGGGAATTTTGTTTAGGGACGTCTCAAGACACAAGACAAGGACCAAAGAGCGGGACCAGGGCGTTCTAGAGGAGCTGAAAGCAGCAGAGGCGGCATTGGGGGAACATCATACTAAGGAATCTCAGAGTCGTATGAGGGCAGCTCAGAGGGAGGTCGATCAGTTATTTCTGAAAAAGGCGGAGAGGTTGAGGGCCTTTCAGAGAGAGACTTTCTACTCAGAGGGGGAGAAGGTGGGGCACTTGCTCTCGGTATTGGCGTCCGCGCAAAGAGACTCTTCACATGTCTACTCTATTAAGACGGAGGAGGGAACGTTGGTTACTCAGGGGGAGCAGATCCTGGAAGTGTTTAGGAAATTTTATGAAAAATTATATACGTCCAGTGTGGAGAGGGGATCCGAGGATATGGCGAGGTACTTGGAAGAAATTGATCTGCCCCGGTTGAGTAGAGAGGAGTGTGAATTATTGGAGAAACCAATTGGGGAGGATGAATTGGGGGTGGCTTTGGCGGGTGTTGCGGGGGGTAAGGCTCCGGGAGCGGATGGAATTCCAGCTGAGGTTTATAAGACCTTGAAAGAAACTCTGTTGGCTAGGCTGGTGGGGGTGTACAATAGCTCGCTGGAAAGAGGGGAGTTGCCTTTGTCGATGAGAGAGGCTATAGTGGTGGTTATCCCTAAGGCCGACAAAGATCCACTGATGCCAGAATCCTATAGACCAATTTCACTCTTGACTGCCGACATTAAGATTTTGGCAAAAGCCTTGGCAAATAGGTTGAGTAGGGTGATAGACAAATTGGTACACCCTGACCAGTCAGGCTTCATGCCTAACAAATCAACGGCACTCAACCTGAGAAGGTTGTTCTTAAATCTACAAATCCCTTCGGATAATGTTGGCAAACGGGTTGTGGTATCTTTGGACGCCCACAAGGCCTTTGACTGTGTGGAGTGGAGTTATCTGTGGTCAGTGTTGGAACGTTTGGGGTTTGGACCTAGATTCATCTCATGGGTGCGGCTGTTGTACTCTTCCCCGGTGGCAAAAGTAAGGGTGAATGGCGTCCTCTCTGAGACTTTCTCTTTGTCTAGGGGAACTAGACAGGGCTGTCCTTTGTCCCCGCTGCTTTTTGCCCTGGCGGTGGAACCCCTTGCTGCGAAAATTAGAGGCTCCCGGGAGGTATGGGGATTTATGTACGGGGATTCGGAAGAGAGGGTAGCGTTATACGCAGATGATATTTTGCTCTTCTTGGAGGATTCGGGGGAGTCCCTGACAGGGGCAGAGGCCATTATTGAAGAATTTGGGAGCTACTCTGGCCTGAGAATCAATTGGGAAAAGTCCAATATGATGTTAGTAGATGGGGATTATGAGAATAGCGTAATGAGGGAATCTCATGCAAAGTTGAGGTTGGTGGATAAATTTAAATATCTGGGGATTCAGATCGCGCTACCTCTGACGAGTTTTGAGGAACTAAACTTGGCGCCACTATTGCGGAAGATACGTAATAAGGTTCAGGCGTGGAAAAAGTTACACTTATCGGTCATTGGTAGAATAAATGTAATAAAGATGATTGTGATGCCACAACTTCTCTACGTGCTGCACAACTCCCCTATATGTAACATAGTAACATAACATAGTTAGTAAGGCCGAAAAAAGACATTTGTCCATCCAGTTCAGCCTATATTCCATCATAATAAATCCCCAGATCTACGTCCTTCTACAGAACCTAATAATTGTATGATACAATATTGTTCTGCTCCAAGAAGACATCCAGGCCTCTCTTGAACCCCTCGACTAAGTTCGCCATCACCACCTCCTCAGGCAAGCAATTCCAGATTCTCACTGCCCTAACAGTAAAGAATCCTCTTCTATGTTGGTGGAAAAACCTTCTCTCCTCCAGACGCAAAGAATGCCCCCTTGTGCCCGTCACCTTCCTTGGTATAAACAGATCCTCAGCGAGATATTTGTATTGTCCCCTTATATACTTATACATGGTTATTAGATCGCCCCTCAGTCGTCTTTTTTCTAGACTAAATAATCCTAATTTCGCTAATCTATCTGGGTATTGTAGTTCTCCCATCCCCTTTATTAATTTTGTTGCCCTCCTTTGTACTCTCTCTAGTTCCATTATATCCTTCATGAGCACCGGTGCCCAAAACTGGACACAGTACTCCATGTGCGGTCTAACTAGGGATTTGTACAGAGGCAGTATAATGCTCTCATCATGTGTATCCAGACCTCTTTTAATGCACCCCATGATCCTGTTTGCCTTGGCAGCTGCTGCCTGGCACTGGCTGCTCCAGGTAAGTTTATCATTAACTAGGATCCCCAAGTCCTTCTCCCTGTCAGATTTACCCAGTGGTTTCCCATTCAGTGTGTAATGGTGATATTGATTCCCTCTTCCCATGTGTATAACCTTACATTTATCATTGTTAAACCTCATCTGCCACCTTTCAGCCCAAGTTTCCAACTTATCCAGATCCATCTGTAGCAGAATACTATCTTCTCTTGTATTAACTGCTTTACATAGTTTTGTATCATCTGCAAATATCGATATTTTACTGTGTAAACCTTCTACCAGATCATTAATGAATATGTTGAAGAGAACAGGTCCCAATACCGACCCCTGCGGTACCCCACTGGTCACAGCGACCCAGTTAGAGACTATACCATTTATAACCACCCTCTGCTTTCTATCACTAAGCCAGTTACTAACCCATTTACACACATTTTCCCCCAGACCAAGCATTCTCATTTTGTGTACCAACCTCTTGTGCGGCACGGTATCAAACGCTTTGGAAAAATCGAGATATACCACGTCCAATGACTCACCGTGGTCCAGCCTATAGCTTACCTCTTCATAAAAACTGATTAGATTGGTTTGACAGGAGCGATTTCTCATAAACCCATGCTGATATGGAGTTAAACAGTTATTCTCATTGAGATAATCCAGAATAACATCCCTCAGAAACCCTTCAAATATTTTACCAACAATAGAGGTTAGACTTACTGGCCTATAATTTCCAGGTTCACTTTTAGAGCCCTTTTTGAATATTGGCACCACATTTGCTATGCGCCAGTCCTGCGGAACAGACCCTGTCGCTATAGAGTCACTAAAAATAAGAAATAATGGTTTATCTATTACATTACTTAGTTCTCTTAGTACTAAGAGATGGATATCGCAGAATAGATTTCGGAGGATTAGATCTTTGTTTGGCGAGCTGATTTGGGGCGGGAAAAGTCCTAGATTTAAACAGGAAATTCTACAAAGACCAAAGACGGAGGGGGGAGTGGCACTGCCTAACCCATGGTTATACTTTTTGGCTTCACAATGTCAACATTTTAGGGGATGGGGTGTGGAATCGGGTTGGGAGCGGACACCCTGCAGTCTGAGGAAATTGATTGGGTCAAGGGTACTAACTGAGGGTTTGGAGGGTGGGCATTTCCGAGAGAAGGGTACTAAATTCTGCACTATTAGGCTTATCCATAAGGTTTGGGACAAAGTTAAAGGAATTAGGGGTGTGAGGGCACTTACTAGGTTTTCGCCCATATGGAATTATTGTCTCTTGCAGGAGTTTAGACAGATGGAGGGATTCCATGTTTGGAAGGGAGCGGGAATCTCTCGGATAAGCCAAGTCTTGCACCAAGGTAGAATTAAGAGCTTCGAAACATTACAGGAGGAATTTCGGCTGCCAAGCACTGAACTGTACCAATATAACCGCATCTCTCATGCATATCGGGCACAATGTAAGAGGGGGCCTATGGAGATCCAGGTGGATCTAATGCTAGATTTTATCCTCATGGGGGAAGGCACGAAAGGGGTGATCTCAGGAATATATGAATTCCTTCTATTTTCCTTCTTAGAGGGGCACCCTATCAGAGCCAGAGCGAAGTGGGAGGCAGACTTGGGGGCGATTGACGGCGATCAGTGGGACTCAATATTGGAATACGTGCCCAGGATCTCGATGAGTGAGCCTGGGAGGTTGTCACAGCTGTTGGTCATTCATAGGGCTTATAGAACTCCGGACATGTTGTACAAAGCTGGTCTAAGACCTAACTCCGAATGCCCTAGGTGCTCGCAGTCCGAGGCGGGTATCCTCCATATGATGTGGCAGTGCCCCAGGTTGTCCTCGTTTTGGATCGTGGTGCTAAACAAAGTGGGACTAACATACAAATGTTCGATACCACGGGATCCTCTGGTATGCATATTGGGTTACGTGGAGGAGATTGTAACTGATAACTCGTACAAAATAGTTATTGCAAGATTGTTGTTTATTGCTCGAAAGTTGATCGCTAAGTTTTGGATAAGGGTAGAGCCACCAACGAGAAGAGATTTCATGACACAAGTGGACTATATCGTGGCATTGGAGAAGAGCATTTATTCTAAAAGAAACGGTATTCACGGTGGAAAATGAAATGCTAGGTGAAATCCCAAGAAACAATGAAAACCCTATATTAAGGGTCACCAATCTAACCCAAGAAGAGGTGCAAAACCGGCTAAATAAGATTAAAATAGATAAATCTCCGGGTCCGGATGGCATACACCCACGAGTACTAAGAGAACTAAGTAATGTAATAGATAAACCATTATTTCTTATTTTTAGTGACTCTATAGCGACAGGGTCTGTTCCGCAGGACTGGCGCATAGCAAATGTGGTGCCAATATTCAAAAAGGGCTCTAAAAGTGAACCTGGAAATTATAGGCCAGTAAGTCTAACCTCTATTGTTGGTAAAATATTTGAAGGGTTTCTGAGGGATGTTATTCTGGATTATCTCAATGAGAATAACTGTTTAACTCCATATCAGCATGGGTTTATGAGAAATCGCTCCTGTCAAACCAATCTAATCAGTTTTTATGAAGAGGTAAGCTATAGACTGGACCACGGTGAGTCATTGGACGTGGTATATCTCGATCTTTCCAAAGCGTTTGATACCGTGCCGCACAAGAGGTTGGTACACAAAATGAGAATGCTTGGTCTGGGGGAAAATGTGTGTAAATGGGTTAGTAACTGGCTTAGTGATAGAAAGCAGAGGGTGGTTATAAATGGTATAGTCTCTAACTGGGTCGCTGTGACCAGTGGGGTACCGCAGGGGTCAGTATTGGGACCTGTTCTCTTCAACATATTCATTAATGATCTGGTAGAAGGTTTACACAGTAAAATATCGATATTTGCAGATGATACAAAACTATGTAAAGCAGTTAATACAAGAGAAGATAGTATTCTGCTACAGATGGATCTGGATAAGTTGGAAACTTGGGCTGAAAGGTGGCAGATGAGGTTTAACAATGATAAATGTAAGGTTATACACATGGGAAGAGGGAATCAATATCACCATTACACACTGAACGGGAAACCACTGGGTAAATCTGACAGGGAGAAGGACTTGGGGATCCTAGTTAATGATAAACTTACCTGGAGCAGCCAGTGCCAGGCAGCAGCTGCCAAGGCAAACAGGATCATGGGGTGCATTAAAAGAGGTCTGGATACACATGATGAGAGCATTATACTGCCTCTGTACAAATCCCTAGTTAGACCGCACATGGAGTACTGTGTCCAGTTTTGGGCACCGGTGCTCAGGAAGGATATAATGGAACTAGAGAGAGTACAAAGGAGGGCAACAAAATTAATAAAGGGGATGGGAGAACTACAATACCCAGATAGATTAGCGAAATTAGGATTATTTAGTCTAGAAAAAAGACGACTGAGGGGCGATCTAATAACCATGTATAAGTATATAAGGGGACAATACAAATATCTCACTGAGGATCTGTTTATACCAAGGAAGGTGACGGGCACAAGGGGGCATTCTTTGCGTCTGGAGGAGAGAAGGTTTTTCCACCAACATAGAAGAGGATTCTTTACTGTTAGGGCAGTGAGAATCTGGAATTGCTTGCCTGAGGAGGTGGTGATGGCGAACTCAGTCGAGGGGTTCAAGAGAGGCCTGGATGTCTTCCTGGAGCAGAACAATATTGTATCATACAATTATTAGGTTCTGTAGAAGGACGTAGATCTGGGTATTTATTATGATGGAATATAGGCTGAACTGGATGGACAAATGTCTTTTTTCGGCCTTACTAACTACGTTACTATGTTACTATGTTAAGATGGACCTTTTCAACAAGCTGTGGATTCCTTGGCTCGAGTCGACGTGATCTGGAGATTGTTTTCTAGCTTTTGGGTACTCTGCCCCCGTGGGAGCAGTATTGACATGACACCTTCTTGTTCTTGGTTAAGGATAGAAGTTTGGGAGGATCGGAGTGGTTCTTGGTGGGTCTCCGGGGGCGGGGGGGGGGGGGGGAGGGGAGGGGAGGGAGGCTGGTTTGGGATTAAAAAGTTTATTGAAAATGCAGAACATATGTATGTACTGTTTACAGCAATGCAATCTACTTATATTTTTCTTAATGTTTAATAAAAATATTTGATTAAAAAAGAAGAGCACAGACCCTGAATGTCCATGTCCACACCTGTGTCCTGAACCACCCTAATGTCTAGGGGAAAAAAAAGGCAAAACACAGTGCAGAGAAAAAAAAATGGTCTCAGAACTTCTTTTTTCCCTCTATTGAGAATCATTAGTACTTTTGGCCTCCAGTACTGTTATGAAAGGTAATTCAGTACCACAATGGACATAGAGGTCAGCGCACATACAGTGACCTGGCAATAACCCAAAAAACAAGAACGAGCTCTGAGACGTGGGAACTCTGTTGACCGCAATCCCTAATCCTCTCCAACAACACTAGAGGCAGCCGTGGATTGCGCCTAACGCTCCCTATGCAACTCGGCACGGCCTGAGAAACTAGCTAGCCTGAAGATAGAAAATAAGCCTACCTTGCCTCAGAGAAATATCCTCAAAGGAAAAGGCAGCCCCCACATATAATGACTGTGAGTTAAGATGAAAAGACAAACGTAGAGATGAAATAGATTTAGCAAAGCGAGGCCCAACTTTCTGAACAGAGCGAGGATAGGAAAGGTAACTTTGCGGTCAACACAAAACCCTACAAAAACCACGCAAAGGGGGCAAAAAGACCCTCCGTACCGAACTAACGGCACGGAGGTACACCCTGTGCGTCCCAGAGCTTCCAGCAAGCAGGAAAAAACAAATAGACAAGCTGAACAGAAAAAAAACAGCAAACAAAAAGCAAATAATAACTTAGCTATGCAGAGCAGCAGGCCACAGGAACGATCCAGGAGGAGACAGGTCCAATACTAGAACATAGACTGGAGGCCAGGATCAAAGCACTAGGTGGAGTTAAATAGAGCAGCACCTAACGACTTCACCATATCACCTGAGGAAGGAAACTCAGAAGCCGCAGTACCACTTTCCTCCACCAACGGAAGCTCACAGAGAGAATCAGCCGAAGTACCACTTGTGACCACAAGAGGGAGCTCTGCCACAGAATTCACAACAGGTAAGCATTGGTGTTGTGCTGGTTGGTATGGTTGCTTTTTGAACAATAGACCATAGTTTACTTCTATAACAGCTTAATGTATTTTGCTTTTAGTGGTGTTTTTACTCTTTTTAACTTTTTTTAAGGCTTATGCTGTGATTTTTTTGGTAACACTTTAGTTACTTTAATGGGCAAAAAAACAACATAATTGAGAGCATTTGTAGACAGAGGTGGAAAAGCAATAAATGTATTCAAAAAAGCTCATCTCGTCCCCTCAATTTCAACTTTTGCTCTCAAATGTCTCTTTAAAAACATATGCTGCTATTCTTTCCTTGGTAACAACTTAGCAGTGTTAGTGCTCGAAATGCAAAAAATTGGCAGAGGTTTTTAGCAGTCATTTTGTAGTGGTTTTGACTCTTTTTAATCTTTTTGTGTTAAGGTCTCATAGTGTACTTTCTATTTTGGTAAGACTTTAGGTAACTTACGGGCAAATAGCGAAAACAATTGAGAGAATTTTAGAAATTGGTAGAAAGGCTACGCAGCTGATTCTAAAGAGTTAATTTATGAGTTTTGGACAACACCTTGCCTTTTTGAAAACTTTTTTTTATCAATCGACTCTTTCCCATCATATTCAGTCCGTTCTTTTTTGTGTTAACACTTTAGCACCTTTGGGCAACAAAAGCCAGATTTGGAAAGAGGGCTCATGCATTGGTGGTATAGTGGTGAGCATAGCTGCTTCCCAAGCAGTTGACCCTGGTTCGATTCCCGGCCAATGCAATTATGAAGTATCTTAGTTTTTTTTTATATCTTCATACTTTTTTTGCTAACTATTTTGTAGTATTATTGCAGAAAATGTAAAAAAAATGCATGCTTACATAAGCGTTGGTGGTATAGTGGTGAGCATAGCTGCCTTCCAAGCAGTTGACCCGGGTTCGATTCCCGGCCAACGCTTGGCTTCTTTCCACCATTGGTGTTGTGTTTACTCTCTTTTAACATTTTGTGTTAAGGCTCATGCTCTACTCTCTTCTTACAGTTTAGCAACCACGGAAAGTAGAAAAAAATGAAGAGAATCGTTCTTATCTCTTTTCAACCTTCTCATCTAAACAATATGCTGCTCATCAGTTGTTGCTAAAAACTTAGTAGGGTTAGTCCGCAATACAAAAGCAATGCCATGGTAAACATTGGTATTGTGCTGGTTGGTGTAGTTACTTTTCAAACAATAGGCCATAGTTTAATTCTATAACAGCTCAATGCATTTTGCTTTTCGTGGTGTTTTTAATCTTTGTAACTTTTTTGTTAAGCCTTATGCTGTGATTTTTTTTTTATAACACTTTAGTTACTTTAATGAGCAAAAAATCAACATCATCAAGAGAATTTGTGGACAAAGGTAGAAAAGCTGCATATTTATTCAAAAACGCTCATCTCTCCTTCTTTCACTCTAGAAATGTCAGTCATAGGTAGGTTAGTGGAGAGAGGAAACTCAAGGAGTTCATTTTTTAACAGATTTAATTTTAGATAGAAGGAATAATATTAATAATAATAATAGTTTTTATTTATATAGCGCCAACATATTCCGCAGCGCTTTACAAATTATAGAGGGGACTTGTACAGACAATAGACATTACAGCATAACAGAAATCACAGTTCAAAACAGATACCAGGAGGAATGAGGACCCTGCTGCTCGCAAGCTACAAACTATGAGGAAAAGGGGAGACACGAGAGGTGGATGGTAACAATTGCTTTAGTTATTCGGACCAGCCATAGTGTAAGGCTCGGGTGTTCATGTAAAGCTGCATGAACCAGTTACCTGCCTAAGTATGTAACAGTACAGACACAGAGGGCTAATACTGCATAAAGTGTATGAGAACATGATGCGAGGGACCTGATTATGGTTTAACTTATATGAATGGGCCACACAGGGATCGTTAGGTTAATGCGTTGAGGCGGTAGGCCAATCTGAAGAAATGTGTTTTTAGGGTACGCTTAAAACTGTGGGGGTTAATCGTATTAACCTGGGTAGTGCATTCCAAAGAATTGGCGCAGGACGTGAAAATTCTTGGAGACGGGAGTGGGAGGTTCTGATTATTGAGGACAGGGGCGGATCATCAGAGGGTCAATATGGGCGGTAGCCCAGGGCCCAGTGGTCTGGGGGGGCCCTGGGCTACCGCACAGATTGACCCTCTGATGATCATCTGTGAATGCCGCTGCCGGCGGCCGCCGCCGGCATTTATGTGCCCCTGCCGTACCCGGTGGGCAGAGAGAGGGGGCCGGCATCGGGCCCCTTCTCATCTGCTCACCGGGCCCCTTCCGGCGCTGCGGCGGTTTCCTATTGGTGTGCGGGCGCGCGCCCGCACGTCAATAGTTAACAACAGCCGCCAGCCAATTGGAGGCTGGCGGCTGATGTCGGCCGCAGGAACACACATCGCTGGCGTCTGACGTCATTGTCAGTCGCCGGCGAGTGTGCTCTGTTGGAGGGAGCTCGTCGCTGGAGCGCGGACAGGTGAGGAGACTTTCTTTTTTGTTTTTTTTTATAACGGTGGACACACTGAGGGCAATGCTGGAGGACACTGGGGCAGATTGCTGGAGGACACTGGGGCAGATTGCTGGAGGACACTGGGGCAGATTGCTGGAGGACACGGGCAATGCTGGAGGACACTGGGGCAATGCTGGAGGACACTGGGGCAGATTGCTGGAGGACACTGGGGCAGATTGCTGGAGGACACGGGCAGATGGCTGGAGGACACGGGCAATGCTGGAGGACACTGGGGCAGATGGCTGGAGGACACTGGGGCAGATGGCTGGAGGACACTGGGGCAGATGGCTGGAGGACACTGGGGCAGATTGCTGGAGGACACTGGGGCAGATGGCTGGAGGACACTGGGGCAGATGGCTGGAGGACACTGGGGCAATGCTGGAGGACACTGAGGAAGATTGCTGGAGACACTGGGGCAATGCTGGAGGACACTGGGGCAGATTGCTGGATGACACAGGGGCAGATTGCTGGAGGACACTGGGGCAATGCTGGAGGACACTGGGGTAATGCTGGAGGACACTGGGGCAGATTGCTGGAGGACACTGGGGCAATGCTGGAGACACTGGGGGAAATGCTGGACATACTGGGGGAAATGCTGGACATACTGGGGCAGATTGCTGGACACACTGGTGGTAATATTCGGGACACACTGGGGCAGATTGCTGGACACACTGGGGGCAGGACTGGAGGCATGGGCAGAATGTAGACACGGAGCATGATTGGAGACACGGGGCAGAATTAAAGACATGGGGCAGGATTGGATCATGGGGCAGGATGGATACGATGGAGACATGTGGGGCAGGATGTGGAGATCATATGGGGTAGAATGGATACTCATGAGGGCAGGATGCGAGAACATATGGCTGGAGCCAGGAATGAGACACACGGGGCCAGGATGTGGAATATTATTACCATAGGGGCTAATTAAGGGATATTATTACTGCAGTGATGTATTTAATTTTTTTTTTGAGTATACTGTTTTAAATGGGGGTCGGTCCTGTTACTGTGCAGAGTGACACTATATCGCCTTTTTTTCTTCATGTGGTGTAATGTAGAAGTTGTGAAAAATTAAGTAATGTGTTCTGCAAGCGGAGCTCGAGATAACTGTGTTATTTACTGCAGAAACGAGTCCTGGCTGGAAGAAATGATGGCGGTCTGTGCTGGCTGAAAGATGAAGGACTTCACCTAGAGACGTCACTGGTGAGTCAGTGTTACCTATACACTGACACTATACAATGTATACTATATAGGGCTCCTGTGTATAATACCACCAGTGATCTCTGTATTACCTCTACACAGACACTGCATACTAAGTACAGATCTCCTGTGAATACTGGCACTTATGGTGATAGTTTTGTGTTGTTGTTTTTTACTGATCAGTATTGTAGTATTCAGTCACCATGTGGTGGTAATATGTGGTCTGGAAATGGTGTTGTGGTATTTGTCCCTTGTATGTGATATTTGGTCACCAAGTGGTGGTAATATGTGGTCTTGACATGGTGCGGTGGTATTTGTTCCGTGTATGTGATATTATTCGATCACTGTGGTTGTAATTTGTGGTCTGGTCATGGCGCGGTGGTATTTGTTCCTTGTATGTGATATTATTCGATCACTGTGGTTGTAATTTGTGGTCTGGTCATGGTGCGGTGGTATTTGTTCCTTGTATGTGATATTATTGGTCAAAATATACCTAAATTGTATTGCAGATTCTAACAAATATTTAATAGGTTACAGTAGAGTAGGGCCCGGCCATTTTTCTGGAATAATCTGGTTCGGGTATATCATGACCCCCGTCACATGACCGGGGGTGATGGGGGGGGGCCACAGTGTCTGAACAGCCCAGGGCCCTGGCTACCCTTAATCCACTCCTGATTGAGGATACTAACCTCAGGTCATTAGCAGAATGGAGGGCACGGGTAGGGTGGTAGGCTGAGACCAGGGAGATGTAGGTTGGTGCTGAGCCATGGAGAGCATGAACAGGGTGGTAGGCTGAGACCAGGGAGGAGATGTAGGGTGGTGCTGAGCCATGGAGAGCACAGGTAGGGTGGTAGGCTGAGACCAGGGAGGAGATGTAGGGTGGTGCTGAGCCATGGAGGGCACGGGTAGGGTGGTAGACTGAGACCAGGGAGGAGATGTAGGGTGGTGCTGAGCCATGGAGTGCTTTGTGGATGAGGGTAGTAGTTTTGTACTGGATTCTGGAGTGGATGGGTAGCCAGTGTAATGACTGGCACAAGGTAGAGGCATCGGTGTAATGGTTGGTGAGGTGTTGTGAATTCTGTGGCAGAGCTCCCTCCTGTGGTCACAAGTGGTACTTCGGCTGGTTCTCTCTGTGAGCTTCCGTTGGTGGAGGAAAGTGGTACTGCGGCTTCTGAGTTTCCTTCCTCAGGTGATGTGAAGTCGTTAGGTGCTGCTCTATTTAACTCCACCTAGTGCTTTGATCCTGGCCTCCAGTCAATGTTCTAGTATTGGACCTGTTTCCTCCTGGATCGTTCCTGTGGCCTTCTGCTCTGCATAGCTAAGTTCCTCTTTGCTATTTGTTTGCTGTTTTTTTCTGTCCAGCTTGTCAATTTGTTTTTTACTGCTTGCTGGAAGCTCTGGGACGCAGAGGGTGTACCTCAGTGCCGTTAGTTCAGTACGGAGGGTCTTTTTGCCCCCTTTGCGTGGTTTTTGTAGGGTTTTGTGTTGACCGCAAAGTTACCTTTCCTATCCTCGCTCTGTTCAGAAAGTTGGGCCTCACTTTGCTAAATCTATTTCATCTCTACGTTTGTCTTTTCATCTTAACTCACAGTCATTATATGTGGGGGCTGCCTTTTTCTTTGGGGTATTTCTCTGAGGCAAGGTAGGCTTATTTTCTATCTTCAGGCTAGCTAGTTTCTCAGGCCGTGCCGAGTTGCATAGGGAGCGTTAGGCGCAATCCACGGCTGCCTTTAGTGTGTTGGAGAGGATTAGGGATTGCGGTCAACAGAGTTCCCACGTCTCAGAGCTCGTTCTTGTTTTTTGGGTTATTGCCAGGTCACTGTATGTGCGCTGACCTCTATGTCCATTGTGGTACTGAATTACCTTTCATAACAGTGAGGAATATGATCCTGGCTGCAGCATTCAGGACAGATTTGAGCGGGGAGAGTTTGGTAAGAGGGAGGCCGTTTAGTAGACAGTTACAATAGTTCAGACAAGAATGAATAAGAGAAACAGTAAGAGTTTTTGCAGAGTCTAAAGTAAGAAAAGGGTGAATTCTAGAAATGTTTATGAGATGCAGATAAGAAGAGCGAGCCAATGATCGGATGTGGGGGGTGAATGAAAGCTCGGAATCAAGTATGACCCCAAGGCAGCGGGCATGTTGCTTGGGAGTAATGCTTCATCTATGTTCTAGCTGCTACTCTCTTTCACATCTTTATCTCTTTTACCCATTCTGCGCAGATTTCCACATCAGCTCCTCTCTCCTCCCCTTTCCCCTGTACAATGTTCATGCTCTACTGACATTTCTCATTCACTCCAAACCATCCACTTCCACCATATAGTGCACAAAACCATCCCATAAATCACTGAACCCCCTGCTCTTTCTCTTTTTTCTCCTTCTCTCAGTTGCTGGCGACATCTTCCTTTACCCTGGCCCTCCTTTCACTTGTATTTATAACTCTGTTTCTGCTGCATCTAAAAACTCTACTAATCTTATTAACATTCAGTGCTCACCTTTTTCTATCTCTTTTATTTGTGTCCTTTGGACCTCACAGTCAGCGTGCAACAAAATATCCTATGGCCACAACTTCTTCCTTTCTAATTCCCTTAACCTTCTGGCTGTCACTGAATCCTCGATCCAGCAGTCAGACACCACCTCCATTGCTGCTCTCTCACACAGTGGACTACAATTGTCACATACACCCAGATCTGACAGCACACAGGGTGGAGGTATTGGCATGCTCCATTTATCATAAGGTGCTTTCCAGGTTATCCTCCCCATAACCGTGCTTATGTTTCCTTATGATGAAGTTCACACCATTAGACTCTTCAAACTCTTCTCCCTGCAAGTGTTGACTATGTATCGCACTCCATTCAAACCGATCAATTTCTCAATCACTTTGCCCCCTGACGTCCACGCTTTCTATCCTGTGACATCCAATTTCACCTGTCAGAAGTGTAGACTAGTGGCCCTTTTAGAAGAAAAGGTGCGGGGTCTGGAAGAAAGAATAGCAACTTTGAAACTCATCAAAGAGAATGAAGACTTTCTAGACAGAACAGAAGCATCTCTACTGGTCACAGAAGGTGAAAAAAGTGTCAGAGAATCTCCAAAAGCAGATGAGTGGAAGCATGTGACCAAAAGAAGCAAGAAGACCATGGAGAAATCACCAACCACACAACTGAAGAACCGATATCAAATCTTTGTAGAGGATGAAGATGGCACACCTAAGGATGAAGCAATACCAGCAAGCAAAAAAGAAAAGGGCACACAGCAACAAGTGACAGCAAAAAGTACAGCCAAGAAGCAACGAAGAGTGGTGGTGGTGGGAGACTCACTACTGAGAGGCACAGAAGCAGCCATCTGCAGACCGGACATAACTGCAAGAGAAGTATGCTGCCTTCCAGGTCCGATGATCAAGGATGTGACCGATAGGATACCAAAGCTCTTTAGCTCCAAGGACGTCCACCCATTTCTTCTGATACATGTTGGCACCAATGACACGGCAAGGAAGGACCTACCGACAATCTGCAAGGACTTTGAAGAGTTGGGGAAGAAAGTAAAGGAACTGGATGCACAGGTAGTTTTTTCTTCTATCCTTCCAGTAGACGGGCATGGCACCAGGAGATGGAACAGGATCCTTGATGCAAACAACTGGCTAAGACGATGGTGCAGACAACAAGGATTTGGATTCCTGGACCACGGTGTGAATTACTGGTATGATGGACTCCTCGCCAGAGACGGACTACACCTCAACAAACCTGGGAAACACACATTCGCCAGAAGACTCGCTACACTCATCAGGAGGGCGTTAAACTAGAAGAAGAGGGGACGGGAAGAAAAACATTAGACTCGAACAAAGACGACCCAGGAAAACATACTCAGAAGGGAGGTAAGAACATTTCTAAAACAATCCACAGTGAGGAGATTGGAACAAAACAAAATCCTCTAAACTGCATGCTCGCAAACGCCAGAAGCCTGACAAACAAGATGGAAGAACTAGAAGCAGAAATATCTACAGGTAACTTTGACATAGTGGGAATAACCGAGACATGGTTAGATGAAAGCTATGACTGGGCAGTTAACTTACAGGGTTACAGTCTGTTTAGAAAGGATCGTAAAATTCGGAGAGGAGGAGGGGTTTGTCTCTATGTAAAGTCTTGTCTAAAGTCCACTTTAAGGGAGGATATTAGCGAAGGAAATGAGGATGTCGAGTCCATATGGGTCGAAATTCATGGAGGGAAAAATGGTAACAAAATTCTCATTGGGGTCTGTTACAAACCCCCAAATATAACAGAAACCATGGAAAGTCTACTTCTAAAGCAGATAGATGAAGCTGCAACCCATAATGAGGTCCTGGTTATGGGGGACTTTAACTACCCGGATATTAACTGGGAAACAGAAACCTGTGAAACCCATAAAGGCAACAGGTTTCTGCTAATAACCAAGAAAAATTATCTTTCACAATTGGTGCAGAATCCAACCAGAGGAGCAGCACTTTTATCCAACCAGAATCCAACCAGAGGAGCAGCACTTTTAGACCTAATACTATCTAATAGACCTGACAGAATAACAAATCTGCAGGTGGTCGGGCATCTAGGAAATAGCGACCACAATATTGTGCAGTTTCACCTGTCTTTCACTAGGGGGACTTGTCAGGGAGTCACAAAAACACTGAACTTTAGGAAGGCAAAGTTTGACCAGCTTAGAGATGCCCTTAATCTGGTAGACTGGGACAATATCCTCAGAAATGAGAATACAGATAATAAATGGGAAATGTTTAAGAACATCCTAAATAGGCAGTGTAAGCGGTTTATACCTTGTGGGAATAAAAGGACTAGAAATAGGAAAAACCCAATGTGGCTAAACAAAGAAGTAAGACAGGCAATTAACAGTAAAAAGAAAGCATTTGCACTACTAAAGCAGGATGGCACCATTGAAGCTCTAAAAAACTATAGGGAGAAAAATACTTTATCTAAAAAACTAATTAAAGCTGCCAAAAAGGAAACAGAGAAGCACATTGCTAAGGAGAGTAAAACTAATCCCAAACTGTTCTTCAACTATATCAATAGTAAAAGAATAAAAACTGAAAATGTAGGCCCCTTAAAAAATAGTGAGGAAAGAATGGTTGTAGATGACGAGGAAAAAGCTAACATATTAAACACCTTCTTCTCCACGGTATTCACGGTGGAAAATGAAATGCTAGGTGAAATCCCAAGAAACAATGAAAACCCTATATTAAGGGTCACCAATCTAACCCAAGAAGAGGTGCGAAACCGGCTAAATAAGATTAAAATAGATAAATCTCCGGGTCCGGATGGCATACACCCACGAGTACTCAGAGAACTAAGTAATGTAATAGATAAACCATTATTTCTTATTTTTAGTGACTCTATAGCGACAGGGTCTGTTCCGCAGGACTGGCGCATAGCAAATGTGGTGCCAATATTCAAAAAGGGCTCTAAAAGTGAACCTGGAAATTATAGGCCAGTAAGTCTAACCTCTATTGTTGGTAAAATATTTGAAGGGTTTCTGAGGGATGTTATTCTGGATTATCTCAATGAGAATAACTGTTTAACTCCATATCAGCATGGGTTTATGAGAAATCGCTCCTGTCAAACCAATCTAATCAGTTTTTATGAAGAGGTAAGCTATAGGCTGGACCACGGTGAGTCATTGGACGTGGTATATCTCGATTTTTCCAAAGCGTTTGATACCGTGCCGCACAAGAGGTTGGTACACAAAATGAGAATGCTTGGTCTGGGGGAAAATGTGTGTAAATGGGTTAGTAACTGGCTTAGTGATAGAAAGCAGAGGGTGGTTATAAATGGTATAGTCTCTAACTGGGTCGCTGTGACCAGTGGGGTACCGCAGGGGTCAGTATTGGGACCTGTTCTCTTCAACATATTCATTAATGATCTGGTAGAAGGTTTACACAGTAAAATATCGATATTTGCAGATGATACAAAACTATGTAAAGCAGTTAATACAAGAGAAGATAGTATTCTGCTACAGATGGATCTGGATAAGTTGGAAACTTGGGCTGAAAGGTGGCAGATGAGGTTTAACAATGATAAATGTAAGGTTATACACATGGGAAGAGGGAATCAATATCACCATTACACACTGAACGGGAAACCACTGGGTAAATCTGACAGGGAGAAGGACTTGGGGATCCTAGTTAATGATAAACTTACCTGGAGCAGCCAGTGCCAGGCAGCAGCTGCCAAGGCAAACAGGATTATGGGGTGCATTAAAAGAGGTCTAGATACACATGATGAGAGCATTATACTGCCTCTGTACAAATCCCTAGTTAGACCGCACATGGAGTACTGTGTCCAGTTTTGGGCACCGGTGCTCAGGAAGGATATAATGGAACTAGAGAGAGTACAAAGGAGGGCAACAAATTTAATAAAGGGGATGGGAGAACTACAATACCCAGATAGATTAGCGAAATTAGGATTATTTAGTCTAGAAAAAAGACGACTGAGGGGCGATCTAATAACCATGTATAAGTATATAAGGGGACAATACAAATATCTCGCTGAGGATCTGTTTATACCAAGGAAGGTGACGGGCACAAGGGGGCATTCTTTGCGTCTGGAGGAGAAAAGGTTTTTCCACCAACATAGAAGAGGATTCTTTACTGTTAGGGCAGTGAGAATCTGGAATTGCTTGCCTGAGGAGGTGGTGATGGCGAACTCAGTCGAGGGGTTCAAGAGAGGCCTGGATGTCTTCCTGGAGCAGAACAATATTGTATCATACAATTATTAGGTTCTGTAGAAGGACGTAGATCTGGGTATTTATTATGATGGAATATAGGCTGAACTGGATGGACAAATGTCTTTTTTCGGCCTTACTAACTATGTTACTATGTTACTAGATACAAGACTACTCGGATTAAAAAAAAAAATATATCAAACAGGTGAGAGCTATTTCATTATTCTACCACTAGATGGCACCAAATTCAAACATCGTTTGGTGAACAAAGTGCAATGATGAACTGCTCAGGTCCATAGGGTATAGATAGATAATAGATAGATAATAGGTAGATGATAGATAGATAGATAGATAGATAGATAGATAGATAGATAGATAGATAGATAGATAGATAGATAGATAGATAGATAATAGACAGATAGATAATAGATAATAGATAGATAGATAATAGATAATAGATAATAGATAGATAGATAGATAGATAATAGATAATAGATACAGAATAGATAGATAATAGATAGATAATAGATATAAAGCCAGTCTGACCAAGCCATCAACCTCCATGGCCTGACAAAAGGTGAAATCCAGAAGATGGTACAAAGTCAAAGAGGAATATCTCAGCATCTGGAGGAACGACATAAACAAATCCCAGAAACTGACAATATACCGGAATCTACAGAGGGAGTACAAACTGGCCCCATATCTAGAGAAACTAGAAAACCCCAAAGATCGACAGATCCTGAGCCGGTACAGACTGAGCGCCCACAGCCTACTCATCGAATCCGGGCGGCACCAACAGAACTACAAGCCTCGAGAGAGCAGACTCTGCCAGCAGCGCCCCCAGGAGGCCGTGGAGGATGAGGCAGACTCTCCCAGCAGTGCCCCCAGGAGGCCGTGGAGGATGAGGCAGACTCTCCCAGCAGTGCCCCCAGGAGGCCGTGGAGGATGAGGCAGACTCTGCCAGCAGCGCCCCTAGGAGGCCGTGGAGGATGAGGCCGACTCTGCCAGCAGCGCCCCCAGGAGGCCGTGGAGGATGAGGCAGACTCTGCCAGCAGCGCCCCCAGGAGCCCGTGGAGGACGAGGCAGACTCTGCCAGCAGCGCCCCCAGGAGGCCGTGGAGGATGAGGGAGACTCTGCCAGCAGCACCCCCAGGAGGCCGTGGAGGATGAGGCAGACTCTGCCAGCAGCGCCCCCAGGAGGCCGTGGAGGATGAGGCAAACTCTGCCAGCAGCGCCCCCAGGAGGCCGTGGAGGATGAGGCAGACTCTGCCAGCAGCGCCCCCAGGAGCCCGTGGAGGACGAGGCAGACTCTGCCAGCAGCGCCCCCAGGAGGCCGTGGAGGATGAGGGAGACTCTGCCAGCAGCACCCCCAGGAGGCCGTGGAGGATGAGGCAGACTCTGCCAGCAGCGCCCCCAGGAGGCCGTGGAGGATGAGGCAAACTCTGCCAGCAGCGCCCCCAAGAGGCCGTGGAGGATGAGGCCGACTCTGCCAGCAGCGCCCCCAAGAGGCCGTGGAGGATGAGGCCGACTCTGCCAGCAGTGCCCCCAGGAGGCCGTGGAGGATGAGGCAGACTCTGCCAGCAGCGCCCCCAGGAGGCCGTGGAGGATGAGGCAGACTCTGCCAGCAGCGCCCCCAAGAGGCCGTGGAGGATGAGGCAGACTCTGCCAGCAGCGCCCCCAGGAGGCCGTGGAGGATGAGGCAGACTCTGCCAGCAGCGCCCCCAAGAGGCCGTGGAGGATGAGGCAGACTCTGCCAGCAGCGCCCCCAGGAGGCCGTGGAGGATGAGGCAGACTCTGCCAGCAGCGCCCCTAGGAGGCCGTGGAGGATGAGGCCGACTCTGCCAGCAGTGCCCCCAGGAGGCCATGGAGGATGAGGCAGACTCTGCCAGCAGCGCCCCCAGGAGGCCGTGGAGGACGAGGCAGACTCTGCCAGCAGCGCCCCCAGGAGGCCGTGGAGGATGAGGCAGACTCTGCCAGCAGTGCCCCCAGGAGGCCGTGGAGGATGAGGCAGACTCTGCCAGCAGCGCCCCTAGGAGGCCGTGGAGGATGAGGCCGACTCTGCCAGCAGCGCCCCCAGGAGGCCGTGGAGGATGAGGCAGACTCTGCCAGCAGCGCCCCCAGGAGCCCGTGGAGGACGAGGCAGACTCTGCCAGCAGCGCCCCCAGGAGGCCGTGGAGGATGAGGGAGACTCTGCCAGCAGCACCCCCAGGAGGCCGTGGAGGATGAGGCAGACTCTGCCAGCAGCGCCCCCAGGAGGCCGTGGAGGATGAGGCAGACTCTGCCAGCAGCGACCCCAGGAGGCCGTGGAGGATGAGGCAGACTCTGCCAGCAGCGCCCCCAGGAGGCCGTGGAGGATGAGGCAGACTCTGCCAGCAGCGCCCCCAGGAGGCCGTGGAGGATGAGGCAGACTCTGCCAGCAGTGCCCCGAGGAGGCCGTGGAGGATGAGGCAGACTCTGCCAACAGTGCCCCCAGGAGGCCGTGGAGGACGAGGCAGACTCTGCCAGCAGTGCCCCCAGGAGGCCGTGGAGGATGAGGCAGACTCTGCCAGCAGTGCCCCAAGGAGGCCGTGGAGGATGAGGCAGACTCTGCCAGCAGCGCCCCCAGGAGGCCATGGAGGATGAGGCAGACTCTGCCAGCAGCGCCCCAGGAGGCCATGGAGGATGAGGCAGACTCTGCCAGCAGTGCCCCCAGGAGGCCGTGGAGGATGAGGCAGACTCTGCCAGCAGCGCCCCCAGGAGGCCGTGGAGGATGAGGCAGACTCTGCCAGCAGCGCCCCAGGAGGCCATGGAGGATGAGGCAGACTCTGCCAGCAGTGCCCCCAGGAGGCCGTGGAGGATGAGGCAGACTCTACCAGCAGCGCCCCCAGGAGGCCGTGGAGGATGAGGCAGACTCTGCCAGCAGCGCCCCCAGGAGGCCGTGGAGGATGAGGCAGACTCTGCCAGCAGTGCCCCCAGGAGGCCGTGGAGGATGAGGCAGACTCTGCCAGCAGCGCCCCCAGGAGGCCGTGGAGGATGAGGCAGACTCTGCCAGCAGCGCCCCCAGGAGGCCGTGGAGGATGAGGCAGACTCTGCCAGCAGTGCCCCCAGGAGGCCGTGGAGGATGAGGCAGACTCTGCCAGCAGCGCCCCCAAGAGGCCGTGGAGGATGAGGCAGACTCTGCCAGCAGCGCCCCCAGGAGGCCGTGGAGGATGAGGCAGACTCTGCCAGCAGCGCCCCCAAGAGGCCGTGGAGGATGAGGCAGACTCTGCCAGCAGTGCCCCCAGGAGGCCGTGGAGGATGAGGCAGACTCTGCCAGCAGTGCCCCCAGGAGGCCGTGGAGGATGAGGCAGACTCTGCCAGCAGCGCCCCCAGGAGGCCGTGGAGGATGAGGCAGACTCTGCCAGCAGTGCCCCCAGGAGGCCGTGGAGGATGAGGCAGACTCTGCCAGCAGCGCCCCCAGGAGGCCGTGGAGGATGAGGCAGACTCTGCCAGCAGCGCCCCCAGGAGGCCGTGGAGGATGAGGCAGACTCTGCCAGCAGCGCCCCCAGGAGGCCGTGGAGGATGAGGCAGACTCTGCCAGCAGTGCCCCCAGGAGGCCGTGGAGGATGAGGCAGACTCTGCCAGCAGCGCCCCCAGGAGGCCGTGGAGGATGAGGCAGACTCTGCCAGCAGCGCCCCCAGGAGGCCGTGGAGGATGAGGCAGACTCTGCCAGCAGCGCCCCCAGGAGGCCGTGGAGGATGAGGCAGACTCTGCCAGCAGTGCCCCCAGGAGGCCGTGGAGGATGAGGCAGACTCTGCCAGCAGCGCCCCCAGGAGGCCGTGGAGGATGAGGCAGACTCTGCCAGCAGCGCCCCCAGGAGGCCGTGGAGGATGAGGCCCACTTCCTGCTGAGGTGCCCCAAATACTCCGCAGTGAGGGACACTCACTTCAAGAGACTGTCTGATCTCCTCCCAGACTTCACCTCCAAGGAGGAGGAAGAGAAACTGCAGATAATACTGGGGGAAGAGGAAAGTGCAGCGGCCGTAGCAGCGGAATATGTCAGTGCCTGCCACAGACTAAGAGGAGCCTGATATGTCATGGAGTCCTATACCCAAACACTGGACAAATCCCTATCCCCCGACTAAAGAGCCTGATATGTCATGGACTCCTATACCCCACCCTGGAAACATCCCCTATCCTCTAAAAGGAATTTGATATTCCCTGGACCTCTATATGCCCCCCCCCCTCCCCCACCCCCGTATTTTTACCATATGCTTTGGCAATGCTAACGTGTCCTGCCAATAAAGCTCATTTGAATTGAATTGAATTGAATTGATAGATAGCTAGATAATAGATAATAGATAAATAGATAGATAGATAATAGATAATAGATAGATAGATAATAGATAGATAGATAGATAGATAGATAAATAGATGATAGATAGATAGATAGATAGATAGATAGATAATAGATAAATAGATAGATAATAGATAGATAATAGATAGATAATAGATAGATAGATAATAGATAGATAGATAGATAGATAGATAATAGATAATAGATAGATAGATAATAGATAGATAATAGATAGATAGATAATAGATAGATAGATAATAGATAGCTAGATAATAGATATATAGATAATAGATAGATAATAGATAGATAATAGATAGATAGATAGATAATAGATAGATAGATAATAGATAGATAGATAGATAATAGATATATAGATAATAGATAGATAATAGATAGATAATAGATAGATAGATAGATAGATAGATAATAGATAGATAGATATATAGATAATAGATAGATAGATAGATAGATAATAGATAATAGATAATAGATAGATAATAGATGGATAGATATATAGATAATAGATAGATAATAGATAGATAGATAGATAATAGATAGATAGATAATAGATAGATAATAGATAGATAGATAATAGATAGATAGATAATAGATATATAGATAATAGATAGATAATAGATAGATAGATAGATAATAGATAGATAGATAGATATATAGATAATAGATAGATAGATAGATAATAGATAATAGATAGATAATAGACAGATAGATAGATAGATAATAGATAGATAGATAGATAATAGATAGATAATAGATAGATAGATAATAGATAGATAGATAGATAATAGATAGATAGATAGATAGATAGATAGATAGATAATAGATAGATAGTAGATAGATAATAGATAGATAGATAATAGATAGATAGATAATAGATAGATAATAGATAGATAATAGATAGATAGATAATAGATAGATAATAGATAGATAGATAGATAATAGAAAGATAATAGATAGATAGATAATAGATAGATAATAGATAGATAGATAATAGATAGATAGATAATAATAGATAGATAGATAGATAATAGATAGATAATAGATAGATAATAGATAGATAGATAATAGATAGATAGATAATAGATAGATAATAGATAGATAGATAATAGATAGATAATAGATAGATAGATAATAATAGATAGATAGATAGATAGATAATAGATAGATAATAGATAGATAATAGATAGATAGATAGATAATAGATAGATAGATAATAGATAGATAGATAGATAATAGATTGTTAGATAGATAGATAGATAGATAGATAGATAGATAGATAGATAGATAGATAGATAATAGATAGATAATAGATAGATAATAGATAGATAATAGATAGATAATAGATAGATAGATAGATAATAGATAGATAGATAATAGATAGATAGATAATAGATTGTTAGATAGATAGATAGATAGATAGATTGATAATAGATAGATAATAGATAGATAGATAGATAGATAGATAGATAGATAGATGATAGATAGATAATAGATAGATAGATAGATAGATAGATAATAGATAGATAGATAATAGATAGATAGATAGATAATAGATAGATAGATAATAGATAGATAATAGATAATAGATAGATAATAGATAGATAATAGATAGATAGATAGATAGATAGATAGATAGATAGATAGATAGATAGATAATAGATAGATAGATAATAGATAGATAGATAATAGATAGATAGATAATAGATAGATAATAGATAGATAGATAGATAGATAGATAATAGATAATAGATAGATAATAGATAGATAGATAGATGATAGATAGATAATAGAAAGATAGATAGATAATAGATAGATAATAGATAGATAGATAATAGATAGATAGATAGATAATAGATAGATAGATAATAGATAGATAGATAGATAGATAGATAGATAATAGATAGATAGATAATAGATAGATAATAGATAATAGATAATAGATAGATAATAGATAGATAATAGATAGATAGATAGATAGATAGATAGATAGATAGATAGATAATAGATAGATAGATAATAGATAGATAGATAATAGATAGATAATAGATAGATAGATAGATAATAGATAATAGATAGATAATAGATAGATAGATAGATGATAGATAGATAATAGAAAGATAGATAGATAATAGATAGATAATAGATAGATAGATAATAGATAGATAGATAGATAATAGATAGATAGATAATAGATAGATAATAGATAGATAGATAATAGATAGATAGATAATAGATAGATAGATAATAGATATATAGATAATAGATAGATAATAGATAGATAGATAGATAGATAGATAATAGATAGATAGATATATAGATAATAGATAGATAGATAGATAGATAATAGATAATAGATAGATAATAGACAGATAGATAGATAGATAATAGATAGATAGATAGATAATAGATAGATAGATAGATAGATAATAGATAATAGATAGATAGATAATAGATAGATAGATAGATAATAGATAGATAGATAGATAGATAATAGATAGATAGTAGATAGATAATAGATAGATAGATAATAGATAGATAGATAATAGATAGATAATAGATAGATAATAGATAGATAGATAATAGGAGGAAGAAGCAGAGTTACATCTCTACGAAGCTCAATCAACTTCAAGACGCCCTCCAAGACCACTCCTTCTGGGAACTATGGAACCACATGGACACCAAAGACAAGAAAAACAACAACCATATCCAAAATGGCAACCTCTGGCTCCAATACTTCAGAGACCTCTATAAAGACATTCCAAAGGAAGGACTAAGCCAAGAACAGGAAAACATAACGGCGAAACTAAAAGCAATGGAGGAAAAAATCAAAAACTTCCAAAACCCGGTGGATACACCTATAACACTACAGGAAGTAACCGAGAGACTCTCCTCCATAAGAAGTAGAAAAGCCGGTGGCCTAGATGGAATCCTACCAGAAATGCTGAATTACAGCCCACCAGAAATACAGGCTGCAATGGTTAAACTCTTCAATATTGTACTGAGTGCCGGCTACTTCCCTCGTACCTGGAACCAAGGCCTCATCACACCCATCCACAAGAGTGGGGACAGGTATGACCCAGCCAACTACAGAGGCATATGCGTCAGCAGCAACCTGGGAAAACTGTTCAACAGTATCCTGAACAAGAGGATCCTCACCTTCCTCACCGAGCACAACGTCCTCAACAAGAGCCAAGCAGGGTTCATGCCGAACCACCGCACCACTGACCACATCTATACTCTGCACAGCCTCATTCAGAGACACATCTACAATACAAAGAATGGGAAGATATACGCCTGCTTTGTGGACTTTAAAAAGGCCTTTGATTCAGTGTGGCACCCGGGCTTATTCCTGAAACTGCTGGAGAGTGGAATAGGAGGAAAGACCTACGATGTCATCAAAAGCTCCTACACCGAGAGCAGCTGCAGCGTGAGTGTGAGCGGCAAAAGAACGGCTTTTTTCCAGCAGAGCCGCGGAGTAAGACAAGGCTGCAGCCTAAGCCCAACGCTCTTCAACATCTACATCAACGAGCTGGCTACCGCCCTGGAATCCTCCTCAGCACCAGGACTCACCCTCCACGACGCTCAGGTGAAATTCCTGCTGTATGCAGATGACCTGCTGCTGCTGTCACCAACCGAGAAAGGCCTCCAGGACAACCTGAAAATCCTAGAGAAATTCAGCTCCACCTGGGCCCTACCGGTCAACCTAAAGAAAACCAACACCATGGTGTTCCAGAGGAGAAAGAGAAGATCAGACCAACACCCATCATTTATCCTCAACAACTGCGACCTCACAGGAACGGACAAATATACCTACCTGGGCCTAGAGATTCACCGGTCAGGGAACTTCAAACAAGCCATAGAGACCCTGAAAGACAAGGCCTGCAAAACCTTCTATGCCATCCGAAGGACACTCTACCATCTGAAGCCACCAGTGAGGGTCTGGCTAAAAATCTTCGACTCCATCATCGCCCCAATCCTCCTGTATGGCAGCGAAGTCTGGGGTCCTCACACCTACCCAGACTGGTCAAAGTGGGACTCCAGTCCAACAGAAATATTCCACCTGGAATTCTGCAAGCACCTTCTCCAGGTCCATCGGAGCACCTCCAACAGTGCTTGTCGGGCCGAGCTGGGCAGATTCCCTCTACACCTGACAGTTCTAAAGAGGGCGCTGTCATTCCGGGCTCACCTGCATAGGAGCAATCCAAGCTCCCATCACCATAAAGCCCTGATACATGAAGGTGAAACAGAAAAACCAGAACCCCCGGAAAAGCCCAGCCAAACCCAACCGGAGCAGAACACCAATCACAACAACCTGACAAAAGCCGGAATTAGGAAGATGGCAGACGAAGGCCAGGAGAGGTATGTCAGTGACTGGAAGAATGATATCATCAGCTCACAGAAACTGACCATGTACCGGAGCCTACAGAGAGACTACAGACTGGCCCCATATCTGGAGAAACTCCCGGACCCCAGAGACCGCCAGATCCTGAGCCGATATAGACTCAGCGCCCACAGTCTGGCCATCGAATGTGGCCGACACAGGCAGAGCTACAAGCCCAGGGAGGAAAGACTGTGCCAACACTGTGACCAGGAGGCCATAGAGGACGAAACCCACTTCCTGCTACACTGCTCCAAATACTCAGCAGTGAGGGACACTCACTTCAGGAGACTCTCACATCTCTTCCCAGACTTCATCACCATGAAGGAGGAAGAGAAAACATATATCTTGCTGGGAGAAGAAGAAAGAGCGGTGGAGATAGCAGCGCGGTATGTGAGCGAATGCCATAGACTGCGAGAAAGAGAACTATGATGCCATGGACTATAGCCCCCAACCTGGATCTGCCCCATCCACCTCCCCTATGCCATGGACTATAGCCCCCACAATGGACCTGCCCCATCCACCTCCCCTATGCCATGGACTATAGCCCCCAACCTGAACCTGCCCCATCCACCTCCCCTATGCCATGGACTATAGCCCCCAACCTGGATCTGCCCCATCCACCTCCCCTATGCCATGGACTATAGCCCCCAACCTGGATCTGCCCCATCCACCTCCCCCCACAGCCCCTACCCAACATCCCCTCAGTCCCTATCCCTATTGCCTCTATACACTTGCTTTGGCAAAACTGATGAGTATTTGGTCCTGCCAATAAAGCTTCTTTGAATCTTGAATCTTGATAGATAATAGATAGATAATAGATAGATAGATAATAGATAGATAGATAATAGATAGATAATAGATAGATAGATAATAGATAGATAGATAGATAATAGATAATAGATAGATAGATAGATAGATAATAGATAGATAGATAGATAGATAGATAATAGATAGATAGATAGATGATAGATAGATAGATAGATAGATAGATAGATAGATAGATAATAGATAGATAATAGATAATAGATAGATAGATAATAGATAGATAGATAATAGATAGATAATAGTTAGATAGATAATAGATAGATAGATAGATAATATATAGATAGATAATAGATAGATAGATAATAGATAGATAATAGATAGATAGATAGATATATAATAGATAGATAGATAGATAATAGATAGATAGATAATAGATAGATAGATAATTGTTGTGAATTCTGTGGCTGAATTCACTCCTGTGGTCACAAGTGGTATTGCAGTCTCTGGGCTTCCTCCCTCAGGTGTTTTGGTGAGCTCGTTGGCTGCCTTGCTATTTAACTCCACCTGAGTCTGTCTTCCTTGCTCCTTGTCAATGTTCCAGTGTTGGATCTGAGCTACTGCATCTTTCCTGTGGCCTGCTGCTCTGCTAGATAAGTGTTACTTTGTTTTTGTTTCCGTTTTCTCTGTCCAGCTTTGCTATTCTCTTTTGCTGGAAGCACTGAGACGCAAAGGGTGCACCGCCGTGCCGTTAGTTCGGCACGGTGGGTCTTTTTGCCTCCCTTTGCGTGGTTTTGCTTTAGGGTTTTTTGTAGACTGCATAGTTCTCTTTGCTATCCTCGCTCTGTCTAGAATATCGGGCCTCACTTTGCTGAATCTATTTCATTCCTACGTTTTGTCTTTTTATCTTGCTAACAGTCATTATATGTGGGGGGCTGCCTATTCCTTTGGGGTATTTCTCTGAGGCAAGTCAGGCTTGTATTTCTATCTTCAGGCTAGTCAGCTCCTCAGGCAGTGCCGAGTTGCATAGGTAGTGTTAGGCGCAATCCACTGCTGCTTTTAGTTGTGTGAGGATAGGTTCAGGTATTGCAGTCTGCAGAGATTCCACGTCTCAGAGCTTGTTCTATTGTTTTTGGGTTATTGCCATATCACTGTATGTGCGCTGATTACTGCACACTGTGTTGCCTGATAGCACAGCATAACAGTACAAGGAGCCAACCCAATGATTCTCAATAGAGGGAAAAAAGAAGTCCTGACATCATTTTTTTTTTTCCCTCAGCTCTGTCTTCAGTTTTTTTTTTTTTTTCCCCTAGACATTAGAGTGCTTCAGGACACAGCTGTGGACATGGATATTCAGGCTCTGTGCTCCTCAATGGATAATCTCGTTATAAATGTACAAAAGATTCAAGATACAATTGATCAGAAATCTATGCTAGAACCAAGAATTCCTATTCCTGATTTGTTTTTTGGTGACAGAACTAAGTTCCTGAGCTTCAAAAATAATTGTAAGCTATTTCTGGCCTTGAAACCTCATTCTTCTGGTAATCCTATTCAACAGGTTTTGATTATTATTTCTTTTTTGCGCGGCGACCCACAGGACTGGGCGTTTTCTCTTGCGCCAGGAGACCCTGCATTGAGTAATGTTGATGCGTTTTTCCAGGCGCTTGGATTGCTGTACGATGAGCCTAATTCAGTGGATCAGGCTGAGAAAAATTTGCTGGCTTTATGCCAGGGTCAGGATGATGTAGAAGTATATTGTCAGAAATTTTGGAAGTGGTCAGTACTCACTCTGTGGAATGAATCTGCACTGGCGGCTTGGTTCAGAAAGGGTCTCTCTGAAGCTCTTAAGGATGTCATGGTGGGATTTCCTATGCCTGCTGGTTTGAATGAGTCTATGTCCTTGGCCATTCAGATCGGTCGTCGCTTGCGCGAGCGTAAATCTGTGCACCATCTGGCGGTATTGTCTGAGAGTAAACCTGAGCCTATGCAGTGCGACAGGACTATGACTAAAGTTGAACGGCAGGAATACAGACGTCTGAACAGGCTGTGTTTCTACTGTGGTGATTCCACTCATGCTATTTCTAATTGTCCTAAGCGCACTAGGCGGTTCGATAGCTCTGCCGTCATTGGTACTGTACAGTCCAAATTCCTTCTGTCCATTACCTTGATATGCTCTTTGTCATCGTATTCTGTCATGGCGTTTGTGGATTCAGGCGCTGCCCTGAATCTGATGGATTTGGATTATGCTAAACGTTGTGGGTTTTTCTTGGAGCCTTTGCGGTGTCCTATTCCATTGAGAGGAATTGATGCTACACCTTTGGCCAAGAATAAACCTCAATACTGGGCCCAGCTGACCATGTGCATGGCTCCTGCACATCAGGAAGTTATTCGCTTTCTGGTACTGCATAATCTGCATGATGTGGTCGTGTTGGGGTTGCCATGGCTACAAACCCATAATCCAGTATTGGATTGGAACTCTATGTCGGTAACCAGCTGGGGTTGTCAGGGAGTACATGGTGATGTTCCATTTTTGTCTATTTCGTCATCCATTCCTTCTGACATCCCAGAGTTCTTGTCTGACTTTCAGGATGTATTTGAAGAGCCCAAGTCTGATGCCCTACCTCCGCATAGGGATTGTGATTGTGCTATCAATTTGATTCCTGGTAGTAAATTCCCTAAGGGTCGTTTATTTAATTTGTCCGTGCCTGAACACACCGCTATGCGCAGTTATGTGAAAGAATCCCTGGAGAAGGGACATATTCGCCCATCGTCGCCATTAGGAGCAGGGTTCTTTTTTGTAGCCAAGAAGGATGGTTCGCTAAGACCGTGTATTGATTACCGCCTTCTTAATAAGATCACTGTTAAGTTTCAGTATCCCTTGCCATTGATATCTGACTTGTTTGCTCGGATTAAGGGGGCTAGTTGGTTTACTAAGATTGATCTTCGTGGTGCGTATAATCTGGTGAGAATCAGGCAGGGAGATGAATGGAAAACGGCATTTAATACGCCCGAGGGTCATTTTGAGTATCTGGTGATGCCGTTCGGACTTGCCAATGCTCCATCTGTTTTTCAGTCTTTTATGCATGACATTTTCCGTGAGTATCTGGATAAATTCCTGATTGTTTACTTGGATGACATTTTGATCTTCTCTGATGATTGGGAGTCTCATGTTAAGCAGGTCAGAATGGTTTTCCAGGTCCTGCGTGCTAATTCTTTGTTCGTGAAGGGATCAAAGTGTCTCTTCGGTGTGCAGAAAGTTTCATTTTTGGGGTTCATCTTTTCCCCTTCTACTATCGAGATGGATCCGGTTAAGGTCCAGGCCATCCAGGATTGGACTCAGCCGACATCTCTGAAAAGTCTGCAGAAATTCCTGGGCTTTGCTAATTTTTATCGTCGCTTCATCTGTAATTTTTCTAGCATTGCCAGACCATTGACCGATTTGACCAAGAAGGGTGCTGATTTGGTTAATTGGTTTTCTGCTGCTGTGGAAGCTTTTCAGGAGTTGAAGCGTCGTTTTTGCTGTGCCCCTGTGTTGTGTCAACCAGATGTTTCTCTTCCGTTCCAGGTCGAGGTTGATGCTTCTGAGATTGGAGCAGGGGCGGTTTTGTCACAGAGAGGTTCTGGTTGCTCAGTGTTGAAACCATGTGCTTTCTTTTCCAGGAAATTTTCTGCTGCTGAGCGTAATTATGATGTGGGCAACCGAGAGTTGCTGGCCATGAAGTGGGCATTCGAGGAGTGGCGTCATTGGCTTGAGGGAGCTAAGCATCACGTGGTGGTATTGACTGATCATAAGAATCTTACTTATCTCGAGTCTGCCAAGCGCTTGAATCCTAGACAGGCCCGTTGGTCGTTATTTTTTGCTCGTTTTGATTTTGTGATTTCGTACCTTCCGGGCTCTAAAAATGTGAAGGCGGATGCTCTGTCTAGGAGTTTTGTGCCCGACTCTCCGGGGTTATCTGAGCCGGCGAGTATCCTCAAGGAAGGAGTCATTGTGTCTGCCATCTCTCCTGATTTGCGGAGAGTGTTGCAGAAATTTCAGGCTAATAAACCTGATCGTTGTCCGGCCGAGAAACTGTTCGTCCCTGATAGGTGGACTAGTAAAGTTATCTCTGAACTTCATTGTTCGGTGCTGGCTGGTCATCCAGGAATCTTTGGTACCAGAGAGTTAGTGGCTAGATCCTTCTGGTGGCCATCTCTGTCACGGGATGTGCGTGCTTTTGTGCAGTCCTGTGGGATTTGTGCTAGGGCTAAGCCCTGCTGTTCACGTGCCAGTGGGTTGCTTTTGCCCTTGCCGGTCCCGAAGAGGCCTTGGACACATATTTTGATGGATTTCATTTCTGACCTTCCCGTTTCTCAAAAGATGTCGGTCATTTGGGTGGTCTGTGATCGCTTTTCTAAAATGGTCCATCTGGTGCCCTTGGTTAAATTGCCTTCCTCCTCTGATTTGGTGCCTTTGTTCTTCCAGCATGTGGTTCGTTTGCATGGCATTCCTGAGAATATTGTTTCTGACAGAGGTTCCCAGTTTGTCTCGAGGTTCTGGCGAGCCTTTTGTGGTAGGATGGGCATTGATCTATCTTTTTCCTCGGCCTTCCATCCTCAGACTAATGGCCAGACCGAACGAACCAATCAGACCTTGGAAACATATCTGAGATGTTTTGTTTCTGCTGACCAGGATGATTGGGTGTCATTTTTGCCGTTGGCTGAGTTCGCCCTTAATAATCGGGCCAGCTCGGCTACCTTGGTCTCTCCATTTTTCTGCAATTCTGGGTTCCATCCTCGTTTCTCTTCAGGACAGGTTGAGTCTTCGGACTGTCCTGGTGTGGATTCTGTGGTGGACAGGTTGCAGCAGATCTGGACTCAGGTAATGGACAATTTGACCTTGTCCCAGGAGAAGGCTCAGCTTTTCGCTAATCGTAGACGCCATGTGGGTCCCCGACTTCGTGTTGGGGATCTGGTTTGGTTATCTTCTCGTCATATTCCTATGAAGGTTTCCTCTCCTAAATTTAAACCTCGTTTTATTGGTCCGTATAGGATTTCTGAGATTCTCAATCCGGTGTCTTTTCGTCTGACCCTTCCAGACTCCTTTTCCATACATAATGTATTCCATAGGTCGTTGTTGAGAAGATACGTGGCACCTATGGTTCCATCTGTGGAGCCTCCTGCCCCTGTTTTGGTGGAGGGGGAATTGGAGTATATTGTGGAGAAAATTTTGGATTCTCGTGTCTCTAGACGGAAACTCCAGTATCTGGTCAAATGGAAGGGTTATGCTCAGGAGGATAATTCCTGGGTTTTTGCCTCTGATGTCCATGCCCCAGATCTTGTTCGTGCCTTTCATGTGGCTCATCCTGGTCGGCCTGGGGGTTCTGGTGAGGGTTCGGTGACCCCTCCTCAAGGGGGGGGTACTGTTGTGAATTCTGTGGCTGAATTCACTCCTGTGGTCACAAGTGGTATTGCAGCCTCTGGGCTTCCTCCCTCAGGTGTTTTGGTGAGCTCGTTGGCTGCCTTGCTATTTAACTCCACCTGAGTCTGTCTTCCTTGCTCCTTGTCAATGTTCCAGTGTTGGATCTGAGCTACTGCATCTTTCCTGTGGCCTGCTGCTCTGCTAGATAAGTGTTACTTTGTTTTTGTTTCCGTTTTTTCTGTCCAGCTGTGCTATTCTCTTTTGCTGAAGCTCTGAGACGCAAAGGGTGCACCGCCGTGCCGTTAGTTCGGCACGGTGGGTCTTTTTGCCTCCCTTTGCGTGGTTTTGCTTTAGGGTTTTTTGTAGACTGCATAGTTCTCTTTGCTATCCTCGCTCTGTCTAGAATATCGGGCCTCACTTTGCTGAATCTATTTCATTCCTACGTTTTGTCTTTTCATCTTGCTAACAGTCATTATATGTGGGGGGCTGCCTATTCCTTTGGGGTATTTCTCTGAGGCAAGTCAGGCTTGTATTTCTATCTTCAGGCTAGTCAGCTCCTCAGGCAGTGCCGAGTTGCATAGGTAGTGTTAGGCGCAATCCACTGCTGCTTTTAGTTGTGTGAGGATAGGTTCAGGTATTGCAGTCTGCAGAGATTCCACGTCTCAGAGCTTGTTCTATTGTTTTTGGGTTATTGCCATATCACTGTATGTGCGCTGATTACTGCACGCTGTGTTGCCTGATAGCACAGCATAACAGATAATAGATAGATAGATAATAGATAGATAATAGATAGGTAGATAGATAGATAGATAGATAGATAGATAATAGATAGATAGATAGATAATAGATAGATAGATAACAGATAGATAGATAGATAGATAGATAATAGATAGATAATAGATAGATAGATAATAGATAGATAGATAGATAGATAATATATAGATAGATAATAGATAGATAATAGATAGATAGATAATAGATAGATAGATGATAGATAGATAATAGATAGATAGATAATAGATAGATAATAGATAATAAATCTATCTATCTATCTATCTATCTATTATCTATCTATCTATTATCTATCTATCTATCTATTATCTATCTATCTATTATATATCTATCTATCTATCTATCTATCTATCTATCTATCTATTATCTATTATCTATTATCTATCTATCTATCTATCTATCTATTATCTATCTATTATCTATTATCTATTATCTATCTATCTATCTATTATCTATTATCTATTATCTATTATCTATCTATCTATTATCTATCTATCTATCTATCTATCTATCTATCTATCTATCTATCTATCTATTATCTATCTATCATCTATCTATCTATCTATCTATAATAAATAGATAATAAATAGATAATAGACAGATAATAGATAATAGATAGATAATAAATAATAGATAGATAATAGATAGATAATAAATAGATAGATCGACAGATAATAGATAATAGATAGATAGATAGATAGATAATAGATAGATAGATAATAGATATGCCTCCGTCCTCCACCCCCGTATTTTTACCATATGCTTTGGCAATGCTAACGTGTACTTAGTCCTGCCAATAAAGCTCATTTGAATTAATAGATAGATAGATAGATGATAGATAATAGATAAGAATCTGCCCTTTTCTCACCATAATGACTAGTGTTGAGCGATACCTTCCGATATCGGAAAGTATCGGTATCGGTTTGGATCGGCCGATATTCAAAAAATATCGGATATCGCCGATACCGATACCCGATCCCAATGCAAGTCAATGGGACCAAAATATCGGAATTAAAATAAACCCTTTCTTTCCTTGTAGGTTCATTCTACATGAAGGAAAACAACTAAGAATAATGCCGGATGTATTTGGGGAGGTGGCGGAGACATTAAAGTCATAGAGGTTTATCCCAATCAAATAGAATAGCATGTTTTTTGTTTTTTTTTAAGACGTTCGGAGTGACAAAGATATTGACTATGTAAATTTTTTTTTTATTTTGTCAGATATTGATGTTTCACTATTCCACGCCCTTCCCCTTCTTTTTTTTCTTTTTTTTTTTCTTTTCCCACACTTTCATCTTCATCATCATCAGCATCTTTGACATCAACTTCTTCACCTTATTCATCTTCTTCTTCATCTTCTACCTATTTTTTTTTTTTTATTACATTCTTCATATTCATTTTATTCAACTATTATTATTCTTCTTATTCTACATATTCTTTTTATTCCACTGTTATTATTCTTCCTATTCTACTTCTTCATCATATTCTCATTTGTGACAGGCATTCCCGTAGTTGTTATCTATAAAAGTTTGAAGATTACACCTTCCGTTCTGCCAGTCACAAAAGTTACATTTGTCCGCGTTCAGTTTGGCCTGCAGCATCAGGCTTTATCCAGGGGCACCACGAGGAGGAACGGACTCACCCCCATACACTGCTTAGTCTTCTTCTGCATATAATTTAGATAATATCTTTTGCTCTGATATTAAGTCTTATGCTTAATGTTCTTCTGCTCTTTGTTCTGCAGCCTCTTGTTCTTCTGCTTCTCGGTCTTCCATGTTGTCGTCTCCAGGGTCGTCGTCTCCAGTGTCGTCATCTCCGCCGTCGTCGTCTCCGCCGTCGTCGTCGTCGTCATCGGGGTGGTCTTCCGTGTCGTCGTCATCGTGGTGGTCTTCCGGGTCGTCGACGTTAGGGTCTTCAACTTGGAAATGTAGCAGAAGGTACAAGAAGGCTGAGAAAATGCCAAGAACCAGCTGATGGAACTGGAACTCGGATGGCTACCCGAAGGTTCAAGAGCCTATGGAACTACCGAGGACCAGCTGACGTTACTGGAACCCGGTTACTAAGCAGGAGGTACCCGTGCTAAAAAGCACTACCAAGGACCGCCTGACGTTGACGGAACTCGGATACCCAGAAGGAGGCACCTAAGCCAAAGGCTCTGCCCGGAACCAGCTGACGTTACTGGAACCAGGATGGGGAGCAGAAGGTACAAGAGCAAAAGACACTGCCGAGAACCAGCTGACGGTACTGGAACCCGGATGGGTAGCCGAAGGTCCAAGAGCCAATGGAACTACCGAGGACCAGCTGACGTTACTGGAACCCGGTTACTAAGCAGGAGGTACCCGTGCCTGAAAGCACTACCAAGGACCACCTGACGTTGGTGGAACTTGGATACCCAGAAGGAGGCACCTAAGCCAAAGGCTCTGCCCGGAACCAGCTGACGGTACTGGAACCAGGATGGGGAGCAGAAGGTACAAGAGCAAAAGACACTGCCGAGAACCAGCTGACGGTGCTGGAACCAGGTGGTGGACCCGAAGGCCCACAGGAGAGGAGAGAACAGCTAGGCCGCGAGGCAGCCGCAGTTACCGAACCCCAACAGTCCTACAGGGGGAGCTGGGCCTACTGGCACTACATAACCAGCCTTGACTACCAGTTCACGCAGCCCACATAGGAAGCTCCTAAACTGGAGGCACCCTGGAGTTGGCTAACTCGACCGCACCACGACGGGGCAAGCATAGGCGTCTCAGTGAAGTTGACACAACCCGGAAACAGCTGACGGTGCTGAAACCAGGCTTGGCACGAGGGAGTACCTGTGACAAGAACACTGCCGAGAACCAGCTGGCGGTGCTGGAACCCGGATGCGTTGCCCCAGTGTGCAAGAGCCAATGGCACGACCGAGGACCAGCTGACGGTGCTGGAACCCGGTTACTAAGCTGTAGGTGCCCGCGCTTAAAAGCACTACCAAGGACCGCCTGGCGTTGGCGGAACTCGGATACCCAGGAGGAGGCACCTAAGCCAAAGGCTCGGCCCGGAACCAGCTGACGGTGCTGGAACCAGGTGGTGGACCCCAAGGCCCACAGGAGAGGAGAGAACAGCTAGGCCGCGAGGCAGCCGCAGTTACCGAACCCCAACAGTCCTACAGGGGGAGCTGGGCCTACTGGCACTACAGAACCAGCCTTGACTACCAGTTCACGCAGCCCACATAGGAAGCTCCTAAACTGGAGGCACCCTGGAGTTGGCTAACCCGACCGCACCACGACGAGGCAAGCATAGGTGTCTCAGTGAGCTTGACACAACCCGGAAACAGCTGACGGTGCTGAAACCAGGCTTGGCACGAGGGAGTACCTGTGACAAAAACACTGCCGAGAACCAGCTGGCGGTGCTGGAACCCGGATGCGTTGCCCCAGTGTGCAAGAGCCAATGGCACGACCGAGGACCAGCTGACGGTGCTGGAACCCGGTTACTAAGCTGTAGGTGCCCGCGCTTAAAAGCACTACCAAGGACCGCCTGGCGTTGGCGGAACTCGGATACCCAGGAGGAGGCACCTAAGCCAAAGGCTCGGCCCGGAACCAGCTGACGGTGCTGGAACCAGGTGGTGGACCCGAAGGTCCACAGGAGAGGAGAGAACAGCTAGGCCGCGAGGCAGCCGCAGTTACCGAACCCCAACAGTCCTACAGGGGGAGCTGGGCCTACTGGCACTACAGAACCAGCCTTGACTACCAGTTCACGCAGCCCACATAGGAAGCTCCTAAACTGGAGGCACCCTGGAGTTGGCTAACCCGACCGCACCACGACGAGGCAAGCATAGGTGTCTCAGTGAGCTTGACACAACCCGGAAACAGCTGACGGTGCTGAAACCAGGCTTGGCACGAGGGAGTACCTGTGACAAAAACACTGCCGAGAACCAGCTGGCGGTGCTGGAACCCGGATGCGTTGCCCCAGTGTGCAAGAGCCAATGGCACGACCGAGGACCAGCTGACGGTGCTGGAACCCGGTTACTAAGCTGTAGGTGCCCGCGCTTAAAAGCACTACCAAGGACCGCCTGGCGTTGGCGGAACTCGGATACCCAGGAGGAGGCACCTAAGCCAAAGGCTCGGCCCGGAACCAGCTGACGGTGCTGGAACCAGGTGGTGGACCCCAAGGCCCACAGGAGAGGAGAGAACAGCTAGGCCGCGAGGCAGCCGCAGTTACCGAACCCCAACAGTCCTACAGGGGGAGCTGGGCCTACTGGCACTACAGAACCAGCCTTGACTACCAGTTCACGCAGCCCACATAGGAAGCTCCTAAACTGGAGGCACCCTGGAGTTGGCTAACCCGACCGCACCACGACGAGGCAAGCATAGGTGTCTCAGTGAGCTTGACACAACCCGGAAACAGCTGACGGTGCTGAAACCAGGCTTGGCACGAGGGAGTACCTGTGACAAAAACACTGCCGAGAACCAGCTGGCGGTGCTGGAACCCGGATGCGTTGCCCCAGTGTGCAAGAGCCAATGGCACGACCGAGGACCAGCTGACGGTGCTGGAACCCGGTTACTAAGCTGTAGGTGCCCGCGCTTAAAAGCACTACCAAGGACCGCCTGGCGTTGGCGGAACTCGGATACCCAGGAGGAGGCACCTAAGCCAAAGGCTCGGCCCGGAACCAGCTGACGGTGCTGGAACCAGGTGGTGGACCCCAAGGCCCACAGGAGAGGAGAGAACAGCTAGGCCGCGAGGCAGCCGCAGTTACCGAACCCCAACAGTCCTACAGGGGGAGCTGGGCCTACTGGCACTACAGAACCAGCCTTGACTACCAGTTCACGCAGCCCACATAGGAAGCTCCTAAACTGGAGGCACCCTGGAGTTGGCTAACCCGACCGCACCACGACGAGGCAAGCATAGGTGTCTCAGTGAGCTTGACACAACCCGGAAACAGCTGACGGTGCTGAAACCAGGCTTGGCACGAGGGAGTACCTGTGACAAAAACACTGCCGAGAACCAGCTGGCGGTGCTGGAACCCGGATGCGTTGCCCCAGTGTGCAAGAGCCAATGGCACGACCGAGGACCAGCTGACGGTGCTGGAACCCGGTTACTAAGCTGTAGGTGCCCGCGCTTAAAAGCACTACCAAGGACCGCCTGGCGTTGGCGGAACTCGGATACCCAGGAGGAGGCACCTAAGCCAAAGGCTCGGCCCGGAACCAGCTGACGGTGCTGGAACCAGGTGGTGGACCCCAAGGCCCACAGGAGAGGAGAGAACAGCTAGGCCGCGAGGCAGCCGCAGTTACCGAACCCCAACAGTCCTACAGGGGGAGCTGGGCCTACTGGCACTACAGAACCAGCCTTGACTACCAGTTCACGCAGCCCACATAGGAAGCTCCTAAACTGGAGGCACCCTGGAGTTGGCTAACCCGACCGCACCACGACGAGGCAAGCATAGGTGTCTCAGTGAGCTTGACACAACCCGGAAACAGCTGACGGTGCTGAAACCAGGCTTGGCACGAGGGAGTACCTGTGACAAGAACACTGCCGAGAACCAGCTGGCGGTGCTGGAACCCGGATGCGTTGCCCCAGTGCGCAAGAGCCAATGGCACGACCGAGGACCAGCTGACGGTGCTGGAACCCGGTTACTAAGCTGTAGGTGCCCGCGCTTAAAAGCACTACCAAGGACCGCCTGGCGTTGGCGGAACTCGGATACCCAGGAGGAGGCACCTAAGCCAAAGGCTCGGCCCGGAACCAGCTGACGGTGCTGGAACCAGGTGGTGGACCCGAAGGTCCACAGGAGAGGAGAGAACAGCTAGGCCGCGAGGCAGCCGCAGTTACCGAACCCCAACAGTCCTACAGGGGGAGCTGGGCCTACTGGCACTACAGAACCAGCCTTGACTACCAGTTCACGCAGCCCACATAGGAAGCTCCTAAACTGGAGGCACCCTGGAGTTGGCTAACCCGACCGCACCACGACGAGGCAAGCATAGGTGTCTCAGTGAGCTTGACACAACCCGGAAACAGCTGACGGTGCTGAAACCAGGCTTGGCACGAGGGAGTACCTGTGACAAGAACACTGCCGAGAACCAGCTGGCGGTGCTGGAACCCGGATGCGTTGCCCCAGTGTGCAAGAGCCAATGGCACGACCGAGGACCAGCTGACGGTGCTGGAACCCGGTTACTAAGCTGTAGGTGCCCGCGCTTAAAAGCACTACCAAGGACCGCCTGGCGTTGGCGGAACTCGGATACCCAGGAGGAGGCACCTAAGCCAAAGGCTCGGCCCGGAACCAGCTGACGGTGCTGGAACCAGGTGGTGGACCCGAAGGTCCACAGGAGAGGAGAGAACAGCTAGGCCGCGAGGCAGCCGCAGTTACCGAACCCCAACAGTCCTACAGGGGGAGCTGGGCCTACTGGCACTACAGAACCAGCCTTGACTACCAGTTCACGCAGCCCACATAGGAAGCTCCTAAACTGGAGGCACCCTGGAGTTGGCTAACCCGACCGCACCACGACGAGGCAAGCATAGGTGTCTCAGTGAGCTTGACACAACCCGGAAACAGCTGACGGTGCTGAAACCAGGCTTGGCACGAGGGAGTACCTGTGACAAAAACACTGCCGAGAACCAGCTGGCGGTGCTGGAACCCGGATGCGTTGCCCCAGTGTGCAAGAGCCAATGGCACGACCGAGGACCAGCTGACGGTGCTGGAACCCGGTTACTAAGCTGTAGGTGCCCGCGCTTAAAAGCACTACCAAGGACCGCCTGGCGTTGGCGGAACTCGGATACCCAGGAGGAGGCACCTAAGCCAAAGGCTCGGCCCGGAACCAGCTGACGGTGCTGGAACCAGGTGGTGGACCCGAAGGTCCACAGGAGAGGAGAGAACAGCTAGGCCGCGAGGCAGCCGCAGTTACCGAACCCCAACAGTCCTACAGGGGGAGCTGGGCCTACTGGCACTACAGAACCAGCCTTGACTACCAGTTCACGCAGCCCACATAGGAAGCTCCTAAACTGGAGGCACCCTGGAGTTGGCTAACCCGACCGCACCACGACGAGGCAAGCATAGGTGTCTCAGTGAGCTTGACACAACCCGGAAACAGCTGACGGTGCTGAAACCAGGCTTGGCACGAGGGAGTACCTGTGACAAAAACACTGCCGAGAACCAGCTGGCGGTGCTGGAACCCGGATGCGTTGCCCCAGTGTGCAAGAGCCAATGGCACGACCGAGGACCAGCTGACGGTGCTGGAACCCGGTTACTAAGCTGTAGGTGCCCGCGCTTAAAAGCACTACCAAGGACCGCCTGGCGTTGGCGGAACTCGGATACCCAGGAGGAGGCACCTAAGCCAAAGGCTCGGCCCGGAACCAGCTGACGGTGCTGGAACCAGGTGGTGGACCCGAAGGTCCACAGGAGAGGAGAGAACAGCTAGGCCGCGAGGCAGCCGCAGTTACCGAACCCCAACAGTCCTACAGGGGGAGCTGGGCCTACTGGCACTACAGAACCAGCCTTGACTACCAGTTCACGCAGCCCACATAGGAAGCTCCTAAACTGGAGGCACCCTGGAGTTGGCTAACCCGACCGCACCACGACGAGGCAAGCATAGGTGTCTCAGTGAGCTTGACACAACCCGGAAACAGCTGACGGTGCTGAAACCAGGCTTGGCACGAGGGAGTACCTGTGACAAAAACACTGCCGAGAACCAGCTGGCGGTGCTGGAACCCGGATGCGTTGCCCCAGTGTGCAAGAGCCAATGGCACGACCGAGGACCAGCTGACGGTGCTGGAACCCGGTTACTAAGCTGTAGGTGCCCGCGCTTAAAAGCACTACCAAGGACCGCCTGGCGTTGGCGGAACTCGGATACCCAGGAGGAGGCACCTAAGCCAAAGGCTCGGCCCGGAACCAGCTGACGGTGCTGGAACCAGGTGGTGGACCCGAAGGTCCACAGGAGAGGAGAGAACAGCTAGGCCGCGAGGCAGCCGCAGTTACCGAACCCCAACAGTCCTACAGGGGGAGCTGGGCCTACTGGCACTACAGAACCAGCCTTGACTACCAGTTCACGCAGCCCACATAGGAAGCTCCTAAACTGGAGGCACCCTGGAGTTGGCTAACCCGACCGCACCACGACGAGGCAAGCATAGGTGTCTCAGTGAGCTTGACACAACCCGGAAACAGCTGACGGTGCTGAAACCAGGCTTGGCACGAGGGAGTACCTGTGACAAGAACACTGCCGAGAACCAGCTGGCGGTGCTGGAACCCGGATGCGTTGCCCCAGTGTGCAAGAGCCAATGGCACGACCGAGGACCAGCTGACGGTGCTGGAACCCGGTTACTAAGCTGTAGGTGCCCGCGCTTAAAAGCACTACCAAGGACCGCCTGGCGTTGGCGGAACTCGGATACCCAGGAGGAGGCACCTAAGCCAAAGGCTCGGCCCGGAACCAGCTGACGGTGCTGGAACCAGGTGGTGGACCCCAAGGCCCACAGGAGAGGAGAGAACAGCTAGGCCGCGAGGCAGCCGCAGTTACCGAACCCCAACAGTCCTACAGGGGGAGCTGGGCCTACTGGCACTACAGAACCAGCCTTGACTACCAGTTCACGCAGCCCACATAGGAAGCTCCTAAACTGGAGGCACCCTGGAGTTGGCTAACTCGACCGCACCACGACGGGGCAAGCATAGGCGTCTCAGTGAAGTTGACACAACCCGGAAACAGCTGACGGTGCTGAAACCAGGCTTGGCACGAGGGAGTACCTGTGACAAGAACACTGCCGAGAACCAGCTGGCGGTGCTGGAACACGGATGCGTTGCCTTGCCTATTAAAGATTGTCTTCCTAGAGCCCCAACTAGCGGTGTTGGAGCAAAGGGTAAGCAGGGGGAGATGAGTGTAGGCCGAAGCCTGCACTGGAGGCAGCTTTGTGTCTGCGTTGCGTTTGCAGGACACTTTGCCGGCTACACACTGGGGGAACAGCTGGCGTTGCTGAACCCCACTAACACAATGGCGTGTGTTTTTCTCTGTGCAGCTAGCACTTGCGGGCAAAAACTAGCGATGTTAGAGCCCGTGTTGAAGCAGGAGGAGGAGGAGAGGAGCAGAGTGTAGGCCGAAGCTTAGTTGAACCAATTTCAAAGGAAACCTTTAACCCCCCCCTCAGGTGTTACAAAGTACAAGAGACACACCTTGTGCAGTATTAATGCTGCACAAGTGAAAGGTTGCTCTATTAATTTGTCTACTTGCACACGCTGAATGAAAGACATACACAATTTACCCCATTCTACAGTCAAACTGTAGTGGATGCGTGACTTGGTTTTTTGATGAGACGCAGCACAGGTGTCCAAAATAACGCCTTGGTGCTTGGAGCAGCTTCCTGAGCGTTGTTATTTGCTGTACAGGAGTCTGCGCTCTTGTGTTATCCCTTGGCAATGCCCTGTTAGCGCTGCCCATCTTATGACATCATTTCATGTTGGCCGGTGCGGTTAACGATGGCCATAAATCCCAGACCCACAGTGTCTTTTCATAAAGCCACACTGCGGTGCTGGGATTCGTGGCCTTGAGCAGTAAATATTTTGGCCGCTCACACACGTCCTTACACCTGCTTCAGACTGGGCGGCCTCTGCTGATCCCTTCTCGCATGCCGCGGCCATGAGGCTGCACAGTCTGAAGAAGGCTGAAGGAGATGAGTTAAGACAGGCGAAGATATGCACTGCTCGTGCCCATCAATCACACCCTCGCAGTCAAAATAATTAAGACAACGAGGAGCATTTTATTCAGGCAGGGCGGACGAACAGGCGCAAGTAGCCAACCAATGATGTCAGAAGACGGGAAGCGCTACCAAGGGGGGTGCTGCGTATCATTAGAAAGGAAAGTCACACCTCAGGGACAGTGGAATGGTCTCAAAGAGACACATTTTGTACGTGTTGAGTTCCACGTGGGCAAGGAGAAAACATCAGCCACCTTGTACAAATGCAGCAGTACTGCTGTACAAGGTGGCTGTTATACATAGAAACACCTGGGGGTGGGGGCCAGGCTCCCTTCAATTTCAGTTCATGTGCCTGCGTGGCGTTTGCAGGTCACGTTGCAAGCTGCACAGCAGGGGAACAGCTGGCGGTGCTGAACCCCACTAACACATTGGCTGGTGTTTTTCTCTGTGCAGCTAGCATTTCCGGGCAAAAACTAGCGGTGTTTGAGCCCAGGGTCAGCAGGAGGAGGAGGAGAGGAGCAAAGTGTAGGCCGAAGCCTGCACTGGTGGCAGCTTTTGGTCGGTTGTGCCAGCGTGGCTTGTGCTGGACACGATGCCGGCTACACAGTGGGGGAACAGCTGGCGTTGCTGAACCCCACTAACACATTGGCTGGTGTTTTTCTCTGTGCAGCTAGCATTTCCGGGCAAAAACTAGCGGTGTTTGAGCCCAGGGTCAGCAGGAGGAGGAGGAGAGGAGCAAAGTGTAGGCCGAAGCCTGCACTGGTGGCAGCTTTTGGTCGGTTGTGCCAGCGTGGCTTGTGCTGGACACGATGCCGGCTACACAGCGGGGGAACAGCTGGCGTTGCTGAACCCCACTAACACATTGGCTGGTGTTTTTCTCTGTGCAGCTAGCATTTCCGGGCAAAAACTAGCGTTGTTAGAGCCCAGGGTCAGCAGGAGGAGGAGAGGAGCAGAGTGTAGGCCGAAGCCTAGTTGAACCAATTTCAAAGGTTACCTTTAACCCCCCCTCAGGTGTTACAAAGAACAAGAGCCACTCCTTCTGCAGCATTAATGCTGCACAAGTAAAAGGTTGCTCTATTAATTTGTCTACTTGCACAAGCTGAATGCAACACGTAGACTATTTAGCCCATTATACTGTTTAACAGTAGTGGAGGCGTGACTTGTCTTTTTAAAGAAAAGCAGCACAGGTGTCGAAAACAACACCTTTTTGCATGGGCGCAGCTTCCTGAGCGTTGTTAGTTGCTGTACAGGAGTCTGCGCTCTTGTGATCCTTTGGCCATGCGCTGTGAGCGCTTCCTGTCTTATGACCTCATTTCATGTTGGCCGTTGCGGTTAGCGATGGACATGAATCCCAGACCCACAGTGTGTTTTTAAAAAATCACACTGCGGTGCTGGGATTCGTGCCCTGGTGCAGTAAATATGTTTGCCGCTCACACATGTCCTTACACCTGCTTCAGACTGGACGGCCTCATCTGATCCCTTATCGCCTGCCGAGGCCATGAGGACACCCAGTCTGAAGAAGGCGGAAGGAGATGAGTGAACACAGGCAAACATATGCACTGCACATGCCCATCAATCACACCCTCGCTGTCCAAAAAAATAAGACACCGAGGGGCGTTGTTTCGAGCAGGGGAGATGCACAGGCGCAGCCAGCTAACCAATGATGTCAAAAGACGGGCAGCGCTAACAAGGGTGGTGCTGCGTGTCATTACAAAGGAAAGTCACACCTCAGGGACATTGTAATGGTCTCTAATGAGAAACATTTTCTACGTGTTGAGTTCCACGTGGGCAAGGAGAAAAAGTCAGCCACCTTGTACAAATGCAGCAGTACTGCTGTACAAGGTGGCTGTTATACATAGAAACACCTGTGGGTGGGGGGCAGGCTCCCTTCAATTTCAGTTCATGTGCCTGCGTGGCGTTTGCAGGTCACGTTGCAAGCTACACAGCAGGGGAACAGCTGGCGTTGCTGAACCCCACTGACACATTGACTGGTGTTTTTCTCTGTGCAGATTGCATGTCCGGGCAAAAACTAGCGGTGTTAGAGCCCAGGGTCAGCAGGAGGAGGAGGAGAGGAGCAAAGTGTAGGCCGAAGCCTGCACTGGTGGCAGCTTTTGGTCGGTTGTGCCAGCGTGGCTTGTGCTGGACACGATGCCGGCTACACAGCGGGGGAACAGCTGGCGGTGCTGAACCCCACTAACACATTGGCTGGTGTTTTTCTCTGTGCAGCTAGCATTTCCGGGCAAAAACTAGCGGTGTTTGAGCCCAGGGTCAGCAGGAGGAGTAGAGGAGCAGAGTGTAGGCCGAAGCCTAGTTGAACCAATTTCAAAGGTTACCTTTAACCCCCCCCCTCAGGTGTTGCAAGGTACAAGAGCCACACCTTGAACAGCATTAATGATGCACAAGTCAAAGGTTGCTCTATTTAATTTTGCTCCTTGCACACGCTGAATTAAACACGTACACTATTTAGCCCATTATACTGTCAAACAGTAGTGGAGGCGTGACTACTAGTCTTTTTAAGGTGACGCAGCACAGGTGTACAAATTTACACCTAGGTGCTGTGCGCAGATTCCTTACCGTTGTTATTTGCAGTACAGGAAACTGCGCTCTTGTGTTATCCCTTGGCAATACCCTGTTAGTGCAGGCCGTCTCATGACCTCATTTCATGTTGGCCGCTGCGGTTAACGATGGCCATAAATCCCAGACCCACAGTGGCTTTTCATAAAGTCACACTGCGGTGCTGGGATTCGTGGCCTTGTGCAGTAAATATGTTCGCCGCTCACACATGTCCTTACACCTGCTTCAGACTGGGCGGCCTCAGCTGATCCCTTATCGCATGCCGCGGCCATGAGGCCGCACAGTCAGAAGAAGGCGGAAGGAGGGGAGTGAAGACAGGGGAACATATGCACTGCTCGTGCCCATCAATCACACCCTCGCAGTCAAAATATATGAGACAACGGGGGGCGTTGTGTCGGGCAGGGGGACGCACAGGCACAGCCAGCCAACCAATGATGTCAGGAGACGGGCAGCGCTAACAATGGGGGTGCTGCGTGTCATTAAAAAGGAAAGTCACACCTCAGGGACATTGTAATGGTCTGTAATGAGACACATTTTGTACTTGTTGAGTTCCACGTGTGCAAGGAGAAAAAGTCAGCCACCTTGTACAAATGCAGCAGTACTGCTGTACAAGGTGGCTGTTATACATAGAAACACCTGGGGGGGTGGGGGGCAGGCTCCCTTCAATTTCAGTTCATGTGCCTGCGTGGCGTTTGCAGGACACGTTGCCAGCTACACAGCAGGGGAACAGCTGGCGGTGCTGAACCCCACTAACACATTGGCTGGTGTTTATCTCTGTGCAGCTAGCATGTCCGGGCAGAAACTGGCGTTGTTTGAGCCCAGGGTCAGCAGGAGGAGGAGAGGAGCAAAGTGTAGGCCGAAGCCTGCACTGGTGGCAGCTTTTGGTCAGTTGTGCCAGCGTGGCTTGTGCTGGACACGTTGCCGACTACACAGCAGGGGAACAGCTGGCGTTGCTGAACCCCACTAACACATTGGCTGGTGTTTTTCTCTGTGCAGCTAGCCGTTCCGGGCAAAAACTAGCGGTGTTTGAGCCCAGGGTCAGCAGGAGGAGTAGAGGAGCAGAGTGTAGGCCGAAGCCTAGTTGAACCAATTTCAAAGGTTACCTTTAACCCCCCCCCTCAGGTGTTGCAAGGTACAAGAGCCACACCTTGAACAGCATTAATGATGCACAAGTCAAAGGTTGCTCTATTTAATTTTGCTCCTTGCACACGCTGAATTAAACACGTACACTATTTAGCCCATTATACTGTCAAACAGTAGTGGAGGCGTGACTACTAGTCTTTTTAAGGAGACGCAGCACAGGTGTACAAATTTACACCTAGGTGCTGTGCGCAGATTCCTTACCGTTGTTATTTGCAGTACAGGAAACTGCGCTCTTGTGTTATCCCTTGGCAATACCCTGTTAGTGCAGGCCGTCTCATGACCTCATTTCATGTTGGCCGGTGCGGTTAACGATGGCCATAAATCCCAGACCCACAGTGGCTTTTCCTAAAGTCACACTGCGGTGCTGGGATTCGTGGCCTTGTGCAGTAAATATGTTCGCCGCTCACACATGTCCTTACACCTGCTTCAGACTGGGCGGCCTCAGCTGATCCCTTATCGCATGCCGCGGCCATGAGGCCGCACAGTCAGAAGAAGGCGGAAGGAGGGGAGTGAAAACAGGGGAACATATGCACTGCTCGTGCCCATCAATCACACCCTCGCAGTCAAAATATATGAGACAACGGGGGGCGTTGTGTCGGGCAGGGGGGACGCACAGGCACAGCCAGCCAACCAATGATGTCAGGAGACGGGCAGCGCTAACAATGGGGGTGCTGCGTGTCATTAAAAAGGAAAGTCACACCTCAGGGACATTGTAATGGTCTGTAATGAGACACATTTTGTACGTGTTGAGTTCCACGTGGGCAAGGAGAAAAAGTCAGCCACCTTGTACAAATGCAGCAGTACTGCTGTACAAGGTGGCTGATATACATAGAAACACCTGTGGGTGGGGGGCAGGCTCCCTTCAATTTCAGTTCATGTGCCTGCGTGGCGTTTGCAGGTCACGTTGCAAGCTACACAGCAGGGGAACAGCTGGCGTTGCTGAACCCCACTGACACATTGACTGGTGTTTTTCTCTGTGCAGATTGCATGTCCGGGCAAAAACTAGCGGTGTTAGAGCCCAGGGTCAGCAGGAGGAGGAGGAGAGGAGCAAAGTGTAGGCCGAAGCCTGCACTGGTGGCAGCTTTTGGTCGGTTGTGCCAGCGTGGCTTGTGCTGGACACGATGCCGGCTACACAGCGGGGGAACAGCAGGCGGTGCTGAACCCCACTAACACATTGGCTGGTGTTTTTCTCTGTGCAGCTAGCATGTCCGGGCAGAAACTGGCGTTGTTAGAGCCCAGGGTCAGCAGGAGGAGGAGAGGAGCAAAGTGTAGGCCGAAGCCTGCACTGGTGGCAGCTTTTGTTCTGTTGTGCCAGCGTGGCTTGTGCTGGACACGTTGCCGACTACACAGCAGGGGAACAGCTGGCGGTGCTGAACCCCACTAACACATTGGCTGGTGTTTTTCTCTGTGCAGCTAGCATTTCCTGGCAAAAACTAGCGGTGTTTGAGCCCAGGGTCAGCAGGAGGAGTAGAGGAGCAGAGTGTAGGCCGAAGCCTAGTTGAACCAATTTCAAAGGTTACCTTTAACCCCCCCCTCAGGTGTTGCAAGGTACAAGAGCCACACCTTGTGCAGCATTAATGCTGCACAAGTGAAAGGTTGCTCTATTTGTTTTGCTCCTTGCACACGCTGACTAAAACACGTACACTATTTAGCCCATTATACTGTCAAACAGTTGTGGAGGCGTGACTTGTCTTTTTAACGAGACGCAGCACAGGTGTCAAAATTTGCACCTAGGTACTGGGCGCAGATTCCTGAGCGTTGTTATTTGCTGTACAGGAGTCTGCGCTATTGTGATCCCTTGGCCATGCGCTGTGAGCGCTTCCTGTCTTCTGACCTCATTTCATGTCGGCCGTTGCGGTTAGCGATGGACATGAATCCCAGACCCACAGTGTGTTTTCAAAAAATCACACTGCGTGGCTGGGATTCGTGGCCTTGTGCAGTAAATAGGTTTGCCGCTTACACATGTCCTTACACCTGCTCCAGACTGGGCGGCCTCAGCTGATCCCTTATCGCCTACCACGGCCAGGAGGCCGCACAGTCTGAAGAAGGCGGAAGGAGATGAGTGAACACAGGCAAACATATGCACTGCACATGCCCATCAATCACACCCTCGCTGTCCAAAAAAATAAGACACCGAGGGCCGTTGTTTCGAGCAGGGGAGATGCACAGGCGCAGCCAGCTAACCAATGATGTCAAAAGACGGGCAGCGCTAACAAGGGTGGTGCTGCGTGTCATTACAAAGGAAAGTCACACCTCAGGGACATTGTAATGGTCTGTAATGAGACACATTTTGTACGTGTTGAGTTCCACGTGGGCAAGGAGAAAAAGTCAGCCACCTTGTACAAATGCAGCAGTACTGCTGTACAAGGTGGCTGATATACATAGAAACACCTGTGGGTGGGGGGCAGGCTCCCTTCAATTTCAGTTCATGTGCCTGCGTGGCGTTTGCAGGTCACGTTGCAAGCTACACAGCAGGGGAACAGCTGGCGTTGCTGAACCCCACTGACACATTGACTGGTGTTTTTCTCTGTGCAGATTGCATGTCCGGGCAAAAACTAGCGGTGTTAGAGCCCAGGGTCAGCAGGAGGAGGAGGAGAGGAGCAAAGTGTAGGCCGAAGCCTGCACTGGTGGCAGCTTTTGGTCGGTTGTGCCAGCGTGGCTTGTGCTGGACACGATGCCGGCTACACAGCGGGGGAACAGCAGGCGGTGCTGAACCCCACTAACACATTGGCTGGTGTTTTTCTCTGTGCAGCTAGCATGTCCGGGCAGAAACTGGCGTTGTTTGAGCCCAGGGTCAGCAGGAGGAGGAGAGGAGCAAAGTGTAGGCCGAAGCCTGCACTGGTGGCAGCTTTTGTTCTGTTGTGCCAGCGTGGCTTGTGCTGGACACGTTGCCGACTACACAGCAGGGGAACAGCTGGCGGTGCTGAACCCCACTAACACATTGGCTGGTGTTTTTCTCTGTGCAGCTAGCATTTCCGGGCAAAAACTAGCGGTGTTTGAGCCCAGGGTCAGCAGGAGGAGTAGAGGAGCAGAGTGTAGGCCGAAGCCTAGTTGAACCAATTTCAAAGGTTACCTTTAACCCCCCCCTCAGGTGTTGCAAGGTACAAGAGCCACACCTTGTGCAGCATTAATGCTGCACAAGTAAAAGGTTGCTCTATTTGTTTTGCTCCTTGCACACGCTGACTAAAACACGTACACTATTTAGCCCATTATACTGTCAAACAGTTGTGGAGGCGTGACTTGTCTTTTTAACGAGACGCAGCACAGGTGTCAAAATTTGCACCTAGGTACTGGGCGCAGATTCCTGAGCGTTGTTATTTGCTGTACAGGAGTCTGCGCTATTGTGATCCCTTGGCCATGCGCTGTGAGCGCTTCCTGTCTTCTGACCTCATTTCATGTCGGCCGTTGCGGTTAGCGATGGACATGAATCCCAGACCCACAGTGTGTTTTCAAAAAATCACACTGCGTGGCTGGGATTCGTGGCCTTGTGCAGTAAATAGGTTTGCCGCTTACACATGTCCTTACACCTGCTCCAGACTGGGCGGCCTCAGCTGATCCCTTATCGCCTACCACGGCCAGGAGGCCGCACAGTCTGAAGAAGGCGGAAGGAGATGAGTTAAGACAGGCGAACATATGCACTGCTCGTGCCCATAAACCACACCCTCGCTGACAAAATAAATATGACAACGAGGGGCGTTGTTTCTAGCACAGTGCAGATGCACAGGCGCAGCCAGCTAACCATGATGACAAAAGACGGGAAACGCTACCAAGGGGGGTGCTGCGTATCATTACAAAGGAAAGTCACACCTCAGGGACAGTGGAATGGTCTCAATGAGACACATTTTGTACGTGTTGAGTTCCACGTGGGCAAGGAGAAAAAGTCAGCCACCTTGTACAAATGCAGCAGTACTGCTGTACTAGGTGGCTGTTATACATAGAAACACCTGGGGGGGTGGGGCCAGGTTCCCTTTTAATTTCAGTTCCTGTGCCTGCATGGCGTTTGCAGGTCACGTTGCCGGCTACACAGCAGGGGAACAGCTGGCGTTGCTGAACCCCACTAACACATTGGCTGGTGTTTTTCTCTGTGCAGCTAGCACTTCCGGGCAAAAACTAGCGGTGTTTGAGCCCAGGGTCAGCAGGAGGAGGAGAGGAGCAGAGTGTAGGCCGAAGCCTGCACTGGTGGCAGCTTTTGTTCTGTTGTGCCAGCGTGGCTTGTGCTGGACACGTTGCCGACTACACAGCAGGGGAACAGCTGGCGGTGCTGAACCCCACTGACACATCACCTAGTGTTTTTTTCTGTGTAGACAACACTTCCAGGTGGCAACTGACAGTGTTGAAACCCAGGGAATCAAAGAGGAGCAGAGTGTAGGCCGAAGCCTGCAGTGGAGCAAGTTGAAAGGGAACCTTTAACCCCCCCCCCCAGGCATTTGTTGCTGAAAGAGCCATCTTGTACAGCAGTAATACTGCACATGGAAAATGGTGGCTCCGAAAATTATGCTCCTTGCAAACGCTGAAGTACACACTCATATAATGTGTCCCCTCACACCGTCAAACCATCCCGGAAGTGGGACTTTCCTTTGTAATGTGACACAGCACAGCCGTCATTCCAACCCCCTTGGTGCCGGGCACCACCTCCTCAACGTTGTTTGGTTCTGTCACGGAGCCCGCACTGTAATGTTATCCCTTGGCCATGCACAGTTAGCGGTGCCCGTCTTCTGACATCATGTAGGTGTCAGGCTGGCAGTGCCTGTGCGTCCAAGCTGCCCGAGATCCAACCTTGCAGTGTCATCTAATGTAGTCCCACTGCGGGCCAGGGATCCATGGGCATGCGCAGTGCATATCATCGCCTCTCACTCACCTCCTTCCTGCTTCTTCAGACTGTGCGGCGTCACGGCCGTGGCATGCTATTAGGGATCAGCTGACGCCGCCTAGTCTGAAGAAGCGTGAAGAAGGGGAGTGAGAGGCTAGTATATGCACTGCGCATGGCCATGGATACCAGGCCCACTGTGGGATCACATTAGACGACACTGCGAGGTGTGATTTCGGGCAGCGTGGACGCACAGGCGCAGCCAGGACGACAACAAATGATGTCAGAGGACGGGCAGCGCAAACTGTGCATGGCCAAGGGATAACATAACAGCGCAGGGTCCATGACGGAATCAAACAACGCTAAGGAGGCAGCGCACGGTGCCAAGGGGGTAGCAATGACGGCTGTGCTGTGTCACATTACAAAGGAAAGTCCCACCTCCGGGACGGTTGGACGGTGTGAGGGGACACATTACATGAGTGTGTAGTTCAGCGTTTGCAAGGAGCATAATTTCAAGAGCGACCTTTCCCTTGTGCAGTATTAGTGCTGCACATGGTGGCTCTTTCAGTAACAAACGCCTAGGGGGGGGGGGGGACAGGTCCCCTTACATTTTAGTTGTGCCAGCGTGGCGGTCGCATGACACGTTGCCGGATACACAGCTGGGGATCAGCTGACGTTACTGAACCCCAATAACAGAGGAGCGACTGTTGACTGTGCACACAGCACTTCCAGGCACCAACTGGCGGTGTTAGAGCCCAGGGACAGCAGGAGGAGCAGATTGGAGGTATTGCCGCACACACAGCTGGGGATCAGCTGACGTTACTGAACCCCAATAACAGAGGAGCGACTGTTGACTGTGCACACAGCACTTCCAGGCACCAACTGGCGGTGTTAGAGCCCAGGGACAGCAGGAGGAGCAGAGGAACAGAGTGTAGGCCGAAGCCTGATTGGAGCAAGTTGAAAGGAAACCTTTAACCCCCCCCCCCAAGACGTTTGTAGCTGAAAGAGCCATGTTGTGCAGCACTAAGGATGCAAAAGGAAAAGGTTGCTCTTTTAATTATGCTCCTTGCAAACACCGAAGTAAACACTAAAAATGTGTCCCTTTATACCGTTAAACCGTTCCGGAGGTGCGAATTTCCTTCGTAATGGGACACAGCACAGCTGTCATTCCTATCCCCTTGATGCCGTGCGCTGCCTCCTCAGCGTTGTTTTAAGCTGCCACGGAGCCTGCGCTGTTCTGTTAGCCCTTGGCCATGCCCAATTAGCGCTGCCTGTCTTCTGACATAATTTGGTGTCAGGCTGTCAGTGCCTGTGCGTCCACGCTGCTCCAGATCCCACCTCGCAGTCTCATCTAACGTAATCCCACTGCGGGCCTTGGAACCATGGGCATGCACAGTGCATAACCTCGACTCTCACTCCCCTCCTTCCCTCTTCTTCAGACTGTGCGGTGTCACGGCCGTGGCATGCTAGGGATCAGCTGACGGCGCACAGTCTAAAGAAGGCGGAGGGAAATGAGCGAGAGCCCGAGGGGAAGATATGCACTGCGCATGCCCATGGATCCCAGGCCCGCAGTGTGACTCAATCAGAAGACACTGCGAGGCGGGATCTCGGGCACCGCGGCCGCACAGGCGCAGCCAGCCTGACACCAAATTATGTCAGAAGACAGGCAGCGCAAATAGGGCATGCCCAAGGGATAACAGAACAGCGCAGGCTCCGTGACAGCTTAAAACAACGCTGAGGAGGCAGCGCATGGCACCAAGGGGGTAGGAATGACGGCTGTGCTGCGTCACATTACGAAGGAAAGTCCCAGCTCCGGGACGGTATAACGGTATCAGTGAACACATTTTATAAGTGTTAAGTTCTGCGTGTGCAAAGAGCTAAAAAAAAAGAGCTACCTTTTCCTTGTGCAGCATTACTGCTGCACAAGGTGGCTCTTTCAGTAACAAACGACGGGGGGGGGGGGGGGACAGGTTCCCTTACATTTAGGTTGTTGTGCCAGCGTGGCGGTCGCAGGACACATTGCCGGCTACACAGCTGGGGATCAGCTGACGTTACTGAAACCCAATAACACTGGGTCGTATGTTTTTACTGTGCAGCCTGCACTTCTGAGCCGCAACTGGCGGTGTTGGAGCCCAGGAATAGCAGTTCAGGTGGTAGAAAGATGAACACAGCAGGAGACCTGGATGACACCCAATTACTTAATCAGGCAGAGGAGTGGCAAATTCCTGCGAGATCCAGGCCTGGTTCATTTTCAGGAAAGTAAGCCGGTCAACGTTATCGGAGGATAGTCGCATGCGACGGTCTGTTAGTACACCACCTGCGGCACTAAAGACACGTTCCGATAAGACACTAGCCGCAGGGCAAGCCAGCACCTCCAATGCATACTGGCTTAGCTCTGGCCATGTATCCAGCTTAGAGACCCAAAACTTGAACGGGGAAGAGCCGTCTGGGAGTACAGTAAGAGGGCAAGCCATGTAGTCTGTCACCATCTGACGGAACCGTTGCCTCCTGCTGACTGGAGCCGCCGGTGATGGTGTAGACATTTGGGGCGGGCACACAAAAGTGTGCCAGAGTTGTGCCATACTGGGCTTGCCTTGGGCAGAGGCACTGCTTCTGCTCCCTCTTTGGGCAGAGCCTCCCCCACTGCCTCGACGCACTGAGCTGCTTTGTAAAGCACTAGCAGCACTCCTCTCAGTTGGACAGGAGAAGATGATGGAATTCACCAGTGTGTCGTGGTACTCCCGCAATTTACGCTCCCGGGTCAACGCAGGGATGAGGTTTTGGACGTTGTCCCGGTAGCGAGGATCGAGGAGGGTGAACACCCAATAATCAGGCATGTTGAGAATGTGGTCGATGCGGCGGTCGTTTCTCAGGCACTGCAGCATGAAATCCACCATGTGCTGCAGAGTGCCAACCGGCCCAGAAACGCTGTCCCCTGCTTGAGACATGATCTCTGCCCGCTCGTCATCACCCCACCCTCGCTGTACACACTGACCACTGGACAATTGTGTCGCTCCCTCCTCTGGACGGAGCTCTTCCTCCTCCATTGACTCCTCCTCATCCTCCTCACAAATTGGCCCCTGCGTACCCCTTTGTGAGGAACCACGTGGCGCTGACTCTCCAGAAGCTGATGGAAAAGGTGACTCCTCATCCTCCACCTCTTCCACCACATCATCCCTTAACCCTTGCAAAGTTTGCTGAAGCAGGCAGATAAGGGGGACAGTCATGCTGACTAGTGCATCATCTGCACTTGCCATCCGCGTGGAATAATCAAAAGGACGCAAAACCTGGCAGACGTCCTTCATAGTGGCCCACTCTGTGGTTGTGAAGTCTGATCGGCGCTGACTGCGACTTCTTTGCGCCTGATGCAGCTGGTACTCCATAACTGCTTGCTGCTGCTCACACAACCGCTCCAACATATGTAACGTGGAATTCCACCGGGTAGGTAGGTCACATATGATGCGGTGTTCCGGAAGGCGGAATCGGCGCTGCAGAGCAGCAATGCGGGATCTGGCCAAGCTGGAACGCCGCAAGTGAGCACACTCTAGGCGGACCTTGTGCAGCAGGGCATCAAGATCCGGATAGTCCCTCAGAAAACTCTGCACAACCAAATTGAGCACATGTGCCAGACATGGGATGTGAGTGAGGTTGCCAAGGGCCAAAGCTGCCACCAGATTTCGGCCATTGTCACACACTACCATGCCTGGCTGGAGATTCGCTGGCAGTAACCACACATCGCTCTCCTGCTTTATGGCATTCCAGAGCTCCTGCGCTGTGTGGCTTCGATGCCCCAATGAAACTAGTTTCAAGACGGCCTGCTGACGTTTGGCCACGGCTGTGCTCATGTCGGTCATAGGTAAACGTTCACGGGTCCATGTGGGGGTGGACTGTGACGGATCCTGCAGAGAGGAATCAGAGGAACTGGTGTAAGAGGAGGAGTCGATGCGTACAGACTGGATTCCTGCAATCCTTGGAGTGGGCAGGACACGTCCTGCGCCACTCGCACGATCTGTACCTGGCTCAACAACATTAACCCAATGGGCAGTGAGGGAAACATATCGCCCCTGTCCATGCTGACTGGTCCACGCATCGGTGGTGAGGTGGACCTTGCTACTGACGGCGTTCAGTAGCGCATGTTTTATGTTTGCCTCAACATGCCTGTGCAGGGCAGGGACAGCCTGCCTGCTGAAGTAAAAGCGGCTGGGCACCTTGTACTGTGGGACTGCCAATGCCATCAAGTCACGGAAGCTGTCAGTCTCCACCAGCCTGAACGAGAGCATTTCCAGGGACAACAGTTTGGCAATGCCTGCATTCAGAGCCTGTGCTCGGGGGTGGTTGGCCGAGAATGCCCGCCTTTTCTCCCATGCCTGTACTACCGATGGCTGTAGAGTAGACTGGGAGTGTGAGGATGACTGGGAAGGTGGTGCTGTGGGTGGAATTACACAAGGTCTCTGGGAGGAAGCCAAACCAGCTGTGCGTGAGCTGGAGGAAGAGGCAACACGAGCTGAAGAGGTGGTAGCTGCCGCTGTTGGTTGGCCTACATCTTCAGTGTGTTTCTGTAACTCCACCGCGTGCCTGGTCCGCACATGTTTCCACATATTTGTGGTATTGAGGTTGCTGACATTTTTCCCTCTTTTTACTTTATGATGACACAGCTTGCATTTGACAAAACAAATGTCATCTGCAACTGTGTCAAAAAAGGACCAGGCACTGCAAGTCTTGGGAGCGCCCTTTTTGGCTTTGGAAAGAGACAGGCTCCTAACGGGTGCCAAAGTGGAGGCTACAGGCTCCGCAGTCTTCCCCCTCCCTCTCCCTCTTTGGCCCGTAAGAGGAAGCTCTTCCTCTGAGCTGCTCCCACCACCTTCCTGTTCCTCACGCCACGATGGGTCAAGGACCTCATCATCTCCACTACCCTCTGCCACCAACTGCTCCTCCTGGGTAGTCTCAGCAGCACAGTACGCACGAGAAAGCGGCACCTGAGTTTCATCATCAGATGCGTACTGCGCTGTGGTCACCGGAGGCACTGGCCCACCTGCCTCTTCAGAGTCAGAGAGAAAAAGGTGTTGGGCATCACTGCACACTGCCTCTTCTTCCATTTCTCCAATGCTGCTTGGCTGGCCCCCTGTTTCCAAGCCAAGAGATTCAGAGAACAGAAGTAGAGACGGCTCCTGTCCTGGGCTCTCTGACTGCCTGGCCAATTTGGCAGGTGGTGAAGAGACAGATGGCTGCTCTCCAGTGCTCTGTGCCTGAGAGGATGTGGCACTAACTGAAGTCGATGCCGAGGCGTTAGCTGCCATCCACCCGACAACGGCTTCAATTTGGTCTTCACGCAGCAGCGGTGCACGGCGCTCTCCGACAAAGCTGCGCATGAAGGACTGTTCCCTGCTGAAACTGAGTGACGACGAGTCACCGGCGCCCGCAGCAGGCACAGAATCACCACGTCCTCTCCCTGCTCCTCTCCCTGCTCCGCGCCCACGCCCACGTGCCTTACTCCCTGCCCTCTTCATCTTGGTTGACAGATAAAGATAAGCAGAAAAGTACTAAGGCCTTAGTGTGCTTATTCCTGTAATGCTCCTCCTAACAGGTGTAAGAAACACTAATGTTGTAAATTGTGGACTAAACTTTATTATTTTTCAAATGTGGCCTACACAAGTGTAAGTTGTGTTTGGTGAACTTAACCTTTTTTTTGGTGCAGATCGGGCTACAGAGCTAGTTTAAATCACACGGAGACCGTGCAGACAGCCGTAAACGGCGCTGCAAGGCCAAGAAACCCTCCTCTAGGTTATCCTATATAGTGTTTTTCCACTATTTAGCTGGATACAAGTGGAAAGACACTAATAGGAATTTTTTTTTTCAAATTTTAAACTGGCTGCACTATTTGAAAAAAAGGAAATTGTTTTTCAAGGTATGAGGCAGTAACGCACCCTGAGCTGAATCCAACCGGCTATGGCTGCACACAGACTACAGGGCGAGCTGGGCTCACACGGAGACCGTGCAGACAGCCGTAAACGGCGCTGCAAGGCCAAAAAACCCTCCTCTAGGTTATCCTATATAGTGTTTTTCCACTATTTAGCTGGATACGAGTGGAAAGACACTAATAGGAATTTTTTTTTTCAAATTTTAAACAGGCTGCACTATTTGAAAAAAAGGAAAATTTTTCTCAAGGTATGAGCCAGTAACGAACCCTGAGCTGAATCCAACCGGCTATGGCTGCACACAGACTACAGGGCGAGCTGGGCTCACACGGAGACCGTGCAGACAGCCGTAAACGGCGCTGCAAGGCCAAAAAACCCTCCTCTAGGTTATCCTATATAGTGTTTTTCCACTATTTAGCTGGATACGAGTGGAAAGACACTAATAGGAATTTTTTTTTTCAAATTTTAAACAGGCTGCACTATTTGAAAAAAAGGAAAATTTTTCTCAAGGTATGAGCCAGTAACGAACCCTGAGCTGAATCCAACCGGCTATGGCTGCACACAGACTACAGGGCGAGCTGGGCTCACACGGAGACCGTGCAGACAGCCGTAAACGGCGCTGCAAGGCCAAAAAACCCTCCTCTAGGTTATCCTATATAGTGTTTTTCCACTATTTAGCTGGATACGAGTGGAAAGACACTAATAGGAATTTTTTTTTTCAAATTTTAAACAGGCTGCACTATTTGAAAAAAAGGAAAATTTTTCTCAAGGTATGAGCCAGTAACGAACCCTGAGCTGAATCCAACCGGCTATGGCTGCACACAGACTACAGGGCGAGCTGGGCTCACACGGAGACCGTGCAGACAGCCGTAAACGGCGCTGCAAGGCCAAAAAACCCTCCTCTAGGTTATCCTATATAGTGTTTTTCCACTATTTAGCTGGATACGAGTGGAAAGACACTAATAGGAATTTTTTTTTTCAAATTTTAAACAGGCTGCACTATTTGAAAAAAAGGAAAATTTTTCTCAAGGTATGAGCCAGTAACGAACCCTGAGCTGAATCCAACCGGCTATGGCTGCACACAGACTACAGGGCGAGCTGGGCTCACACGGAGACCGTGCAGACAGCCGTAAACGGCGCTGCAAGGCCCAAAAACCCCCCTCTAGGTTATCCTATGTAGTGTTTTTCCACAATAGAGCTGGAGACTGGTGGAAAAACACTAATAGGAAATTTGAGAAAAAATGTGCAGCAGGCTGCACTAAGAGCAAAAAAGAACAACTGTGTGAGGCAGTGTGAACCCCCCCTGAGCTGAATACAACCGGGTATATGGCTGCACACAGACTACAGAGTGAGCTGCACACACACACACACAGAGACCTTGCAGAACGCTGTTAAAACAGCGCTGCAAGGCAAGAGCAAGGTGAACAGTGAAGAACACACAGCGTTTTGCTAAATTAGCCTTTGGAAAGGAAAATAAAGCAATTAGCTAGCTCAACTGGCCCTCAGTTAGAACACAGCGTCCTGTCCCTAACTGAAATCACAGCAGAGTGAGCGCAAAATGGCGGCAGCGCTTTTTTATAGTGCAGAGTGACATCATTTCAGCAGCCAATCCAAGCCTTGCCAGTACTTACATGCCCACCATGCTAAACAGGATGTGCCCACACTTTCATTCATTCCTCATTGGCTGCTGCGTTCAATTTGAATTCTGGGAACTTCCGATTCCGGTATCCGATACGCGGGAAGTATCGGAATTCAGTATCGGAATTCCGATACCGCAAATATCGGCCGATACCCGATACTTGCGGTATCGGAATGCTCAACACTAATAATGACTCATAGAGCTTATCCGCATTATAGAACTAGTCCTAGATGTAACAAACAAGCGGAGGACAATACGACTTATCGTCAATGTTGTAAGCAACACACCCCAAAAGAACGCTACTCAAGTCAAAGTTAGTAGACAAAAATACAAAACCATTTTATTGATATAAAATACATAGACACTGTGAAATAGGAGTCAAGCAACATACCTAAAAAATGCTATGTGTGAAAACGCAGGGGGCACAAACCCTGGACAAATCCCATCCCATATAGAAAGACCATATGGCTACCATACTAAGTTAGAGGCATAATGCCACTGCACAGACCCATTATAGAGCCAATGCTCCAAAGAATACCTCCCACATACACACAAAGTGTTAGCATAATAATTACCAATGGCTGGTGCAGTAAGGATGTCCAAGGGATGTGCGCCCGCCCCAACGCACGTTTCGGTGAACCACCTTCGTCAGGGGCCCCCTGACGAAGGTGGTTCACCGAAACGTGCGTTGGGGCGGGCGCACATCCCTTGGACATCCTTACTGCACCAGCCATTGGTAATTATTATGCTAACACTTTGTGTGATAGATAGATAATAGATAGATAATAGATAGATAGATAGACAGATGATAGATAACAGATAGATAGATAGATAGATAATAGGTAGATAGATAGATAGATAGATAGATAGATAACAGATAGATAATAGATAGATAGATAGATAGATAGATAATAGATAGATAACAGATAGATAATAGATAGATAGATAACAGATAGATAATAGATAGATAGATAGATAATAGATAGATAATACATAGATAGATAGATGATAGATAGATAAATAGATAATAGATAGATAATAGATAGATAGATAGATAGATAGATAATAGATAGATAATACATAGATAGATAGATAATAGATAGATAATAGATAGATAGATCTTATTTATCTATTAATCTATTATCTATCTATTATCTATCTATGTATCGATATATCTATTCAGTGCTGGGTGTTAAGATCCGAGGCTCGTCCGAGTTTCTCGCATGTGTGATCCCGGCCTTAAATAAAGACACACACATGAAATCTGCGTTGGCCGGACTCTCGCACCCCAATACCCGGCACTGGGTCCGGAGCGCGCGGCTGCAGGTATTTCTGTGTAGCTGATCGCTCCGGTCCGAGTGCCGGGTATTGAGCTGCGAGACTCGGGCGAGTTTCTCACAAGTGTGACCCCAGCCTTAAATGCAATATGGAATGGAATATATTCAATGTGTGACTTTACAGGTGTTTATTGTTAATTATTCTAATTTACTGAGATAATGACTTTTGGGTTTTCATTGGCTGTAAGCCATAATCATCAACATTAACAGAAATAAACATGTGACACAGATCACTCTGTGTGTAATGACTCTATAGAATACGAGTTTTTGTGTTGAAGAACTGAAATAATTTAACTTTTTAATGATGTTCTAAGTTTGTGAGAAGCCTCTGTGTGTGTGTGTATATATATATATATATATATATATATATATATCCATTGTAGCAGAGTGAGGTAGGGTCTGCAGGGTTTGATTAGAGGCACCTGCATAGTTTTTATTTAGAACCAGGAGCTGGATTCTCGGGGTGTTCAGTGTGGGGAGCGGAGCAGTGTGAGGATTCGGCTAGGAGCTGCAGAGTCCTGGGTGGCTACATGGGTGGCAGACCGCCGTCTGTGACTGGTAGGAGAGCTCGTGGTGCTAGGCTTTCTGCCAGGACTCGAGAGACAGCCAGACATTTTTATGAATGGGTGACCGTCGTGTGAATGCTTCCTAGTGGCTACCAGAGAGAGTGAATCCCTACAATTGGTGGATGAAATGCGGGTGTGAAATCCCAGAGAGCAAAGGCGATTGCAGTGTGAAGATTGAATGTCCTGAGTAAGGACACCTACAGCGTTGTGAACACAGTCTGAAGTATGGAGGAACTTGCTTAGCACGTAGTTCAGGTACAGCAGCAGCAGCAAATGTCTTTCTTGGCAGAAACTGTCCGCGGCAGAGTGACTGCGCTTTCCTCCAGCCAAAGAGACATTATCTGTGTGATGTGCACAGTACAGGAGACCTTGCAGGAAATGACTCCGGAGGACAACATCGAGGCTTCCCGGACTGTCTTCGTGAGAATGGCAATGGGCAGAGGTTCTGTCTCCACACCTTACTAAGCAACGGCAGGAAGAGTACTTTGACCTGACACTGCATGATGCCAAAGAATATGGCAAGCTGAAGGTGAAGATTTTGTCATGTGTAGGCTTAACCCAGTCCCTCAGGTTGCAACGGGTGCACCTACCACAAGGACACGATGCCCCAATCCCGGATGATTGACCCTTTTACACGTGATCCAGAAATGTCTGCAGCCTGAGACCATTTCTACAGCTCAAATGGTGGAAAGAGTGGCAGTGGACAGATTTGTACCTTCACTTCCTTAAACCATACAAAAATTGGGTTGGCTAATGAGTCCCAGAATGCAGATGACCTTGTGAGCTCGGTGGAAAGATGCTTGGCTGCAGAGGTGGTTGTCAGAAGCTCCTGACTTTGGGCAGAGGGGGGACGATATGTTGCACAGCCAGGTAGGACAGGGTTAAATTCCAGCTCTGCAGGATTTGATTAGAGGCACCTGCATAACTTTTCACTAGAACCAGAAAATTGGCTTTTTGGGTGTTCAGTGTGTCGAGGAACAGAGTAGTGTGAGGATTCTGCTAGGAGTTGCGGAGTACGGTACTGGATTAATAGGCAGGTGAGAGACCGCCATCTGTGTCTGGTGTTGTGAATTCTGTGGCAGAGTTCACTCCTGTGGTCACAAGTGGTACTTCGGCTGATTCTCTCTGGGAGCTTCCGTTTGTGGAGGAAAGTTGTACTGCGGCTTCTGAGTTTCCTCCCTCAGGTGATCTTGTGAGCTCGTTAGGTGCTTCTCTACTTAACTCCACCTAATGCTTTTTGATTCATGCTTCCTGTCAATGTTCCAGTGTTGGACTTGTTTTTCCCTGGATCATTCCTGTGGCCTGCTGCTCTGCATAGCTAAGTTCTTCTTTGCTATTTGTTTGCTATTTTTTCTGTCCAGCTTGCCTATTTGTTTTGCTGGAAGCTCTGGGACGCAAGGGGTGTACCTCCGTGCCGTTAGTTCGGTACGGAGGGTCTTTTTGCCCCCTTTGCGTGGTTTTCTTTAGGGTTTTGTGTAGACCGCAAAGTTATCTTTCCTATCCTCGCTCTGTTAAGAAAGTCGGGCCTCACTTTGCTGAATCTATATCATCCCTACGTTTGTCTTTTCATCTTAACTCACAGTCATTATATGTGGGGGGCTGCCTTTTCCTTTGGGGTATTTCTCTGAGGCAAGGTAGGTTTTTTTTTCTATCTTCAGGCTAGTTAGTTTCTCAGGCTGTGCCGAGTTGCATAGGCAGAGTTAGGCGCAATCCACGGCTGCCTCTAGTGTTGTTTGGAGAGGATTAGGGATTGCGGTCTGCAGAGTTCCCACGTCTCAGAGCTCGATCTATTATTTTGGGTTATTGTCAGATCACTGTATGTGCTCTGACCGCTATGGCCATTGTGATACTGAATTGCCTATCATAACAGTCTGGTAGGAGAGCTGGAGACACCTCTTGGTGCTAGGCTCTCTGCCAGGACTTCAGAGACAGCTAGACGCTTTTCTAAACTGCGTGAGTGGCATGTGCCAGTGTAAATGCTACCTAATGCCCACCTGAGACAGTGAATGGCCTCTTATGGATATATAGATGTATATGTGCAGTGCCTTGTGAAAGTATTCGGCCCCCTGGAACTTTTCAACCTTTTCCCACATATCAAGCTTCAAACATAAAGATACCAAATGTAAATTTTTGGTGAAGAATCAGCAACAAGTGAAACACAATTGTGAAGTTGAATGAAATTTATTGGTTATTTTAAATTTTTTGTGGAAATTCAAAAACTGAAAAGTGGAGCGTGCAATATTATTCGGCCCCTTTACTTTCAGTGCAGAAGTTCATTGTGGATCTCTGAATGATCCAATGTCGTCCTAAATGCCTAATGATGATAAATATAATCCACCTGTGTGTCATCAAGTCTCCGTATAAATGCACCTGCTCTGTGATAGTCTCAGGGTTCTGTGTGAAGCACAGAGAGCATCATGAAGACCAAGGAACACAACAGGCAGGTCCGTGATACTGTTGTGGAGAAGTTTAAAGCCGGATTTGGATACAAAATGATTTCCAAAACTTTAAACATCCCAAGGAGCACTGTGCAAGCGATCATATTGAAATGGAAGGAGTATCATACCACTGCAAATCTACCAAGACCCGGCCATCCCTCTAAACTTTCATCCCAAACAAGGAGAAGACTGATCAGAGATGCAGCCAAGAGGCCCATGATCACTCTGGATGAACTGCAGAGATCTACAGCTGAGGTGGGACAGTCTGTCCATAGGACAACAATCAGTCGTACACTGCACAAATCTGGCCTTTATGGAAGAGTGGCAAGAAGAAAGCCATTTCTCAAAGATATCCATAAAAAGTGTTGTGTAAAGTTTGCAACAAGCCACCTGGGAGACACCAAACATGTGGAAGAAGGTGCTCTGGTCAGATGAAACCAAAATTGAACTTTTTGGCAACAATGCCAAACGATATGTATAAAGGCAACAAAGCTCATCACCCTGAACACACCATCCCCACTGTCAAACATGGTGGTGGCAGCATCATGGTTTGGGCCTGCTTTTCTTCAGCAGGGACAGGGAAGATGGTTAAAATTGATGGGAAGATGGATGGAGCCAAATACAGGACCATTCTTCGAGAAAACCTGTTGGAGTCTGCAAAAGACCTGAGACTGGGACGGAGATTTGTCTTCCAACAAGACAATGATCCCAAACATAAAGCAAAATCTACAATGGAATGGTTCACAAATAAACGTATCCAGGTGTTAGAATGGCCAAGTCACAGTCCAGACCTCAATCCAATGGAGAATCTGTGGAAAGAGCTGAAAATTGCTGTTCACAAACGATCTCCATCAAACCTCACTGAGCTCCAGCTGTTTGCCAAGGAAGAACGGGCAAGAATTTCAGTCTATCCATGTACAAAACTGATAGAGACAAACCCCAAGCGACTTGTAATCGCAGCAAAAGGCGGCGCAACAAAGTATTAAGTTACAGGGGCCGAATAATATTTACACGCCTCACGTTTCAGTTTTTGAATTTCCACAAAAATGTAAAATAACCAATAAATGTTGTTCTACTTCACAATTGTGTTCCACTTGTTGTTGATTCTTCACCCCCCCCCCCTCCCCGGAGACTATGTGTGCTGGTGGGTGGGGTCTGGTGTCCGTTGTGTAAAGTGTCAGATAAGGAAGAGAGAGCAGAGAAGAGACAAGCTTCGAGAAGAATCAACTATGTGAGAGACTTGTTTTTGTTGCTAACGTTTTCCTGGAAACAGTTAGTCTGTTATTTTGGAAGACTGAGACTTTACTGAAAGCCCAGTACGTACTTGAGAGTCTGTGGAGTCCATGTGCATTGAGTTGAGAAACAAGTTTGGACAGACTGCTGATATATAAAGACGGACGGATTGTTGTAAGAACATTTCTAGGAACTACAGGAGAAGAGACAACTTCTTTAGTCCACTAAACTAAGTCCCCGGCGTTTGGGCTCGGCATCGGCCGACAAGACTGAGAAGCGTGCTGTAATTTATTGGCGCCGAAGACTTGGACTGGCTGCAGCCTGTGTGGAATCCTGCCTGAGAGAGGCCTCATCTTAGGTTACGGTACCATAGTCATAGATACCCGGGTATCCCTTTGCAGAGTGTTTAATCGTTACTTTAGAGGTGTATCACATATTAGATGTGTGTAAGTTATACTCAGTGTGTCATTCCAGGGGCTCCTCTTGATAACACTACATTCAATTTACACTTGTTCTTGTATTGAGTTGTTCTGTGAGGTAAATTGATTACTAGCCTGTTGGAGTATACAGTTCTCAGGAGACCTTGGAGTGGCACAGTGATTTCAGCTGCTGCTGAATTAGTGTATTTTTGGGGTGCATCTGCCTGAGTATTCCTCATATTACCTTACTTATTTTGCCTTTGAGTAAACTACTGTTGGAGATTTCTGCCTTGGTCTTGGTTTGTGACTCACTGGATCTTATTCGGACCTCTGGTCATTACAACATGATACAGATTTATTGCGTCACCCGGCTCTGCAGGGACGTTTTGATCTTTATTTGTGAGGAAAATGCATTTACACATCATCTATTCCCAGTTCTCCAGGGGACTTTACACGTCCGTACAAGCCATTCTGCAGCCGACATCGCAGCACTTCTGTCCGGGCAGGCATTTTTTGTCCTCATCATCACATTCAGCTGGAGGGTAAGGTGGTTGACATTTGATAAGGGTGGCCACCACTGGGCATTGCTTCTCCGGGACTTCTGCAATGAAAGGAAGAAAGGTGAGAGCAGAAGTCCATGTACAGAATGTGGACTCTACTATTCATCATGCAGTTTTCCAGAAATCTGATGGAAAAACTGTTTAAAATACGGCAAACATTTTGCAAGTTTTGCGAATTTTGGAAACGTGCGGGACGACATCTTCAGAGTTTACTACTCAAGCGTGGCAGATTACCCCAGAGATGTCCGCCGAGATGAGCACCAGCCCCTGCCAGCAGTAGATTTCAGGCGGTTGAGAGACACTAAAAACTGGAAAAATTATCTCCTACTCACAGGACAGATAATAACTGTGAGACCTCTGGTAATAGGGCGCTTTTATCCCCATCACAATGGAGCAGGAGTGCGCACGCTCGTCTACTGCTCCATTCATTCTCTATGGGCTTGTTGAGCTCCACTGTATTTCTCTGGTAGCCCCATAAGTAATGAATGGAGTTGGGGATAAGCATGACCACTGATGTGCCACTCTAATGGTGGTGATAATAATACTGCCCCTTTCTGGTGATCGGTGGAGGTCCCAGAGGTCAGACTCCATTAATCTATAAGTTATCACATATCCTGTGGGAAGGTGTTGTTGTTGCGGGTGCTGTGTTGTTCAACGTCTTTATCAATGATTTACATGTAGGAATTGAGAGTAAACTGATTAAATGTTCTGATGACACAAAGCTAAAGGTACCTTCACACATAACGATATCGTTAACGATATCGTTGCTTTTTGTGACGTATCAACGATATCGTTAAGGAAATCGTTCTGTGTGACAGCGACCAACGATCAGGCCCCTGCTGGGAGATCGTTGGTCGCTGAGGAAAGTCCAGAACTTTATTTCGTCGCTGGACTCCCTGCAGACATCGCTGGATTGGCATGTGTGACAACGATCCAGCGATGTCTTCACTGGTAACCAGGGTAAACATCGGGTTACTAAGCGCAGGGCCGCGCTTAGTAACCCAATGTTTACCCTGGTTACCAGCGTAAAAGTAAAAAAAACAAACACTAGATACTTACCTACCGCTGTCTGTCCCCGGCGCTCTGCTTCTCTGCACTCCTCCTGCTCGAGTAACGGTTAAAGGATCTGGGAATGTTTAGCTTGAAAAAAGAAGACTGAGAGGAGACTTAATAGCTGTCTACAAATATCTGAAGGGCTGTCACAGGGTAGAGGGATCATCTTTATTCTCATTTGCACAAGGAAAGACTAGAAGCAATGGGATGAAGCTGAATGGGAGGAGACACAGATTAGATATTAGTAAAAACTTTTTGACAGTGAGGGTGATCAATGACTGGAAGAGGCGGCCACGAGAGGTGGTGAGTTCTCCTTCAATGGAAGTGTTCAAACAGAGGCTGGACAGACGTGTCTGAGATGGTTTAGTGACTCCTGCACTGAGCAGGGGGTTGGACAAGATGACCCTGGAGGTCCCTTCCAACTCTACGATTCTATGATTCTACGGTGATAAAGGAGCTGCCTAGATGGAACAAGTCATCTCTTACACATCTCTTGAGATTCACAAATCAGAACATTGTTACAGACTTTTTGCAGATTTACACACATAATAACTCATTTCCACTTACTAGGGTCCGTGCATTGCTGACGGCACCATGGGGTGCAGCACTTCTGCTGTCCAAGGCAGTCTCTGTCAGAGTTACATAGAGGTTCTTCAACAGGGGCCATGCACCGAGTGAGCGGAATGGGGCAGGATCCAGGTTTTTCTGTAATAGTATAAAATTAACGTAAGTCACATTTGATATTTCGCAGTCTCATTCTCAGGTAACGTTACTGTATGTCGAAGAATGAAGGATGTTCTCCTTCAGCTGATCACTACAAACTAACGTCTGGCCAGCGTTTCTCCCAGTCAAAAGCAGAAGGAAAGAAGGGGGGCTGTAATGGGCGCAGCTGGATGAAAGCCCCCACATGACTGCGTTGCCAAGAAGGGAGTTTTAGAGTTTTGAATAAAAAAAAGGGATCTTATAGGTGATTGGTGGAAATTTTTGAATAAGGGGTGGACCTAGTGGGGAAAGGAGGCAGGGGCTGGAGAAGTGCGGGAAGGATCACTTGTGAGGTGAATCATCAGGAGAGAAGAAGTGTGCAGCTACTCACCATGGCCTCCATAGACAGCCTCGTGGAGCAGCTGCGCAGGGAATCCAGGTCCAGGAGCGATGGATGGCTGGAAGAGCAGCTCACCAGGCTGCTGGGCGACTGCGGGAGCCGGGGCAGCAGGACCAGGAGAACCCGGCCCCCAGAAAGATTGTCCCCCGACATGTCACCGCGCGGCAGGCGCAGGCCGCGGAGCCCCTCCGGGGACCCTGCGGGGGCTGCGGGACGCGGCGCGACCATCCTGCCCGTCCCCCCCTCCGGCAGGAATCCACCCGGCGGCTCTGCCGGCGCGAGGCGGCGACGTGGAGCGGCGACCAGCCAGGCACGGCCCGATGCCAGGGCCGCAGCGGAAGCCAGGGCCGCAACGGAAGTGCGGCCTAGTCCGGGAGCGAGCAGCGGTGCGGCGCCCTCTAGCGGTGCCAGAAGCAGCCGGAGCACAGCGCGGGCAGCGGCGGCAGAGTCAGGAGGAGAAGGGAGCACAGCGACGTCAGCGGTGAGGGCCGCACAGGTAGTGCGGCCTAGTCCGGGATCGAGGGGAAGTGCGGCGCCCCCCAGCGGCGCCAGGAACAGCAGACTTACAGCACAGTCAGCGGCGGCGACAACAGGAGGAGCCAGGAGTCCAGCGACGGCAGCAGTGAGGGGGAGCTATGGAGCAGCGGTGACAGCGGCGGGCTCACCTCCCCTAGGTGGGCCTGGCAGCGGCACGAGACGACAGAGTAGGGCGACGGGCAGGCTGGCATCGGTGGTTCAGCTGGGCCCGGGACGCGTTGGTCGTGGGGCAGGTGCCGGTCGGGCAAGTAGGCCAGGAGGCCGAGGTGGATTGCAAACAGCCGTCAGGTCAAGATCCGCCAGGAGGTCCAGCGACAGGAGTGTATCGCCAGTCTCGGTCCCCCCTGGTGACGTGGAGGCCAGGGGCGCGGGCCTGGGGCAATTCAGCGGCAGCGACGACCCCGGATCTGAGAGCGAACATCCAGAAGATGGCGAACAGCGGGATTCCGGAGACACGGCTGGTGGGGACACAGCACCTGCGCAGCCTCGTGAGTACATGTCTATTCCTATTTCGGTGCCGGGTACGGTGGGGTTAGTGGAGGGGGTAGGGGATGCTGGTTCTGGGCTTCCTGGCGTTAGAGAGCTTTTGGCAGGTATGTCGCATATTTTGAGGCGATTGGACGCGGGGCCAGCAAGTAATATGGGAGGGTCACCTGCTGGGGCTTGGTTGGTGGATCCTGTTAGTACAGCCGGGGGAGGGGGCTCCGGTGAATTAGTGAGGTCTGGGGCGGCCGCGTCGGCCCAGGCAGCTGGGGTGTCAGTGTCGGTTCAAACGGAGACGGGTAAGAAGGATGAGATAAAGTTGGATGATCGGGCAAAAGGGGAGGTCTTTGTGTGCTTTGAGGGTCCCCTCGGTGCCCATTTAAAGAAGGAGGTGAAGGAGAAGATCTGGAAGGATGAATTTGTTGAGATTTTCTCCCTCCTCCCTTTGGAAAAATTTAATCTGGACAAAGGGAAAAAAGATGATAGCAAAAAGGAAGAGGAGGAAAAAAGGCGTTGGCGCCTGATTCCGCAAACGTTTGTTAATTGGCAACAGGCTTTTGCTATCTTGGCCAGTGTGATAGGAGAAAAATTCCCGGAAAATTGCTCGGGTCTTTTCTGTTACTTTGATTCTATTGGTGAGGCACATCGTACGTATGGGGGCCAGGCTTGGCAGCGTTACGATGAACAATTCAGGCAGCGGAAGGCGGTTAGGCCTGAGATAAAATGGGAGCATAAGGACATTGGATTGTGGCTGAAGGTGATGGCCCCTGTGAGGTACGGGCAGTCCTTTCAAGGGGGCGCGGGGAGTAGTAGTCAGCAATCAGGACAAGGGGGAGGAGGAGGACAGGGGTATCAAGGGGCGAAGGAAAAAACGGGAACGTGCTGGCAGTTCAATGACGGCCAGTGCAAGTATGGCAATACCTGCAGGTTTAAGCACGTGTGTTCCCATTGTAGCGGAGCTTCACACGGGGCTTCAAAATGTTTCAGAAAAGCAAGGGGCAAGCCAGCAGGGGGTAGCGGTCATGGGGGTGACGCCGGTGAGGCTTCAAAAGATGGCCCCTTATCTAAGTAGATATCCGGACCGGTTGAAGGCGGTGGTGATTAGGGACGGTTTTGCTGAAGGTTTTAGGATTCCTCACCCGAATCATACGGTCCCCTTTTCTACAAAAAATCTGAGGTCAGCAAGTTTACATGCGGATGTTGTTTCGAGTAAGTTAGCAAAAGAGGTGGAGTTAGGAAGAATGGCGGGCCCGTTTAGTTCGCTGCCTATGGAAGGGGTGATCGTTTCTCCATTGGGGGTGGTGCCCAAGAAGGAGCCAAATAAGTTTCGTTTAATCCAGCACCTATCGTACCCAAAAGGTTGTTCTGTTAACGATGGCATTGCGGAGGAATTATGCTCGGTTGTATACACGTCGTTCGATGCGGCAGTGCAATGGGTTCGTATGTACGGAGCGGGGGCCTTGATGGCGAAGACAGACATCGAGTCTGCCTTTCGGCTTCTGCCGGTACATCCGGAGAGCATTCCGTTACTAGGTTGTTTTTGGAATGGAGAATTTTATTTAGACAGGTGTTTGCCGATGGGCTGTTCCATTTCTTGCTCGTTGTTTGAAACTTTCAGTACTTTTTTGGAATGGGTTGTTAGAGACGTTTCTGATGTTGCTTCGGTCATTCATTATTTGGATGACTTCATGTTTGTGGGCCCCCCGGACTCTGCGGTTTGCGGTAATTTATTGGCCACCATGGAATGGGTGTCCGGGCATTTCGGGGTCCCTTTGGCGCAGGAGAAAACAGAGGGTCCCTGTACGGTCTTAAGTTTTCTCGGGATTCTTATCGATTCTAGAAAGATGGAATGCAGGTTGCCCGACGACAAATTGTTGTTGCTGAAGCAGGAGGTGTCCAGAATCGGAAAATTGAGGAAAGTGACGTTGAAGGAGTTACAGTCGTTGCTAGGGCGCTTAAATTTTGCGTGCCGGATCATGCCTATGGGCCGGATTTTTTGCCGAAGGTTGTCCAGAGCTACGGCGGGAGTCCGTGCAGCTCATCATTTCATACGTTTGAGCCGGGAGCACAAGGACGATCTGTTGGTTTGGCAGCGTTTCTTGGAAAATTATAATGGCAGATCATTGATTCAGCAGGAGGATTTGAACGCCTTTGATTGTGAAATTTATACGGACGCAGCAGGGGGAGCCGGTTATGGCGCCTACTGTGCAGGAAAATGGAGTGTCGGAGTGTGGCCGGAAGAATGGCGGCAAAACGGGCTAACCAAAAATTTGGCATTGTTGGAGTTGTTCCCAATTGTAGTGGCAGCGTTTATTTGGGGCGAGAATTTTAAGGATCGTCGGGTACGATTCCATTGTGATAACTTGAGTGTCGTGTCAGTTATCAACAGTTTATCTTCCTCTTCTCCCCCCGTGATTAGGTTGGTTAGGGAATTGGTGTTGAGGTGTTTGGAATTGAATTCGTGGATTTCGGCGGTGCATGTACCAGGTGTCCAAAACAATATAGCTGATGCTTTATCTCGTTTTCAGTGGGACCGATTCCGGGAACTGGCGCCAGATTCGGAACCTACAGGAGCGGGATGTCCTTCGCATCTGTGGCAGATTGTTGCGGAAGGGGAGGTCGCTTGATACAGGCCTCACTGTCGAGCAGGACATGGTCGGATTATGCAGCGGCGTGGGAGATGTGGGAAGGTTGGTTGGTCCAATGCGGCCCAGTGGAATCCGACGGCGATAAGATTATGGCTCTGCTGGCTTTGATGGGTAAGGCGGCCGAATGGGGATGGTCCGTTTCGAGGTTAAACAAAGTTGTTGCGGGTCTGGCCTTTGGTTTTCGGTTGCAAGGTTCAGCTGATCTGACAAAAGATTTTTTGATAAGGCAGGCTTTGAAGGGTTTTCGGAAGGGCAATGTGTCTTTTGATAAGCGTAGGCCGATTTCTTTTGGTATGCTGGAACGGCTTGGGGAGGCTTTGGGCGGTATTTGTAGTTCGCAGTTTGAGGTTGTATTGTTTAGGTTAGCCTTCTCTTTAGCGTTCTTTGGCGCTTTGCGCCTGGGGGAGCTGGTGTCCCCAAATAAAAATAAGGTGGGTGGTCTGTTAGCGGAAGATGTTGACTTTTGGGCAGGAGGTATTGTATTTTGGATCAGGCGTTCTAAGACTGATCAGCTTGGTAGGGGTAGGCGAGTGGTGCTGGGGAGAGTTGACGGTAGCGGGATGTGCCCGCAGCACTGTTTGGAATCTTATTGGCGTCTGTCGGCACTGAGGGCAGGCCCTTTGTTACGACATCAGAACGGGGAATTTTTGTCGCGCTACCAATTTACGGCGCTGTTGAAGAGGGGTTTGGGATCGTTGGGTGTTGACCCGAAGAATTTCGGGTCGCATTCATTTCGAATTGGTGCTGCGTCCGAGGCGGATGGTCTGGGCCTAGGCGTTGATGTTATCAAAAGAATAGGCAGATGGAGTTCGGATCGATATCTGTCTTATATTAGGAATTAGGTCTGTGGGGGAGAGAGCCTTGTTATGGTGTTAATCATTGTTGTGTTTTTTCAGGTCGAACCTCCCTCCTGGCATGGATTATCGGACATTCATTTGTTCATTGGGGTGCGCTTCGTGCGGATGTCAGGCGAAATGGTAGGCAATTAGGCTTTGTAAGGGATTCGGTGGTTATTAGATGGTTGGGATTCCGGGGTATGTTATGGCGGAGTTTGTTGCCGGCAGTTGCCAACGCCGTTAGATTGGATCGACCCCCGGACATTTTGGTGGTTCACCTTGGAGGAAATGATTTGGGAGTTAGGCCAGTGAGGGAGTTGATCAGAGACATTCGTTTTGATTTTTTACGGTTGTGGGTATCTTTCCCGGGTGTTGTGACGGTGTGGTCGGACATTGTACCAAGGCGGAAGTGGCGTGATGTACGGTCCCATAGAGGGATCAATAGAGCCCGGGTGAAGCTGAATAGGGCGGTGGCAGGATTTGTGTCTCGGAACGGGGGTATTGCCGTTAGACATTTGGAGCTGGAGGATGGGATTGGCAATTATTGGAGGGATGATGGAGTGCATCTTAATGATGTTGGTATGGATTTATGGGCACTCGGGCTACAGGAAGGAGTCGAGAGAGCTTTGGTGGCGGTGGGGCACTCACGAGCCTGAGGTGGTCAGGGCTGTTCGTGTGTGGCGGGGGGTGGGGTTCTTGGAGGTGGTGATGACGTTTTTACGGGGTTGATCTGGCTTTTGTTTACGGGCTCTGGACGGGGAATTTACCTCGGGAGCTTTGGGGTTTTGGTTTGCCCGAAATGGGTTACATGGTGCCCTTGAGCTGGTGGTCACGGCTGAGGGTAAAGAAGTGTTTGGTTTTAAAGTTGGTGGTGGCTTTATGCCTATTTTTGAGCCAGATTTCTTACCCCCAAGAACCCTCCCCTCCAGGTTTTTACATATGGTATATATGTTGTTATTTATGTTATTGTTTGTTTAATAAAATGGCCGCTGTGGCCAAAATTATCCAAAGAAATTTACGTGTTGGTGTTTAATTTAAATTTACAGGAGAAGGGGAGAATGGCCCCCTGGGGATGGGGTGGGGGTCAGGAAGATTGAGTACGGGAAAGACCCTGTTTTGGCGATACGCGGTCAAGAAGGGGGGCTGTAATGGGCGCAGCTGGATGAAAGCCCCCACATGACTGCGTTGCCAAGAAGGGAGTTTTAGAGTTTTGAATAAAAAAAAGGGATCTTATAGGTGATTGGTGGAAATTTTTGAATAAGGGGTGGACCTAGTGGGGAAAGGAGGCAGGGGCTGGAGAAGTGCGGGAAGGATCACTTGTGAGGTGAATCATCAGGAGAGAAGCCCACCCTCCCTCCCTTTATTGTGGATTAGTTTAAGTGAACAGTTTGATGGAGGGGTAGCCGGGGAGTTGGGTTTTTTCTCATCTCGGTTTTTTAATCAGTTATTGCCAGAGGGGAGTTTTCGTTATCATTGTCACAGTGGCAGTTTTGGCGGGGGGTGGGGTTCTTGGAGGTGGTGATGACGTTTTTACGGGGTTGATCTGGCTTTTGTTTACGGGCTCTGGACGGGGAATTTACCTCGGGAGCTTTGGGGTTTTGGTTTGCCCGAAATGGGTTACATGGTGCCCTTGAGCTGGTGGTCACGGCTGAGGGTAAAGAAGTGTTTGGTTTTAAAGTTGGTGGTGGCTTTATGCCTATTTTTGAGCCAGATTTCTTACCCCCAAGAACCCTCCCCTCCAGGTTTTTACATATGGTATATATGTTGTTATTTATGTTATTGTTTGTTTAATAAAATGGCCGCTGTGGCCAAAATTATCCAAAGAAATTTACGTGTTGGTGTTTAATTTAAATTTACAGGAGAAGGGGAGAATGGCCCCCTGGGGATGGGGTGGGGGTCAGGAAGATTGAGTACGGGAAAGACCCTGTTTTGGCGATACGCGGTCATGGGGCTAGCAACACTTCCATCAATTTCCTGCTCCTTTTAGCTTTTCTCCATATCTACCAGGCCTCACAGAAGACCAAACCTACAGAATGGCCCATAGTGCACCCTGGAACTGCTTCCCCTATATGTTTGTCCTGGTGATGGGACTTCAGCAGTGATGGGTGACAATGCATTGTGGATGTTTTTTCCTAGACATTAGAACAGATGGGGTGGTCACTGGTGTCCAGAGGGGGTATCCTCAGATCCATAAACCAAAGGTGAAATGTGTATAGATAAGGGCACAGTAGAGACTAACAAATGCATTCACGTCAAATTCAATACGAGTGGAATTTGACAAATATCCGTATTCGCCAACATTCATCATTTTTGTGCTGCGATCCCTCTGGCCTCCATTTTCTGAACCAAAAAAGACTATTAAAGTATTAAAAAAGAAAGAAACCTAAACTCGCCGCTCACCTATCCAACTCCTCTGCTCCTCGTAGCCACCCATCCGATCCTCGTCACATCTTCAGATTGCCATCTGTCATGGTGAAACCCCATTGCCTCTCCCACTAGACTGGAACCTCCGAGTATGATAGCCTGGAAGGGTTCTGTGCAGGTGTGGAAGATCACAGCGTCAAGATGTCATGGCATTACTATGCCACGACATGTGCTGTGACTTTTCTAGGCACACGCGGAGAAACCTACTGGGCCCATCCAACCGAGAAGCTGCAGCTGAGCATGAGAGACCTGGAGAATTCAGCATACCTGACAGCAATCTGGAGATGTGACGAGGATCGGAAGGGTGACAGTAAGGAGCAGAAGATCCAGAGAAATGAGTGGTGAGGTGGGCATAAGGAGAGACTCCAGATCACAATAAGGGACATTAAATTTGTGGACAATAACGTGACTGGGAATCGATTTTTCCAGGAATATCTGCACAAACGCGTGAATTTGATTTTTTCCTGATCTGCTCATCTATGGGTGACAGGAATCAGTCTCCCATTTATTTTTGCGTAGCACAGAGGGTTTTGGTATTTTATAGGCCATCATGAACCCTACAAGACATTTGTGCGTAAAATTTCCATTTAATCAGACAAAAGAATACAAGTATGTAAAATATATAGTGATAACGTGGACCGGACCGGGTTTTGCCCCTGGTCGTTTCATGTAATCTATAAATTATAATTTTAGAGTAGTAAATCGAGATTAATCAAATTCACCTCAAATTTTGGAAATGTCCACATTTGTGATTTTCTTCCTAAAAATGCAGCAGAACAGCCACCTCTTCCAGATTGTCCAGGGCAGACAACAGGAGTGAAGATAGCAGTATTCTCGCTTCACCGCTCACCAGTACCGCCACCACATATCCCCTTCTAATCTTTCACTATCTCCCTCTTAGGCCAGTCCCACACGTCCAGATAATTCCGGTACCGGAAAAATTGGTACCGGAATTATCCGTGTGTCCGTGTGCTCCCGTGGTACATCAGTGTGGCACACGTGCGCCATCCGTGTGCTGCCCGTGTGCCGACTGGGTACCACACGCACCGTGCAGGAGACAGTGCTACAGTTAAGCGCTGTCTCCTGCATATGGTGCTGAAGCCGCCATTCATTTCTTCTCTCCAGCATCGTTCGCTGGAGAGAAGATATGAAAAATCTTTTTTTTGGGGGAGTGTTTAAAATAAATATCCCTGTCCCCAACCCCCTCCCACCCCCTGTACGCCCCCCTCCCCCCCCGCTGTTAATAAAATACTTACCCGGCTCCCTCGCTGGCGCTGCTTCCTGTCCTCGCCGCAGCTTCTCCTGTATGAGCGGTCACGTGGTGCCGCCTATTACAGTGATGAATATGGGGCTCCAGCTCCCATACGTGACCGATCATACAGTAGAAGGTGCAGCCAGAACAGGAAGCAGCGCCAGCCAGCGAGGGAGCCAGGTAAGTATTTTATTAACAGCGGGGGGGCGCACAGGGGGTGGGAGGGGGTTGGGGACAGGGATCTTTATTTTAAATGACCCCCCCCCCCCCAAAAAAAAAAAAAGATTTTTCATATCTTCTCTCCAGCGAACGATGCTGGAGAGAAGAAATTAATAGCGGCTTCAGCACCACGCTGGGGGGACAGCGCTTACTGTAGCGCTGTCTCCTGCACGGCACACGGACTGCACACGAACAACATTGACTTTAATGGGTCCGTGTAATACGTGCGCTCCAACGAACACTGACATGTCTCCGTGTTTTCCAAACGGACACACGGTACGTGAAAACACGCTGACATGTGCAGAGACACATTGATTTTAATGTGTCTACGTGAGTCAGTGTCTCCGGTACGTGAGGAAATTGTCACCTCACGTACAGGAGCCACTGATGTGTGAAACCGGCCTTACACTGGTCTCTTCTGTTCCTCCTGACAGGCCATGTCTTCTTCTACACCTTAGTCCACTCTTCACCAGCCGGACTCAGCAGGCTTCAGAAGACTTATGTCATAATATCTTGACTGTCCCTCACTCAGCACAAAGTGAAGGAAAACATGGAAGAGGACATTGTTTGCTATGAAGACTGGAAGGATTCAGAGTATGAGGAGTCAACGGAAGACCAGGGTGAACCTACAATGGTGGGAAAGGTGACTGACACGAGGGTATTTCCTTTTTTTAACTCACTCTTTTTATTATGCTCCGAGGTCTGGAGAGACCCCACAACATAATCAGGCACATTCATGTCACATTATATGATTTCCCTACCATTAACGTAAGTGTGAAGCTGGAGAAGGTCATATTTACCGTTCTTCACCGCCGTGCACTGCAGGATGTTGCCATGGGACAGACAGCACTTCTGCTCCGGCAGGCAGTCAGAGTCTCGGCTGCACAGGGTCTTGTTGAGGTAGGAACAGGACAAGTCCTGCAGACCGGTGGGGCACACGCCCGGGTGTTCTGCAGATATAAAAAGTACAAGACGTGTCACCCCTGGCTCCATGATGTACAAGGACGGGCCTTTTGTGGAATGAGTTGACGTTTTCATTGGTATCATGTTGGGAACCACTTCACCCATGACAGATGGGGAGATGGGTTGAAAGAAGGAGCCACATCTCTCTATCTAAACCGTTAAATGGACATATAAGGGGTTAAATTCCATAGATGGCCAACCACACAAATCCCTTCCGTAGGAACCATCTGTGTGCACCAGCCGACCCCAGCCTCTGATTGTGGTGAATGGAGGTGGTCAACATGACACATATACATCATGGAGCACCAAATAGCAAACCTTCAAGACAGATGTATACACCATGGAGACATACAGGGTCAACCGCTTCCTGACCTTGTTAATTGTATGCACTAGGTAGGGTCAAGTCAACAAGATCAGATTGCTGCTGTTTAACCATTTAAGCCCTGTGGCAAATCACTGATGGTGGCACCTTCCCACCCTCTTGTTTTCCTTCAAACTTCACCCTCCTCTTTATTAACAGCTCTGACTTCCTGAAAAGGCTGAAATTGGTTGGAAAGGAAGCAGGTGGGAAGGTGTACTTAAATGTTTGACCGCCATGATACACTGGAGCGCCTGTACTTGGTTTGAACAGTCATTCTGTGCTGACAGTCCCTTTAAATGCCGCCATTGCTACCGTGATGTGATTGCAGGTTGACAGTGGGTTGTTGTCAGCGATTCGGCTGAAGCAGAACATTATTGTCTCTATATACCGCAATGCTGTATTATTACAGTGCGTACAACAAGCAATCAGACAATGGCAGATTAAAGTCCCATGAAAGACTTAAATATAAAAGGAAACTATTGAAAAACAAAAAACTAATGTAGATACCTCTCCCGACTGCACATTAAAAACAAACAGTATATTTCACCTATTTCATTCTGATCTGTCAAAACACAAAGTGAAGCTAACCCGTCATGTAAATGCCATAAAGAGAAAACAAAGTTGTGCAGTAAAAGTAACGAAAGTATCGCCCTGCAAATGTATCAGAAAAATGTTGTTGCTCCTGCTGAAATCTTCGAACCTCCTACACTAGGTCGTGGCTTCCAGGTTTGATAGACCATGAGGATTCTGTGCGACCTCAGAAGGTAACGGCATCATGAAGTCACAGCGTCACGCATATGTGCAGAACCCTCTGGACGGGTGACGGGGAGTAGTGGAGGGGTCGGAGATGTGACAAGGACCAGAAGGGTGACAAGGAGTAGTGAAGGGGCCGGAGATGTGACGAGAATCAGACGGGTAACAGGGAGTAGTGGAGGGGCCGGAGATGTGATGAGGACCAGACGGGTGATGGGGAGTAGTGGAGGGGCCAGAGCTGTGACGAGGACCAGACGGGTGATGGGGAGTAGTGGAGGGGCCGGAGATGTGACAAGGATCGGACGGGTAACAGGGAGTAGTGGAGGGGCCGGAGATGTGATGAGGACCAGACGGGTGATGGGGAGTAGTGGAGGGGCCGGAGATGTGACGAGGACCAGACGGGTGATGGGGAGTAGTGGAGGGGCCGGAGATGTGACAAGGATCGGACGGGTAACAGGGAGTAGTGGAGGGGCCGGAGAAGTGATGAGGACCAGACGGGTGATGGGGAGTAGTGGAGGGGCCGAGATGTGACGAGGACCAGACGGGTGATGGGGAGTAGTGGAGGGGCCGGAGATGTGACGAGGACCAGACGGGTGATGGGGAGTAGTGGAGGGGCCGGAGATGTGACGAGGACCAGACGGGTGATGGGGAGTAGTGGAGGGGCCGGAGATGTGACAAGGATTGGACAGGTGACAGGGAGTTGTGGAGGGGCCGGAGATGTGATGAGGACCAGACGGGTGATGGGGAGTAGTGGAGGGGCCGGAGATGTGACGAGGACCAGACGGGTGATGGGGAGTAGTGGAGGGGCCGAAGATGTGATGAGGACCAGACGGGTGATGGGGAGTAGTGGAGGGGCCGGAGCGATGACGAGGACTGGATGGGTAATGGGGAGTTGTGAAGGGGCTGGGGATGTGACAAGGACTGGAAGGGTGACAAAGAGTAGTGAAGGGGCCGGAGATGTGACAAGGACCGGAAGGGTGACAGGGAGTAGTGGAGGGTCCGGAGATGTGATGAGGACCAGACGGGTGATGGGGAGTAGTGGAGGGGCCGGAGATGTGACGAGGACCAGACGGGTGATGGGGAGTAGTGGAGGGGCCGGAGATGTGACGAGGACCAGACGGGTGATGGGGAGTAGTGAAGGGGCCGGAGATGTGACGAGGACCAGACGGGTGATGGGGAGTAGTGGAGGGGCCGGAGATATGATGAGGACTGGATGGGTGATGGGGGCTAGTAGAGGAGTCAGAGATATGACAAGGACTGGATGGGTGATGGGGACTAGTGGAGGGGCTGGAGATGTGACGAGGACCAGTTTGGTGACCGAGATTAGTGGAGGGGCCGGAGATATAACGAAGATCGGACAGGTGACAGGGAGTTGTGGAGGGGCCGGAGATGTGACGAGGACTGGACTGGTGATGGGGAGTAGTGGAGGGGCCGGAGGTATAATGAGGATCGGACGGGTGACAGGGAGTAGTGGAGGGGCCGGAGATATGACGAGGACCGGATTAGTGACAGGGAGTAGTGGAGGGGCCGGAGATATGACGAGGATCGGATGGGTGACAGGGAGTAGTGGAGTGTTATGACCTGGTGGTAAGGACAATTATGGACCTGGTGTTAAGAGCACACGGAATGACCTAATAGTTACTAATAATATAGGACGAGCTCTGAGATGTGGGAACTCTGCTGACCGCAATCCCTAATCCTATCACACACACTAGAAATAGCCGTGGATTGCTCCTAACGCTCCCTATGCAACTCGACACAGCCTAAGGAAGTAGCTAGCCCTAGAGATAGAAAAATAAAGCCTACCTTGCCTCAGAGAAATTCCCCAAAGGAAAAGGCAGCCCCCCACATATAATGACTGTGAGTAAAGATGAAAATTACAAACACAGAGATGAAATAGATTTAGCAAAGTGAGGCCCGACTTACTGAACAGACAGAGGATAGGAAAGGTAACTTTGCGGTCAGCACAAAAAACTACAAAAAGACCACGCAGAGGGCGCAAAAAGACCCTCCGCACCGACTCACGGTGCGGAGGCGCTACCTCTGCGTCCCAGAGCTTCCAGCAAGCAAGACAAAAATCAAAATAGCAAGCTGGACAGAAAAATAGCAAACCAGAGAAAAACAAGCAGGAACTTAGCTTCTGCTGGGAAGACAGGTCACAGGAACGATTCAGGAGAGAACTAGACCAATACTGGAACATTGACAGGTGGCATGGAGCAATGATCTAAGTGGAGTTAAATAGAGCAGCCAGCTAACGAATTAACCTCGTCACCTGTGGAAGGAAACTCAGAAGCCGCAGCTCCACTCACAACCACCAGAGGAAGCCCATGGACAGAACCAGCCGAAGTACCATTCATGACCACAGGAGGGAGCTTGACAACAGAATTCACAACAGTGGAGGGGCTGAAGGTATAATGAGGATCGGACAGGTGACAAGGAGTAGTGAAGGGGCCAGAGATATGACAAGGACTGGACGGGTGACAGGGAGTAGTGGAGGGGCCGGAGATATGACAAGGACTGGACGGGTGACGGGGAGTAGTGGAGGGGCTGGAGATATGACAAGGACTGGACGGGTGACAGGGAGTAGTGGAGGGGCCGGAGATATGACAAGGACTGGACGGGTGACGGGGAGTAGTGGAGGGGCTCGAGATGTGAGATGTGATGAGGACTGGACCTGTGATGAGGAGTAGTGGAGGTGCTGGAGATGTGAGTGTTGAGGTGAGTATAAAGAATTTTTTCTTTTCTTACATCCTCTGTTTATTATACTGTGGGGTCTGGAGAGCCCCCAGATAATAACTTCTTAACTTCTTTGGGGATTCATTACAATGGCTGACCCACTCATCTCTAGTTGCATATCCCCCCCAAAAAAAATCCCCACTGAACTGAAAAATAATGGTAACAGGACATTTCTACTGCACACAAATGAAATGCACTTGTCACTACTATTTTTTTTTAGCATATTATGTGACAGTATGAGAAATGTTGTTCAAAGTTACTCATCCAATAAAAAAAATAATTGAGCTGTCACCCACGACGGTACTTAGATAAAAAAAATAAATAAATAAAATAAAGTGAAATTGTTGGCGACAGAAGGGGGTTAGTGGCCCTTGAGGGCCGAGTGTGAGTTATGTAGGAATATCCACTTAATATGTGTAAGACGTGTACTCTAAGTGGACGCCTGTTAGTGGAGTGGAGTTGTGGCTTCCGTAGAGTTATCGAGGACCTCGGTGAGCGGCTGATCCCATTTTCTTAGGTGTTAAGTTCTGTTCATAGCTCTGTAACATTAGACAGCACCATCACTTTGTGCACATTGAACCCATGAAGACTGCGCCTCATCGTGGTGTCCCAACCCTCAAGGATGGAAGGTGGAGCTGAATATGTTCTACGATTGTCGTTTTAAGGTGAACTACATAAAGACCCCAAATTTAACTGCTACCCTTGGGGTCTTGCTAAGTGGTTGTGTTGTGTGGCCATGAAGATGAGTAGAGATGCAGAGAAAACCCGACCCAAGACGGGAGAGCAAAGAGCAAAATAAGAAAAAGATCCACTAGGACAATGGCAGGAAGACATGGAAGGGCGCACGGAGTGGCTACTGGAGGGTGGCTGCAGATCGGGGCACTTTACAGCGGGGCGTTGGGGTGGTTGGCCTAATGATCTCCCCGAGGACATATTCTGCCCCAGGCAATAAAGCTACAAACAGCAGCCCCATGGTGACAAAGCGTCATTCCTGGTAACATCCGGTCACTCGTGTATCTGGCATTACCTTTTTCTGGCTTCACACATTTCAGTCCTTTCTGTTCGCAGCATTTCTTATCCCCGGTGCAGTCGCTGTCCTGTGCACACGCCGTCGCAATGATTTTCTTCTTTGGTGCTGGACACTGTCCGGGCTTCACTACAAGAGACAGAGCAGCCTCCGGTCAGACCGAGCTCCTAGAATGCAGTGATGGTGAGGAGCACATGCCTTGTATTCCACTCTGCAGAATCTATCATGGGTGGTCTCCTCTCTACAACCTATATCATTCTCTTCCACCTTCTACAGTCTCTGCGCTTTCCTCCCTATCTACAGGTATATGATCTGCCCTCCATGAGCATGTAGATGCTTTCCTCTCTCCTCATACTGCCATTTGGGAGCAATGACAGAAGTAGCTAGACTCATGACCACTGTACTGCTCATGTATGGCTGCTTATATATCTCTAGATTGTATGGAAAACCTGAGAAAAGTTTTTTTAATCACATTTACTGCTATATTTGTATTTTTTCTGACCACCACTTTAAAATGAGCAGCACAATAATTAGAAACCACAAGAAATCGGGAAATCGATCTGCAGAGCCCTGGTTGTGTGACAAAGTCAGCAGTCTGCAGAGGTGAAGCTCTGGGAATCTGTCTGCGGGGAGCCATGTTGTCTCTTTGATTTGTAGGTGCGACGTCTTCATTGAGGTTTAATGAACACATGACGCCATTCTGAACCTACTAATCAGAAGACATGCAGACAGGGCGCAGGTAGGGTGCAGGTCGGCCCCGCTTCTTTCTGGCGGCCTGTCGATCAGAGTCCTATGAATAGATTTGCTCATCTGAAGAAGTCATGTTACATTTCGGAAGGCGAAACAATGGTGTGATGAGACCTGATGTAGTGCGACACGCCATGACACCCCCCAGGATAGATTTCTCTGCCTACTTATAGGGGAGTAGAGCGGACCCCGCAGTCCCACCCAGCTCTCTGCAGGTACTCTCAGCACCATAGGAGGATCAGCATTTCACTCCCGCCTCACTTTCGCCTCCTTTTTTTTCCTTTTGCATCTCCATAAAGCTGAGAGTTATTGTCCCATCACCAACATATGTTATCAGTCCAAAGGACTGACCGAGAAGTGAGACCACGGCCGCCATGTCCTCACCTGTCACTGTCGAGGTGCACTGATAGCGGCATTTACTAAAGCAGCAGCGGTCGGTTCCTTGGCACTGACTATCGCTGTGGCACTCATAAGGCGCGGGCTTCACATAGATACACATCGAATCGTCGAAACACGGGCAGGGGTTCAGCTTAGCTGCAGAGAGAAAACACAAGACGATAATCCCTTCTTATCACTACATAATAATGGAAATAATACTGCCCCCTGTGGTCACCAATGGTAACGATAATACTGCCCCCTGTGGTCACCAATGGTAACTATAAGGCCGGGGACACACACAACGTATAAAAAAACGGTCCGTTTTTGACGGAGGAGAATCGCAAAAATTTTTAGAAAACAGTGATCCGAGTGCAGTGCGAGGATGCGATTTTCTCGCATCAAATGATCCGTGTGACATCCGTATGGCATCCGTACTGCGTGTTTTTATCGCAGGCTTGCAAAACCAACATACGCCAATACAAGGGATCCATGTGTCAAAAACAAACAAACATATATACTGTCTATATATATATATATATATGTCAGTAGACACATATATGTATATATATTATTATTTATTCCAGTGCTATACAGCTTGAAAGCCGGTAATTCAATTATCGGCTTTTGCTTTCTCCTTCCTAAACCCGACATGATATGAGACCTGGTTACATACAGTAAACCATGTCTTCTCCCCATTTTTTTTGCATATTCCACACTACTAATGTCAGTAGTGTGTATCTGCAAAATTTGGCCGTTCTAGCTATTAAATTATGGGGTTAAATGGCGGAAAAAATTGGCGTGGGCTCCTGCGCAATTTTCTCCGCCAGAGTAGTAAAGCCAGTGACTGAGGGCAGATATTAATAGCCTGGAGAGGGTCCACGGTTATTGCCCCCCCCCCCTGGCTAAAAACATCTGCCCCCAGCCACCCCAGAAAAGGCACATCTGGAAGATGCGCCTATTCTGGCACTTGGCCACTCTCTTCCCATTCCCGTGTAGCGGTGGGATATGGGGTAATGAAGGGTTAATGCCACCTTGCTTTTGTAAGGTGACATTAAGCCTAATTAATAATGGAGAGTCGTCAATTATGACACCTATCCATTATTAATCCAATTGAATGAAAGGGTTAAATAAAAGACAAACACATTATTTAAAATTATTTTAATGAAATAAAAACAATGGTTGTTGGAGTATTTTATTCTACGCCCAATCCAGTCACTGAAGACCCTCGTTCTGTAAGTAAAAAAACATAATAAACCACCAATATACTTACCCTCCGCAGATCTGTAACGTCCAACGATGTAAATCCATCTGAAGGGGTTAAAATATTTTGCAGCCAGGAGCTTTGCTAATGCAATGCTGCTCCTTGCTGCAAAACCCCGGGGAATGAGGCTAAATATAGATCAATGATCTATATTTAGCTTCATTTGCGGTGAGGCGCCCTCTGCTGGCTGTTCATAGATCGTGGGAACTTACCTAGAAAGCTCCCAGGCTCGAGATCATAAGAGGACAACCAGCAGAGGGCGCCTCACCGCAAATGAAGCTAAATATAGATCATTGACCTATATTTAGCTTCATTCCCCGGGGTTTTGCAGCAAGGAGCAGCATTGCATTAGCAAAGCTCCTGGCTGCAAAATATTTTAACCCCTTCAGATGGATTTACATCGTTGGACGTTACAGATCTGCGGAGGGTAAGTATATTGGTGGTTTATTATGTTTTTTTACTTACAGAACGAGGGTCTTCAGTGACTGGATTGGGCGTAGAATTAAATACTCCAACAATCATTGTTTTTATTTCATTAAAATAATTTTAAATAATGTGTTTGTCTTTTATTTAACCCTTTCATTCAATTGGATTAATAATGGATAGGTGTCATAATTGACGCCTCTCCATTATTAATTTGGCTTAATGTCACCTTACAATAGCAAGGTGGCATTAACCCTTCATTACCCCATATCCCACCGCTACACGGGAATGGGGAGAGAGTGGCCAAGTGCCAGAATAGGCGCATCTTCCAGATGTGCCTTTTCTGGGGTGGCTGGGGGCAGGTGTTTTTAGCCAGGGGGGGGGGCCAATAACCATGGACCCTCTCCAGGCTATTAATATCTGCCCTCAGTCACTGGCTTTACTACTCTGGCGGAGAAAATTGTGCGGGAGCCCACGCCAATTTTTTCCGCCATTTAACCCCTTAATTTACTAGGTAGAACGGCCAAATTTTGCATAGCCACACTACTAACATTAGTAGTGTGGAATATGCAAAAAAATGGGGATATGAGATGGTTTACTGTATGTAACCAGGTCTCATATCATGTCGGGTTTAGGAAGGAGAAAGCAAAAGCCGGCAATTGAATTACCGGCTTTCTGCTATATCGCGCTGGAATAAATATTAATACAGTGGGGCAAAAAAGTATTTAGTCAGTCAGCAATAGTGCAAGTTCCACCACTTAAAAAGATGAGAGGCGTCTGTAATTTACATCATAGGTAGACCTCAACTATGGGAGACAAACTGAGAAAAAAAATTCCAGAAAATCACATTGTCTGTTTTTTTAACATTTTATTTGCATATTATGGTGGAAAATAAGTATTTGGTCAGAAACAAAATTTCATCTCAATACTTTGTAATATATCCTTTGTTGGCAATGACAGAGGTCAAACGTTTTCTGTAAGTCTTCACAAGGTTGCCACACACTGTTGTTGGTATGTTGGCCCATTCCTCCATGCAGATCTCCTCTAGAGCAGTGATGTTTTTGGCTTTTCGCTTGGCAACACGGACTTTCAACTCCCTCCAAAGGTTTTCTATAGGGTTGAGATCTGGAGACTGGCTAGGCCACTCCAGGACCTTGAAATGTTTCTTACGAAGCCACTCCTTCGTTGCCCTGGCGGTGTGCTTTGGATCATTGTCATGTTGAAAGACCCAGCCACGTTTCATCTTCAATGCCCTTGCTGATGGAAGGAGGTTTGCACTCAAAATCTCACGATACATGGCCCCATTCATTCTTTCGTGTACCCGGATCAGTCGTCCTGGCCCCTTTGCAGAGAAACAGCCCCAAAGCATGATGTTTCCACCACCATGCTTTACAGTAGGTATGGTGTTTGATGGATGCAACTCAGTATTCTTTTTCCTCCAAACACGACAAGTTGTGTTTCTACCAAACAGTTCCAGTTTGGTTTCATCAGACCATAGGACATTCTCCCAAAACTCCTCTGGATCATCCAAATGCTCTCTAGCAAACTTCAGACGGGCCTGGACATGTACTGGCTTAAGCAGTGGGACACGTCTGGCACTGCAGGATCTGAGTCCATGGTGGCGTAGTGTGTTACTTATGGTAGGCCTTGTTACATCGGTCCCAGCTCTCTGCAGTTCATTCACTAGGTCCCCCCGCGTGTTTCTGGGATTTTTGCTCACCGTTCTTGTGATCATTCTGACCCCACGGGGTGGGATTTTGCGTGGAGCCCCAGATCGAGGGAGATTATCAGTGGTCTTGTATGTCTTCCATTTTCTAATTATTGCTCCCACTATTGATTTCTTCACTCCAAGCTGGTTGGCTATTGCAGATTCAGTCTTCCCAGCCTGGTGCAGGGCTACAATTTTGTTTCTGGTGTCCTTTGACAGCTCTTTGGTCTTCACCATAGTGGAGTTTGGAGTCAGACTGTTTGAGGGTGTGCACAGGTGTCTTTTTATACTGATAACAAGTTTAAACAGGTGCCATTACTACAGGTAATGAGTGGAGGAAAGAGGAGACTCTTAAAGAAGAAGGTACAGGTCTGTGAGAGCCAGAAATCTTGATTGTTTGTTTCTGACCAAATACTTATTTTCCACCATAATATGCAAATAAAATGTTAAAAAAACAGACAATGTGATTTTCTGGATTTTTTTTTCTCAGTTTGTCTCCCATAGTTGAGGTCTACCTATGATGTAAATTACAGACGCCTCTCATCTTTTTAAGTGGTGGAACTTGCACTATTGCTGACTGACTAAATACTTTTTTGCCCCACTGTATATATACATATATGTGTCTCACTGACATATATATATATATATACCTATTCTATGTGTACACATTTATTATACCTATTCTACTGTAACCTGTCAGTGTGATTTTACTGTACACCGCAATGAATTACCGGCTTTTCTCTCTAACACCGCTGCGTATTTCTCGCAAGTCACACTGCTGGTCCGTGTGTGATCCGTATTTTTGGGGCTTCCATAGACTTTCATTGGCGATTCTCGGCCGCGAAACGCTGACAATCGCAGCATGCTGCGATTTCACTCGGATCCTGAATTCGGCCGAGAAAATATCGGATGATGGGAGCTGCCCCATAGATTACCATTGGGATGAGTGCTATGCGATTTTTTATCGCATTGCACTCGTCCGTATTACGGTCTAGTGTGACCCCGGCCTTATACTGCCCCCTGTGGTCACCAATGGTAACTATAATACTGCCCCCCTGTGGTCACCAATGATAACTATAATACTGCCCCCCTGTGGTCACCAATGGTAACTATAATACTGCCCCCTGTGGTCACCAATGGTAACTATAATACTGCCCCTGTGGTCACCAATGGGAACTATAATACTGCCCCCTGTGGTCACAAATGGTAACTATAAAACTACCCCCTGTGGTCACCAATGGTAACTATAATACTGCCCCCCACGGTCACCAATGGTAACTATAATACTGCCCCCCATGGTCACCAATGGTAACTATAATACTGCCCCCCATGGTCAGCAATGGTAACTCTAATACTGCCCCCCATGGTCACCAATGGTAACTATAATACTGCCCCCTGTGGTCACCAATGGTAACTATAATACTGCTCCCTGTGGTCACCAATGGTAACTATAATTCTGCCCCCCATGGTCACCAATGGTAACTATAATACTGCCCCCCATGGTCACCAATGGTAACTATAATACTGCCCCCTGTGGTCACCAATGGTAACTCTAATACTGCCCCCCATGGTCACCAATGGTAACTATAATACTGCCCCCTGTGGTCACCAATGGTAACTATAATACTGCTCCCTGTGGTCACCAATGGTAACTATAATTCTGCCCCCCATGGTCACCAATGGTAACTATAATACTGCCCCCCGTGGTCACCAATGGTAACTATAATACTGCCTTCAGTGGTCACCAATGGTAACTATAATACTGCCCCCATGGTCACCAATGGTAACTATAATACTGCCCCCTGTGGTCACCAATGGTAAGTATAAAACTGCCCCCTGTGGTCACCAATGGCAACTATAATACTGCCCCCCTGTGGTCACCAATGATAACTATAATACTGCCCCCCTGTGGTCACCAATGGTAACTATAATACTGCCCCCAGTGGTCACCAATGGTAACTATATTACTGCCCCCTGTGGTCACCAATGGTAACTATAATACTACCCCTGTAGTCGCCAATGGAAACTATAATACTGCCCCCCGTGGTGACTAATGGTAACTATAATACTGCCCCCTGTGATCACCAGTAGTAACTATATACTGCCCCCTGTGGTCACCAGTAGTAACTATAATACTGCCCCCTGTGGTCACTACTAGTATCTATAATACTGCCCCCTGTGATCACCAGTAGTAACTATAATACTGCCCCCTGTGGTCACTAGTAGTATCTATAATACTGCCCCCTGTGATCACTAGTAGTATCTATAATACTGCCCCCTGTGGTCACCAGTAGTATCTATAATACTGCCCCCTGTGGTCACTAGTAGTAACTATAATACTGCCCCCTGTGATCACCAGTAGTAATTATAATACTGCCCCCTCTGGTCACCAGTAGTATCTATAATACTGTCCCCCTGTGGTCACCAGTAGTATCTATAATACTGCCCCCTGTGGTCACTAGTAGTATCTATAATACTGCCCCCTCTGGTCACCAGTAGTATCTATAATACTGCCCCCTGTGATCACTAGTAGTATCTATAATACTGCCCCCTGTGGTCACTAGTAGTATCTATAATACTGCCCCCTGTGGTCACAAGTAGTAATTATAATACTGTCCCCTGTGATCACTAGTAGTATCTATAATACTGCCCCCTCTGGTCACCAGTAGTATCTATAATACTGCCCCCTGTGATCACTAGTAGTATCTATAATACTGCCCCCTGTGGTCACTAGTAGTATCTATAATACTGCCCCCTGTGATCACTAGTAGTATCTATAATACTGCCCCCTCTGGTCACTAGTAGTATCTATAATACTGCCCCCTGTGGTCACTAGTAGTATCTATAATACTGCCCCCTGTGGTCACTAGTAGTATCTATAATACTGCCCCCTCTGGTCACTAGTAGTATCTATAATACTGCCCCCTGTGGTCACTAATAGTGTCTATAATACTGCCCCCTGTGGTCACTAGTAGTATCTATAATACTGCGCCCTGTGGTCACTAGTAGTATCTATAATACTGCCCCCTGTGGTCACTAATAGTATCTATAATACTGCCCCCTGTGGTCACCAGTAGTAATTATAATACTGCCCCCTCTGGTCACCAGTAGTATCTATAATACTGCCCCCTGTGGTCACTAGTAGTATCTATAATACAGCCCCCTGTGGTCCCTAATAGTATCTATAATACTGCCCCCTGTGGTCATCAGTAGTATCTATAATACTGCCCCCTGTGGTCACTAGTAGTATCTATAATACTGCTGCCTGTGGTCACCAGTAGTAATTATAATACTGCCCCCTCTGGTCACTAGTAGTATCTATAATACTGCCCCCTGTGGTCACCAGTAGTAATTATAATACTGCCCCCTCTGGTCACTAGTAGTATCTATAATACTGCCCCCTGTGGTCACTAGTAGTATCTATAATACTGCCCCCTGTGGTCACCAGTAGTAATTATAATACTGCCCCCTCTGGTCACCAGTAGTATCTATAATACTGCCCCCTGTGATCACTAGTAGTATCTATAATACTGTCTCCTGTGGTCACTAGTAGTATCTATAATACTGCCCCCTGTGGTCACTAGTAGTATCTATAATACTGCCCCCTCTGGTCACCAGTAGTATCTATAATACTGCCCCCTGTGGTCACTAGTAGTATCTATAATACTGCCCCATGTGGTCACCAGTAGTAATTATAATACTGCCCCCTCTGGTCACCAGTAGTATCTATAATACTGCCCCCTGTGGTCACCAGTAGTAATTATAATACTGCCCCCTCTGGTCACCAGTAGTATCTATAATACTGCCCCCTGTGGTCACTAGTAGTATCTATAATACTGCCCCCTGTGGTCACTAATAGTATCTATAATACTGCCCCCTGTGGACACCAGTAGTAATTATAATACTGCCCCCTGTGGTCACTAATAGTATCTATAATACTGCCCCCTGTGGTCACCAGTAATAATTATAATACGGCCCCCTCTGGTCACTAATAGTATCTATAATACTGCCCCCTGTGGTCACTAGTAGTATCTATAATACTGCCCCCTGTGGACACCAGTAGTAATTATAATACTGCCCCCTGTGGTCACTAATAGTATCTATAATACTGCCCCCTGTGGTCACTAATAGTATCTATAATACTGCCCCCTGTGGTCAGTAATAGTATCTATAATACTGCCCCCTGTGGTCATTAATAGTATCTATAATACTGCCCCCTGTGGTCACCAGTAGTAATTATAATACTGCCCCCTGTGGTCACTAGTAGTATCTATAATACTGCCCCCTGTGGTCACCAGTAGTATCTATAATACTGCCCCCTGTGGTCACCAGTAGTATCTATAATACTGCCCCCTGTGGTCACTAGTAGTAACTATAATACTGCCCCCTGTGATCACCAGTAGTAATTATAATACTGCCCCCTGTGGTCACTAGTAGTATCTGTAATACTGCCCCCTCTGGTCACCAGTAGTATCTATAATACTGCCCCCCTGTGGTCACCAGTAGTATCTATAATACTGCCCCCTGTGGTCACTAGTAGTATCTATAATACTGCCCCCTCTGGTCACCAGTAGTATCTATAATACTGCCCCCTGTGATCACTAGTAGTATCTATAATACTGCCCCCTGTGGTCACTAGTAGTATCTATAATACTGCCCCCTGTGGTCACCAGTAGTAATTATAATACTGTCCCCTGTGATCACTAGTAGTATCTATAATACTGCCCCCTGTGGTCACCAGTAGTATCTATAATACTGCCCCCTGTGGTCACCTGTAGTATCTATAATACTGCCCCCTGTGGTCACCAGTAGTAATTATAATACTGCCCCCTCTGGTCACCAGTAGTATCTATAATACTGCCCCCTGTGATCACTAGTAGTATCTATAATACTGTCCCCTGTGGTCACTAGTAGTATCTATAATACTGCCCCCTGTGGTCACCAGTAGTATCTATAATACTGCCCCCTCTGGCCACCAGTAGTATCTATAATACTGCCCCCCTGTGGTCACCAGTAGTAATTATAATACTGCCCACTCTGGTCACCAGTAGTATCTATAATACTGCCCCCTGTGGTCACTAGTAATATCTATAATACTGCCCCCTGTGGTCACTAATAGTATCTATAATACTGCCCCCTGTGGACACCAGTAGTAATTATAATACTGCCCCCTGTGGTCACTAGTAGTATCTATAATACTGCCCCCTGTGGTCACTAATAGTATCTATAATACTGCCCCCTGTGGTCACCAGTAGTAATTATAATACTGCCCCCTCAGGTCACTAATAGTATCTATAATACTGCCCCCTGTGGTCACTAGTAGTATCTATAATACTGCCCCCTGTGGACACCAGTAGTAATTATAATACTGCCCCCTGTGGTCACTAATAGTATCTATAATACTGCCCCCTGTGGTCACTAATAGTATCTATAATACTGCCCCCTGTGGTCACTAATAGTATCTATAATACTGCCCCCTGTGGTCATTAATAGTATCTATAATACTGCCCCCTGTGGTCACTAGTAGTATCTATAATACTGCCCCCTGTGGTCACTAATAGTATCTATAATACTGCCCCCTGTGGTCATTAATAGTATCTATAATACTGCCCCCTGTGGTCACTAATAGTATCTATAATACTGCCCCCTGTGGTCACCAGTAGTATCTATAATACTGCCCCCTGTGGTCACTAATAGTATCTATAATACTGGCCCCTGTGGTCATTAATAGTATCTATAATACTGCTCTCTGTGGTCACTAATAGTATCTATAATACTGCCCCCTGTGGTCACTAATAGTATCTATAATACTGCCCCCTGTGGTCACTAATAGTATCTATAATACTGCCCCCTGTGGTCACCAGTAGTAATTATAATACTGCCCCCTGTGGTCACTAGTAGTATCTATAATACTGCCCCCTGTGGTCACTAATAGTATCTATAATACTGCCCCCTGTGGTCACTAATAGTATCTATAATACTGCCCCCTGTGGTCATTAATAGTATCTATAATACTGCCCCCTGTGGTCACTAATAGTATCTATAATACTGTCCCCTGTGGTCATTAATAGTATCTATAATACTGCCCCCTGTGGTCACTAATAGTATCTATAATACTGCCCCCTGTGGTCACTAATAGTATCTATAATACTGCCCCCTGTGGTCATTAATAGTATCTATAATACTGCCCCCTGTGGTCACTAATAGTATCTATAATAGTGCCCCCTGTGGTCACTAGTAGTATCTATAATACTGCCTCCTGTGGTCACCAGTAGTAACTATAATACTGCTCCCTGTGGTTATCCCCAATGTTCTGACCTCTGTGTTTCCGATTAGTGAGGGTCTCTGGATATAGAAGCCCCCGCCCAGTGAGGGGTCACCTACTTTATGGCTTCCACGTCTTGTACTTACGTTGTAGAGGCAGCAGGCAGCGCTGTGTGCACCCCGAGGTGCAGCATTTCCTCTTCCCTTTGCAGTCTTTGTCTTGTGAACATTCAGGCTTGACCTTTATTAGGGGATTACATTTTGGGTAGTCCACGTCGGCGGGGCAAGACCCCAGCTTCTCTAAAATAAACCCTAAACAAGATGCAAGAAGCAGTGAGAGTCGGACATTTGTTATTCAACAGCAAACAAACAAAACCCTTTAGGGCTGATTTAAGATGTGATCTTAGCTTCTCGCCATGTTTCGCCATGGCAGGCTTCATCTGAGGCTTCTAGTCTCAGTCCCCTGATAAAGCCTGTCATGGCGAAACATTATAATTATTAGGGCTGGTTTAAGATCTGATCTTAGCTTCTCGCCATGTTTCGCCATGGCAGGTTTCATCTGAGGCTTCTAGTCTCAGTCCCCTGATAAAGCCTGTCATGGCGAAGCATTATAATTATTAGGGCTGGTTTAAGATCTGATCTTAGCTTCTCGCCATGTTTCGCCATGGCAGGCTTCATCTGAGGCTTCTAGTCTCAGTCCCCTGATAAAGCCTGTCATGGCGAAACATTATCATTATTAGGGCTGATTTAAGATCTGATCTTAGCTTCTCGCCATGTTTCGCCATGGCAGGCTTCATCTGAGGCTTCTAGTCTCAGTCCCCTGATAAAGCCTGTCACGGTGAAACATTATCATTATTTTTTTGGAGGTAGGGGGTGTTCTGACTTTGTTTTAGTTGTGTTGCCCCCACTTCCATTGTGAGACTCTTCTCATGTCTTATTTTTTATGGGCAGTTAATAATATTTGATGGAATGTAACATTTTTTTAATCACTTCATTCTATTTTTTGGATTATGAATGCGAAACAGCATATTTTGAATTGTTCTTTAATTTTTACTTAGAGAATTCCATGAAAGAGATAAGAAGTTAGATGATTATAGACAAAGCCGCCATCATTGTGGAGCTTCGCTCTTATGCCGGACTAAACATTCGGAGTTATAGAATTTTTTACTTTGTTTTCTCTATAAATTTTGACAGTTTTGTAAAAGTTTCAGTCCCACAATAAATAACATATTACATATTACACTGTAATATTCCTGCACAATAAATGACAAAAAGAGAATTGAAGCAAAACGGCAGCAGCGAGGAAATCATAAAATAAACAAGTGGGCGGACGAGGAACTAAGACAAAAGGGAGGTGACCAAGAAATAATACAAGAGGGAGGTGAAAAAGAAATAATACAAGAGGGAGGTGACCAAGAAATAATATAAGAGGGAGGTGACAAAGAAATAGCACAAGAGAGAGGAGACGTGGAAATAATATAAAAGGGAGGAGATGGGGAAATAATACAAGAGGGAGGAGAGAAGGAAATAATACAAGAGGGAGGAGACGTGGAAATAATACAAGAGGGTGGTGACAAAGAAATAACACAAGAGGGAGGTGACAAAGAAATAATACAAGAGGGAGGTGACAAAGAAATAGCACAAGAGAGAGGAGACGTGGAAATAATATATAAGGGAGGAGAGAAGGAAATAATATTAGAGGGAGGAGATGGGGAAATAGTACAAGAGGGAGGAAAGGAGGAAATAATACAAGAGGGAGGAGAGAAGGAAATAATATTAGAGGGAGGAGATGGGGAAATAGTACAAGAGGGATGAAAGGAGGAAATAATACAAGAGGGAGGAGAGGAGGAAACAATACAAGAGGGAGGAGAGGAGGAAATAATACAAGAGGGAGGAGAGGAGGAAATAAACAAGAGGGAGGAGATGGGGAAATAATATAAGAGGGAGGAGACATGGAAATAATATAAGAGGGAGGTGACAAAGAAATAAAATAAGTGGGAGGAGATGGGGAAATAGTACAAGAGGGAGGAGAGGAGGAAATAATACAAGAGGGGGGAGATGGGGAAATAATACAAGAGGGAGGAGATGAGGAAATAATATAAGAGGGAGGAGATGGGGAAATAATACAAGAGGGAGGAGATGGGGAAATAATACAAGAGGGAGGAGAGAAGGAAATAATACAAGAGGGAGGAGAAGAGGAAATAATACAAGAGGGGGGAGATGGGGAAATAATACAAGAGGGAGGAGATGAGGAAATAATATAAGAGGGAGGAGATGGGGAAATAACACAAGAGGGAGGAGATGGGGAAATAATACAAGAGGGAGGAGAGAAGGAAATAATACAAGAGGGAGGAGATGGGGAAATAAGACAAGAGGGAGGAGATGGGGAAATAATACAAGACGGAGGAGAGAAGGAAATAATACAAGAGGGAGTAGAGGAGGAAATAATACAAGAGGGAGGAGATGGGGAAATAATACAAGAGGGAGGAGAGAAGGAAATAATACAAGAGGGAGGAGAGGAGGAAATAATACAAGAGGGGGGAGATGAGGAAATAATACAAGAGGGAGGAGATGGGGAAATAATAGAAGACGGAGGAGAGAAGGAAATAATACAAGAGGGAGGAGAGGAGGAAATAATACAAGAGGGGGGAGATGGGGAAATAATACAAGAGGGAGGAGATGAGGAAATAATATAAGAGGGAGGAGATGGGGAATTAGTACAAGAGGGAGGATATGAGGAAATAATACAAGAGGGAGGAGAGGAGGAAATAATACAAGAGGGAGGAGACGTGGAAATAATACAAGAGGGTGATGACAAAGAAATAATACAAGAGGGAGGTGACAAAGAAATAATACAAGAGGGAGGTGACAAAGAAATAATTCAAGAGGGAGGTGACAAAGAAATAGCACAAGAGAGAGGAGACGTGGAAATAATATAAAAGGGAGGAGATGGGGAAATAATACAAGAGGGAGGAGAGAAGGAAATAATACAAGAGGGAGGAGACGTGGAAATAATACAAGAGGGTGATGACAAAGAAATAATACAAGAGGGAGGTGACAAAGAAATAATACAAGAGGGAGGAGACAAAGAAATAGCACAAGAGAGAGGAGACGTGGAAATAATATAAAAGGGAGGAGATGGGGAAATAATACAAGAGGGAGGAGAGAAGGAAATAATATTAGAGGGAGGAGATGGGGAAATAGTACAAGAGGGAGGAAAGGAGGAAATAATACAAGAGGGAGGAGAGGAGGAATTACTACAAGAGGGAGGAGAGGAGGAAATAAACAAGAGGGGGGAGATGGGGAAATAATATAAGAGGGAGGAGACATGGAAATAATATAAGAGGGAGGTGACAAAGAAATAAAATAAGTGAGAGGAGATGGGGAAATAGTACAAGAGGGAGGAGAGGAGGAAATAATACAAGAGGGAGGAGAGAAGGAAATAATACAAGAGGGAGGAGAGGAGGAAATAATACAAGAGGGGGGAGATGGGGAAATAATACAAGAGGGAGGAGATGAGGAAATAATATAAGAGGGAGGAGATGGGGAAATAATACAAGAGGGAGGAGATGGGGAAATAATACAAGAGGGAGGAGAGAAGGAAATAATACAAGAGGGAGGAGAAGAGGAAATAATACAAGAGGGAGGAGATGGGGAAATAAGACAAGAGGGAGGAGAGAAGAAAATAATACAAGAGGGAGGAGAGGAGGAAATAATACAAAAGGGGGGAGATGAGGAAATAATACAAGAGGGAGGAGATGGGGAAATAATACAAGACGGAGGAGAGAAGGAAATAACACAAGAGGGAGGAGAGGAGGAAATAATACAAGAGGGGGGAGATGGGGAAATAATACAAGAGGGAGGAGATGAGGAAATAATACAAGAGGGAGGAGAGGAGGAAATAATACAAGAGGGAGGAGACGTGGAAATAATACAAGAGGGTGGTGACAAAGAAATTATACAAGAGGGAGGTGACAAAGAAATAATACAAGAGGGAGGTGACAAAGAAATAGCACAAGAGAGAGGAGACGTGGAAATAATATAAAAGGGAGGAGATGGGGAAATAATACAAGAGGGAGGAGAGAAGGAAATAATATTAGAGGGAGGAGATGGGGAAATAGTACAAGAGGGAGGAAAGGAGGAAATAATACAAGAGGGAGGAGAGGAGGAAACAATACAAGAGGGAGGAGAGGAGGAAATAATACAAGAGGGAGGAGAGGAGGAAATAATACAAGAGGGAGGAGAGGAGGAAATAAACAAGAGGGGGGAGATGGGGAAATAATATAAGAGGGAGGAGACATGGAAATAATATAAGAGGGAGGTGACAAAGAAATAAAATAAGTGGGAGGAGATGGGGAAATAGTACAAGAGGGAGGAGAGGAGGAAATAATACAAGAGGGAGGAGATGGGGAAATAATACAAGAGGGAGGAGAGAGGTAAATAATACAAGAGGGAGGAGAGGAGGAAATAATACAAGAGGGGGGAGATGGGGAAATAATACAAGAGGGAGGAGATGAGGAAATAATATAAGAGGGAGGAGATGGGGAAATAATACAAGAGGGAGGAGATGGGGAAATAATACAAGAGGGAGGAGAGAAGGAAATAATACAAGAGGGAGGGGAGGAGGAAATAATACAAGAGGGAGGAGATGGGGAAATAATACAAGAGGGAGGAGAGAAGGAAATAATACAAGAGGGAGGAGAGGAGGAAATAATACAAGAGGGGGGAGATGGGGAAATAATACAAGAGGGAGGAGATGGGGAAATAATACAAGACGGAGGAGAGAAGGAAATAATACAAGAGGGAGGAGAGGAGGAAATAATACAAGAGGGGGGAGATGGGGAAATAATACAAGAGGGAGGAGATGAGGAAATAATATAAGAGGGAGGAGATGGGGAATTAGTACAAGAGGGAGGATATGAGGAAATAATACAAGAGGGAGGAGAGGAGGAAATAATACAAGAGGGAGGAGAGGAGGAAATAAACAAGAGGGGGGAGATGGGGAAATAATACAAGAGGGAGGAGATGGGGAAATAATATAAGAGGGAGGAGACATGGAAATAATATAAGAGGGAGGTGACAAAGAAATAAAATAAGTGGGAGGAGATGGGGAAATAGTACAAGAGGGAGGAGAGGAGGAAATAATACAAGAGGGAGGAGACATGGAAATAATACAAGAGGAAGGATATGAGGAAATAAGACAAGAGGGAGGAGATGGGGAAATAATATAAGAGGGAGGAGAGGAGGAAATAATACAAGAGGGAGGAGATGAGGAAATAATACAAGAGGGAGGAGATGAGGTAATAATACAAGAGGGAGGAGATGAGGTAATAACACTAGAGGGAGGAGATGAGGAAATAAAACAGGAGGGAGGAAAGGAGGAAATAATACAAGAGGGAGGAGATGGGGAAATAATACAAGAGGGAGGAGATGGGGAAATAATACAGGAGGGAGGAAAGGAGGAAATAATACAAGAGGGAGGAGATGAGGAAATAATACAAGAGGGAGGAGATGAGGAAATAATACAAGAGGGAGGAGATGAAGTAATAACACTAGAGGGAGGAGATGAGGAAATAATACAGGAGGGAGGAAAGGAGGAAATAATACAAGAGGGAGGAGATGGGGAAATAATACAAGAGGGAGGAGATGGGGAAATAAGACAAGAGGGAGGAAAGGAGGAAATAATACAAGAGGGAGGAGAGGAGGAAATAATACAAGAGGGGGGAGATGAGGAAATAATACAAGAGGGAGGAGATGGGGAAATAATACAAGACGGAGGAGAGAAGGAAATAATACAAGAGGGAGGAGATGGGGAATTAGTACAAGAGGGAGGATATGAGGAAATAATACAAGAGGGAGGAGAGGAGGAAATAATACAAGAGGGAGGAGAGGAGGAAATAAACAAGAGGGGAGAGATGGGGAAATAATACAAGAGGGAGGAGATGGGGAAATAATATAAGAGGGAGGAGACATGGAAGTAATATAAGAGGGAGGTGACAAAGAAATAAAATAAGTGGGAGGAGATGGGGAAATAGTACAAGAGGGAGGAGAGGAGGAAATAATACAAGAGGAAGGATATGAGGAAATAATACAAGAGGGAGGAGATGGGGAAATAATATAAGAGGGAGGAGAGGAGGAAATAATACAAGAGGGAGGAGAGGAGGAAATAATTCAAGAGGGAGGAGATGAGGAAATAATACAAGAGGGAGGAGATGAGGAAATAATACAAGAGGGAGGAGATGAGGTAATAACACTAGAGGGAGGAGATGAGGAAATAATACAGGAGGGAGGAAAGGAGGAAATAATACAAGAGTGAGTAGATGGGGAAATAATACAAGAGGGAGGAGATGGGGAAATAATACAGGAGGGAGGAAAGGAGGAAATAATACAAGAGGGAGGAGATGATGAAATAATCAAGAGGGAGGAGATGGGGAAATAATACAAGAGGGAGGAGAGGAGGAAATAGTGTGAATTGGTAGAAGAGGATGGGAGAAAGGTTGATCTGCTATACGTCTTCTTTTATATGCAGAACTTGCAGAAGAAAATCCCATGACAGACAACTGATCTGGGAAACCAGAAATGTTCCATAAAATGTCACCGGTGTAACCTGCAGGACATATGGTGTCACCTCAAAATCACTAAAGTAGACAAATTATCGAGCCCGAGTACTGCAGGAACAGGACCAGCATCAGCCCCCGTCACACCTGGGCATGTGCCAGGGCCCTGGACAAAGGAGAAGGGGGCCACTGGCCATCGGGGCCCAGACCGCTCCCCAAGCAGCTGTGCAGGGCCGTCGGTGCTGCCATCACTTAAACAGATATGGCGACACACAAGAAAAATGAAAGGCGCAGTGCTGGGCTGGCGCGGCCTCGTCATTACTAGCAGCTCGCTCTTCACAGCCACAAGTCAGAGGAGCTGGACCCGAGACAAGCCGGGGCAGGTGAGCAGGCCTGGCTGCCAGCTTCCCCAAACTAAACATTATTTCTAATGTGTCTATATGTTTGTGTGTATGCAAGTATGATGTGTATATCTATGTATGTCAGTGTGTATAGCTGTGTATATATTTGTCTGTTTATATGTGGTTTGGGGAATTTGTCTTCAAATATGTATATGTACGCATGCCTGTATGTGTACGCATCTATGCATATGTTTGTGTATGTACGTGTCTGCATATTGTATGTGTGCATATCTGCATACCATGTCAATGGGTGTATGTCTGCGTACCGTGTATACATGTCTGCGTACCGTGTATACATGTCTGCGTACCGTGTATACATGTCTGCGTACCGTGTTTACATGTCTGTGTACCGTGTATACATGTCTGCGTACTGTGTATACATGTCTGCGTACCGTGTATACATGTCTGCGTACCGTGTATACATTTCTGCGTATTGTGTGTGTGCATGTTTGCATACTGCGTGTGTGCGCGCATGTCTGTGTGCTGTGTGTGCACATGTCTGTGTACTGTGTGCACATGTCTGCATGTGTGTGTTCACATGTCTGCGCACTCTGTGTGCACATGTGTGTGCTGTGTGTGTATGTCTATGTACTGTGTGTGTGTGTGCATATCTGCATACTGTGTGTCTGCGCATGTCTGTATGCTGTGTGTGTATGTCTGTGTGCTGTGTGCGCACGTCTGCATAATGTGTGTGCATGTCTGCATAAAGTGTCTGCGCATGTCTGCGTACTGTGTGCGAATGTCTGTATAATGTGTGTGTGTGCGCATGTCTGTATAATGTGTGTGTGTGCATGTCTGCATAAAGTGTCTGCGCATGTCTGCGTACTGTGTGTGCATGCCTGTATAATGTGTGTGCCTGCATACTGTGTGTCTGCACATGTGTGTGTGCTGTGTGCGCATGTCTGTATAATGTGTGTGTGTGTGTGCGTGTGTGCGCATGTCTGTATAATGTGTGTGTGTGCGCATGTCTGTATAGTGTGTGTGTGTGCGCATGTCTGTATAATGTGTGTGTGTGTGTGCATGTCTGTATAATGTGTGTGTGTGTGCGCATGTCTGTATAATGTGTGTGTGTGTGCGCATGTCTGTATAATGTGTGTGTGTGCGCATGTCTGTATAATGTGTGTGTGCGCATGTCTGTATAATATGTGTGTGTGTGCGCATGTCTGTATAATGTGTGTGTGTGTGTGCGCATGTCTGTATAATGTGTGTGTGTGTGCGCGCATGTCTGTATAATGTGTGTGTGTGCGTGTGTGCGCATGTCTGTATAATGTGTGTGTGTGCGCGTGTTTGCGCATGTCTGTATAATGTGTGTGTGTGTGCGTGTGTGCGCATGTCTGTATAATGTGTGTGTGTGTGTGCATGTCTGTATAATGTGTGTGTGCGCGCATGTCTGTATAATGTGTGTGTGTGCGTGTGTGCGCATGTCTGTATAATGTGTGTGTGTGCGCGTGTTTGCGCATGTCTGTATAATGTGTGTGTGTGTGCGTGTGTGCGCATGTCTGTATAATGTGTGTGTGTGCGTGTGTGCGCATGTCTGTATAATGTGTGTGTGTGTGTGCGCATGTCTATAATATGTGTGTGTGTGTGTTCGCATGTCTGTGTAATGTGTGTGTGCGTGTGTGTGTGCGCATGTCTGTATAATATGTGTGTGTGTGTGCGCATGTCTGTATAATGTGTGTGTGTGCGCATGTCTGTATAATGTGTGTGTGTGTGTGTGCGTGTGTGCGCATGTCTGTATAATGTGTGTGCGCGTGTCTGTATAATGTGTGTGTGTGTGTGTGCGCATGTCTGTATAATATGTGTGTGTGTGTGTGCGCAAGTCTGTATAATGTGTGTGTGTGCGCATGTCTGTATAATGTGTGTGTGTGTGTGTGCGTGTGTGCGCATGTCTGTATAATGTGTGTGCGCGTGTCTGTATAATGTGTGTGTGTGTGTGTGCGCATGTCTGTATAATATGTGTGTGTGTGTGTGTTCGCATGTCTGTATAATGTGTGTGTATGTCTGTATAATGTGTGTGTGTGTGTGCGCATGTCTGTATAATGTGTGTGTGTGCGCATGTCTGTATAATGTGTGTGTGTGTGCGCATGTCTGTAGAATGTGTGTGTGTGTGCGCATGTATGTATAATGTGTGTGTGTGCGCATGTCTGTATAATGTGTGTGTGCGTGTGTGTGTGCACATGTCTGTATAATGTGTGTGTGTGCGCATGTCTGTATAATGTGTGTGTGTGTGCGCATGTCTGTATAATGTGTGTGTGTGCGTGTGTGCGCATGTCTGTATAATGTGTGTGTGTGTGTGCATGTCTATAATATGTGTGTGTGTGTTCGCATGTCTGTATAATGTGTGTGTGTGTGTGTGTGCGCATGTCTGTATAATATGTGTGTGTGTGTGTGTGCGCATGTCTGTATAATGTGTGTGTGTGTGTGTGTGCATGTCTGTATAATGTGTGTGTGTATGTGTGTGCGCATGTCTGTATAATGTGTGTGTGTGCGCATGTCTGTATAATGTGTGTGTGTGTGCGTGTGTGCGCATGTCTGTATAATGTGTGTGCGCGTGTCTGTATAATGTGTGTGTGTGTGCGCATGTCTGTATAATATGTGTGTGTGTGTGTGTTCGCATGTCTGTATAATGTGTGTGTGTGCATGTCTGTATAACGTGTGTGTGCGTGTGTGCGCATGTCTGTATAATGTGTGTGTGTGTGTGCGCATGTCTATAATATGTGTGTGTGTGTTCGCATGTCTGTATAATGTGTGTGTGTGTGTGTGCGCATGTCTGTATAATATGTGTGTGTGTGTGTGTGCGCATGTCTGTATAATGTGTGTGCGCGTGTCTGTATAATGTGTGTGTGTGTGTGTGTGCGCATGTCTGTATAATGTGTGTGTGTGCGTGTGTGCGCATGTCTGTATAATGTGTGTGTGTGTGCGCATGTCTATAATATGTGTGTGTGTGTGTTCGCATGTCTGTATAATGTGTGTGTGTGTGTGTGTTCGCATGTCTGTATAATGTGTGTGTGTGTGTGTGTGCGCATGTCTGTATAATATGTGTGTGTGTGTGTGTGCGCATGTCTGTATAATGTGTGTGCGCGTGTCTGTATAATGTGTGTGTGTGTGCGCATGTCTGTATAATATGTGTGTGTGTGTGTGTTCGCATGTCTGTATAATGTGTGTGTGTTTGTGTGTGCATGTCTGTATAATGTGTGTGTGTGTGTGCGCATGTCTGTATAATGTGTGTGTGTGCGCATGTCTGTATAATGTGTGTGTGTGTGTGCGTATGTGCGCATGTCTGTATAATGTGTGTGCGCGTGTCTGTATAATGTGTGTGTGTGTGCGCATGTCTGTATAATATGTGTGTGTGTGTGTGTTCGCATGTCTGTATAATGTGTGTGTGTGTGCGCATGTCTGTATAATGTGTGTGTGTGTGCGCATGTCTGTATAATGTGTGTGTGTGTGCGCATGTATGTATAATGTGTGTGTGTGCGCATGTCTGTATAATGTGTGTGTGTGTGCACATGTCTGTATAATGTGTGTGTGTGTGTGCGCATGTCTATAATATGTGTGTGTGTGTGTTCGCATGTCTGTATAATGTGTGTGTGTGTGTGCGCATGTCTGTATAATATGTGTGTGTGTGTGTGCGCATGTCTGTATAATGTGTGTGCGCGTGTCTGTATAATGTGTGTGTGTGTGTGCGCATGTCTGTATAATGTGTGTGTGTGCGTGTGTGCGCATGTCTGTATAATGTGTGTGTGTGTGTGCGCATGTCTATAATATGTGTGTGTGTGTGTTCGCATGTCTGTATAATGTGTGTGTGTGTGTGTGCGCATGTCTGTATAATATGTGTGTGTGTGTGTGTGTGTGCGCGCATGTCTGTATAATATGTGTGTGTGTGTGTTCGCATGTCTGTATAATGTGTGTGTGTGTGTGTGTGTGCATGTCTGTATAATGTGTGTGTGTGTGTGTGTGCGCATGTCTGTATAATGTGTGTGTGTGCGCATGTCTGTATAATGTGTGTGTGTGTGTGTGCGTGTGTGCGCATGTCTGTATAATGTGTGTGCGCGTGTCTGTATAATGTGTGTGTGTGTGTGTGCGCATGTCTGTATAATATGTGTGTGTGTGTGTTCGCATGTCTGTATAATGTGTGTGTGTGTGTGTGCGCATGTCTGTATAATGTGTGTGTGTGCGCATGTCTGTATAATGTGTGTGTGTGTGCGCATGTCTGTATAATGTGTGTGTGTGCGCATGTATGTATAATGTGTGTGTGCGCATGTCTGTATAATGTGTGTGTGTGTGTGCACATGTCTGTATAATGTGTGTGTGTGCGCATGTCTGTATAATGTGTGTGCGCATGTCTGTATAATGTGTGTGTGCGCATGTCTGTATAATGTGTGTGTGTGCGCATGTCTGTATAATGTGTGTGTGTGTGTGTGTGTGCACATGTCTGTATAATGTGTGTGTGTGTGCGCATGTATGTATAATGTGTGTGTGTGCGCATGTCTGTATAATGTGTGTGTGCGCATGTCTGTATAATGTGTGTGTGTGTGTGTGTGTGTGCACATGTCTGTATAATGTGTGTGTGTGTGCGCATGTATGTATAATGTGTGTGTGTGCGCATGTCTGTATAATGTGTGTGTGCGCATGTCTGTATAATGTGTGTGTGTGCGCATGTCTGTATAATGTGTGTGTGTGCGCATGTCTGTATAATGTGTGTGTGCGCATGTCTGTATAATGTGTGTGTGTGCGCATGTCTGTATAATGTGTGTGTGTGTGCGCATGTATGTATAATGTGTGTGTGTGCGCATGTCTGTATAATGTGTGTGCGCATGTCTGTATAATGTGTGTGTGTGTGCGCATGTATGTATAATGTGTGTGTGTGCGCATGTCTGTATAATGTGTGTGCGCATGTCTGTATAATGTGTGTGTGCGCATGTCTGTATAATGTGTGTGCGCATGTCTGTATAATGTGTGTGTGTGTGTGCGCATGTATGTATAATGTGTGTGTGTGCGCATGTCTGTATAATGTGTGTGTGCGCATGTCTGTATAATGTGTGTGTGTGCGCATGTCTGTATAATGTGTGTGCGCATGTCTGTATAATGTGTGTGCGCATGTCTGTATAATGTGTGTGTGTGTGCGCATGTATGTATAATGTGTGTGTGTGCGCATGTCTGTATAATGTGTGTGCGCATGTCTGTATAATGTGTGTGTGCGCATGTCTGTATAATGTGTGTGTGCGCATGTCTGTATAATGTGTGTGTGCGCATGTCTGTATAATGTGTGTGTGCGCATGTCTGTATAATGTGTGTGTGCGCATGTCTGTATAATGTGTGTGTGTGCGCATGTCTGTATAATGTGTGTGTGTGCGCATGTCTGTATAATGTGTGTGTGCGCATGTCTGCATATGTAAAGGATGAGGGGCAGGTTGGGCCCTGTGTTGCGCACCTATATTTCTCCTCCGTATCTGTGCATCACAAACTGTGTTATTTCGCCCGGGGCCCATGAAAACCTGGAGCCGGCCCTGACCGTCATAGACAGACCGTTATTTCTAATATTCACAGATTCCGTAACAACAAGGTCTGTACCACAGGACGGGCGCAGAGCAAATATGGGGCCAATATTCAAGAAGGAGACAACATCTGAGCCTGGAAATCCTACGCTGGTAAGTGGAACCTCGGCTGTGGGTAAAAGCCTTGAAGGTTTCCTAAGAGACTCCGTCCTGGAGGATCTCCATAATAATAAACTCATGACCCACCATCTATGCGGGTTCATGAGGGATCGGTCCTGACAGACTCCTCTGATCAGTCTCTATGAGGAGGAAAGTTCCAGACAAATCCTGCGAATCACTATGCTATGGGGTAGCAGCATTTTGCACAGAAGAAAGGAGCTGAAGTTCCCCTATAGGGTCTCGGGATCCTCCGCTCTGGGCCATAGTATGGGTCGGTTACAAGGAACATCTTTTCCTCTAGAGGAACTGGTGATATGAATGGGCCATTGTGTAATACTTCATTTCCCCTGTGGTGGCGCTGCAGGCAAGTTGAACAATTTCTGCACATTTCCCCCCAGATTGCAGCTCTTCATCATTAGTCCCAGATGGACTCTTAGGCTGGTTTCACATTTGCATTTAAAAACGCAGCGTTTTAAACGCAAACGCATGTGGTGAAAAAAACGCATGTAAACGCGTTAAAACGCCGCGTTTTTTAGACGCATGCGTTTTTGCATGTTTTAATACAAACGCGGCATTTTGACGCATTTACATGCGTTTTTTCCTGCGTTTGCGTTTTTAAAACGCATGATGAGAAGTATCTGACAGCTGCCAATCATCAAAATCAACAAGAAAACCCACTTTAAACAGAAACAGCTAGGGTTAGGGTTAGGATCCCTATTAACCCTAGGGATCCTAACCCTAACCTTAACCCTATCCCTAACCCTAACCCTAAGAGATCCTAACCCTAACCCTAACCCTAAGGGATCCTAACCCTAACCCTAAGGGTTAGGGTTAGGATCCCTTAGGGTTAGGGTTGGGATCCCTTAGGGTTAGGGTTTGGGGTTGGCTTATTAGTGTGTATTCTTGTGTTTTTCTATTAAAACGCATGCAAATGCATGTGCTTAAAAACGCATGCGTTTACATTGACAGCAATAGGTTTTTTTGCGGCAAAAAAACGCCGCTAGAAATTACTACATGTTGCATTTCTGCAACACAACGCATGCATAGAAAAGACGCATGCGGCGGCAAAACGCATGCAAAAAAAGCATGCGTTTTTAATGTTAAGTATAGGGAAAAAAACATGCTTTTTTTGCGCTAAAACGCAGCGGCAAAAAACGCAAATGTGAAACCAGCCTTACATGTATTTAAGGAGGAGAAGCGTATTAAGCAAAATGGAGACATTGAACAAAACAGAACCACAGTTTCAATATCATCACCTCCATAGAGAAGTCTGGTGCGAATAGATCAGGTTCTCTATGTGCACTTTGGTTACTCACCAGGTTTAGCCAATTCTTCATCTGTACCATAGCTCGCTATTGAGGTGTCCGAGTCGAGCTTCGGTGTTACTAACGAGCTCACGTAGCTGGAGGCGAGCAGCAGGACGAGGCCGGCCACTGGAGACATAGTGGAGAGCTGGAGACATCTTGATGGTCATGACATGTCTGTTATATATACCAATCACACAAGGAAGGAGGAAGGGAGGAAGATGGCAGAACCTGTTCCGCCACAATGCAGCATTTCACAAGAGTCTGCCCATGTTCTCACAGTGTTCTTCAGACGTCACCGAGTAATGACTTTACAATGTACCCGGAGGGTCAGAAGACATAAATAGGTAGACATTATTCCATCTCCTCACTGGGCTCTCAATAAAGCCCTCATGATTCACTTAGCCCTGTGAAATGTCAGGTCATGGGATGGGGTGGTGGCTGATCCCTGCTACTTGTCCTCTCAGGATTGATGGGTGACAAGTTGTTGTGATGGGAAGGTTGTACCAGGAAGGGTTTTTTTTTGGAGAACACCTTGCAATCTTAGATCATGTAAGATACTGTCAGGGCTTGGGACTTGGGACAGGGAGAAGATCATTCTATTCTAGTCTAGCATGTCGGATCAAAACATTGAAATCGCAAATCCACCACTGATGATAAGTAAATGCCGGACTCTCGCTAATATCTCCATCCTCAGTCTTGTCCGGGATGGAAGGGGGTTTAGATACCAATTGAGGAGCATTTCTTGTCTAGTCTTGGGAGTTAGATACCACCTGAGTAGCATTTCTTGTCTTGGGAGTTGGATACCACCTGAGTAGCATTTCTTGTCTTGGGTGTTAGATACCACCTGAGTAGCATTTTTTTTCTTGTTCGGGGGGTTAGATACCACCTGAGTAGCATTTCTTGTCTTGGGTGTTAGATACCACCTGAGTAGCATTTTTTTTCTTGTTCGGGGGGTTAGATACCACCTGAGTAGCATTTCTTGTCTTGGGAGTTAGATACCACCTGAGTAGCATTTCTTGTCTTATCTGGGGAATTAGATACCACCTGAGTAGCATTTCTTGTCTGGGGAGTTAGATACCACCTGAGTAGCATTTCTTGTCTGGGGAGTTAGATACCACCTGAGTAGCATTTCTTGTCTTATCTGGGGAGTTAGATACCACCTGAGTAGCATTTCTTGTCTGGGGAGTTAGATACCACCTTAGTAGCATTTCTTGTCTGGGAAGTTAGATAACACCTGAGTAGCATTTTTTTTCTTGTTCGGGTGGTTAGATACCACCTGAGTAGCATTTTTGTTCTTGTTCGGGGGGTTAGATACCACCTGACTAGCATTTCTTGTCTTGGGAGTTAGATACCACCTGAGTAGCATTTCTTGTCTTGGGAGTTAGATACCACCTGAGTAGCATTTTTGTTCTTGTTCGGGGGGTTAGATACCACCTGAGTATCATTTTTTATGACGTTCCCTACAATTTGATACAGTAGAAGGAACCATGAGACAATTCTGCCTCACCTTGTTCTGCAAAGCTGAAAGATGATCAAAAATGAATATTTTAAACGTGTTCATTTCATGATGATATTACCGTATAAACAGTGTGCCGATCACTCGATCAATAAGCAAAATGCTCATTCATCCGGTGAAGTGATCTTATTCACAGTACAACAGTTCTTGGTGTTGCTTCGTCGAGGACAGACAAGCACAACCTCTACATACTGAGTGATCTACTACAGATCTAATACAGATCCCTCAGTGCGCAGCGTTTACCGTGGTCTGCCTGCGTAAACCACAGGACCACCTGTAAGTACATGTAAATATCAACCGATCAGCGGTCATTTAGTGCAGTCTGTCAGTCCATGTAATCAGATCCTAAGAGTTATTTTGGGATCTTCTCATTGGAGATGTCTGAAGACCAAGGACAACAGAAATGATATTGTGGTCTTCTTCGAATTGAGAAGTAGAGGGCCATTTGTCTGGTGGGCTCAGTGTGTGGAGATGTCTGTAGGCCGTAGATAACAGGCGTAAAGAGAATCGTTCTTATCCATTTACAACAATTGTTGATGCTCGTGAATCCAAGCCTTGTGGATTGCATTGTGTGGTCAAGGATCTCCGGTAAGGGGTGGAGGCGATACAGTGCTAAGAAGGGAATTCAGAATACTCTTTATGGATGGATGTTCTGATATTAAGAATCTAATTTAGGGAGGTGAATTTAATATATAAACTGTTCGTACACACAAACATAAGAAGTCTGGGATTACATGTCTTCCTCTTAGAACCAAATTGCCCCTGGTATACAGTCGTGACTAAAAGTGTTGGCACCCTTGAAATTGTTCTAGAATATGAACACCCTTAGCCTAATACTTGGTTTGTGAGGGGTTGAGTTACTCAGCTGCTTTCAGAAGTAGACACCAGAAGGCTTCTTGGGTTAGTTACCTGCTGGTTTATTATGGGAAAGCATAAACCGCAGCAGGGTTCAGCAAAATAAACGTGGCCTTTCTGGCGTAACGGCAAAACAAAAGATAAATCACAACAATTCCTTATATCTGAGGGGTTCTCCTGCTCAGACCATCAAATGTCTTCTTCTCCTCCTGTAGCCACCTCTGGAGTCTCTCCTCTCCAAACACAACACGAAAATAAACAGTGTCTCCACATTTATCTTTCTAGCCACACCTTTGAGGAGGAGATATGGTGAGTAGGCGTCCTGCCCATCTTTTATCTACCCCTTATCATGGGTGGTTACCCCCTTCAGCACAGTTTTTGAACTTTACCATTGCTTTCAACCAAGACAAATGCGTTCACTGGGAGATGTCACTGTACCCCAATACCCCTTGGAAGAGACGTAGAGGTGAGAGGGCCTCTTGAAAACAATGTTCTCATTATTAGGAAGTTCGTCTCCCATAGTGTTTTCCTATGCAGTGAATGCAAGGGCTGCCAAAACTTTGGAGGCACCCCAATGCCCCCTGCAAGAGATGTGGAGGAGGGCCTCATAAAAAAAATGTTCCCATTAGAAAGGAGCGTGTCGCCTACATGTGTAATGGCCATGAACTAAGTGTCTGGGCTGACAAACATTTACCCCTGGGGGGTATACATGAACATAATGTAGAACCAAATTTTTTTACGGGCATCATAAACACCCTTTAAAAAAAATTATGTGGGTGATATGAAAAACACAAAAAGTGCCCCACAGCATGAACGCGGAGGACCGCGAGAATCAAAAGAACCGACAAACAGAAAGATCCTCCAATAAATCCATATAAAAATATACATTTTATTGAGCCATGTCTAAAAAATATGTTTAGAAAGGGAGGACATCATACAGAAAAAATGAAAAAGCAGACATTGGGCAGAAGGATAAATTATGCCCAGTGATAACACATGTATAAAGACCGATAATGAGGTCCTTAAACGGATAGATGAAAGCACAGTGCTTAAAGTAAGCCAGGGGAAGCCCGAGGGTGGAAGCCTCCGTCCATCCTCCACTCGTCCCACAGACCAAAACACACAATTATAGCATAAAAACTGTGCTGAAATCAACTTAGCCTTTATCAAATGTAGTCAATATATAGAAAAATAAGAAAATAAATGATAAATACAGGTCCATAAGATGGTTCACGTGGGCCCACATGCATCACCCGAGGAACTGCACATATTACTAAATATACACCCAATCAATACTCCAGGAGCACATCATTAATTGGATTCAACCATAGAAATTGACCGGGCCAATTTTTACAATTCTGACCACTGTCCCTTTATGAGGTTATAACTCTGGAACGCTTCAACGGATCCCTGTGATTCTGACATTTTTTTCTCGTGACATATTGTACTTCATGATAGTGGTAAAATTTCTTTGATATTACCTGCATTTATGTGTGAAAAAAACAGAAATTTGGCGAAAATTTTGAAAATTTCGCAATATTCCAATTTTGAATTTTTATGCAATTAAATCACAGAGATATGTCACACAAAATACTTAATAAGTAACATTTCCCACATGTCTACTTTACATCAGCACAATTTTGGAACCAAAATTTTTTTTTCTTTGGGAGTTATAAGGGTTAAAATTTGCCAAGCAATTTCTCATTTTTACAACACCATTTTTTTTTTAGGGACCACATCTCATTTGAAGTCATTTTGAGGGGTCTATATGCTAGAAAATACCCAAGTGTGACACCATTCTAAAAACTGCACCCCTCAAGGTTCTCAAAACCACATTCAAGAAGTTTATCAACCCTTCAGGTGTTTCACAGGAACTTGTGGAATGTTTAAATAAAAATGAACATTTAACTTTTTTCACAAAAAATTTACTTCAGCTCCAATTTGTTTTATTTTACCAAGGGTAAGAGGAGAAAATGGACCCAAAACTTTGTTGTACAATTTGTCCTGAGTACGCTGATACCACATATGTGGGGGTAAACCACTGTTTGGGCGCATGGCAGAGCTTGGAAGCGAAAGAGCGCCACTTGACTTTTCAATGCAAAATTGACTGGAATTGAGATGGGACGCCATGTTGCGTTTGGAGAGCCCTTGATGTGCCTAAACATTGAAACCCCCCACAAGTGACACCATTTTGGAAACTAGACCCCCTAAGGAACTTATCTAGAGGTGTGGTGAGCACTTTGACCCACCAAGTGCTTCACAGAAGTTTATAATGCAGAACCGTAAAAATAAAAAATCATATTATTTCACAAAAATTTTCTTTTTGCCCTCAATTTTTTATTTTCCCAAGGGTAAGAGAAGAAATTGGACCCCAACAGTTGTTGTACAATTTGTCCTGAGTACGCTGATACCCCATATGTTGGGGTAAACCACTTTTTGGGCGCATGGGAGAGCTCGGAAGGGAAGGAGCGGCGTTTGACTTTTCAATGCAAAATTGACAGGAGTTGAGATGAGACGCTATGTTGCATTTGCAGAGCCCCTAATGTACCTAAACAGTAGAAACCCCCCATAAGTGACACCATTTTGGAAAGTAGACCCCCTAAGGAACTTATCTAGAGGTTTGGTGAGCACTTTGACCCACCAAGGGCTTCACAGAAGTTTATAATGCAGAACTGTAAAAATAAAACAAAAAAATTTTCCCACAAAAATTATTTTTTAGTCCCCAGTTTTGTATTTTCCCGAGGGTAACAGGAGAAATTGGACCACAAAAGTTGTTGTCCAATTTGTCCTGAGTACGCTGATACCCCATATGTGGCGGTAAACCACTGTTTGGGCGCATGGGAGGGCTCGGAAGGGAAGGAGCGCCATTTGGAATGCAGACTTAGATGGATTGGTCTGCAGGCGTCACATTGCATTTGCAGAGCCCCTAATGTACCTAAACAGTAGAAAACCCCCCACAAGTGACCCCCATATTGGAAATTGGCCCCCGCAAGGAACTTATGTAGATGTGTTGTGAGAACTTTGAACCCCCAAGTGTTTCACTACAGTTTATAACGCAGAGCCAAGAAAATAAAAAATCTTTTTTTTCCCACAAAAATTATTTTTTAGCCCCCAGTTTTGTATTTTTCCAAGGGTAACAGGAGAAATTGGACCCCAAAAGTTGTTGTCCTATTTGTCCTGAGTACGCTGATACCCCATAAGTTGGGGTAAACCCCTGTTTGGTCACACGGGAGAGCTCGGAAGGGAAGGAGCACTGTTTTACTTTTTCAACGCAGAATTGGCTGGAATTGAGATCGGACGCCATGTCGCGTTTGGAGAGCCCCTGATGTGCCTAAACAATGGAAACCCCCCAGTTATAACTGAAACCCTAATCCAAACACACCCCTAACCCTAATCCCAACAGTTACCCTAACCACACCTCTAACCCAGACACACCCCTAACCCTAATCCCAACCCTATTCCCAACTGTAAATGTAATCTAAACCCTAACCCTAACTTTAGCCACAACCCTAACTGTAGCCTTAACCCTAGCCCCAACCCTAGCCCTAACCCTAACCCTAGCCCCAACCCTAGCCCTAGCCCCAACCCTAGCCCTAGCCCTAAACCTAGCCCTAGCCCTAACCCCAGCCCCAACCCTAGTCCTAGCCCTAGCCCTAACCCTAGCCCTAACCCTAGCCCTAACCCTAGCCCTATCCCTAGCCCTAACCCTAGCCCTAACCCTGGCCCTAATGGGAAAATGGAAATAAATACATTTTTTGAATATTTTTAATTTTTCCCTAACTAAGGGGGTGATGAAGGGGGGTTTGATTGACTTTTGTAGCGGGTTTTTTAGCTGATTTTTATGATTGGCAGCTGTCACACACTGAAAGACGCTTTTTATTGCAAAAAATATTTTTTGGGGTTACCACATTTTGAGAACTATAGTTTTTCCATATTTTGGTTCACAGAGTCATGTGAGGTCTTGTTTTTTGCGGGACGAGTTGACGTTTTTATTGGTAACATTTTCGGGCACGTGACATTTTTTGATCGCTTTTTATTCCAATTTTTGTGAGGCAGAATGACCAAAAAGCAGCTATTCATGAATTTCTTTTGGGGAAGGCGTTTATACCGTTCCGCATTTGGTAAAATTGATAAAGCAGTTTTATTCTTCGGGTCAGTACGATTACAGCGACACCTCATTTATATCATTTTTTATGTTTTGGCGCTTTTATACGATAAAAACTATTTTATAGAAAAAATAATTATTTTTGCATCGCTTTATTCTGAGGACTATAACTTTTTTATTTTTTCACTGATGATGCTGTATGGCGGCTCGTTTTTTGCGGGACAAGATGATATTTTCAGCGGTACCATAGTTATTTATATCTGTTTTTTTGACCGCATGTTATTCCACTTTTTGTTTGGTGGTATATATAGAATAATGCATTGTTTTTGCCTCATTTTTTTTTTTAACGGTGTTCACTGATGGGGTTAACTAGTGATATAGTTTTATAGGTCTGGTCGTTACAGACGCGGCGATACTAAATATGTGTACTTTTGTTGTTTTATTTTTAATTTAGATAAAGAAATGTATTTATAGGAACAATATATATTTTTTGGGGGGGGAATTTTGTTTTAGTTTTTTTACTCATTGTATAATTTTTTTTACACTATAACATTGCCCCGGGGGGAGGGGCATCATGTTATAGTGTAAGATCGCTGATCTGACACTTTGCTGTGCACTGTGTCAGATCAGCGATCTGATGTGCAATTTTCTTATGCTTCCCGGGGCCTGCTCTGAGCAGGTGCAGTGAAGCCACCTCCCTGCAGGACCCGGATGCCGCGGCCATCTTGGATCCAGGCCTGCAAGGAGGAGGAGGAGGTAAGAGACCCTTGCAGCAACGCGATCACATCGCGTTGCTACGGGGGTCTCAGGGAAGCCCGCAGGGAGCCCTCTCCCTGCGCGATGCTTCCCTGTACCGCCAGCACACCGCGATCATGTTTGATCGCGGTGTGCCGGGGGTTAATGTGCCGGGGGCGGTCCGTGACCGCTCCTGGCACGTAGTTCTGCGATAGGCAGCTGACACCCGGCCGCGATCGGCCGCGCTCCCCCCGTGAGCGCAGCCGATTGCGCTGGACGTACTATTCCGTCCTTGGGAATTAGGGCCCACCCCACATGGATGGAATAGTACGTCTGTTACAGAACCCCCCCAGCACCAAGAATGTTATGCAGTATATGTATGTATAATAGTTTCCATGTGAAATGCATCAGTCCACAGGCTGCGCCCCTGGTCTCTTTCAGACCTCCCCCCACCTTTGTAATTCCCTCAGTAAATAGCGGCAGGCTCCGGCCCCCTGCGGCTATTGTAATGTATGTCTGGCCAGCTGTTTTCCTATTGGCCTGCCCTGTGTATCTTTGTTATATATTCTGTGTGCTGAAAATAAAGTGTGTTCTTTTAGACTGGAAATACGTGGGGTAGCAGTCAGCTTTTATATGCTCTCACGTAACCAAGGAATTCCAGCCAGCATCCTTCATTCAGAATCCAGCAAAAGCAGCGTGGACCTCCTGAAACACGGGGTGGTACTGAAAGAGGTACCCCAGCTTGTTAGACCCCGTTACAACGTCCAATGTCAGAAAGGGGTTTAAAAAGTGTGAAAAAAAAAATGAAAATAAAAGTAAAAAATTAAAAAAATAAAGAGTCAAAATAAATAATAAAAAATATAATAAAATTAATAATAATAAAAATCAGGAAAAAATAAACAAAAAAGAAAAATAATATGAAAAAAATGGAAAAAAAATCTGTGGAGAAATAATAAAACTGTAAAAGTGAACGAGAAGAAAAGTAATCATGAGGAGAACTATATATACTGTGATATATTGGCGTAAGTAGACCACAAAAGTGTATGGTGATTAGAGAGCACAAACTGCCCTCTACGAAGGGCCAAGAGTGACCAAAAGAACATAGTAACATAGTAACATAGTTAGTAAGGCCGAAAAAAGACATTTGTCCATCCAGTTCAGCCTATATTCCATTATAATAAATACCCAGATCTACGTCCTTCTACAGAACCTAATAATTGTATGATACAATATTGTTCTGCTCCAGGAAGACATCCAGGCCTCTCTTGAACCCCTCGACTGAGTTCGCCATCACCACCTCCTCAGGCAAGCAATTCCAGATTCTCACTGCCCTAACAGTAAAGAATCCTCTTCTATGTTGGTGGAAAAACCTTCTCTCCTCCAGACGCAAAGAATGCCCCCTTGTGCCCGTCACCTTCCTTGGTATAAACAGATCCTCAGCGAGATATTTATATTGTCCCCTTATATACTTATACATGGTTATTAGATCGCCCCTCAGTCGTCTTTTTTCTAGACTAAATAATCCTAATTTCGCTAATCTATCTGGGTATTGTAGTTCTCCCATCCCCTTTATTAATTTTGTTGCCCTCCTTTGTACTCTCTCTAGTTCCATTATATCCTTCCTGAGCACCGGTGCCCAAAACTGGACACAGTACTCCATGTGCGGTCTAACTAGGGATTTGTACAGAGGCAGTATAATGCTCTCATCATGTGTATCCAGACCTCTTTTAATGCACCCCATGATCCTGTTTGCCTTGGCAGCTGCTGCCTGGCACTGGCTGCTCCAGGTAAGTTTATCATTAACTAGGATCCCCAAGTCCTTCTCCCTGTCAGATTTACCCAGTGGTTTCCCGTTCAGTGTGTAATGGTGATATTGATTCCCTCTTCCCATGTGTATAACCTTACATTTATCATTGTTAAACCTCATCTGCCACCTTTCAGCCCAAGTTTCCAACTTATCCAGATCCATCTGTAGCAGAATACTATCTTCTCTTGTATTAACTGCTTTACATAGTTTTGTATCATCTGCAAATATCGATATTTTACTGTGTAAACCTTCTACCAGATCATTAATGAATATGTTGAAGAGAACAGGTCCCAATACTGACCCCTGCGGTACCCCACTGGTCACAGCGACCCAGTTAGAGACTATACCATTTATAACCACCCTCTGCTTTCTATCACTAAGCCAGTTACTAACCCATTTACACACATTTTCCCCCAGACCAAGCATTCTCATTTTGTGTACCAACCTCTTGTGCGGCACGGTATCAAACGCTTTGGAAAAATCGAGATATACCACGTCCAATGACTCACCGTGGTCCAGCCTATAGCTTACCTCTTCATAAAAACTGATTAGATTGGTTTGACAGGAGCGATTTCTCATAAACCCATGCTGATATGGAGTTAAACAGTTATTCTCATTGAGATAATCCAGAATAACATCCCTCAGAAACCCTTCAAATATTTTACCAACAATAGAGGTTAGACTTACTGGCCTATAATTTCCAGGTTCACTTTTAGAGCCCTTTTTGAATATTGGCACCACATTTGCTATGCGCCAGTCCTGCGGAACAGACCCTGTCGCTATAGAGTCACTAAAAATAAGAAATAATGGTTTATCTATTACATTACTTAGTTCTCTTAGTACTCGTGGGTGTATGCCATCCGGACCCGGAGATTTATCTATTTTAATCTTATTTAGCCGGTTTCGCACCTCTTCTTGGGTTAGATTGGTGACCCTTAATATAGGGTTTTCATTGTTTCTTGGGATTTCACCTAGCATTTCATTTTCCACCGTGAATACCGTGGAGAAGAAGGTGTTTAATATGTTAGCTTTTTCCTCGTCATCTACAACCATTCTTTCCTCACTATTTTTTAAGGGGCCTACATTTTCAGTTTTTATTCTTTTACTATTGATATAGTTGAAGAACAGTTTGGGATTAGTTTTACTCTCCTTAGCAATGTGCTTCTCTGTTTCCTTTTTGGCAGCTTTAATTAGTTTTTTAGATAAAGTATTTTTCTCCCTATAGTTTTTTAGAGCTTCAATGGTGCCATCCTGCTTTAGTAGTGCAAATGCTTTCTTTTTACTGTTAATTGCCTGTCTTACTTCTTTGTTTAGCCACATTGGGTTTTTCCTATTTCTAGTCCTTTTATTCCCACAAGGTATAAACCGCTTACACTGCCTATTTAGGATGTTCTTAAACATTTCCCATTTATTATCTGTATTCTCATTTCTGAGGATATTGTCCCAGTCTACCAGATTAAGGGCATCTCTAAGCTGTTCAAACTTTGCCTTCCTAAAGTTCAATGTTTTTGTGACTCCCTGACAAGTCCCCCTAGTGAAAGACAGGTGAAACTGCACAATATTGTGGTCGCTATTTCCTAAATGCCCAACCACCTGCAGATTTGTTATTCTGTCAGGTCTATTAGATAGTATTAGGTCTAAAAGTGCTGCTCCTCTGGTTGGATTCTGCACCAATTGTGAAAGATAATTTTTCTTGGTTATTAGCAGAAACCTGTTGCCTTTATGGGTTTCACAGGTTTCTGTTTCCCAGTTAATATCCGGGTAGTTAAAGTCCCCCATAACCAGGACCTCATTATGGGTTGCAGCTTCATCTATCTGCTTTAGAAGTAGACTTTCCATGCTTTCTGTTATATTTGGGGGTTTGTAACAGACCCCAATGAGAATTTTGTTACCATTTTTCCCTCCATGAATTTCAACCCATATGGACTCGACATCCTCATTCCCTTCGCTAATATCCTCCCTTAAAGTGGACTTTAGACAAGACTTTACATAGAGACAAACCCCTCCTCCTCTCCGATTTTTACGATCCTTTCTAAACAGACTGTAACCCTGTAAGTTAACTGCCCAGTCATAGCTTTCATCTAACCATGTCTCGGTTATTCCCACTATGTCAAAGTTACCTGTAGATATTTCTGCTTCTAGTTCTTCCATCTTGTTTGTCAGGCTTCTGGCGTTTGCGAGCATGCAGTTTAGAGGATTTTGTTTTGTTCCAATCTCCTCACTGTGGATTGTTTTAGAAATGTTCTTACCTCCCTTCTGAGTATGTTTTCCTGGGTCGTCTTTGTTCGAGTCTAATGTTTTTCTTCCCGTCCCCTCTTCTTCTAGTTTAACGCCCTCCTGATGAGTGTAGCGAGTCTTCTGGCGAATGTGTGTTTCCCAGGTTTGTTGAGGTGTAGTCCGTCTCTGGCGAGGAGTCCATCATACCAGTAATTCACACCGTGGTCCAGGAATCCAAATCCTTGTTGTCTGCACCATCGTCTTAGCCAGTTGTTTGCATCAAGGATCCTGTTCCATCTCCTGGTGCCATGCCCGTCTACTGGAAGGATAGAAGAAAAAACTACCTGTGCATCCAGTTCCTTTACTTTCTTCCCCAACTCTTCAAAGTCCTTGCAGATTGTCGGTAGGTCCTTCCTTGCCGTGTCATTGGTGCCAACATGTATCAGAAGAAATGGGTGGACGTCCTTGGAGCTGAAGAGCTTTGGTATCCTATCGGTCACATCCTTGATCATCGCACCTGGAAGGCAGCATACTTCTCTTGCAGTTATGTCCGGTCTGCAGATGGCTGCTTCGGTGCCTCTCAGTAGTGAGTCTCCCACCACCACCACTCTTCGTTGCTTCTTGGCTGTACTTTTTGCTGTCACTTGTTGCTGTGTGCCCTTTTCTTTTTTGCTTGCTGGTATTGCTTCATTCTTAGGTGTGCCATCTTCATCCTCTACAAAGATTTGATATCGGTTCTTCAGTTGTGTGGTTGGTGATTTCTCCATGGTCTTCTTGCTTCTTTTGGTCACATGCTTCCACTCATCTGCTTTTGGAGGTTCTCTGACACTTTTTGCACCTTCTGTGACCAGTAGAGATGCTTCTGTTCTGTCTAGAAAGTCTTCATTCTCTTTGATGAGTTTCAAAGTTGCTATTCTTTCTTCCAGACCCCGCACCTTTTCTTCTAAAAGGGCCACTAGTCTACACTTCTGACAGGTGAAATTGGATTCTTCTTCTGGTCGATCTGTGAACATGTAGCACATGCTGCAGCTCACCATGTAGGTTGTCACATCTGCCATGTTGCTCCTAGATCCTGCTGACTTGCTGTGTGTTTTCCTTCTTGTGTAATCTACTCAGCCAAGCTCTCTTGCAATAATGTCCTACAGGCAACAATTCTTACGCCTTACGGCGCGCGGTTTGGTGATGTTTTCGAAGCAGCTGGTCCCGGCTGTACCCAACGATCTTCTAGCTTAGGGAGACTTCGCTTCTCCCAGAAGGCACCTGGAATATGCAAATTAGCCTCCTGAAGCTTGATTCCCTGGTTTGGTGATGCTTTCGAAGCAGCTGGTCCCGGCTGTACCCAACGATCTTCTAGCTTAGGGAGACTTCGCTTCTCCCAGAAGGCACCTGGAATATGCAAATTAGCCTCCTGAAGCTTGAATCCCTGGTTTGGTGATGCTTTCGAAGCAGCTGGTCCCGGCTGTACCCAACGATCTTCTAGCTTAGGGAGACTTCGCTTCTCCCAGAAGGCACCTGGAATATGCAAATTAGCCTCCTGAAGCTTGAATCCCTGGTTTGGTGATGCTTTCGAAGCAGCTGGTCCCGGCTGTACCCAACGATCTTCTAGCTTAGGGAGACTTCGCTTCTCCCAGAAGGCACCTGGAATATGCAAATTAGCCTCCTGAAGCTTGAATCCCTGGTTTGGTGATGCTTTCGAAGCAGCTGGTCCCGGCTGTACCCAACGATCTTCTAGCTTAGGGAGACTTCGCTTCTCCCAGAAGGCACCTGGAATATGCAAATTAGCCTCCTGAAGCTTGAATCCCTGGTTTGGTGATGCTTTCGAAGCAGCTGGTCCCGGCTGTACCCAACGATCTTCTAGCTTAGGGAGACTTCGCTTCTCCTAGAAGGCACCTGGAATATGCAAATTAGCCTCCTGAAGCTTGAATCCCTGGTTTGGTGATGCTTTCGAAGCAGCTGGTCCCGGCTGTACCCAACGATCTTCTAGCTTAGGGAGACTTCGCTTCTCCCAGAAGGCACCTGGAATATGCAAATTAGCCTCCTGAAGCTTGAATCCCTGGTTTGGTGATGCTTTCGAAGCAGCTGGTCCCGGCTGTACCCAACGATCTTCTAGCTTAGGGAGACTTCGCTTCTCCCAGAAGGCACCTGGAATATGCAAATTAGCCTCCTGAAGCTTGAATCCCTGGTTTGGTGATGCTTTCGAAGCAGCTGGTCCCGGCTGTACCCAACGATCTTCTAGCTTAGGGAGACTTCGCTTCTCCCAGAAGGCACCTGGAATATGCAAATTAGCCTCCTGAAGCTTGAATCCCTGGTTTGGTGATGCTTTTGAAGCAGCTGGTCCCGGCTGTACCCAACAATCTTCTAGCTTAGGGAGACTTCGCTTCTCCCAGAAGGCACCTGGAATATGCAAATTAGCCTCCTGAAGCTTGAATCCCTGGTTTGGTGATGCTTTCGAAGCAGCTGGTCCCGGCTGTACCCAACGATCTTCTAGCTTAGGGAGACTTCGCTTCTCCCAGAAGGCACCTGGAATATGCAAATTAGCCTCCTGAAGCTTGAATCCCTGGTTTGGTGATGCTTTCGAAGCAGCTGGTCCCGGCTGTACCCAACGATCTTCTAGCTTAGGGAGACTTCGCTTCTCCCAGAAGGCACCTGGAATATGCAAATTAGCCTCCTGAAGCTTGAATCCCTGGTTTGGTGATGCTTTCGAAGCAGCTGGTCCCGGCTGTACCCAACGATCTTCTAGCTTAGGGAGACTTCGCTTCTCCCAGAAGGCACCTGGAATATGCAAATTAGCCTCCTGAAGCTTGAATCCCTGGTTTGAATGAGTGAGAAGATACATAAGTGAGACCAACAACATTTTTATTGTTATATAGTCACGTGCACAAGATGAATAAAGTGCAGATATAGTGCATAAAAGTATGAATTCTCCTGGTCAGTAAAGGTGAACATATATAAAAAAGAGAATAAGGTGAAAAAGGAGTTTATTAAAGTAAGTGTATATATAAGGCAAACAAAAATGATACTAATAGAAACAAATATAAACATATAAATGCATGTGCATATAAATACATAAAAGATATATAATATATGTGGAAAAAGAAGTGTTAATCATTCTAAAAAACGCGCCTCATATAAAGGCTTAAAAAGACTCAGCTGTAGATGTGCAAACAAATGAAGAATCACCTGGAGATTTTTTGAGTCAAACAACAAACAAACAGTGAGGTTGTCCAGGAATATCAAAATATTCAATATCGGCATTTTTATCTAGACTGTAGTAGATCTTCAGGCTGCATTCCAAAGAGAAGCTATATAGAAAGAAATTTCCTCTCTCGGCAGTCCCCATAAAGAGCAATAACTCCAATCCAAGAATCTGGAAATGATCATGGTGTCCCATTTCTAAGTTCCAAAAATGTCCATAGATTGCAGTATAGAGGGAAGTCCGCATAAAGAGAGGAACTATCCCACATCAGGGAAAGGGGCTGCTCCGATCAAACGCTCCAATTTTCAGATACACGTGAATGAGGTCATCAATCAGCTCTTCTCAAATAAAAAACGGCTTCAAGAGTTTGGACAATAGATGATCCATTGGTTGATCCACTTTAAAAAAACAATAAAAACATTAAAAACAATGCAAATGTCAAAAAAAGTGCATAACTCAGGATTTCATTGAGACCCTTAGGACGTACCATCTGTAGTCTCCATATATCCACTTGGATTCCAGTTTTGACAGCATCTTCTTAACTTCTCCTCCTCGATGGTTGGCCATAACACAATCAATTCCAATCACCTTCAAATGTTTGGGATTACATCCATGAGTGGTTTTAAAGTGCCTTGGAATGGATTTCAAGGACAACACATCCTCAATCTTCTCAGCATTGACAATGTCCAGGACATGTTCGCGAATTCTCAAGAGTAATTTCCTGGTGGTTAAACCCACATAAATGAGATTGTAGGGACACGTTGCATACTAAATTGTGCACTCTGCAGTACATGTAATGTGATGGCTTATTTGAAACTTTTTGTCATCACTAGAATAGAACTCAGAGTCCCTCCTCATATTCGGACATGCAATACAAGCTCCGCAAGGAAAAAAGCCCCATTTGGATCTACTTGATCCAAATACATTTTGGGCTGTAGTTCCCACATAATTACTTTTTACCAAATGGTCTTTCAAATTCCTCGCTCTTCGATAGATGATTGAAGGCTTTTCAGCTATTTGTCCATTGAGCACTGTGTCTGTGGTTAATAGTGACCAATATTTTGACAAAGCTTGTCTCATATTACATCAGTGCTCATTATATTTAGAGATGAACCTCAGAGCCCTGCCACAGGAAAAGGATGTCATCAATAAAGCTTGACCAAGTCACATTTTTTTCTGAATGTTTAATAGAGTGGGTCACAAAGCATTCCCACTCCCACAGCCCCAGGAAAAGGTTAGCATAGGACGGCGCGAACACAGCTCCCAAGGCCATTCCCTGGAGCTGCAGGTAGGGGACGCCCTTGAAAAGAAAAAAAATTATGATTAAGACAAAAGTCCAAGGACTCAATAAGAAATTTTTTAAGCCTATCCTCTAGAGTTGTTGTGGAAAGAAAAAAAGATACTGCCTCAACACCATCCTTGTGCCTAATAGAGGTGTATAGAGCCTCCACGTCCAAGGAGACAAACCATATATCTGATTCTAAGTGCATTCCTTCAAATCTCCTTATGCAATCAGTGGAGTCATTCAAGTATGAGGGTAAGTCCTCAATCAGAGGTTTCAAATGCCAGTCAAGGAACTTACACAGAGGTTCGCTAAGACCACCATTGTCAGAAACTATTGGGCGTCCAGGTGGATTCAATTCGTCTTTGTGGATTTTGGGTAATAGGACCAAACAAGGGTGATATGCGGGTGCAGGGGTGGATTAAGGGTAGCCAGGGCCCCGGGCTGTTCACACACTGTGGGCCCCCCCCGGTCATGTGACGGGGGTCATGTGACGGGGGTCATGTGACGGGGGTCATGTGACGGGGGTCATGATATACCCGAACCAGATTATACCAGAAAAATGGCCGGGCCCTACTCTACTGTAACCTATTAAATATTTGTTAAAATCTGCAATACAATTTAGGTATAGCTTGACCAATAATATCACATACAAGGAACAAATACAACCGCACCGTGACCAGACCACAAATTACAACCACAGTGATCGAATAATATCACATACAAGGAACAAATACCACAACACCATTTCCAGACCACATATTACCACCACATAGTGACTGAATACTACAATACTGATCAGTAATAAAAAAACAACACAATACTATCACCATAAGTGCCAGTATTCACAGGAGATCTGTACTTAGTATGGAGTGTCTGTGTAGAGGTAATACTGAGATCACTGGTGACATTATACACAGGACCTCTATATAGTATACAGTGTATAGTGTCAGTGTATAGGTAACACTGACTCACCAGTGACGTCTCTAGGTGAAGTCCTTCATCTTTCATCCAGCACAGACCGCCATCATTCCTTCCAGCCAGGACTCGTTTCTGCAGGAAATAACACAGTTATCTCGAGCTCCACTTGCAGAACACATTACTTAATTTTTCACAACTTCTACATTACACCACATGAAGATAAAAAGGCGATATAGTGTCACTCTGCACTATAACAGGACCGCCCCCCCATTTAAAACAGTATACTCAAAAAATAAAATAAATACATCACTGCAGTAACAATATCCCTTAATTAGCCCCTATGGTAATAATATTCCCCACCCTGGCTCCGTTTATCTCATTCCTGGCTCCAGCCATATGTTCTCCCATCCTGCACTCATGAGTATCCATTCTACCCCATATGATCTCCACATCCTGCCCCATCTGTCTCCATCGTATCCATCCTGCCCCATGTCTCCAATCATGCCCCGTGCCTACATTCTGCCCATGCCTCCAGTCCTGCCCCCAGTGTGTCCAGCATATTACCCCCAGTGTGTCCAGCAATCTGGCCCAGTGTCTCCAGCATTGCCCCAGTGTGTCCAGCAATCATCTGCCCCAGTGTATCCAGCATTGCCCCAGTGTGTCCAGCAATCATCTGCCCCAGTGTCTCCAGCAATCATCTGCCCCAGTGTCTCCAGCAATCATCTGCCCCAGTGTGTCCTCCAGCAATCTGCCCCCAGTGTGTCCTCCAGCAATCTGCCCCCAGTGTGTCCTCCAGCAATCTGCCCCCAGTGTGTCCTCCAGCAATCTGCCCCACTGTCTCCAGCATTGCCCCACTGTCTCCAGCAATCTGCCCCCAGTGTGTCCTCCAGCAATCTGCCCCCAGTGTGTCCTCCAGCAATCTGCCCCAATGTCTCCAGCATTGCCCCACTGTCTCCAGCAATCTGCCCCACTGTCTCCAGCAATCTGCCCCACTGTCTCCAGCAATCTGCCCCCAGTGTGTCCTCCAGCAATCTGCCCCCAGTGTCCGTCCTCCAGCCATCTGCCCTCAGTGTCCGTCCTCCAGCCATCTGCCCTCAGTGTCCGTCCTCCAGCCATCTGCCCTCAGTGTCCGTCCTCCAGCCATCTGCCCCCAGTGTCCGTCCTCCAGCCATCTGCCCCCAGTGTCCGTCCTCCAGCCATCTGCCCTCAGTGTCCGTCCTCCAGCCATCTGCCCCCAGTGTCCGTCCTCCAGCCATCTGCCCCCAGTGTCCGTCCTCCAGCCATCTGCCCCCAGTGTGCGTCCTCCAGCCATCTGCCCCCAGTGTCCGTCCTCCAGCCATCTGCCCCCAGTGTCCGTCCTCCAGCCATCTGCCCCCAGTGTGCGTCCTCCAGCCATCTGCCCCCAGTGTCCGTCCTCCAGCCATCTGCCCCCAGTGTGCGTCCTCCAGCCATCTGCCCTCAGTGTCCGTCCTCCAGCCATCTGCCCCCAGTGTCCGTCCTCCAGCCATCTGCCCCCAGTGTCCGTCCTCCAGCCATCTGCCCCCAGTGTCCGTCCTCCAGCCATCTGCCCTCAGTGTCCGTCCTCCAGCCATCTGCCCCCAGTGTCCGTCCTCCAGCCATCTGCCCCCAGTGTCCGTCCTCCAGCCATCTGCCCTCAGTGTCCGTCCTCCAGCCATCTGCCCCCAGTGTCCGTCCTCCAGCCATCTGCCCCCAGTGTCCGTCCTCCAGCCATCTGCCCCCAGTGTCCGTCCTCCAGCCATCTGCCCCCAGTGTCCGTCCTCCAGCCATCTGCCCCCAGTGTGCGTCCTCCAGCCATCTGCCCCCAGTGTCCGTCCTCCAGCCATCTGCCCCCAGTGTGCGTCCTCCAGCCATCTGCCCCCAGTGTCCGTCCTCCAGCCATCTGCCCTCAGTGTCCGTCCTCCAGCCATCTGCCCCCAGTGTCCGTCCTCCAGCCATCTGCCCTCAGTGTCCGTCCTCCAGCCATCTGCCCCCAGTGTCCGTCCTCCAGCCATCTGCCCCCAGTGTGCGTCCTCCAGCCATCTGCCCCCAGTGTCCGTCCTCCAGCCATCTGCCCCCAGTGTGCGTCCTCCAGCCATCTGCCCCCAGTGTCCGTCCTCCAGCCATCTGCCCCCAGTGTGCGTCCTCCAGCCATCTGCCCTCAGTGTCCGTCCTCCAGCCATCTGCCCCCAGTGTGCGTCCTCCAGCCATCTGCCCTCAGTGTGTGTCCGCCGTTAGGCTACGTTCACACTAGCGCTGCGCCGCCCTGTGTCGGCGACGCAACGCGCGACGCACGGAAAAACGCGCGCGTCGTTTTTTGACGAAATCGGACGCAAGAAAAATGCAACTTGTAGCGTTTTCTTGCGTCCGACGCTAGCGTCTAAAACGACGCACGTGTCGGAAAACGCTACCAAAAAGACGCACGCGTCTCCTATGTTAAACATAGGGGCGCGTCGCCGACGCAACAGCGACGCAACGCTAATGTGAACGTAGACTAATAAAAAAAAAAAAAAAACTCCTCACCTGTCCTCGCTCCAGCGCCGCGGTGAGCTCCCTCCAACAGAGCACACTCGCCGGCGACTGACAATGACGTCAGACGCCGGCGACGTGTGCGCGCGGCCGACATCAGCCGCCAGCCTCCAAATGGCTGGCGGCTGGTGTTAACTATTGACGTGCGGGCGCGCGCCCGCACATCAATAGGAAACCGCCGCAGCGCCGGAAGGGGCCCGGTGAGCAGATGAGAAGGGGCCCGATGCGGGCCCCCTCTCTCTGCCCACCGGTTACGGCAGGAGCACATAAATGCCGGCGGCGGCATTCACAGATGATTAGCAGAGGGTCGATCTCTGCGGTAGCCCAGGGCCCCCCCAGACCACAGGGCCCTGGGCTACCGCCCATATTGACCCTCTGATAATCCGCCCCTGTGCGGGTGGAAGATGAGAATGAGGAGAAGGAGGACAACAGAAAATAGCCAAAATCAGGAAGCGTATACCTATGTGTGGGTGTGAAGAGGTGCATGAGAATTCACCTCCCAAAAAAAGACACTGGATTTGAGTTTATGTCACGCTGCTATCATTTGGTGGTGTTAAGAAGTCTGGCTCCATCCAGCCCTTGTTCATTTTTATAAGTGTCAGCCTGTCAGCATTTTCAGTTGACAGGCAGATGCCTGTTATAATTCCACCAGCAGCACTGAAGACCCGCTCTGACAAAACGCTAGCGGCAGGGCAGGCCAGGATCTTCAAGGTGTAGAGAGCCAGTTAATGTCACGTGTCCAGCATGTATACTCAATAATTATAGGGCACAAAGGAATAACGGAGGACGTCAGTACAGTCAGTAAGGTACTTCCTCGGCATCTTCACAAAGTTTGTACTTCTTATGAGAGTACCCCGTGCATCAGGGTCTGTGAAAACTCTCACAGAACTTTGCAATTTTTCCCCTGCAACTGCTGGAGTGGAGTTGTGTCTCTCTCGCCTGTACTCCTTTGTTGTCCAACAAACTGTGACCTCTGCCACCAGCTTTTTCAGAAGGGAATTTTTTTAAATAATTCCACAACAAGGGCCCTCTGGTTCTGCCCCATTTTAGTACACCTGTCTTCCTCGGGAATAAGAGATAGAAAGCTATCCTTGTAGCATGGGTGTAGAAGTGTCACCAACCAGTAATTACTGTCACCTAAAATTTTGAGAATGCGAGGGTCACAGGAAATACAGCGTAATATAAACTCAGCCATACATGCCAGTCTGCTAACGGGCAAGACTTCTGTGTCCTCAACAAGAGGATGACTGACCAAGCTCTCCTCTTCTTCCCTGTCCTCATACCATCCACGTTGAACAGACAGTATGACAGTTGTGTAGGTAGTGCCGTTTATAACACATGAAACAAGCTTCTGTTCTTCCTCCTCTTCCTCATTGTCACCCAATCCACGTTGGGATTTGGGATGAGATGAGACTAGGCTGAGTGTAATCACCCTGTATGGTTCCTTGCTGCATGTCCTCGTGCTCCGCCTGAAATGCATCCTCTTTGATTGTGAGCAGAGAGCGTTTCGGAACACAGAGAAGCAGAATAGTGATGCTAATTATGGCATCATAGCCGCTCAACATCTTCGTGGAGTCCTCAAAGTTTTGGAGGATGGTACATATGTCTGACATCCATGTCCAATCCTGAAGTCTTATTTGTGGAGTATGAACTGAATACCGACGGCCTTGTTGAGGCTGGTAGTCAACAACTGCCCTCTTCTGCTCACAAAACCTTCCCAACATCTGCAGTGTAGAGATCCGATGCCTGGGACATCACATACCAGTCAGTGAGCTGGAAGCTGCAAACACTGCTGAAGCAAGGCAAGGGCAGCAGAAGCTGTAGCTGACTTTCTAAAATGGGCACACAGGTGGTGTACATTCATAAGCAGATCCGGCAGCTCCAGGTAGTTTTTGAGAGACTGCTGAACTACGAGGTTAAGCACATGGGCCAGGCATGGTACGTGTGTGAGCTCACCTTTTATTATTGGCTTGCACGCACAACAGCAGAAGAAGCAGTGGTGTCACCCGCAGACACTGTTCCTGGACCCTGGGGTTCGGCCCACAAAGTTGGGTGCTTTGCTGCCATGTGCCTGATCATGCTGGTGGTGGCCAGGCTGGTAGTTTTGCTAACCCTTCTGATGTTGGCCTGGCAGATGGTACAAATGGCCTTTTTGGGGTTATTGGCAGATTCTTTAAAAAACAACCACACCACACTGCTTCTTACTGCCTGTTGGGGTGCTATGCCTCCCTCCCCCTGTGTGCTATATCATCCACCACCTCAACTTCCACTTCTGTACCCTGGTCCTCTTCCTGACTTTCTGGCAATTGTGTCTAATCATCATCCACCTCTTGTGACACTTTCCCACCGTCGCCTTCGTGTGACCGTGGCTGCTCAAATATTTGGGCATCGCTACATGCGATCTCCTCTTGCCCCACTTCAAGCGAGAGGCCCGAATCTAAAAATGAAAAAATGAACAGCTCATCGGAGTGTCCAAGTGCGGGATTATTTGTATCGGGGCACTCGGCATGGTGGGAGGAAGGAGGAAAATGAGGTCCAGACTCATGGCTACTGAGACTTGACCATGTGGAAGACAGGGTGGTGGTGGCAAAGTGACTGGAAGCATTATCCGCTATCCAACCATCAACCTTTTGACACTGCTCTGGTTAAATAGTGGGGTGCTGAGGTCCCCTAGTAATTGGGAGAGGACGGTTAGGAGAGAAGATGTGGGTGTTTGTTGTGGCACAATTTCAGCTTTCCCAAGACCTTGACCTCTGTCTCTGCATGTGGAGCGCCCCCAGACACAGGGCCGCGGGTTACTCGGTACCGGTCCTTTCTGTCCCAGTTCTGGGGTTGTCACGGTGGCTGGACCCGGTCCGTGACCCTGCTAAGGGGCGTCCAATAAAAGATGATAGGAGTCTGTCAAGGTTTCATGACACCACCTGTGGTGTTCGGTCAGGATGACCGACGCTGCTGTGGGGTCCGCTGGGGTGATGAAATGGCAGCTAGATGGTATACCTTCCCACAGGTGAAGTATGTCCCCAGGGCTTCCCAGTGATGTAGATGGCGATGGTGTGAGGTGCAGACAATAACGAGGATACAAGGTTGCAGTCTCTTTACCTCTTTACTGAAGACTTCAGGATCCACAATCCAGAGCACGGTTAACAGGGCTTTCTGAGACCGGCCGGTCTGATGGGCACATCCAGAGTTCCCTTTGCAGGTGGAAATCGTTGCCTACCACTAGCGCCTGTGTGTTGTAGTGCTATCTCAATGAGAATAACTGTTTAACTCCATATCAGCATGGGTTTATGAGAAATCGCTCCTGTCAAACCAATCTAATCAGTTTTTATGAAGAGGTAAGCTATAGACTGGACCACGGTGAGTCATTGGACGTGGTATATCTCGATTTTTCCAAAGCGTTTGATACCGTGCCGCACAAGAGGTTGGTACACAAAATGAGAATGCTTGGTCTGGGGGAAAATGTGTGTAAATGGGTTAGTAACTGGCTTAGTGATAGAAAGCAGAGGGTGGTTATAAATGGTATAGTCTCTAACTGGGTCGCTGTGACCAGTGGGGTACCGCAGGGGTCAGTATTGGGACCTGTTCTCTTCAACATATTCATTAATGATCTGGTAGAAGGTTTACACAGTAAAATATCGATATTTGCAGATGATACAAAACTATGTAAAGCAGTTAATACAAGAGAAGATAGTATTCTGCTACAGATGGATCTGGATAAGTTGGAAACTTGGGCTGAAAGGTGGCAGATGAGGTTTAACAATGATAAATGTAAGGTTATACACATGGGAAGAAGGAATCAATGTCACCATTACACACTGAATGGGAAACCACTGGGTAAATCTGACAGGGAGAAGGACTTGGGGATCCTAGTTAATGATAAACTTACCTGGAGCAGCCAGTGCCAGGCAGCAGCTGCCAAGGCAAACAGGATCATGGGGTGCATTAAAAGAGGTCTGGATACACATGATGAGAGCATTATACTGCCTCTGTACAAATCCCTAGTTAGACCGCACATGGAGTACTGTGTCCAGTTTTGGGCACCGGTGCTCAGGAAGGATATAATGGAACTAGAGAGAGTACAAAGGAGGGCAACAAAATTAATAAAGGGGATGGGAGAACTACAATACCCAGATAGATTAGCGAAATTAGGATTATTTAGTCTAGAAAAAAGACGACTGAGGGGCGATCTAATAACCATGTATAAGTATATAAGGGGACAATACAAATATCTCGCTGAGGATCTGTTTATACCAAGGAAGGTGACGGGCACAAGGGGGCATTCTTTGCGTCTGGAGGAGAGAAGGTTTTTCCACCAACATAGAAGAGGATTCTTTACTGTTAGGGCAGTGAGAATCTGGAATTGCTTGCCTGAGGAGGTGGTGATGGCGAACTCAGTCGAGGGGTTCAAGAGAGGCCTGGATGTCTTCCTGGAGCAGAACAATATTGTATCATACAATTATTAGGTTCTGTAGAAGGACGTAGATCTGGGGATTTATTATGATGGAATATAGGCTGAACTGGATGGACAAATGTCTTTTTTCGGCCTTACTAACTATGTTACTATGTTATGTTACCCTGCTGAGCATTCGGAATAGTCCTCACAACTTCTGTTCTCGTTCGGTCGTTCTTTCTAGTTCTTTCTAATTCTTTCTCTCTCTCTTGTTCCAGATGTTACTAGTTTCTCGTCCCCCAGATATGTTATGGCTAGGACGCACCTGTATGACGGGAAGGCTCGGAGCTCTTCCGGGACCCTAGAGACGCCCCTCTCCACGCGTTGCCTATTATGTCTTCGTAGGAAATTTAAGGTAGACAGCCAACCTATAATTAACTGTCCTGCGGAGTTCGAAGTAAGGCCTAGAGTCAGTTACTTCCGCGGTGTTCCGGCCACCGGCTACGCACCTCAGTAGGATGTTGCCTTGGTCTCACAGCACGACTCCTACTGGCTCTCCTTTGTGCTTGATCTCCTTTCTCACTGTTCCACAATACCCTTCACTTCGTATCTCTTCCTTAGGATACCGCCGCAAGGTAGTGCAGGCGCGGTTCCATAAGGTTCTGCTCTCTTCGCTAGGTACCTGCCAGGTTCCCACGCCCGACAGGGACCCCCCTGTGTCTTCTCCCTGCAACACCCCCTGCCACGGGATTGTTATGACCTGGTGGTCAGGACAATAATGGACCTGGTGGTTAAGAGTACACGGAATGACCTGATAGTTACTGATAATAAGGACGAACTCTGGGACGTGGGAACTCTGCTGACCGCAATCCCTAAACCTATCAAACACACTAGAAATAGCCGTGGATTGCGCCTAACGCTCCCTATGCAACTCGGCACAGCCTAAGAAAATAGCTAGCCCTGAAGATAGAAAAATAAAGCCTACCTTGCCTCAGAGAAATTCCCCAAAGGAAAAGGCAGCCCCCCACATATAATGACTGTGAGTAAAGATGAAAATACAAACACAGAGATGAAATAGATTTAGCAAAGTGAGGCCCGACTTACTGAACAGACTGAGGATAGGAAAGGTAGCTTTGCGGTCAGCACAAAAACCTACAAAAAGACCACGCAGAGGGCGCAAAAAGACCCTCCGCACCGACTCACGGTGCGGAGGCGCTCCCTCTGCGTCCCAGAGCATCCAGCAAGCAAGACAACAAATTAAATAGCAAGCTGGACAGAAAAATAGCAAACCAAAGAAATACAAGCTGGAACTTAGCTTCTGATGGGAAGAAAGGTCACAAGAACGATCCAGGAGTGAACAGACCAATACTGGAACATTGACAGGTGGCATGGAGCAAAGATCTAAGTGGAGTTAAATAGAGCAGCAGCTAACGAATTAACCTCGTCACCTGTGAAACTCAGAAACACCCACCAGAGGAAGTCCATGGACAGAACCAGCCGAAGTACCATTCATGACCACAGGAGGGAGCCCGACAACAGAATTCACAACAGTACCCCCCCCTTGAGGAGGGGTCACCGAACCCTCACCAGAGCCCCCAGGCCGACCAGGATGAGCCAAATGAAAGGCACGAACCAGATCGGCAGCATGAACATCAGAGGCAAAAACCCAGGAATTATCTTCCTGACCATAACCCTTCCACTTGACCAGGTACTGGAGTTTCCGCCTCGAAACACGAGAATTCAAAATCTTCTCCACCACATACTCCAACTCCCCCTCAACTAACACCGGGGCAGGAGGATCAACGGATGGAACCACAGGCGCCACGTATCTCCGCAATAACGACCTATGGAACACATTATGGATGGCAAAAGAAGCAGGAAGGGCCAAACGAAATGACACAGGATTGATAACCTCAGAAATCTGATACGGACCAATGAAACAAGGCTTAAACTTAGGAGAGGAAACCTTCATAGGAACATAACGAGACGACAACCAAACCAAATCCCCAAACGAAGTCGGAGACCCACACAGCGCCGGCGGTTAGCGAAACGTTGAGCCTTCTCCTGGGACAATGTCAAATTGTCCACCACATGAGTCCAAATCTGCTGCAACCTATCCACCACAGTATCTACACCAGGACAGTCTGAAGACTCAACCTGCCCTGAAGAGAAACGAGGATGGAAACCAGAATTGCAGAAAAACGGCGAAACCAAAGTAGCCGAGCTGGCCCGATTATTAAGGGCAAACTCAACCTATGGCAAAAAGGACACCCAATCATCCTGATCAGCAGAAACAAAGCATCTCAGATATGTTTCCAAAGTTTGATTAGTTCGTTCGGTTTGGCCATTTGTCTGAGGATGGAAAGCCGAGGAAAAAGACAAATCAATGCCCATCCTAGCACAAAAGGATCGCCAAAACCTTGAAACAAACTGGGAACCTCTGTCAGAAACGATGTTCTCCGGGATACCATGTAAACGAACCACATGCTGGAAAAATAATGGCACCAAATCAGAGGAGGAAGGCAATTTAGACAAAGGTACCAAATGGACCATCTTAGAAAAGCGATCACAAACCACCCAAATGACCGACATCTTTTGAGAGACGGGGAGATCCAAAATAAAATCCATAGAAATAGGCGTCCAGGGCCTCTTCGGGACCGGCAAGGGCAAAAGCAACCCACTGGCACGAGAACAGCAGGGCTTAGCCCGAGCACAAGTCCCACAGGACTGCACAAAAGAACGCACATCCCGCGACAAAGACGGCCACCAGAAGGATCTAGCCACCAAATCTCTGGTACCAAAAATTCCAGGATGCCCAGCCAACACTAAACAATGAATCTCAGAGGTAACTCTACTAGTCCATCTATCAGGGACAAACAGTTTCTCCGCTGGGCAACGGTCAGGTCTATCAGCCTGAAATTTTTGCAGCACCCGCCGCAAATCAGGGGAGATGGCAGACAAAATTACCCCCTCTTTGAGAATACCCGCCGGCTCAGGAGCACCCGGAGAGTCAGGCACAAAACTCCTTGACAGGGCATCAGCCTTCACATTCTTAGAGCCCGGAAGGTACGAAACCACAAAATCAAAACGGGAGAAAAATAATGACCATCGAGCCTGTCTCGGATTCAACCATTTGGCAGACTCTAGATAAGTCAAATTCTTGTGATCTGTCAAGACCACCACGCGATGCTTGGCTCCTTCCAGCCAATGACGTCACACCTCGAATGCCCACTTCATGGCCAACAATTCACGATTACCAACATCATAGTTACGCTCAGCAGGCGAAAACTTTCTAGAAAAGAAAGCACATGGCTTCATCACCGAGCCCTCAGAACTTCTTTGCGACAAAACAGCCCCTGCTCCAATCTCAGAAGCATCAACCTCAACCTGAAACGGAAGCAAAACATCTGGCTGGCACAACACAGGGGCAGAAGAAAAACGACGCTTCAACTCCTGAAAAGCCTCTACAGCCGCAGAAGACCAATTGACCTCATCAGCACCCTTCTTGGTCAAATCAGTCAACGGTTCAGCAACAGTAGAAAAATTAGCGATGAAGCGCCGATAAAAATTAGCAAAGCCCAGGAACTTTGGCAGGCTCTTCACAGATGTCGGCTGAGTCCAATCGTAAATGGCCTGGACTTTAACAGGGTCCATCTCGATAGTAGAAGGGGACAAAATGAACCCCAAAAATGAAACCTTCTGAACTCCAAAGAGACACTTAGACCCCTTCACAAACAAGGAATTCGCATGAAGGACCTGGAACACCATTCTGACCTGCTTCACATGAGACTCCCAATCATCCAAAAAGACCAAAATATCATCCAAATACACAATCAGGAATTTATCCAGGTACTCTCGGAAGATGTCATGCATAAAGGACTGAAATACTGATGGGGCATTGGAAAGCCCGAATGGCATAACCAGGTACTCAAAATGGCCCTCGGGCATATTAAATGCAGTTTTCCATTCATCGCCTTGTTTAAAACGCACAAGATTATACGCCCCTCGAAGATCTATCTTGGTGAACCAACTAGCCCCTTTAATACGAGCAAACAAATCAGACAGCAACGGCAAAGGATACTGAAATTTGACTGTAATTTTATTAAGAAGGCGGTAATCAATACAAGGTCTCAAAGAACCATCCTTCTTGGCCACAAAAAAGAACCCTGCTCCTAACGGTGATGACGACGGGCGAATATGGCCTTTCTCCAAGGATTCCTTTATATAACTCCGCATAGCGGCATGTTCTGGCACAGATAAATTGAACAATCGGCCCTTAGGAAACTTACTACCAGGAATCAAATTAATTGCACAATCGCAATCCCTATGAGGAGGTAGGGCACTGGCTTTGGGCTCATCAAATACATCCCGATAATCCGACAAAAACTCTGGAACTTCAGAAGGAGTGGAAGACGAAATAGACAAAAATGGAACATCACCATGTACCCCCAGGCAACCCCAGCTGGACACAGACATAGATTTCCAGTCCAATACTGGATTATGAACCTGTAGCCATGGCAACCCCAAAACGACCACATCATGCAGATTATGCAACACCAGAAAGCGGATATCCTCCTGATGTGCAGGAGCCATGCACATGGTCAATTGGGTCCAATACTGAGGCTTATTCTTGGCCAAAGGCGTAGCATCAATTCCTCTCAATGGAATAGGATACTGCAAGGGCTCCAAGAAAAAACCACAGCGCCTAGCAAACTCCAAGTCCATCAAATTCAGGGCAGCGCCTGAATCCACAAATGCCATAACAGAATAGGATGACAAAGAGCAAATCAGAGTAACAGACAATAGAAATTTAGACTGTACCGTACCAATGGTGGCAGACATAGCGAACCGCTTAGTGCGCTTAGGACAATCGGAGATAGCATGAGTGGAATCACCACAGTAAAAACATAGCCCATTCCGACGTCTGTGTTCTTGCCGTTCAGCTCTGGTCAAAGTCCTATCACATTGCATAGGCTCAGGCCCATGCTCAGATAGTACCGCCAAATGGTGCACAGCTTTACGCTCACGCAAGCGTCGATCGATCTGAATGGCCAAGGACATAGACTCATTCAGACCAGCAGGCATGGGAAACCCCACCATGACATCCTTAAGGGCTTCAGAGAGACCCTTTCTGAAGATTGCTGCCAGGGCACATTCATTCCACTGAGTGAGCACAGACCACTTTCTAAACTTCTGACAATATATCTCCGCTTCATCCTGACCCTGACACAGAGCCAGCAAGATTTTCTCTGCCTGATCCACTGAATTAGGTTCGTCATAAAGCAATCCAAGCACCAGGAAAAACGCATCAACATCACGCAATGCCGGATCTCCTGGCGCAAGGGAAAATGCCCAGTCTTGAATGTCACCACGTAACAAAGAAATAATGATCTTTACTTGTTGAACAGGGTCACCTGAGGAGCGAGGTTTCAAGGCAAGAAACAATTTACAATTATTTTTGAAATTCAGGAACTTAGATCTATCACCAAAAAACAAATCAGGAATTGGAATCCTAGGCTCTGACATCGGATTCTGAACCACAAAATCTTGAATGTTTTGTACCCTTGTAGTGAGATTATCCATCCAAGAGGACAGACCTTGAATGTCCATATCTACACCTGTGTCCTGAACCACCCAGAGGTAAAGGGGAAAATAGAGACAAAACACACTGCAAAGAAAAAAAAAATGGTCTCAGAACTTCTCTTATCCCTCTATTGAGATGCATTAGTACTTTGGGCCACCTGTACTGTTATGACCTGGTGGTCAGGACAATAATGGACCTGGTGGTTAAGAGCACACGGAATGACCTGATAGTTACTGATAATAAGGACGAACTCTGGGACGTGGGAACTCTGCTGACCGCAATCCCTAAACCTATCAAACACACTAGAAATAGCCGTGGATTGCGCCTAACGCTCCCTATGCAACTCGGCACAGCCTAAGAAACTAGCTAGCCCTGAAGATAGAAAAACAAAGCCTACCTTGCCTCAGAGAAATTCCCCAAAGGAAAAGGCAGCCCCCCACATATAATGACTGTGAGTAAAGATGAAAATACAAACACAGAGATATAATAGATTTAGCAAAGTGAGGCCCGACTTACTGAACAGACCGAGGATAGGAAAGGTTACTTTGCGGTCAGCACAAAAACCTACAAAAAGACCACGCAGAGGGCGCAAAAAGACCCTCCGCACCGACTCACGGTGCGGAGGCGCTCCCTCTGCGTCCCAGAGCTTCCAGCAAGCAAGACAACAAATTAAATAGCAAGCTGGACAGAAAAATAGCAAACCAAAGAAATACAAGCTGGAACTTAGCTTCTGCTGGGAAGAGAGGTCACAAGAACGATCCAGTGATATAGAAGATGCTAAGCACAGCCTAAATAGGGGAGGTGCACAGTCACAGGTGCCCAAACCTGAACGTATACAATATAAAGTGACTAGCATACTCCAGGGTGTTGTGATGCAAAAAAGTGGGGATTTATTACATACAGTAAATCACAAACGTTTCGGTCGATACTGGACCTTCATCAGTGTGCTAGGTATAATTGTATACTTGTATGGCCCCAAAAACAATAGAATACTCGGATTTGCATCAATCAGACATGCTGGAAAAAAAGGGCAACAAGCCGGGAGGAAACAGAACCAGGCTGTGACACACTCTATTAGCGGTGGATACCGCATTTATCCCCAGTGTCCCGGCGTACTGACAGCTCTTTTAAGCCTCAGCGCCACCTATTATTCTGACTCACCGTCAGTTGACCAGCCTGGTTCTGTTTCCTCCCGGCTTGTTGCCCTTTTTTTCCAGCATGTCTGATTGATGCAAATCCGAGTATTCTATTGTTTTTGGGGCCATACAAGTATACAATTATACCTAGCACACTGATGAAGGTCCAGTATCGACCGAAACGTTTGTGATTTACTGTATGTAATAAATCCCCACTTTTTTGCATCACAACACCCTGGAGTGTGCTAGTCACTTTATATTGTGTACAAGAACGATCCAGGCGTGAGCAGACCAATACTGGAACATTGACAGGTGGCATGGAGCAAAGATCTATGTGGAGTTAAATAGAGCAGCAGCTAACGAATTAACCTTGTCACCTGTGAAACTCAGAAACACCCACCAGAGGAAGTCCATGGACAGAACCAGCCGAAGTACCATTCATGACCACAGGAGGGAGCCCGACAACAGAATTCACAACACGGGATGTTGCCTGAATCCAACCCAGTCAGCTTCTGACTAACTTCCTGTCCGACCCCTAGTTTTACCAGTGTGAGGAGGGGCCTAATAAATAAAGCCTTTTTCTCCCCCTAGTGGCCGGAGTGTGAAGTGTAATGTGTGCTGGTGATACCTGGTCAGTAGAACTCCTTTAGTGCCATCAGACGTACCATCACTCCCCTTAGCGGCAGAGTGTCATACTGCAACGACCAGATCTCTGGGGCGCTGCACATGCACAATCACATCCAGTTCCCCATCCCTTGCCATGCGCATTGCTTATTTTAAATGGAGGACAATATTTTCCACGTTCACTACAAATGGCTGAATTTGGAGCGAAGTTATATGTGATCCATGTGACGGAAAACCACAGTTTTTAGTAACTGGTCTGAAGGTAACTATTTTTACCAGCAAACTGCTCTCAATGACTTCGCTATCACACTGCAACAAAATTTAATTCAAGGTCAGAAATGGCAGAATTTTGAGCGCAATTATATGTGATCCGTGTGACGGATAAACCACAGTTTTAAATAGCTGGCTTGTAGGTAACTATTTTTTATCAGTAAACTATTGTCAATAACTTCACTAACAGACTTCAACAAAATTTAAATGGAGGCCAGAATTGTCAGAATTTTGAGCTCACTTATATTTGATCCATGTGACAAACAAACCACAGTTTTAAATAGCTGGCCTGTAGGTAACTATTTTTACCAGCAAACTGGTGTCAATAACTTCACTAACACATTGCAACAAAATTTAAATGGAGGCCAGAATTGGCAGAATTTTGAGTCCACTTACAGTATATGTGATCCAACTGATGGACAAACCACAGTTTTAAATAGATGTATTTTTAGTACTGTAATATGGAAAGGATCTGGATGTATTCTGCAGTGCCAACAAGCAAATGGAGCAGAAAATGGGGTTCTCTGGATTGCTTTTTAAGCAAATAATCAGGATTAAGATCCAAAAAAAATTATTCCTGGCCCCCGGTACCTGGGGTTATAAGTAAAAATATCTGTCAAAGCAGCAGACAGAACTGAAATGGACCCTCTTGCTATATGCACTGCAGTCTGCCACATACACTTCATACACTGCCTGCCGGCCTAGCACTGATATCTAGGCAGCTGGATTAGTCCTCAGAAGGACTGTTAGTTGAGACTTCTTCTAACTCAGGGAAGCTGGGCTCCTCTGTCACCATCTCGTCCCCATCTCCAGCGACGATACATAGGGGAAACTCCTCCATCTTTGATTTTGATGGAGTCTCTTCCCGAGGGATCTGGCTTCTGTCCGAGACACTCTGTGCAGCCCCCTTTTGCCATGAAAATCGTGCCCCAGTATGACAGGATGTATTAATTCTTTTAGACTGTGGTTATACCCATAGCTTAAACATAACCTTTCCCTCTTATTCAATCCAATTAAACAAAAACTATTTAATCTTTTCTGGACGGGGTTGGCCACGGCTTTTATTATTTTTGTTTATCAACAAACTTTTAACTGTTCTCTCATATTTCCATCAATTTTTAAACTTTCCAACACGGTATGTAACTCCGGACTCCCGGAGACCAAGTACGTCGATGGAACAAACTCGAACTTGTAACGTTCTCACCACCATCAAGGGGCCGGTGTATCCTTACACAGAGCCCCGACCCCACACAATAACAATAAGGCCTGCTCGACCCCGTCCAGTAACCTGGATAGGAATATATCCAAACCAATATCATTTAGGTGTATCCGGTCTTGTATCACCAGGCCCGATTATCTCAGCTTTCATTAATGACATTAACTTGTCACTTTGGAGAGAGCACAAATCGTTTCCTCCGGCATGGATGACTAAAATAACTGGTGAACGAGCATGCCTGTTCAGGTCCATTATCTCGGACAGCACCTGAGACCACATGAGGCCGCAAATTCCTCTCCAGGATATGTCAAGACCTCGAAAGCCGAGGGTTTTGCCAACTGGTCTTGAAGCAGCACATTAAGCCGCCCAGAAAATATAAGAATGCCCGAGAATGAACACTGGGGCGCCGTGCAACTGAAACAAATGATATTTACAACAATAATTCGGGACTGATATATGAGGCATAGCAATCGGACTTCCATCTCCCAATCAGCTTAACCTCCTCGTTTGACAAATCCACACTCTCAAATCCTCTTTCATGGACCTGTTCAAACGAATGTGGTGCCCAGGTTGGGTAAGTCCCTTGGCACTGAGTGACAAGCGCCTTGAAAAAGCCCTCCACATTGGCATTATTCTGCAGGCAAAATTGAGCAAACCTAAAAGGGACTGCATCTGCCTCAATGTTACCTTTTTAACAGCCAGAAAGTCAACGATTACCGATAACGTCTTTTCAACTTTATCCATCAGGAGCATAAAGACCATTTCTACAGAGTCAAGTTCAATACCCAGAAAAGATAACCGGGTCACAGGACCTATTGTTTTTTCCTCTGACAGGTGGACACCGACTTTACCCATCAATGACTGAAAGGAATCTAGCATCATTTGACATTGGCTGCTGTCTTCGGGGGGAAGCAAACAGGAAATCGTCAAGGTAGTGTGTAACAGTGCTACAACTCGTCTTGCTCGTAACGAATCGCCCATTTAAGGAATTAATTGAACAATTCAATGTAGTAACAAGATATTGAGCATCCCATGGGAAGGCAGGTGTCATCCTAAAAATCCCCGTCCATGGCACACCCCAGAAGGTGGTAACAATCTGGGTGCACGGGAAGCAGGCGGAAAGCAGATTCAATATCTGATTTTGCCATCATGGTGCCTTGGCCGGCCCCCCTTAGTAGGGCCTCCGCACCATCGAACGACACGTATGTCACCAAGCAGTCTTCCTTTGCTATTCCGTCGTCTACAGAAGAGCCCTTCGGATGTGACAGGTGTTGAATTAGACAGAATTTGTAAGGCTCTTTTTTAGGCACTAAGCCGAGGGGGGAAATCCTCAGATTTGAAAAAGTTAAGGAGCTAAATGGCCTGGCTATCCTGGCCACCTCCACCTCCTTTCTGATCTTCTCTCTTAGCACAGTGGGGTTTTCGATAGCTGATCTTAGGTTGTTAGCAAAACACAGGAGATTTTATTAAACAAAAGGAATGAAAAAAACGAACATGAAACCCACCCATAGGACAGCCGCCGCTCTTCTTTAGGGGTACAGGTCTAACCAAGGACCCATCACTTCTATGTTCACTGGAGTCTTTCCCCTCGGTAACCGAGTTTGGCCTGCTGGGGAGTTTTCCTGACTTAGTACATCTGACTGCGATATGAGGCCCACTGCAGGCTGAACATTCGTGCTTGTTACTTACATGCACAGTAGAATTGACAGTGGCCCCCATTATACAGTTCTCAAGCCCCAGGTCTCTGTACGACCGCTGCACCCTGGGAATGAGTTGCTGATCCAGCGGCCGCAAACTGAAAGGAATTAGCCCTCTGGGAAGTCATGAGACGCAACCATAGATCAGTTGCTTTTTAACCCCCCAGCCGATGTCTGGCTGAAGCGCCAACCTACGGCGGAACTCTTCATCGTACTGGTACCAAGCACTACCACCGAAGGATTTATACACGTTGTACACAGAATGCAAATAGATGAATAACTCCATGCAGCTCTCGGGGTGCCTCTGGCCCATAATGCAGCCGAGAACAGCAAAGGCCTGCAGCCATTTGCTCATTGTATGCGCAACCTTCGGGCGTCGGTCGTATATGCGATCACTGACCGATAGTCTGCGCTCTTTGTCGACGGTGTGCTGGTCGGTGAAAAATAAAGGCCAAATGTCAACATATTTATTATCCCAAATTTTCTCTTTGGTTTCAGCGCTCAAGTGAGATCCCAGTGGGCTAACTCCACAAAGAAAGGCTTCCTTATGCAAGCTAGCCTGCGATCCAGGAACTACCGGTACCACAGGAGACAATGGAGGGGGTGGTTCGCACTTCACCAAAATTGTCTTCAATACAGCAACCAAGCCGCTGCCTACACCACCTTCCTCCCATTCCCCAGCAAAGTTAAACTTATCGGATCCTGTTGCAGCATCCTGAGGCCCATGCAGGGCATGCGGAACCGCGCACGCCTGGCTGGCACTGCAAAACGACCCACTTGTCGACACTGGCAATTCCCACCGCTGCCTCACTCTCTCCGGACTTCGAGAACTACCTGTCGTTGACGGTGACCTCCATCGTGATGATCTTGAATGCCTTGACCTCCTGCTGCTATGGGACTGACCACGGCAGAGTCTACAATCCGATATCCTGCTCATTTCCCTTCTTTCAGTCCTTCTTTACCTGGACCGTGACCGTGACTCCGACCTCCTGCAGTACCTGCCTGCGGCAGTACCTGGAGCAAATCGGGGAATGACTGCCTGGGTGTTAAGCTGACTTAACTGTGGGGGCAGGGGGTGCAATGTTTCAGAGGCTTCCTGATAGCTAAGCTCATCCTCATTTGAATGCTGTTCACCAGGGGCTGATATCTGTGCTGTGGCTTGAGTTGCAGGAGGGGTTAATAAATCCTCACTTGCAGACCAACTCTGCCTGTTACCCATAATAAAGTCTGCAGCAAGCTGTGCAGCACCAGCTCTTAGGGACAGCTCCTGAACATTGGCCCTGGGATAGAGGGGGGCTCTTCGCTGTTGCACGCTCTTTCAACTTAACCTAACCTTCATCTGCCCACTATCTGTTCTTACACTGCCCCTTCTGTGCCCTGAGACCCTGAGTTGTAGGGGGGGGGGGGGCATTAAGAAAGTTCACCACACAGCTGCATAAAACCCTGACCTTCTGCTGCTAACCGAGCCCTAATAGCAGCCATTAACTCCTTGTCGGCCATCACGCTGGTAGCCATATGCAGCTTGTGGTCCTACAACACCCCAACCTCATGGGACTTAGTACCACTGTCTTTTCCCATGGTTACTCTGGCCACAGGGTAGTCTTTGGTATCTCTGTGTATGTAGCGGACACGCACAAACTTATCAGGGATCAACTGATGTGCCAGTGTACCACTGATTAGGGTCACTAGAATTCCAGAGTCCAAAAATTGCAAGAACCAATACCCCATTGACAGACACGGTACATGCCTGCGATCCCTTGCCTTGTTGACAGTCCACACTGCAGGCCGGATAGGCATAATAAGAGCAACACCTGCCTAGCCTGCAGTACATTGTTTCGGGGGACATATGAAACTGGGTGGCTACGTGTCTAGGACTGTGACACCACCAACATCCACATCCACACCCCTTACCGGCATCGGACGTACTATACCGTCCGATGCCGGCTCCCCTGCTTTGATGCAGGGCTCCGCGGTGAGCCCGCACCAAAGCCGGACATGTCAGCTGTTTTGAACAGCTGACATGTGCCCGTAATAGGCGCGGGCAGAATCGCGATCTGCCCGCGCCTATTAACTAGTTAAATGCCGCTGTCAAACGCAGACAGCGGCATTTAACTACCGCTTCCGGCCGGGCGGCCGGAAATGACGTCATCGCCGACCCCCGTCACATGATCGGGGGTCGGCGATGCTTGTGAATGGTAACCATAGAGGTCCTTGAGACCTCTATGGTTACTGATTGCCCGTCGCTGTGAGCGCCACCCTGTGGTCGGCGCTCACAGCACACCTCCATTTCTGCTACATAGCAGCGATCAGCAGATCGCTGCTATGTAGCAGAGCCGATCGTGCTATGCCTGCTTCTAGCCTCTCATGGAGGCTATTGAAGCATGGCAAAAGTTAAAAAAAAAAGTTTAAAAAAATGTGAAAAAAATAAAAAAAACATAAAAGTTTAAATCACCCCCCTTTCGCCCCAATCAAAATAAATCAATAAAAAAATATCAAATCTACGCATATTTGGTATCGCCGCGCTCAGAATCGCCCGATCTATCAATTAAAAAAAAATATTAACCTGATCGCTAAACAGCGTAGCGGGAAAAAAATTAGAAACGCCAGAATTACGTTTTTTTGGTCGCCGCGACATTGCATTAAAATGCAATAACGGGCGATCAAAAGAACGTGTCTGCACCGAAATGCTATCATTAAAAATGTCATCTCGGCACGCAAAAAATAAGCCCTCAACCGACCCCAGATGATGAAAAATGGAGACGCTACGAGTATCGGAAAATGGCGCAATTTTTTTTTTTTTTTTAGCAAAGTTTGGAATTTTTTTTCACCACTTAGATAAAAAATAACCTAGTCATGTTAGGTGTCTATGAACTCGTAATGACCTGGAGAATCATAATGGCAGGTCAGTTTTAGCATTTAGTGAACCTAGCAAAAAAGCCAAACAAAAAACCAATGTGGGATTGCACTTTTTTTGCAATTTCACCGCACTTGGAATTTTTTTCCCGTTTTCTAGTGCACGACATGCTAAAACCAATGATGTCGTTCAAAAGTACAACTCGTCCCGCAAAAAATAAGCCCTCACATGTCCAAATTGACAGAAAAATAAAAAAGTTATGGCTCTGGGAAGGAGGGGAGCGAAAAACGAACACAGAAAAACGAAAAATCCCCCGGTCATGAAGGGGTTAATAACAGCCTTAGGGTACCCCGTCAGCAGGATTTAGACACCCCCATTTGTGGTTCTAGACATTGTCCGTGGTGAACCCTTCCCCCTTTGAGTATCCCAGTACTGGGAAGTGGAGTTGTCTGGTTTCCCCATCGATTTCTCAACAACCTGGTATCTCTCCACCAGGCTAACTAGGTTGTCCACACTCAGAGGGTCGCCCTGGGCAACCCTGGTCTGTATTGGCTTGGAAAGGGAGTGGACAAACCTGTCCATCACCACATGCTCGGCCATCTGGGCAGCAGAGGAAGTCTCTGGCTACAGCCACTTTTGGACCAGGTGCAACAAATCAAACATTTGCGATCGAGGGTGTTTGCCACCAGCATATGCCCAGTGGTAGACTCGCTGAGCGCTAATGGACATAGTTACTCCCAGGCATGCCAAGATTTTGGTCTTTAATTTGGCGTATTCTTTGGAATCCTGTAGTCTCAGAATTTACCTTTTGGGGTTCGCCTGTCAAATATGACTCCAGCAACTCCATCCACTGCTCTGGCGGAAGTTTCTCCCTTTCAGCCACCCTCTCAAAAACAGTGAGAAATTTTCCACATCATCTCCTGGGGTCCTCTTTTGCATGGCTGATCTTACCGCTTTCTGGATGTACGAGTCATCATCTGGAGTTGGGGAGGAGACTGTCAGCCTCCCACGAACCTCCTCTGTGAGGAGTTCCTTCTGCCGCATTATGCCTCCTGTTGCTGCTGCTGCTGTTGACTGGCCAGCTGTTGCTGCTGTTGGACCTGGACCAGATGCTTGACATGCTCCACCATGCTGTTGGAAATCTTGTGCTGCATGGTGGATTTTACCCAGGACATGCAGTTCGTCCATAGTTGCTACGCGTGTTCCTTGATCTCTGCCCGAATTCGAAATACCATGTGTGGGGATTGACTCAGCTGCTTTCATTGGTAGACACCAGAACACTTCTTAGGTAAGTCAAATGCTGGTTTATTATGGGAAAGCATAAACCATAGCAGGGTTCAGCAAAATAAACATGGCCTTTCTGGTGTAACGGCAAAACAAAAGATTAATCACAGCAAGTCCTTATATCTGAGGGTTTTGCCTGCTCAGACCGCTATATGTCGTCCGCACCTCCTGGAGCCATGTCTGGAGACTCTCCTCTCCAAACACAACACAGAGAAAAAAAAACAGTGGCTGAACATTTAAAGTGCCCCTGTCAGCAGATTGTGCATAGTAAGGCCCCTTTCATACATCAGTTTTTTGCCATCAGTCCCAATCTGTCGAATTTTGAAAAAACTGATCCAGGGACTGATGCCGCCAGATTTCTTTTTTTCCCCATAGACTTGTATTAGCGACGGATTGCGACAGATGGCCTCACATTCCATCGAAAATTGTTTGTCCGGTGGCCGGAGACAACAGACATAGTAACATTTTTTGTGTCCGTCGAAAAACAGACAGCGACTAGTGTTGAGCGATACCGTTCGATATTTGAAAGTATCGGTATCGGATGGTATCGGCCGATATCCGAAAAATATCGGATATCGCCGATACCGATATCCGATACCAATACAAGTCAATGGGACACAAATATCGGAAGGTGTCCGTAATGGTTCCCAGGGTCTGAAGGAGAGGAAACTCTCCTTCAGGCCCTAGGATCCATATTAATGTGTAAAATAAAGAATAAAAATAAAAAATATTGATATACTTACCCTCGGTTGTCACCGCTGCAATCGCCATGCTTTTCTTCCTAAGAATGAGCGCTTTAATGACCTTCGATGACGTCGCGGCTTGTGATTGGTCGCTGAGCGGTCATGTGACCGCTCACGCGACCAATCACAAGCCGCGATGTCATCGAAGGTCCTTAACGTGCTCATTCTTAGGAAGGAAAACATGGCGATTGCAGCGGTGGCAACCAGGGCCTGTCCGAGGGTAAGTATATCAATATTTTTTATTTTTATTCTTTATTTTACACATTAATCTAAATCCCGATACCGATTCCGGATATCACAAAAATATCGGAACTCGGTATCGGAATTCCGATACCGCAAATATCGGCCGATACCCAATAGTTGCGGTATCGGAATGCTCAACACTAACAGCGACGGATTCGTCGCCATCCGTCATTTGCTAGAATGGAAGCCTATGGCGCTGCATCCGTCAAGTGATGGAATCCGGCGACGGATTCCATTTTTTAAACTGAACATGCTCCAATTTTTTTAGGATCCAATTAGCCGGATCAGCTAGTCGGAAAAAAAACGGATCCGTAGCATCAGTTTTTCACAGTCTGCGACGGATCCCTTTTTTCAAAATTCGACAGATTGCAACTGATGGCAAAAAACTGATGTGTGAACGGGGCCTTACCTACACACAGTGTCAGGTCAGTGCCGTTATGCTGAATAAAATGATACCTTGGTTGCTTAATCCATCTTTGGTTGTTTCTTAATCTTTATTTTCAGTTTTGTGTTAATGGGATTCTCGTGACCGAAGGTGGGGTTGATGTATGCGGGGCTCTGATAAGATATTCAGAATGCAGACTGCTGACAGGTCACTGATCCCTCACTGACCCGCCCCCTAGTTTGCATAATGAATACCATCACATACTGGATAAAAAAAAACACTCCTGCTGGCGGGTACCTGCTGACAGGTTCCCTTTAACTTCCCAGCCACACCCTTGAGGTGGAGATATGGTGAGTAGCTCCCACCCATCTCTTACCTACTCACCAAAGAACCTGGTCCCTTATCATGGGTGTTTAACTCCTTCAGCACATAGCATGCTGGAGAGAAACTTAAGGGTTTTTAGATCATGGAAGAAAGCAATCTTCGTGACTCAAATCTCCCTCACATACAGTGCCAGTGACCCTGTCACAGTTTTCACGCACTTTGGAATAAATAACTGCAATCAATCGCTTCCTATAGCCATCAACAAGCTTCTTACGCCCCTCAGCTGGAATTTTCTTAACTGCTCCAAGTCTCTCATATGTGAAGGCGTCCTTTTCTCTCAACAGCAATTTTAAGATTTCTCTACAGGTGATCAATGGGATTTAGAGCCAGACTCAATGCTGCCACTTCAGAACTCTCCAAAGCTTTGTTTCCATCCATTTCTTCTTGAAGTATGTTTGGGTCATTGTCCATGACCTAAGACACAAATCCAGCTTTTTGACACTGGGCATTACATTGCCACCCAAAAATCCTTTGGTAATCTTCAGATTTCATGATGTCTTGCACAAAGTCAAGGCACGCAGTGTCAGAGGCAGCAAAACAACCCTAAAACATCTCTGAACCTCCACCATATCTGACTGTAGGTATTGTGTTCTTTTCTTTGTAGACCTCATTCCGTTTTCAGTAGAAGTGGAATGCTGTATTTTACCTAAAAGCTCTATCTTGATCTGAACTGTCCAGAAGATGCTTTCGCAGAAGGATTTTGGTTACTCACATATATTTTGGCAAGCTGCAGTCTAGCTTTTTTATGTTTCTGTGCTAGTAGTAGGGTCCTCCTGTGTCTCCTACCATTGTGTTTCATTTCATTCACATTTGGAAGAATAGTTTGTGCTGACACTGATGCAAACTGAGCTTGCAGGACAGCTTGGATTTCTTTACACCTCGATTGGGGTTTATCCACCATTCGCACTATCCTTTCATCATTTTTTCTCTGCCATTCACATTCATCGAGATTAGCTACAGTGACATGGGTTGTAAAATTCTTGATTATGTTGCGCACCATGGACAAAGGAACATCAAGATCTAGAAAAAAGAAATAAAGAAGCTCACCACGCCATATTTTTTGGGATACATCGGAAAGTTGATGACTTGGAGTCAATTCCTGCTGGTGAAGCTCAGCTACTGTAGACCCAAAGAGGGAAAAAAAGGATTTTTTGGCCATAAAATTAATCTTTTTATTCAAAATTAATTTAAAAACAGGAAGATCCATCACGAAGATGAAACCATACGCGTTTCTGACGCACACTGCGACCTTAGTCATAGGATTCTGCACAGAATCTTGTTTTAACCTATGAACATCCAATGGCAATGCTTATCATAAATTCAGGACTAGTATTGTGCAAAATGAAAAAGAAAGAATGCTTGACCTGGTCTGAACTGGATCTACTGGTCTATCCACATCCCCCTTATGTATTGTTGTGAAGAGCTTCACCGCCCCGGAGTGACCGGTATAACCGCACTGAATATTGGTCAGGGGTCCAGCTCTTCTGGTGGCCTAAGCCACATATCTGACATTGTATCTCCCAGGTCACACAAAGTATCCACATGAAAGGAACTGCAGGAATGATTTATTCCTTCTTTATTATAATCGCTCCGTTCTCCTTCAGAATCGGACCGATATCACTCAGAGTCACAGCTTCACATCAGGCTATTGTTCACACCAGGCGTTTTCTATTCCTCAGTAGTGTTGAGCGATACCGTCCGATACTTGAAAGTATCGGTATCGGACAGTATCGGCCGATACCCAAAAAGTATCGGATATCGCCGATACCGATACCCGATACCAATACAAGTCAATGGGACACCAAGTATCGGAAGGTATCCTCATGGTTCCCAGGGTCTGAAGGAGAGAAAACTCTCCTTCAGGCCCTGGGATCCATATTAATGTGTAAAATAAAGAATTAAAATAAAAAATATTGATATGCTCACCTCTTCGGCGGCCCCTGGACATCACCGCTGGTAACCGGTAGGCTTCTTTGCTTAAAATGAGCGCGTTTAGGACCTGAGAATGACGTCGCGGCTTCTGATTGGTTGCGTGCCGCTCATGTGACCGCCACGCGACCAATCAGAAGCCGCGACGTCATTCTCAGGTCCTAAATTCCTAGAATGAGGAGTTTAGGACCTGAGAATGACGTCGCGGCCTCTGATTGGTCACGTGCCGCTCATGTGACCGCCACGCGACCAATCAGAAGCCGCGACGTCATTCTCAGGTCCTAAATTCCTAGAATGAGGAGTTTAGGACCTGAGAATGACGTCGCGGCTTCTGATTGGTCGCGTGGCGGTCACATGAGCGGCACGCGACCAATCAGAAGCCGTGACATCATGGAAGTCCCTAAACGCGCTCATTTTAAACAAAGAAGGCTGCCGGTTACCAGCGGTGATGTCCAGGGGCCTCCGGAGAGGTGAATATATCAATATTTTTTATTTTAATTCTTTATTTTACACATCCCTATGGATCCGATACCGATTCCCGATACCACAAAAGTATCGGAACTCGGTATCGGAATTCCGATACCGCAAGTATCGGCCCATACCCGATACTTGCGGTATCGGAATGTTCAACACTATTCCTCAGGTATTTCCTTTTGAATGCAGTTCAGATCAAGCTTTTTTTCTTCTCCAGGCTTCTAATATGTAATTTCAACTTCAAAAAAGATCATTTTTTTTTAAATTATCACCCAGTTTCTTTTAGTTTACATTTTTTGCATGATTAATACACACTGTGAGGCATTGACTAGTGTTACATGTGAGGGTCACTGTATGTTCCCCCAGGATGTGCACTGAGGCATAATGAGGCCATGAGAGTGCATTGCAGTCATAGGCGTAGCTGGTTGTCCAAGACAGATTTAGGCTAGGTTCACATTGCGTTAGTGCAATCTGTTTAGCGCATACACTAACGGATTGCCCTAACGCAATGTACAAAAAGGGATTGCGTTTAGCGATCCCGCTAGCGCAGATACCCGATCAGTCTGGTGTATGATAAAAGGGCAGAGCAGTCGGCTCTGCAGAGCTCCTATGTGAGGCAACACAGGAAAGTAGAGCCAAGCAGCCAGAGACGTCTGGCACCCACAGCATGCACAGTGGTACAGTCACCCACAGTAACTGGTCAGAGGTGGACTGGCGTGTTTAGTGACTGTAATCCAGAGGATATGGTTCCCAGCGGCAATCTGGAGGATATAGTGTGCTGTGTATTGCTGTGAGTAAAGAGATGTTAACATGGCAGTGCAGTCGCCCATGGCAACAGGTCAGAGGTTTACTGGCGTGTTTAGTGACTGTAATCCAGAGGATATGTTCCTGGCTGTCATCCGGAGGATATTGTGTACTGTGTAATGCTGTGAGTAAAGAGACATTAACACGGAGGTGCAGTCGCCCACGGCAACAGGTCTCAGGAGGTGGACTGGCATGTTTAGTGACTGTAATCCAGATGATATATGCCCAGCTGTGACAGAGAGGATATTGTGTGCTGTGTGTTTTGAGTTGAACATTAAAGAGACATTTTGCTTTGAACTTTCCTGGGTCACTGCCTCATCACTGCATACGCTGCTACCGCTGTACTATAGTATATAACAGAATGATTATTGTAGTCTTTTATTTCAGACCTGCTCTCTTTGTAGTTTTGCTCAATGCAGTTTTTGCTTGCAATGTGAATAGACCAGTAGATCCAGTTCAGACAAGGTTTTTTATTTTTCCTTTCCTCAGGTATTTGCCTATAAGCACAGTTCAGATCAAGCGTTTTTTATTTTGCATAATATACATATATGTGTGTAAAAAACCCTAATCTTTACAATTCTGATTGTTCATGCACCATTATATATAAACGTTCTCTCTTTTTTATACAGCTCCGGCAAAAATTAAGAGACCACCACATCAAATCCCTGTCATGGCCGCCCAATCTCCGGACCTGAACCCCATTGGAAACCTCTGGAATGTAATCAGGAGGATGATGGACGGTCACAAGCCATCACACATAGAAGAACGGCTGACATTATTGTACCCGGAGGAGTGTGACAGACCGGTGGAAAGCTGCCAAGACGCAGGAAAGCTGTGATTAACAATCATGGTTATTCCACAAGATATTGATTTCTGACCTCTTCCTGAGGTAAAACATTAGTATTGTTGTTTCTAAATGATTATGAACTTGTTTTCTTGCTTTAATTGAGGTCTGAAAGCACTGTTTTTTTTTAATTTTGACCATTTTTCTTTGTCAGAAAAAAAAATACAAAATGTATTAGAATGCTTAGACCTTTGGAGACATGTTGTCAGTAGTTTATAGAATAAAAGAACAATTTACATTTTACTAAAAAATATAAAGAGGAAAATCAGAGAAACTGATCATTTTTTGCGGTGGTCTCTTAATTTTTGCCAGAGGTGTATATTGTTATTTATGAAGTTCTGCTTAATGCAGTTTTTGCTTGCATACTATGGAAGATCACCTGTGATGGAGGCGGCCGGGCAGCAGTCACCTGTGATGGGGGCAGCCGGGCAGCAGTCACCTGTGATGGGGGTGGCCGGGCAGCAGTCACCTGTGATGGGGGTGGCCGGGCAGCAGTCACCTGTGATGGGGGCGGCTGGGCAGCAGTCACCTGTGATGGGGGTGGCCGGGCAGCAGTCACCTGTGATGGGGGTGGCCGGGCAGCAGTCACCTGTGATGGGGGTGGCTGGGCAGCAGTCACCTGTGATGGGGGTGGCCGGGCAGCAGTCACCTGTGATGGGGGTGGCCGGGCAGCAGTCACCTGTGATGGGGGTGGCCGGGCAGCAGTCACCTGTGATGGAGGCGGCCGGGCAGCAGTCACCTGTGATGGGGGCAGCCGGGCAGCAGTCACCTGTGGTGGGGGTGGCTGAGCAGCAGTCACTTGTGATGGGGGCAGCCGGGCAGCAGTCACCTGTGGTGGGGGTGGCCGGGCAGCAGTCACCTGTGATGGGGGTGGCTGGGTAGCAGTCACCTGTGATGGGGGTGGCCGGGCAGCAGTCACCTGTGATGGGGGTGGCTGGGTAGCAGTCACCTGTGATGGGGGTGGCCGGGCAGCAGTCACCTGTGATGGGGGTGGCTGGGCAGCTGTCATCTGTGATGGGGGTGGCTGGGCAGCAGTCACCTGTGATGGGGGTGGCCGGGCAGCAGTCACCTGTGATGGGGGTGGCTGGGTAGCAGTCACCTGTGATGGGGGCGGCTGGGCAGCAGTCACCTGTGATGGGGGTGGCCTGGCAGCAGTCACCTGTGATGGGGGTGGCTGGGTAGCAGTCACCTGTGATGGGGGCAGCCGGGCAGCAGTCACCTGTGATGGGGGTGGCCGGGCAGCAGTCACCTGTGATGGGGGTGGCTGGGTAGCAGTCACCTGTGATGGGGGCGGCTGGGCAGCAGTCACCTGTGATGGGGGTGGCCGGGCAGCAGCCACCTGTGATGGGGGCGGCTGGGCAGCAGTCACCTGTGATGGGGGTGGCTGGGCAGCAGTCACCTGTGATGGGGGTGGCCGGGCAGCAGTCACCTGTGATGGGGGTGGCCGGGCAGCAGTCACCTGTGATGGGGGCGGCTGGGCAGCAGTCACCTGTGATGGGGGTGGCTGGGTAGCAGTCACCTGTGATGGGGGCGGCTGGGCAGCAGTCACCTGTGATGGGGGTGGCCGGGCAGCAGTCACCTGTGATGGGGGTGGCTGGGCAGCAGTCACCTGTGATGGGGGCGGCTGGGCAGCAGTCACCTGTGATGGGGGTGATCGGGCAGCAGTCACCTGTGATGGGGGTGGCTGGGTAGCAGTCACCTGTGATGGGGGCGGCTGGGCAGCAGTCACCTGTGATGGGGGTGGCCGGGCAGCAGTCACCTGTGATGGGGGCGGCCGGGCAGCAGTCACCTGTGATGGGGGTGGCTGGGTAGCAGTCACCTGTGATGGGGGCGGCTGGGCAGCAGTCACCTGTGATGGGGGTGGCTGGGTAGCAGTCACCTGTGATGGGGGCGGCTGGGCAGCAGTCACCTGTGATGGGGGTGGCTGGGTAGCAGTCACCTGTGATGGGGGCGGCTGGGCAGCAGTCACCTGTGATGGGGGTGGCTGGGTAGCAGTCACCTGTGATGGGGGCGGCTGGGCAGCAGTCACCTGTGATGGGGGTGGCCGGGCAGCAGTCACCTGTGATGGGGGTAGCTGGGCAGCAGTCACCTGTGATGGGGGTGGCTGGGTAGCAGTCACCTGTGATGGGGGCGGCTGGGCAGCAGTCACCTGTGATGGGGGCGGCCGGGCAGCAGTCACCTGTGATGGGGGCGGCTGGGCAGCAGTCACCTGTGATGGGGGCGGCAGGGCAGCAGTCACCTGTGATGGGGGCGGCTGGGCAGCAGTCACCTGTGATGGGGGTGGCCGGGCAGCAGTCACCTGTGATGGGGGCGGCTGGGCAGCAGTCACCTGTGATGGAGGCGGCCGGGCAGCAGTCACCTGTGATGGGGGCGGCTGGGCAGCAGTCACCTGTGATGGGGGTGACCGGGCAGCAGTCACCTCTGATGGGGGTGGCTGGGTAGCAGTCACCTGTGATGGGGGTGGCTGGGCAGCAGTCACCTGTGATGGGGGTGGCCGGGCAGCAGTCACCTGTGATGGGGGTGGCCGGGCAGCAGTCACCTGTGATGGGGGTGACCGGGCAGCAGTCACCTGTGATGGGGGTGGCTGGGTAGCAGTCATCTGTGATGGGGGTGGCTGGGCAGCAGTCACCTGTGATGGGGGCGGCTGGGCAGCAGTCACCTGTGATGGGGGTGGCCGGGCAGCAGTCACCTGTGATGGGGGTGGCTGGGTAGCAGTCATCTGTGATGGGGGTGGCTGGGTAGCAGTCACCTGTGATGGGGGCGGCTGGGCAGCAGTCACCTGTGATGGGGGTGGCCGGGCAGCAGTCACCTGTGATGGGGGTGACCGGGCAGCAGTCACCTGTGATGGGGGTGGCTGGGTAGCAGTCATCTGTGATGGGGGTGGCTGGGCAGCAGTCACCTGTGATGGGGGTGACCGGGCAGCAGTCACCTGTGATGGGGGCGGCTGGGCAGCAGTCACCTGTGATGGGGGCGGCTCGGTAGCAGTCACTTGTGATGGGGGTGGCTGGGCAGCAGTCACTTGTGATGGGGGCGGCTGGGCAGCAGTCACCTGTGATGGGGGTGGCCGGGCAGCAGTCACCTGTGATGGGGGCGGCCGGGCAGCAGTCACCTGTGATGGGGGTGGCTGGGTAGCAGTCATCTGTGATGGGGGTGGCTGGGTAGCAGTCACCTGTGATGGGGGCGGCTGGGCAGCAGTCACCTGTGATGGGGGTGGCCGGGCAGCAGTCACCTGTGATGGGGGTGACCGGGCAGCAGTCACCTGTGATGGGGGTGGCTGGGTAGCAGTCATCTGTGATGGGGGTGGCTGGGCAGCAGTCACCTGTGATGGGGGTGACCGGGCAGCAGTCACCTGTGATGGGGGCGGCTGGGCAGCAGTCACCTGTGATGGGGGCGGCTCGGTAGCAGTCACTTGTGATGGGGGTGGCTGGGCAGCAGTCACTTGTGATGGGGGCGGCTGGGCAGCAGTCACCTGTGATGGGGGTGGCCGGGCAGCAGTCACCTGTGATGGGGGCGGCCGGGCAGCAGTCACCTGTGATGGGGGTGGCTGGGCAGCAGTCACCTGTGATGGGGGCGGCTGGGTAGCAGTCACTTGTGATGGGGGTGGCTGAGTAGCAGTCACCTGTGATGGGGGTGGCTGGGCAGCAGTCACCTGTGATGGGGGTGACCGGGCAGCAGTCACCTGTGATGGGGGTGGCTGGGCAGCAGTCACCTGTGATGGGGGTGGCCGGGCAGCAGTCACCTGTGATGGGGGTGGCTGGGCAGCAGTCACCTGTGATGGGGGTGACCGGGCAGCAGTCACCTGTGATGGGGGTGGCTGGGCAGCAGTCACCTGTGATGGGGGTGGCTGGGCAGCAGTCACCTGTGATGGGGGTGGCTGGGCAGCAGTCACCTGTGATGGGGGCGGCTGGGCAGCAGTCATCTGTGATGGGGGTGGCCGGGCAGCAGTCACCTGTGATGGGGGTGACCGGGCAGCAGTCACCTGTGATGGGGGCGGCTGGGCAGCAGTCACCTGTGATGGGGGTGACCGGGCAGCAGTCACCTGTGATGGGGGTGGCTGGGCAGCAGTCACCTGTGATGGCGGTGACCGGGCAGCAGTCACCTGTGATGGGGGCGGCTGGGCAGCAGTCACTTGTGATGGGGGTGACCGGGCAGCAGTCACCTGTGATGGGGGCGGCTGGGCAGCAGTCACCTGTGATGGGGGCGGCTGGGCAGCAGTCATCTGTGATGGGGGTGGCTGGGCAGCAGTCACTTGTGATGGGGGTGACCGGGCAGCAGTCACCTGTGATGGGGGCGGCTGGGCAGCAGTCACCTGTGATGGGGGTGGCTGGGCAGCAGTCATCTGTGATGGGGGTGACCGTGCAGCAGTCACCTGTGATGGGGGTGGCTGGGCAGCAGTCATCTGTGATGGGGGTGGCTGGGCAGCAGTCAACTGTGATGGGGGCGGCTGGGCAGCAGTCACCTGTGATGGAGGCAGCCGGGCAGCAGTCACCTGTGATGGGGGCAGCCGGGCAGCAGTCATCTGTGATGGGGGTGGCTGGGCAGCAGTCACCTGTGATGGGGGTGGCTGGGCAGCAGTCATCTGTGATGGGGGTGACCGTGCAGCAGTCATCTGTGATGGGGGTGGCTGGGCAGCAGTCACCTGTGATGGGGGTGGCTGGGCAGCAGTCATCTGTGATGGGGGTGACCGTGCAGCAGTCACCTGTGATGGGGGTGGCTGGGCAGCAGTCATCTGTGATGGGGGTGGCTGGGCAGCAGTCAACTGTGATGGGGGCGGCTGGGCAGCAGTCACCTGTGATGGAGGCAGCCGGGCAGCAGTCACCTGTGATGGGGGCAGCCGGGCAGCAGTCATCTGTGATGGGGGTGGCTGGGCAGCAGTCACCTGTGATGGGGGTGGCTGGGCAGCAGTCATCTGTGATGGGGGTGACCGTGCAGCAGTCACCTGTGATGGGGGTGGCTGGGCAGCAGTCATCTGTGATGGGGGTGGCTGGGCAGCAGTCAACTGTGATGGGGGCGGCTGGGCAGCAGTCACCTGTGATGGAGGCAGCCGGGCAGCAGTCACCTGTGATGGGGGCAGCCGGGCAGCAGTCACCTGTGATGGGGGTGGCCGGGCAGCAGTCACCTGTGATGGGGGTGGCCGGGCAGCAGTCACCTGTGATGGGGGTGGCCGGGCAGCAGTCACCTGTGATGGGGGTGGCCGGGCAGCAGTCACCTGTGATGGGGGTGGCTGGGCAGCAGTCACCTGTGATGGGGGTGGCCGGGCAGCAGTCACCTGTGATGGGGGTGGCCGGGCAGCAGTCACCTGTGATGGGGGTGGCCGGGCAGCAGTCACCTGTGATGGAGGCGGCCGGGCAGCAGTCACCTGTGATGGGGGCAGCCGGGCAGCAGTCACCTGTGATGGGGGTGGCTGAGCAGCAGTCACTTGTGATGGGGGCAGCCGGGCAGCAGTCACCTGTGGTGGGGGTGGCCGGGCAGCAGTCACCTGTGATGGGGGTGGCTGAGCAGCAGTCACTTGTGATGGGGGCAGCCGGGCAGCAGTCACCTGTGATGGGGGTGGCTGGGTAGCAGTCACCTGTGATGGGGGTGGCCGGGCAGCAGTCACCTGTGATGGGGGTGGCTGGGTAGCAGTCACCTGTGATGGGGGTGGCCGGGCAGCAGTCACCTGTGATGGGGGTGGCCGGGCAGCAGTCACCTGTGATGGGGGTGGCTGGGCAGCTGTCATCTGTGATGGGGGTGGCTGGGCAGCAGTCACCTGTGACGGGGGTGGCCGGGCAGCAGTCACCTGTGATGGGGGTGGCTGGGTAGCAGTCACCTGTGATGGGGGCGGCTGGGCAGCAGTCACCTGTGATGGGGGTGGCCTGGCAGCAGTCACCTGTGATGGGGGTGGCTGGGTAGCAGTCACCTGTGATGGGGGCAGCCGGGCAGCAGTCACCTGTGATGGGGGTGGCCGGGCAGCAGTCACCTGTGATGGGGGTGGCTGGGTAGCAGTCACCTGTGATGGGGGCGGCTGGGCAGCAGTCACCTGTGATGGGGGTGGCCGGGCAGCAGCCACCTGTGATGGGGGCGGCTGGGCAGCAGTCACCTGTGATGGGGGTGGCTGGGCAGCAGTCACCTGTGATGGGGGCGACTGGGCAGCAGTCACCTGTGATGGGGGTGGCCGGGCAGCAGTCACCTGTGATGGGGGTGGCCGGGCAGCAGCCACCTGTGATGGGGGCGGCTGGGCAGCAGTCACCTGTGATGGGGGTGGCTGGGCAGCAGTCACCTGTGATGGGGGCGACTGGGCAGCAGTCACCTGTGATGGGGGTGGCTGGGCAGCAGTCACCTGTGATGGGGGTGGCCGGGCAGCAGTCACCTGTGATGGGGGTGGCCGGGCAGCAGTCACCTGTGATGGGGGCGGCTGGGCAGCAGTCACCTGTGATGGGGGTGGCTGGGTAGCAGTCACCTGTGATGGGGGCGGCTGGGCAGCAGTCACCTGTGATGGGGGTGGCCGGGCAGCAGTCACCTGTGATGGGGGTGGCTGGGCAGCAGTCACCTGTGATGGGGGTGGCTGGGCAGCAGTCACCTGTGATGGGGGTGGCTGGGTAGCAGTCACCTGTGATGGGGGCGGCTGGGCAGCAGTCACCTGTGATGGGGGTGGCTGGGTAGCAGTCACCTGTGATGGGGGCGGCTGGGCAGCAGTCACCTGTGATGGGGGTGGCCGGGCAGCAGTCACCTGTGATGGGGGTAGCTGGGCAGCAGTCACCTGTGATGGGGGTGGCTGGGTAGCAGTCACCTGTGATGGGGGCGGCTGGGCAGCAGTCACCTGTGATGGGGGCGGCCGGGCAGCAGTCACCTGTGATGGGGGCGGCTGGGCAGCAGTCACCTGTGATGGGGGCGGCAGGGCAGCAGTCACCTGTGATGGGGGCGGCTGGGCAGCAGTCACCTGTGATGGGGGTGGCCGGGCAGCAGTCACCTGTGATGGGGGCGGCTGGGCAGCAGTCACCTGTGATGGAGGCGGCCGGGCAGCAGTCACCTGTGATGGGGGCGGCTGGGCAGCAGTCACCTGTGATGGGGGTGACCGGGCAGCAGTCACCTGTGATGGGGGTGGCTGGGTAGCAGTCACCTGTGATGGGGGTGGCTGGGCAGCAGTCACCTGTGATGGGGGTGGCTGGGCAGCAGTCACCTGTGATGGGGGTGGCCGGGCAGCAGTCACCTGTGATGGGGGTGACCGGGCAGCAGTCACCTGTGATGGGGGTGGCTGGGTAGCAGTCATCTGTGATGGGGGTGGCTGGGCAGCAGTCACCTGTGATGGGGGTGGCCGGGCAGCAGTCACCTGTGATGGGGGTGACCGGGCAGCAGTCACCTGTGATGGGGGCGGCTGGGCAGCAGTCACCTGTGATGGGGGCGGCTCGGTAGCAGTCACTTGTGATGGGGGTGGCTGGGCAGCAGTCACTTGTGATGGGGGCGGCTGGGCAGCAGTCACCTGTGATGGGGGTGGCCGGGCAGCAGTCACCTGTGATGGGGGCGGCCGGGCAGCAGTCACCTGTGATGGGGGTGGCTGGGCAGCAGTCACCTGTGATGGGGGCGGCTGGGTAGCAGTCACTTGTGATGGGGGTGGCTGAGTAGCAGTCACCTGTGATGGGGGTGGCTGGGCAGCAGTCACCTGTGATGGGGGTGGCCGGGCAGCAGTCACCTGTGATGGGGGTGGCTGGGCAGCAGTCACCTGTGATGGGGGTGGCCGGGCAGCAGTCACCTGTGATGGGGGTGGCTGGGCAGCAGTCACCTGTGATGGGGGTGACCGGGCAGCAGTCACCTGTGATGGGGGTGGCTGGGCAGCAGTCACCTGTGATGGGGGTGGCTGGGCAGCAGTCACCTGTGATGGGGGTGGCTGGGCAGCAGTCACCTGTGATGGGGGCGGCTGGGCAGCAGTCATCTGTGATGCGGGTGGCCGGGCAGCAGTCACCTGTGATGGGGGTGACCGGGCAGCAGTCACCTGTGATGGGGGCGGCTGGGCAGCAGTCACCTGTGATGGGGGTGACCGGGCAGCAGTCACCTGTGATGGGGGTGGCTGGGCAGCAGTCACCTGTGATGGCGGTGACCGGGCAGCAGTCACCTGTGATGGGGGCGGCTGGGCAGCAGTCACTTGTGATGGGGGTGACCGGGCAGCAGTCACCTGTGATGGGGGCGGCTGGGCAGCAGTCATCTGTGATGGGGGTGGCCGGGCAGCAGTCACCTGTGATGGGGGCGGCTGGGCAGCAGTCACCTGTGATGGGGGTGACCGGGCAGCAGTCACCTGTGATGGGGGTGGCTGGGCAGCAGTCACCTGTGATGGCGGTGACCGGGCAGCAGTCACCTGTGATGGGGGCGGCTGGGCAGCAGTCACTTGTGATGGGGGTGACCGGGCAGCAGTCACCTGTGATGGGGGCGGCTGGGCAGCAGTCATCTGTGATGGGGGTGGCCGGGCAGCAGTCACCTGTGATGGGGGCGGCTGGGCAGCAGTCATCTGTGATGGGGGTGGCTGGGCAGCAGTCACCTGTGATGGGGGTGGCTGGGCAGCATTCATCTGTGATGGGGGTGACCGTGCAGCAGTCACCTGTGATGGGGGTGGCTGGGCAGCAGTCATCTGTGATGGGGGTGGCTGGGCAGCAGTCAACTGTGATGGGGGCGGCTGGGCAGCAGTCACCTGTGATGGGGGCAGCCGGGCAGCAGTCACCTGTGATGGGGGCGGCTGGGCAGCAGTCACTTGTGATGGGGGTGGCTGGGCAGCAGTCACCTGTGATGGGGGCGGCTGGGCAGCAGTCACTTGTGATGGGGGCGGCTGGGCAGCAGTCACTTGTGATGGGGGCGGCTGGGCAGCAGTCACTTGTGATGGGGGCGGCTGGGCAGCAGTCACCTGTGATGGGGGCGGCTGGGCAGCAGTCACTTGTGATGGGGGCGGCTGGGCAGCAGTCACCTGTGATGGGGGCGGCTGGGCAGCAGTCATCTGTGATGGGGGTGGCTGGGCAGCAGTCAACTGTGATGGGGGCGGCTGGGCAGCAGTCACCTGTGATGGGGGCAGCCGGGCAGCAGTCACCTGTGATGGGGGCGGCTGGGCAGCAGTCACTTGTGATGGGGGTGGCCGGGCAGCAGTCACCTGTGATGGGGGTGACCGGGCAGCAGTCACCTGTGATGGGGGCGGCTGGGCAGCAGTCACCTGTGATGGGGGGTGGCTGGGCAGCAGTCATCTGTGATGGAGGCGGCTGGGCAGCAGTCACCTGTGATGGGGGCGGCTGGGCAGCAGTCACCTGTGATGGGGGCAGCCGGGCAGCAGTCACTTGTGATGGGGGTGGCTGGGCAGCAGTCACCTGTGATGGGGGCGGCTGGGCAGCAGTCACCTGTGATGGGGGTGGCTGGGCAGCAGTCATCTGTGATGGGGGTGGCTGGGTAGCAGTCACTTGTGATGGGGGTGGCTGGGTAGCAGTCACTTGTGATGGGGGTGGCCGGGCAGCAGTCACCTGTGATGGGGGTGACCGGGCAGCAGTCACCTGTGATGGGGGCGGCTGGGCAGCAGTCATCTGTGATGGGGGCGGCTGGGCAGCAGTCACCTGTGATGGGGGCAGCCGGGCAGCAGTCACCTGTGATGGGGGCGGCTGGGCAGCAATCACTTGTGATGGGGGTGGCTGGGCAGCAGTCACCTGTGATGGGGGTGGCCGGGCAGCAGTCACTTGTGATGGGGGCGGCTGGGTAGCAGTCACTTGTGATGGGGGTGGCTGGGCAGCAGTCACCTGTGATGGGGGCGGCTGGGCAGCAGTCACTTGTGATGGGGGCGGCTGGGCAGCAGTCACCTGTGATGGGGGTGGCCGGGCAGCAGTCACCTGTGATGGGGGTGGCCGGGCAGCAGTCACCTGTGATGGGGGTGGCTGGGCAGCAGTCACCTGTGATGGGGGTGGCCGGGCAGCAGTCACCTGTGATGGGGGTGGCTGGGTAGCAGTCACCTGTGATGGGGGCGGCTGGGCAGCAGTCACCTGTGATGGGGGTGGCCGGGCAGCAGTCACCTGTGATGGGGGTGGCTGGGTAGCAGTCACCTGTGATGGGGGCGGCTGGGCAGCAGTTATCTGTGATGGGGGCGGCTGGGCAGCAGTCACCTGTGATGGGGGCGGCTGGGCAGCAGTCACCTGTGATGGGGGCGGCTGGGCAGCAGTCACCTGTGATGGGGGTGGCCGGGCAGCAGTCACCTGTGATGGGGGCGGCTGGGTAGCAGTCACCTGTGATGGGGGTGGCCGGGCAGCAGTCACCTGTGATGGGGGCGGCTGGGCAGCAGTCACCTGTGATGGGGGCGGCTGGGCAGCAGTCACCTGTGATGGGGGTGGCCGGGCAGCAGTCACCTGTGATGGGGGCGGCTGGGCAGCAGTCACCTGTGATGGGGGTGGCCGGGCAGCAGTCACCTGTGATGGGGGCGGCTGGGCAGCAGTCACCTGTGATGGGGGCGGCTGGGCAGCAGTCACTTGTGATGGGGGCGGCTGGGCAGCAGTCACCTGTGATGGGGGTGGCCGGGCAGCAGTCACCTGTGATGGGGGCGGCTGGGCAGCAGTCACCTGTGATGGAGGCGGCCGGGCAGCAGTCACCTGTGATGGGGGCGGCTGGGCAGCAGTCACCTGTGATGGGGGTGACCGGGCAGCAGTCACCTGTGATGGGGGTGGCTGGGTAGCAGTCATCTGTGATGGGGGTGGCTGGGCAGCAGTCACCTGTGATGGGGGTGGCCGGGCAGCAGTCACCTGTGATGGGGGTGGCTGGGTAGCAGTCATCTGTGATGGGGGTGGCTGGGCAGCAGTCACCTGTGATGGGGGTGGCTGGGTAGCAGTCATCTGTGATGGGGGTGGCTGGGCAGCAGTCACCTGTGATGGGGGTGACCGGGCAGCAGTCACCTGTGATGGGGGTGGCTGGGTAGCAGTCATCTGTGATGGGGGTGGCTGGGCAGCAGTCACCTGTGATGGGGGCGGCTCGGTAGCAGTCATCTGTGATGGGGGTGGCTGGGCAGCAGTCACCTGTGATGGGGGCGGCTCGATAGCAGTCACTTGTGATGGAGGTGGCTGGGCAGCAGTCACTTGTGATGGGGGCGGCTGGGCAGCGGTCACCTGTGATGGGGGTGGCCGGGCAGCAGTCACCTGTGATGGGGGCGGCCGGGCAGCAGTCACCTGTGATGGGGGTGGCTGGGCAGCAGTCACCTGTGATGGGGGCGGCTTGGTAGCAGTCACTTGTGATGGGGGTGGCTGGGCAGCAGTCACTTGTGATGGGGGTGGCCGGGCAGCAGTCACCTGTGATGGGGGTGGCCGGGCAGCAGTCACCTGTGATGGGGGTGGCTGGGCAGCAGTCACCTGTGATGGGGGTGGCCGGGCAGCAGTCACCTGTGATGGGGGTGGCTGGGCAGCAGTCACCTGTGATGGGGGTGGCCGGGCAGCAGTCACCTGTGATGGGGGTGGCTGGGCAGCAGTCACCTGTGATGGGGGTGGCTGGGCAGCAGTCACTTGTGATGGGGGTGATCGGGCAGCAGTCACCTGTGATGGGGGTGGCTGGGCAGCAGTCACCTGTCATGGGGGTGGCTGGGCAGCAGTCACCTGTGATGGGGGTGGCTGGGCAGCAGTCACCTGTGATGGGGGTGACCGGGCAGCAGTCACCTGTGATAAGGGCGGCCGGCCAGCAGTCACCTGTGATGGGGGTGGCTGGGCAGCAGTCAGCTGTGATGGGGGTGGCTGAGCAGCAGTCACTTGTGATGGGGCGGCCGGGCAGAACATCAAGATCTCTGGAGAAGGACTTGTAACCTTGAGATGGTTGATATTGCTCAACTATGTTGGATTTCAAGTCCTCAGACAGTTCTCTGCTCCTCTTTCTGTTCTCCATGCTTAGTGTTGCACACACAGATACACAATACAAAGATTGAGGCAACTTCTCCCCTTTTTATCTGGTTTCAGGTGCGATTTTCTTATTGCCCACACCTGTTACTTGCCACAAGTGGGTGTGAATGAGCATCATATGCTGGAAATAAATATGTTTACCCACAATTTTGGAAAGGTGCCAACAATTTTGTCTGGCCCATTTTGGGGGTTTTGTGTGAAATTCTGTCCAATTTGCCTTTTTTTCACTTGTTTTTTTTTGAGTATTCTGATTGTTCATGCATCATACACACAGAAGAAATAAACCTGTGTATAACAAACAAAATATGTGTAATTACAATAATTATCTGGGATAAACACTTTAATTTCTGGAACAATTTCAAAGGTGCCAAAACTTTCGGCCATGACTGCATAACATCGGGTACTTCGCCCTCCTATGTATAACATCTGGACCCATTTACTTTTATTGATATTAGCCAGACTCATATTCCCCGGTGTAGAACATCCGGCCCCTCTTGCATCCTGGTGTTTAACCTCCAACTCCTTAGCCCCCCGGTGTATAATGTTGGCCCATCGCCTCCGATGTATAACCTCCGACTCCTCGCCTCCCAGTGTATAATGTTGGCTCATCACCCCCGGTACATATCCTCAGACTCCTTGCTCCTGGGTGTATAATGTTGGCCTGTCACCCCCGGTACATAACCTCAGACTCCTCGCCCTCCAGCGTATAATCTTGACCCTTCACCCCCGGTGCATAACCTCCGACTCCTTGCTCCTGGGTGTATAATGTTGGCCTGTCACCCCCGGTACATAACCTCAGACTCCTCGCCCCCCAGCGTATAATCTTGGCCCTTCACCCCCGGTGCATAACCTCTGACTCATTGCTCCTGGGTGTATAATGTTGGCCTGTCACCCTGGTACATAACCTCCAACTCCTCGCCCCCAGTGTATAATGTTGGCCCGTCACCCCCGGTACATTACCTCCGACTCCTCGCCCCCCAGTGTATAATGTTGGCCCGTCACCCCCGGTACATAACCTCCGACTCCTTGTTCCTGGGTGTATAATGTTGGCCCGTCACCCTCGGTGTATATCCTCTGACTCCTCATCCCCCAGTGTATAATGTTGGCCCATCACCCTCTGTGTATATCCTCCGACTCCTTGCCCCCCCGGTGTATATCTTCCGACTCCTCGCCCCCGGTGTATAATGTTGGCCCGTCACCCCGGTACATAACCTCCAACTCCTCGTCCCCCAGTGTATAATGTTGGCCCATCAGCCCCTGTGTATATCCTCTGACTCCTCGCCCCCCGGTGTATAATGTTGGCCCGTCACCCCGGTACATAACCTCCAACTCCTCGTCCCCCAGTGTATAATGTTGGCCCGTCACCCTCGGTGTATATCCTCTGACTTCTCGCTCCCCAGTGTATAATGCTGGCCCATCACCCCCTGTGTATATCCTCCGACTCCTCGCACCCCAGTGTATAATGTTGGCCCATCACCCCGTACATTACCTCCGACTCCTCGTCCCCCAGTGTATAATGTTGGCCCATCACCCCCGTGTATATCCTCAGACTCCTCGCCCCCCGGTGTATAATGTTGGCCTGTCACCCCAGTGTATATCCTCCGACTCCTCGCTCCCCGGTGTATAATGTTGGCCTGTCACCCCCAGTGTATATCCTCCGATTCCTCGCTCATCGGTGTATAATGTTGGCCTGTCACCCCGGTGTATATCCTCCGACTCCTCGCTCCCCGGTGTATAATGTTGGCCTGTCACCCCCAGTGTATATCCTCCGACTCCTCGCCCCCCCGGTGTATAATGTTGGCCTGTCACCCCCAGTGTATATCCTCCGACTCCTCGCTCCTCAGTGTATAATGTTGGCCTGTCGCCCTCGGTGTATATCCTCCGACTCCTCGCTCCCCGGTGTATAATGTTGGCCTGTCACCCCCAGTGTATATCCTCCGACTCCTCGCCCCCCCCCCCCCCCCCCCGGTGTATAATGTTGGCCTGTCACCCTGGTGTATATCTTCCGACTCCTCGCCCCTGGTGTATAATGTTGGCCTGTCACCTCGGTGTATATCTTCCGACTCCTCGCCCCCAGTGTATAATGTTGGCCCATCACCCCGGTACATAACCTCCAACTCCTCGTCCCCCAGTGTATAATGTTGGCCCATCAGCCCCTGTGTATATCCTCCGACTCCTAGCCCCCCCCGGTGTATAATGTTGGCCTGTCACCCCGGTGTATATCCTCCGACTCCTCGCCCCCTGGTGTATAATGTTGGCCTGTCACACCCAGTATATATCCTCTGACTCCTCGCTCCCCGGTGTATAACCTCTGGTCCCCTTGTGTAAGAGAAAGAGATATATGTCTCTTTAACAAGTGGCCCTAAAACATGGCCTCAACATGTTTTCCCCCGTAGGACACAGGTTCACCAGGAGGCCGGGTAACAGTGGACTGGCAGAGGTTGTGGCTCTTCCTTCATTAGGCCTTTTTTGAAATGTATTCTTTTCACCAAACGATGTGAACTAGGGATGTTTTCCCATTTTCAGTACATGTTTGCATTGCTTCCGTCCATTGCGGCCGGATACATCACGAGTTCTGCATACACACAAGGACATTGATCTGTCTGCTGTGAGGATGGCTCTTCTGCTTTACCACCACCGGGTTTGGTGATGTCACCCATTCCTTGTGTGTCACCTCATCATTCTTTATGCCACATTGGCTGATGATGGGTGAGTTTTTTGTAGAGTTGCTTCTAGAGCGCCATGTGTTGTGAATTCTGTGGCAGAGCTCCCTCCTGTGGTCACAAGTGGTACTTCGGCTGATTCTCTCTGTGAGCTTCCGTTGGTGGAGGGAAGTGGTACTGCGGCATCTGAGTTTCCTCCCTCAGGTGATCTGGTGAGGTCGTTAGGTGCTTCTCTACTTAACTCCACCTAATGCTTTGATCCTGGCTTCCTGTCAATGTTCCAGTGTTGGACTTGCTTTTCCCTGGATCATTCCTGTGGCCTGCTGCTCTGCATAGCTAAGTTCTTCTTTGCTATTTGTTTGCTATTTTTTCTGTCCAGCTTGTCTAATTTGTTGCTGGAAGCTCTGGGACGCAAAGGGTGTACCTCCGTGCCGTTAGTTCAGTACGGAGGGTCTTTTTGCCCCCTTTGCGTGGTTTTATTTAGGGTTTTGTGTAGACCGCAAAGTTACCTTTTCTATCCTCGATCTGTTAAGAAAGTCGGGCCTCACTTTGCTGAATCTACTTCATCTCTACGTTTGTCTTTTCATCTTAACTCACAGTCATTATATGTGGGGGGCTGCCTTTTCCTTTGGGGTATTTCTCTGAGGCAAGGTAGGCTTATTTTCTATCTTCCGGCTAGTTAGTTTCTCAGGCTGTGCCGAGTTGCATAGGCAGAGTTAGGCGCAATCCACGGCTGCCTCTAGTGTTGTTTGGAGAGGATTAGGGATTGCGGTCTGCAGAGTTCCCACGTCTCAGAGCTCGTTCTATGATTTTGGGTTATTGTCAGATCACTGTATGTGCTCTGACCGCTATGTCCATTGTAGTACTGAATTGCCTTTCATAACAGTACAGGAAGCCAAAAGTACTAATGATTCTCAATAGAGGGAAAAAAGAAGTTCTGAGACCATTTTTTTTTCTTTGCACTGTGTTTTGCCTTTTTTATCCCCTAGACATTTGGGTGGTTCAGTACACAGGTGTAGCGATGGACATTAGAAGTCTGTCTTCATTTGTGGATCAGCTCTCGGCAAGAGTACAAAAGATTCAAGACACTATTTGATCAGAAAGCTATGTTGGAACCAAGAATTCCTATTCCTGATTTGTTTTTTGGAGATAGAACTAAGTTTCTGAGTTTCAAAAATAATTGTAAATTATTTCTGGCCTTGAAACCTTGCTCCTCTGGTGATCCAGTTCAACAGGTTTTGATTGTTATTTCTTTTTTGTGCAGCGACCCTCAGGACTGGGCATTTTCTCTTGCATTGAGTAATATCGATGCGTTTTTCCTGGCGCTCAGATTGCTGTACGATGAACCTAATTCAGTGGATCAGGCAGAGAAAAATTTGCTGGCTCTTTGTCAGGGTCAGGATGAGATAGAGGTATATTGTCAGAAATTTAGAAAGTGGTCCGTGCTCACTCAATGGAATGAATCTGCGCTGGCAGCTATGTTCGGAAAGGGTCTCTCTGAAGCCCTTAAGGATGTCATGGTGGGATTTCCTATGCCTGCTGGTTTGAATGAGTCTATGTCTTTGGCCATTCAGATCGGTCGACGCTTGCGTGAGCGTAAATCTGTGCACCATTTGGCGGTATTACCTGAGCTTAAACCTGAGCCTATGCAGTGCGATAGGACTTTGACCAGAGTTAAACGGCAAGAACACAGACGTCTGAATGGGCTGTGTTTCTACTGTGGTGATTCCACTCATGCTATCTCTGATTGTCCTAAGTGCACTAAGCGGTTCGCTAGGTCTGCCACCATTGGTACGGTACAGTCAAAATTTCTTCTGTCGGTTACCTTGATCTGCTCTTTGTCATCGTATTCTGTCATGGCATTTGTGGATTCAGGCGCTGCCCTGAATTTGATGGACTTGGAGTATGCTAAGCGTTGTGGGTTTCTCTTAGAGCCCTTGCAGTGTCCTATTCCATTGAGAGGAATTGATGCCACGCCTTTGGCCAAGAATAAGCCTCAATACTGGACCCAGCTGACCATGTGCATGGCTCCTGCACATCAGGAGGTTATTCGCTTTCTGGTGTTGCATAATCTGCATGATGTGGTCGTGTTGGGGTTGCCATGGCTACAAGCCCATAATCCAGTATTAGATTGGAAATCCATGTCGGTGTCCAGCTGGGGTTGTCAGGGGGTACATGGTGATGTTCCATTTCTGTCAATTTCGTCATCCACCCCTTCTGAGGTTCCAGAGTTCTTGTCTGATTACCGGGATGTATTTGATGAGCCCAAGTCCGATGCCCTACCTCCGCATAGGGATTGTGATTGTGCTATCAATTTGATTCCTGGTAGTAAATTCCCAAAAGGTCGACTGTTTAATTTATCCGTGCCTCAGCACGCCGCTATGCGCAGTTATGTGAAGGAATCCCTGGAGAAGGGGCATATTCGCCCGTCATCTTCACCATTAGGAGCAGGGTTCTTTTTTGTGGCCAAGAAGGATGGTTCGCTGAGACCTTGTATAGATTACCGCCTTCTAAATAAGATCACGGTTAAATTTCAGTACCCCTTGCCATTGTTATCTGATTTGTTTGCTCGGATTAAGGGGGCTAGTTGGTTCACCAAGATAGATCTTCGTGGTGCGTATAATCTGGTGCGAATCAGGCGAGGAGATGAATGGAAAACTGCATTTAATATGCCCGAGGGTCATTTTGAGTATCTAGTGATGCCATTCGGACTTGCCAATGCTTCATCAGTGTTTCAGTCCTTTATGCATGACATCTTCCGAGAGTACCTGGATAAATTCCTGATTGTGTACTTGGATGACATTTTGATCTTCTCGGATGATTGGGAGTCTCATGTGAAGCAGGTCAGAACAGTTTTTCAGGTCCTGCGTGCTAATTCTTTGTTTGTGAAGGGATCAAAGTGTCTCTTTGGTGTGCAGAAGGTTTCATTTTTGGGGTTCATCTTTTCCCCTTCTACTATCGAGATGGATCCTGTTAAGGTCCAAGCCATCCATGATTGGACTCAGCCGACATCTCTGAAAAGTCTCCAAAAGTTCCTGGGCTTTGCTAATTTTTATCGTCGCTTCATCTGCAATTTTTCTAGTATTGCCAAACCATTGACCGATTTGACCAAGAAGGGTGCTGATTTGGTCAATTGGTTTTCTGCTGCTGTGGAAGCTTTTCAAGACTTGAAGCATAGTTTTTCTTCTGCCCCTGTGTTGTGTCAACCAGATGTTTCTCTTCCATTCCAGGTCGAGGTTGATGCTTCTGAGATTGGAGCAGGGGCTGTTTTGTCGCAGAGAGGTTCTGATTGCTCAGTGATGAAACCATGCGCTTTTTTTTCCAGGAAGTTTTCGCCTGCTGAGCGAAATTATGATGTGGGCAACCGAGAGTTGCTGGCCATGAAGTGGGCATTCGAGGAGTGGCGTCATTGGCTTGAAGGAGCTAAGCATCGCGTGGTGGTATTGACTGATCATAAGAACTTGACTTATCTTGAGTCTGCTAAGCGGTTGAATCCTAGACAGGCTCGTTGGTCGCTGTTTTTTGCCCGTTTTGACTTTGTGATTTCGTACCTTCCGGGCTCTAAAAATGTGAAGGCGGATGCTCTGTCTAGGAGTTTTGTGCCCGACTCTCCGGGTTTGTCTGAGCCGGCGGGTATCCTCAAGGAAGGAGTAATTGCGTCTGCCATCTCCCCTGATTTGCGGCGGGTGCTGCAAAAATTTCAGGCTAATAAACCTGATCGTTGTCCAGCGGAGAGACTGTTTGTCCCTGATAGGTGGACCAATAAAGTTATCTCTGAGGTTCATTGTTCAGTGTTGGCTGGTCATCCTGGAATCTTTGGTACCAGAGAGTTGGTGGCTAGATCCTTTTGGTGGCCGTCTCTGTCGCGGGATGTGCGTGTTTTTGTACAGTTCTGTGGGATTTGTGCTCGGGCTAAGCCCTGCTGTTCTCATGCCAGTGGGTTGCTTTTGCCCTTGCCGGTCCCGAAGAGGCCTTGGACACATATCTCTATGGATTTTATTTCTGATCTTCCCGTTTCTCAAAAGATGTCAGTCATTTGGGTGGTCTGTGATCGCTTTTCTAAGATGGTCCATCTGGTACCCTTGTCTAAATTGCCTTCGTCCTCTGATTTGGTGCCATTGTTCTTCCAGCATGTGGTTCGTTTACATGGCATTCCAGAGAATATCATTTCTGACAGAGGTTCCCAGTTTGTTTCAAGGTTTTGGCGAGCCTTTTGTGGTAGGATGGGCATTGACTTGTCTTTTTCCTCGGCTTTCCATCCTCAGACTAATGGCCAGACTGAACGAACCAATCAGACCTTGGAAACATATCTGAGATGCTTTGTTTCTGCTGATCAGGATGACTGGGTGTCCTTTTTGCCTTTGGCTGAGTTCGCCCTTAATAATCGGGCCAGCTCGGCTACCTTGGTTTCGCCATTTTTCTGCAATTCTGGGTTCCATCCTCGTTTCTCTTCAGGACAGATTGAGTCTTCGGACTGTCCTGGTGTGGATACTGTGGTGGACAGGTTGCAGCAGATTTGGACTCATGTAGTGGACAATTTGACCTTGTCCCAGGAGAAGGCTCAACGTTTCGCTAACCGCAGGCGCCGTGTGGGTCCCCGACTTCGTGTTGGGGATCTGGTTTGGTTATCTTCTCGTCATATTCATATGAAGGTTTCCTCTCCTAAGTTTAAACCTCGTTTCATTGGTCCGTATAGGATTTCTGAGGTTCTTAATCCTGTGTCTTTTCGTCTGACCCTTCCAGATTCATTTTCCATACATAACGTATTCCATAGGTCATTGTTACGGAGATACGTGGCACCTATGGTTCCATCTGTTGATCCTCCTGCCCCGGTTTTTGTGGAGGGGGAATTGGAGTATATTGTGGAGAAGATTTTGGATTCTCGTGTTTCTAGACGGAAACTCCAGTATCTGTTTAAATGGAAGGGTTATGCTCAGGAAGATAATTCCTGGGTTTTTGCCTCTGATGTCCATGCTCCCGATCTTGTTCGTGCCTTTCATGTGGCTCATCCTGGTCGGCCTGGGGGCTCTGGTGAGGGTTCGGTGACCCCTCCTCAAGGGGGGAATACTGTTGTGAATTCTGTGGCAGAGCTCCCTCCTGTGGTCACAAGTGGTACTTCGGCTGATTCTCTCTGTGAGCTTCTGTTGGTGGAGGGAAGTGGTACTGCGGCTTCTGAGTTTCCTCCCTCAGGTGATCTGGTGAGGTCGTTAGGTGCTTCTCTACTTAACTCCACCTAATGCTTTGATCCTGGCTTCCTGTCAATGTTCCAGTTTTGGACTTGCTTTTCCCTGGATCATTCCTGTGGCCTGCTGCTCTGCATAGCTAAGTTCTTCTTTGCTATTTGTTTGCTATTTTTTCTGTCCAGCTTGTCTAATTTGTTGCTGGAAGCTCTGGGACGCAAAGGGTGTACCTCCGTGCCGTTAGTTCGGTACGGAGGGTCTTTTTGCCCCCTTTGCGTGGTTTTCATTAGGGTTTTGTGTAGACCGCAAAGTTACCTTTTCAATCCTCGATCTGTTAAGAAAGTCGGGCCTCACTTTGCTGAATCTATTTAATCTCTACGTTTGTCTTTTCATCTTAACTCACAGTCATTATATGTGGGGGGCTGCCTTTTCCTTTGGGGTATTTCTCTGAGGCAAGGTAGGCTTATTTTCTGTCTTCAGGCTAGTTAGTTTCTCAGGCTGTGCCGAGTTGCATAGGCAGAGTTAGGCGCAATCCACGGCTGCCTCTAGTGTTGTTCGGAGAGGATTAGGGATTGCGGTCTGCAGAGTTCCCACGTCTCAGAGCTCGTTCTATGATTTTGGGTTATTGTCAGATCACTGTATGTGCTCTGACCGCTATGTCCATTGTAGTACTGAATTGCCTTTCATAACAGCCATGGCACGTCAGTACCAGACAATAGGGCTGCATGGTGATAAGTTCCTTGCCTTCCATCAGACCTATATCCCTCAATAAGTTGTAGATATCTGGGTGCAGATCTCATTTGTTACAATACACCACAGTTTTCGGTGTAAATGTTGTTCGCTTTCATTTTTTGATGCACGCCTAATAAAATTAGTGTTTTATCCTTAATCAAGAGATATTTTTTTATACTAGTGAGCAACCTGAGTCTTCCCCCATCACCTGTGAGTGATATTAATGAGAATTGGATGGAACTGCAGCCACTCAGCCAAGTAGTGGAGACCCCATAATGTTACAGAGTTGATGTTTGAGTGCAGAGGAGCAGAGGGCAGAAAAATTACCATCGCTAAGTAGTCCCCATAACTGCAGAGTCCAGACGTCCTCTGGTATCAGCACAAACACTGCGCCCCCGCCAGGACCTTTATGTAGCCATACATCACCAATCACAAAGCCGAGCGTTGGATGGAGTGATGTAAAGCCTCCACAACTGGACTCTGGAGGAGACGTGTTTCGTGCAGTGGTTGATCGCCCTTCTCTGTCTGAGTCTGATGGAGGGGTCTGGGTTTGGTGATTCCAGGAGGACTTTATCACCTGACTGCATTGTGCCCGCTGTACAGATGGTGGAGGGGGATACTGCTATGGGCTGTTATCAGGGGTTAGTCTCGGACCCTCATCTCCAGTGATGGGAAATCTTCATCTTCAGCACAAGATATAAGAAAATAGCACACTATACAAGCAGTGTAACATACATAATCTAGAGGTGAGGAAAAATCACCAAGCTTGATAAGGGGTAACTATAAGAATGGCAGACCATTCGGCAAAGCTAGAGCAAAAAGAAACGGACGCACCGAACAAAAAAAGTCCATAAACAAAGGATCACACAATAAAATATGAAAGTATCAAATTGTAGTTTTATTGGTAGTACATAGGGACAAAAAAAGAAAAACCTGGCAATGCGGTACCAAAACACAATGTGTATCAGTCCACACTACACACACCTAATCAATATGTCACAAATGTAGATGGACAACATATAAACAAACATTTATCACAGGTATAGCCCATAGAAACTATGAAAATTACCCTATATACAAATTACAACGGGCATATAGATGTCTATATAAATGTCCATGTAATATACAAATACAAAAATAGGAAACCACTCCACAAAAAAATACGAAATAAATAAATAAATAGTAATGGGCAAGATGGTATCTGCTAATACACATAAGTGCATATGTACCCAAGAGGGGAAAAAAATAATAATAATTATAACATGTCTACAAGCGGTATCGAATGTGCAATATGCGTGTCAGAAAATCAGATAGTCAGTAGACATACAAAAATATGCGAGAACAGTGCCCGCTGCACTATGTGGATAGTCAGTAGACATACAAAAATATGCGAGAACAGTGCCCGCTGCACTATGTGGAAATCAATAGCAGCATGACCCTTAGCAGAAAGGTCACAATCACAGCCCGTGGGGTGTATGCAAAACGGTGCCCACTGCACTATGTGAAGCCAAATAGCAACATGACCCACAGCTGAAAGATGACAAACACAGCATGTGGATCGTCAGAGAATGGTTTACCTGAGAGGTGTGTGAAGAGTGGACAGACGCGCCCCGACGCGCGTTTCGGATCACAAAATCCTTCGTCAGGGGGAGTGGCGTCCATGTGTAACATCCGGGGTATAAATACAGAAATGTGGCCAATGCAAACGGATTGCTCATAAAACGACGCATGCGCCGTCAGGAGGAAACCGGCGCTGTGAGCTCCAACGTCACGTCCGCCAGGGCGACGAAGCACAAGCATGTGCTACGTCACCACGGAAACGCAAAGACGCCGGGGCCCGCCAGCAACCAGGAAACACAGACGGCGCATGCGTACTGAGCAACACGGCAGACATGTATGTAAAACGAGGATAAGTGAGCCAAAAGTGACCAGTGCGTATAATATAGAAAGTGCATGTCAGTGTGAATAACAATGGCTCAAGTTATATAAAGTGACAAGTGCAATCATGTTATCTACAAAAAATCTACCAACTCCATTTGCATAGAGTAACGAGTGCAAACATGTACTTTGCAAAATACGCATATATAACATATCAAAGTATAACAAATATGTATAAAAATACGCTCATATATCCATTTCGTACGTGTGTGCAAAACAAACCATACTATTATGCACATATATATACATGAAAAGAAACATATAACCGAAAATATAAAATACCAACATGATACAATAAATATAAACATGCCACAACAATATCCATCAAAATCCAGATATGCTGCCGATAAGGTTGAATCCGCAGTGACCAAATGCATGGAAGTAGAAGAAGAACCACATCAAGAAATACACTAAAAAAGAAAATGAAAGGAATTTTAAAAACAATTAAAAACAGAATAAAAAACGCATATAAAGATGGACACACAAGGTCTACAGAAATGGAATAAAACTAAGATGTTCATTTAGCCCGTGGGGGTGTACTGTCCTAAGAGTCCAAATCCACCTCGCCTCAAGCCTGGCTAGGGGATTGGAGATGGGACCCCCTCTGATATTTGGTTGCATCATGTCGATCCCCCTAACCTGTAAGGCTGAGGCATCGCAATTGTGGTGGATCTTGAAGTGCCGGGGTAAAGTTTTTAGTAGGGAGACATCAGTTATTTCCTGGGCAGCTTTGATACCTAATATATGCTCTCTCACCCTGACCTTGAGTGGTCGGGTGGTTAAACCCACATATATTAATTGGCAGGGGCAAGTGGCATAATACACAACTGCCCTAGAATTGCATGTAATGCTGTGTTTGATGTCATATATTGTTTTCCCATCTGAACTGGCAAAAGATTGAGCACGAATAATATTAGGACAGGCCACACAGTTACCACATGGTCTACAGCCGAAACTTGGTCAAGAAATTTACGCGACTCTCTGGTCAGAAGTCATTATGTTAATGAACCAACTACCTTTCTCTCTAATGCCAAACCAAGTTTCGGCTGTAGACCATGTGGTAACTGTGTGGCCTGTCCTAATATTATTCGTGCTCAATCTTTTGCCAGTTCAGATGGGAAAACAATATATGACATCAAACACAGCATTACATGCAATTCTAGGGCAGTTGTGTATTATGCCACTTGCCCCTGCCAATTAATATATGTGGGTTTAACCACCCGACCACTCAAGGTCAGGGTGAGAGAGCATATATTAGGTATCAAAGCTGCCCAGGAAATAACTGATGTCTCCCTACTAAAAACTTTACCCCGGCACTTCAAGATCCACCACAATTGCGATGCCTCAGCCTTACAGGTTAGGGGGATCGACATGATGCAACCAAATATCAGAGGGGGTCCCATCTCCAATCCCCTAGCCAGGCTTGAGGCGAGGTGGATTTGGACTCTTAGGACAGTACACCACCACGGGCTAAATGAACAGCTTAGTTTTATTCCATTTCTGTAGACCTTGTGTGTCCATCTTTATATGCGTTTTTTATTCTGTTTTTAATTGTTTTTAAAATTCCTTTCATTTTCTTTTTTAGTGTATTTCTTGATGTGGTTCTTCTTCTACTTCCATGCATTTGGTCACTGCGGATTCAACCTTATCGGCAGCATATCTGGATTTTGATGGATATTGTTGTGGCATGTTTATATTTATTGTATCATGTTGGTATTTTATATTTTCGGTTATATGTTTCTTTTCATGTATATATATGTGCATAATAGTATGGTTTGTTTTGCACACACGTACGAAATGGATATATGAGCGTATTTTTATACATATTTGTTATACTTTGATATGTTATATATGCGTATTTTGCATAGTACATGTTTGCACTCGTTACTCTATGCAAATGGAGTTGGTAGATTTTTTGTAGATAACATGATTGCACTTGTCACTTTATATAACTTGAGCCATTGTTATTCACACTGACATGCACTTTCTATATTATACGCACTGGTCACTTTTGGCTCACTTATCCTCGTTTTACATACATGTCTGCCGTGTTGCTCAGTACGCATGCGCCGTCTGTGTTTCCTGGTTGCTGGTGGGCCCCGGCGTCTTTGCGTTTCCGTGGTGACGTAGCACATGCTTGTGCTTCGTCGCCCTGGCGGACGTGACGTTGGAGCTCACAGCGCCGGTTTCCTCCTGACGGCGCATGCGTCGTTTTATGAGCAATCCGTTTGCATTGGCCACATCTCTGTATTTATACCCCGGATGTTACACATGGACGCCACTCCCCCTGACGAAGGATTTTGTGATCCGAAACGCGCGTCGGGGCGCGTCTGTCCACTCTTCACACACCTCTCAGGTAAACCATTCTCTGACGATCCACATGCTGTGTTTGTCATCTTTCAGCTGTGGGTCATGTTGCTATTTGGCTTCACATAGTGCAGTGGGCACCGTTTTGCATACACCCCACGGGCTGTGATTGTGACCTTTCTGCTAAGGGTCATGCTGCTATTGATTTCCACATAGTGCAGCGGGCACTGTTCTCGCATATTTTTGTATGTCTACTGACTATCCACATAGTGCAGCGGGCACTGTTCTCGCATATTTTTGTATGTCTACTGACTATCTGATTTTCTGACACGCATATTGCACATTCGATACCGCTTGTAGACATGTTATATTTATTATTATTTTTTTCCCCTCTTGGGTACATATGCACTTATGTGTATTAGCAGATACCATCTTGCCCATTACTATTTATTTATTTATTTCGTATTTTTTTGTGGAGTGGTTTCCTATTTTTGTATTTGTATATTACATGGACATTTATATAGACATCTATATGCCCGTTGTAATTTGTATATAGGGTAATTTTCATAGTTTCTATGGGCTATACCTGTGATAAATGTTTGTTTATATGTTGTCCATCTACATTTGTGACATATTGATTAGGTGTGTGTAGTGTGGACTGATACACATTGTGTTTTGGTACCGCATTGCCAGGTTTTTCTTTTTTTGTCCCTATGTACTACCAATAAAACTACAATTTGATACTTTCATATTTTATTGTGTGATCCTTTGTTTATGGACTTTTTTTGTTCGGTGCGTCCGTTTCTTTTTGATCTTCAGCACAAGACATTGTGCCCAAGTGTAGCTTCAGCTTTGTATAATTATAGAGCTGCCGCCATCTGTGTCCCTCCCTGGCCGGTCACACCGACACCGATCCTGCCCATTCCCTACTCACACTCGTCTTCCCTGGTGAGTAATTACATATTGTATAACTACTTCTCTCATAAAACCGTGACTCATAATTCACAGTATGATGTTCTGCTGAGATCAGCAAAGAGGAGAATGTGAACGGAGTCGGATTTCCCAATGTGCCACGTTAGAACACTCACGGTTGATGCCCGGGCACCATCTTTGCCTCTCTGATGAAATCCCAGAAGAAAAAGCTTGAGAATCTCTGATCTAGAAGAATGATAGATAACTCATTATAAAATTACCCATCCATAGAACAAAAGATTATTTAGGAGTCGGGGTCATTTGCGGTTTCCTGGAGACATCTTCAATATCACAGATGTGCAAAATTTGGGTTTATGAAAATTATTTCAAATCCAATGACTGATTCTTTTGTTTTCTTACACCCTGATTTTAAAAAAAACCACTTCTATTTTTACCATCACGTATGGATTCTGTACAAACAACGAGTGAAATGACTTACAAGCGAGATGAACAAGAAGAATCTTTATTGTAGCCAAAATTGTTCAGAATATCATACAGAAAAATGTATTGAACATTCATTCTGCAACTTTGGGGAACTAAACTACTACACAGCATGGAATGTGAACTAAATCACAAGGCATGGAGAACTAAACCACTACACACCAGAAGATAGAGAACTGAACTACTAGACAACAGGGGATGAAGAATGAAACCACTAAACTCCAGAAGATGGAGAACTAAACAACTAGAAAACACGGGTTGGAGAATTAAACTACCGTACTAAACACCTAGGGTTGGATAGCTAAACCAATTCACACCAAGGGATAGTGAACTAATCCACTAGACACCAAGGGAAGGAGAACTAAACCACTATACACCAGAAGATGGAGAACTAAACTACTAGACAACAGAGGTTGGAGAACTAAACTACTAAACACCTAGGGATGGAGAACTAAATCACTACACACCAGAAGATGAAGAACTAAACTAATAAACATTTAAGGTTTGAGAACTAAATCACTACACACCAGAAGATGAAGAACTAAACTACTAGTCAACAGGGGTTGGAGAACTAAACTACTAAGCACCTAGGGTTGGAGAACTAAATCACTACACACCAGAAGATGAAGAACTAAACTACTAGTCAACACTCAACAGGGGTTGGAGAACTAAACTACTAAGCACCTAGGGTTGCAGAACTAAATCACTACACACCAGAAGATGAAGAACTAAACTACTAGACAACAGGGGTTGGAGAAATAAACTACTAAGCACCTAGGGTTGGAGAACTAAGCCACAACATACCAGAAGATGAAGAACTAAACCACTACACACCAAGAGATGGTGAACTGAACCACTAGACACCAAGATGTCACTAGCCACCAAGTCTTGGAATCCCCACAGCTTGTGGGACAAACTTCAGTATCTAACACTTCCTCTACTGCTTCTGCCTCCTCTACCTCCTCTACAACCTCCATCTTCACTCTCAACCACTCCCTTAATGTGGCACATGTTGCAAAGGTGCAGAAAGAATCCCCCCATCTCACTGCACTCAGGCAGTGTTTAAATTAATATGCCAAGTTTGAGCAATGGTTATCTCCACTGAACCTAAAGCCAGGGAAAGCCATGCACAATAACCGTGCTAACCTGGTGGCGGCCATACAACGGGCAGCCTCACACACGTGCCTCTCCCATGGCTTATGTCCTCAACCATGCGGTACAACAATTTTTCTGCCACTATCCCAGCCTGGATCCGCTGCTGCAGAAAGCACGGTCGCTGTGTGCTCACTTCAGACATTCGCACCTCGAGGCTCATCGGCTTGCATCAGTACAAGCGTCTTTCGGCCTACTGGTTAACCGGTTGTTATGCGATGTGCCAACATGGTGGAATTCCACTCTGCACCTGTTGCAGCAAGTGTGGCAGCAGCCAAGAGCCCTGGTGCACTATGTCATTTTACATATTCTGGGCCAACCCAGTATGGATGAGGAGCAAATCAGGCTTGCAAAGTGGGCAAAGATGAAGAACTTCTGCACCCTTCTACACACTTTTGAAATGGCTACAAAGACGATTAGCACTGATGATGCCATCTCCAGCATCACTATTCCGGTCATCTACATGTTGGAGCACACTTTGAATAGTCTGAAGGAGGAGGTGGTGGTCCCAGAGGAAGAGGAGGAGGCAGAGGAGGATGTGGAAGGCATAACAATATCTCTAAAGCTACGTTCACACTAGCGTTGTGCGCCGCTGCGTCGGCGACGCAACGCACAACGCACGCAAAAACGTGGCAAAACGCACGCAAAAACGCTGCGTTTTGCGACGCATGCGTCGTTTTTTGCCGAAAATCGTACGCAAGAAAAATGAAACTTGTTGCGTTTTCTTGGTCCGACGCTTGCGGCAAAAAAGACGCATGCGTCGCACAACGCAACAAACAAAAACGCATGCGTCCCCCATGTTAAACATAGGGGCGCATGACGCGTGCATCGCCGCTGCGTCGCCCGACGCTAACCCGACGCACACTAGCATAACGCTAGTGTGAACGTTACCTATCTTCCGGACTGTCATCGCACAGGCAGGTGACATGGATTGGGTGGATTTCAGTGATCGAGGGGGGCTCAAAGTACCAGACCAACTGTTACTGAAGAAGCAAGAGCCAAGCGACAAATGAAAGGGATGAGGAGGAAGAGGTGACGGGCACGCAACTGTCAGGAGATGAAGAGGATAATGATCCCTTCTCTGTTGTCCATGGTTGGCAGGAGTTGATAGAGGAAGCAAGCTTGAGTGTTACCCTGAATTTGAACATCATGGACGCGACCGACACATGAGAGCCTTCTTGCTGCACTATCTGCAACATGATGCCCGTGTTATTAGGATTAGAAATAATGCTGACTACTGGTTGTCCACTCTGTTAGATCCACGGTACAAGAGTGAATTTTGCTAGATACTTCTCCCCCTTGAAAGGGATACGTGCATGCTGGAATATCGAAGCGTGCTTGTAGACAATCTTAAGAATGGTTTTCCCCAAGACACCAGTGAGGCACACAGTGTGCATCGAAATTCTAGACTTCCAACCCTGTGAACATTGAGTCGTTAACGCAAAATCATTAGCAGCAGCAGCAGTGTAAGTGGCATATGCAATTTCTTCGAGTCGTTTTTCACATTTTTTAGACCAGCCCAGGCACCAGCAGAACAGAGTACAAGTCTGACATGTTGTGGACGACTGAAGAGCATGGTGCAGGATTATCTGGAGCGCAACACCAATGCCATCAGGGGAGGTTTGGACCCTTTTGCATTTTGCTCTTCAAAAATAGAAGAGTGACCTGAGCTTGCCAGTCACGGCTTGGAGATTTTGTAATGCCCAGTATCCAGTGTTCTCTCAGAACATGTCTTCAGAGCTACTGGCAGTGTCCCGATGGATAAACATAGCTGGCTTTCCCTTGAAAGTGTAGACCACCTAATTTTTATCAAAATGAACAAGCCATAGATCTCCAATGACTTTTGTACTGCAGTCGCAGACTGGTCATACTAAGCAATTGTGTAGTTTTCAATGTGCTGCCTTGATCTCAAATTATAGCAGTCTGTGACACCTTTGTCGTGGCTTCTGTGGCTGCTGTTGCTATTGCTGCTGATGTTACCAACACGTGCCTTGGTCAGGGCAACAGTCAGAAGATCTGTCCACCACTGTTACTTGTACAATTTGCCTTTTTCCTTAAAGCACCTGACATTCCTACTATGCTTCCTCCTGAGTCACGACAAGCCATTTTTTTGGTAAATGTAGAATCTTATTCGGGTCTCGTTGTGTGTTGGCTGTCATGGCAGGGATCTCAGATCACCATTATACTATTTCGACTCTGGGGAAATTGGTATCACTTTAGTTGTGTGTGACAATAATTTTTTGAAATGTGGAGACTCCAAGTTGGGTCTCCATCTGGTGGGTTGCCTATAGTGGAAGGGTCTCTGCGCACCAGGCCTACACCTGTCACTCATCCACCTCCTACTGATCAATTTGTAAACTAGAAATGATGGGCCAGGCCCTGTCCCATGCATCTGTGCTGCAGCATTATAAAATTTCTACTGTGGGTCAATTGATGCCACTTTTCCTGGCATCTGACCCAAATTTTTGGAAATACTTGGACTGTCAGTTGGGTTTCCTTCATGTGTGTTGCATGAATTTGGCAGGGCTCTCAGAGCATCAGGCCTACACCTGTCACTCATCCACCTGTTCCTGATCAATGTTAAGCTCATAATGCTGGTCCAAGCCCTGTCCTAGGCCCTGTCCCAGGCATCCATGCTGTGCAATCATACTATTTGCACTCTGGGTCCATTGATGCCACTTTTCCTGGTGTGTGCCCCTAATTTGAGCCGTTTTGGCAGCTTTTTGGCCCCCTTGAAGGTGTGGTCTATACGTTTGGTTTAGCCTCCCATGCACTTAGCCCTTCAGCCCGCTGTGGTTTTAATTGCAGCAGGATCTTACCTACCTGTATCAAGGCTTTCAACCTAGGAGAAGATTCACATTATTTTAGGTTCCCAGCATATAGAAGATCGCCTTGACGTTGCTTGCTGGGCTGCATGAATTTTGTCAAATGATGTGCTAAGCATCTCCATTTTTTCTTATTATCTAGAGCAGTAATGTTATTCTTATTTCATATATTTCATATTTTCTTGTTTTAGCGCTACAGAGTGCAACTTTATTTCTTTGTTATGTATAGAGATGGCTACTCTTAGTTCGCACCTGTACACACCAGTTTTCTGTTTGGATGTGCCAGTCAGTTTTTGTTATTTATAATCTACTTCATCAGCCCCCTGATAAAATGAGACCACAGGCAGGTACTAGGAGGTAAATGGCCTCGCCCATGTCACACCCCAAATATCAGACTGCAGTGAAGAAGACTTTAGCATGGAGAAGGCCTCTCCCCCTGATGTGTAACATGTCCCATGAGGGAGGGAGACCAGTGAGGAGCAGCTAAAGCATCACACAGAATTATAACTAATGTGAGGGTGAAAAGCAGCACAATCCATGTTATCCTAATAGTTCATGAAGGCATGGCCCATTACAATAATTAAAGTTAAATTCCTGGAGTACCCCTTTATGGACAGACTGGAGATGTGTGAGACTGTTAGCAGGGAGGCCACCTAAGAGGATATTTCAGTGGTCAAGGAGGGAGATGATGAGGGCGATAATATTTTATTAGATTATTTTCTATTTGGAGCCGGCAGGAGGTGGTTGGGGCTTTGATGTGTGCCATGAAGGACAGGGTAGAGCAGAGGTCCACCAACAGAGGCAGGGGACTTCCGGTACAGAGGAAAGTGTGCTGTCATTTAGGATAGTTAGCTGAGATGGAGGAAACATGACGAGTTCACTTTTGTTCACATTTAGTTTTAGAAAGAATGAGGAGAATACATGGAATATAATGGCAGGATTAACAACACAAACCGGAGACAAACTATCAGAAATATATCAATAGACATGGACGAGTAGATGAGAGGTTCAAGCACAACATTCTGGAATAGATAAGTCAAGTCAAAGTAATAATAATTATATACCGAAGGAAAAAGAGATGACTGAGAGGAGACTTAATAGCTGTCTACAAATATCTGAAGGGCTGTCACATTGTAGAGGGATCATCATTATTCATATTTACACATGGAAACACGAGAAGCAATGGAACAAACCTGAAAGGGAGAAGATACCGATTAGATATTAGAAGAAACTTTTGACAGTGAGGGTGAGTTCTCCTTCAAACAGAGGCTGGGCAGACATCTGTGTGGGATGATTTAGTGACTCCTGCATTGAGCAGGATGGTGGAGCAGATGATCCAGGAGGTCCCTTACAACTCCAACATTCTAGGATTCTATGATTCTTTGAAAAACTTGAGATATATTATGATGTTGTCTTATCATAGGCCGAAAAGTCGAATATAGATGTACATGTATGAAACTGGCTGTGATGTCTCTTTACCCAGAAATAATCGATTGAGGTTAAAAGTTCTGCAAGCAATTATCTGGAAGGCATGGAAGGCTGCGAGGCCACGGGTTATTACTGAGGGGAGATGGCCACACGTGGAAGAGATGATAATATTACTCCTTAGCAGCGAATAGACAAGAGATGAAGATGAAAGTTGGTAACATTATGTTCTGCGGAAGTGGAGAGGACTCTGCAAAATTGAGGATTATGGAGGTGACGGTTGATCAGAGGGTGCGAGATGAAGGTCATGATGCAGAGAAGGTCGTAACATGGAATGATAATAAGATACGGCATAATGAAGGACTGATGTTATGGAAGGTAAAATACTATTAAATCTCCCGGAAGGCGTCTCGTTTCTCTGAACAGGATCACAGTTGATATTTATTCGGGCAGGTGAAGACAAGCTAAACATCATGGCTATCAGAGAAACCATTAGCTGTGGAGGTCAGGAGGTGACAGAGATAAGCTAAGGTCTTGCTCAATAGCCTCCATTGTGATGTCCATCACAAAAGTAATGTACGTCATAAAGGTAATTATAGGATGGAGGAGGAAGGGAATTGCTCAAGTCTGGAAAATGTAGAGATGTGGAAATAGATGACAGGGAGGATGCTCAGTGAGCCCTCGATGTTTGCACCCTGTGAGATGTAGATGATTGAAATAAATGTATGAATGGAGGAGAGGAGTCAAACATTCTGTTGTCATATGATAATAACCCATTAATAAGGAGACCACAGGTAGTGATTGCACATCCACAATGTCATCATCAGAAGTCACATCACTGGCAAGGGTTCAACTATTGAAGGATACAAAATGTAACGGGAGGAAACCAGGAATCGTCACATCATTCAGTAGCTTCATTCACACCACAGGAGTCGAAGGATTTAGGCCATTAACTCATTTCCAAGACTGTGATCTGTTAGGGCAGGAGGGATCTACAAGATCAATAGGTGAGATAGAATCACAATAGACATCACAGTTGTATAACAATGAACGGTGATGAGTGACACCACGGGTGAGAACTTCATTGTTACAATGAGATCTGTGCTTATTACTCTGTAAATCTTGGATCCTGCATTCCAGAGATTTTAATCTTCATTAGCAATTCATAGAATCATAGAATGTTAGAGATGGAAGGGACCTTCAGGAGTCACTAAACCATCTCAGGCAGATGTCTGTCCAGCCTCTGTTTGAAGACTTCCATTGAAGGAGAACTCACCACCTCTCGTGGCAGCCTGTCCCACTCATTGATCGCCCTCACGGTCAAAAAAGTTTTTTTCTAATATCTAATCTGCATCTTCTCCCTCTCAGTTTAATTCCATTGCTTATTGTGTTAGCATGTGCAAATGAGAATAATGATGATCCCTCTACACTGACAGCCCTTCAGATATTTGTAGACAGCCATTAAGTCTCCTCTCAGTCTTCTTTTTTGCAACCTAAACATTCCCAGATCCTTTAACCATTCCTTGTAGGACATACTTTGCAGTCTGCTCACCATCCTGGTCGCTCTTCTCTGAACTTGCTCCAGTTTTTCAATGTCTTTTTGAAAAATGTGCCCAGAACTGGACCCAGTATTCCAGACAAGACCTGACCAAGGAGGAGTAGAGGGGGAGAATTACTTCATGTGATCTAGACTATGTGCTTTTTTTAACCTTCGCCCGGCTGAGTAGGTACAATTGTAACTATTATGTTTTAAAATTGTAATAATTTTTTTTTTCGAAAAGCCGTAGAGGGCTGAAATTTCGTGACATCTCTGCAGTTTTGGTCCAGAATATATTGGCCAAGTTTCAATAAAATATATATGGAGGTACAATTGTACCTCTGCAGCCTGTTAACGTTGTAAAATTATGCAGCCTGACGAAGGTTAAAGGGAACCTGTCACCCCGTTTTTTCAGTAGGAGATAAAAATACCGTTAAATAGGGCCTGAGCTGTGCATTACAATAGGGTATTTTTTGTCCCCTGATTCCCTACCTATGCTGCCGAAATACCTTACAAAAGTGGCCTTTTTCGCCTGTCAATCAGGCTGGTCAGGTCGGATGGGCGTGGTCACAGCGCTGTTTCTTCCCCCACATCTTGCTTCCCCCACATCGCGGCGGCCATTTTCCTGAAGCCAAGTTCGAATCTCGGCTTCAGGAAAATGGCCGCCGCGATGTCCATCTGCGCACGCGCGGCACCCCGCGGCCATTTTCCTGAAGCCCCGGGAAGCAGGAGACTCCATCTGCGCACGCGCGGCCTCAGGAAGATGGCCGCGCCCACCGAGAAACCGCTGAATAGCGGCGAGCGCGCTCTTTTTGGACAGCTGCGCAGTGCATTCGGCACTTGCGCATGCGAGAAGCACTACGCCACCAACGGGAACATAAGCAAGATGTGGGGGAAGAAACAGCGCTGTGACCACGCCCATCCGACCTGACCAGCCTGATTGACAGGCGAAAAAGGCCACTTTTGTAAGGTATTTCGGCAGCATAGGTAGGGAATCTGGGGACAAAAAATACCCTATTGTAATGCACAGCTCAGGCCCTATTTAACGGTATTTTTATCTCCTACTGAAAAAACGGGGTGACAGGTTCCCTTTAATACAGCCTAGAACTGTGTTTGCCTTTTTTTCTGCTGCATCACACTGTTGACTCATGTGCAGTGTGTGATCTATAGTATACCAAAGTCTTTTTCCCATCTGCTGTTGCTTAGTTCTTTTCCTCCTATTCTATAGATGTAATTTTTGTTTTTCTTGTCCAGATGTAAAATCATGCTAGATGCCGATACAGCTGACCGCATTGATGAGAGAGGGAGCATTATGACATCACTACCCAAAGGAGATGTGCAGGTGCTCGGAACAGCGGAGGAGCCAGGAAGAAGAGATGTGAGTATTTATTTATTTTTATGGGGGCTGCCTTATACTACAGAGTATGCCTATGGAAGGGGGTCTGCCTTATACTACAGAGTCTGCCTATGGGGGGGTCTGGCTTATACTACAGAGTCTGCCTATGGGGGGTCTGCCTTATACTACAGAGTCTGCTTATGGGGGCTGCCTTATACTACAGAGTTTGCCTATAGGGGGTCTGGCTTATACTACAGTCTGCCTATGGGGGGTCTGCCTTATACTACAGAGTCTGCCTATAGGGGGTCTGGCTTATACTACAGTCTGCCTATGGGGGTCTGCCTTATACTACAGAGCCTGCCTATGGGGGTCTGCCTTATACTACAGAGTCTGCCTATGGAGGCTGCCTTATACTACAGAGTCTGCCTATGGGGGGTCTGGCTTATACTTCAGAGTTTGCCTATGGGGGGTCTGGCTTATACTACAGAGTCTGCCTATGGGGGGTCTGCCTTATACTACAGAGTCTGCTTATGGGGGCTGCCTTATTGTACAGAGTCTGCCTAATGGGGCTTCCTTATGCTACAGAATCTGCCCATGGGGGTCTGTCTTATACTACAGAGTCTGCCTTTGGGAGCTGCCTTGTGCTATAGAGTCTGCGTATGGGGTCTACCTTATGCTATAGAGTCTGCCAATGAGGGTGCATTATACAATATAAAGTGTGCCTATGGGGAGTGCATTATACTATTTTGAGGACTACCTGGTGCATTATACTATATGGAAGCTATCTAGGGGGCCATCATACAGTGTGTAGATTACAGTGAGGGGTCATCATACAGTGTTGGAGCCATCAAACAGTTTGGGGGCTACTAAGGGGTCAATATACTGTGTGGGTGGTACTATACAGTGAGGGGGCATTATACTGTGTATATGGGAGCAGTACAGGGGGGAGACTCGGGACATTATTAAATGTAAAGTGGGCCCTTATTGATATAGGGGAACTTAGGTTACTGTGACTATCAAAGGGGCACACAGAAGGCATTATTACTTTCTAGGGGCAAAATATGGGCACTGTTTTCTAGGGCACTTGCACTTGACATTACTATATTATAGAGGGGTGCTTTAGAATTAAGAAGGCACACAGAACCACACAGCAGGTGCAGTAATAGGGGCACATATGGCAGCAGCGGCTCAGTATTGGGGTATCAGCAGGATGAGGAGTTTGTGCAGGTTGGGAATAGATGGTGATGGGACTGGAATATGAGAAGTGAAACGTGTCTTTGTTGTGATCTCTGCGGATGAGTCGTGGCTGGAAGAAGTTGTCATGTCGGTCTGGGCCAGATGGAAAAGATGGGGAAAATGAACAATTCCATCAGAAAGAACATCAGCTGTAAGCCACCATCTATATCTGTGCTGTGATCTCTTATATGTTCTGTAGGGCTGGTATTTACCACTGACCATATGGCGGTAATATCCATGTTGGTCATTATATAGAGATTATCTTCAGTAACAGCGCGGTCATCTGCTGAGGTTCTCCTCCACTATTAGGGCGCATCACCGAGTTGTAATCAAGGTTACCTGGTTAGGGGCCCTCTCAGAAGCTTCGCTCCCCCTGAACCAAAACCCAAGCTATGTCTCTGGTCGCCGCTCATTTTTCAAGCTTATCTAGATCCTTCTGAATCCTTTGTCTTCTCCAGTGTTAGCTATCCCTTCTAGCTTAGCATCGTCTGCAAATGTGATCAGTTTTCCTTCAGTTCCCTTATCTAGATCATTTATAAAAATGTTGAACAGCACTGGGGCCAGGACAGAGCCTTGTGGTCCCCACTTGTAACACTGGGGCCAGGACAGAGCCTTGTGGTCCCCACTTGAAACACTCTTCCAATTGGATGTATAACCTTTTATTACCATTCTTTGAATACAATCACTGAGCCAGTTATGAATCCGCCTAACCGTAGCCTTGTCAGTCCCACGCTTGGTCATTTTTTCAATAAGGATAGTATGAGATAATTTAGCAAATGGTTTGCTGATGTTAAGATATACTATACCTACCGCATGTCCCTGATCCACCCAGTCAGTGATTCCACCATAAAAGGAAATTAGATTAGTCTGACATAACTTGTTTGCTACAAACACATGCTGGCTCTGGTTTGTTACTAGAGTTGAGCGACCTTGACCTTTTTAGAGTCGAGCCGGGTTTTGCGAAACCCGACTATGTCCAAAGTCGGGTCGAGTGAAATCGGCCGATTATGACGTAAAGTCGGGATCGACCGAAACACGAAACCCAATGCAAGTCAATGGGGCAGCATAGTCGGCAGTGAGTGGGGGCCAGGAAAACACCTAGAGTGCCCATTTTAATGTCAAAACCATCCATTCTTCTTAATGAAGCTTGTCAAGCGTAATTTACCTTATAATAATTGGAAGGCATTTGAAATTGGGGGTCATTTGGCTAAAGTTGTGGGGGGTAGGGCTGGTTCAAGTAATTAGTGGGCCCAGGAAATCTGGACCACGTCACGGCAGTGGAGCAGGGAGAGGTAAGTATTTCAACTTTGCAAGTGCTGTGAACCTGAGCAAGCAGGGGGGGCCCACTCGTTGGCATTGGCACTGGCACAGGGCCCCTCAAAGTACAGCGGTGTGTTTGCACGGCGGGTGCGCCTCCCACCGGCAGCAACACTTTTGCGTACTATGAGAGGCCCTGTGCCAGTGACGTCGCCAACTAGTATTCCTCCCCCCACCTGATGAAGGAACCTGCACTTTCATCTGCACCTTCCTCTTTGTCCCCGTGTAAGGTGGTATGGTATGCGGGAAGAGCAACCTGACTTTCAGCAGGGTCACAATGTTGTTGTGTAGCGTGCACGGGGAATGTTGCGTTATGGGTCAATGTACCAGCAGACTCATCTATCACTGGCTGGGCAATGGGCACGATGAAGTGGAAACACAGATATAGGCCCAAAGAAGAAAGTGGGCTAAATGCAGTTCAAAATTGGTAACACAGGAATAACCAGGGGGCATTGCAGTGGAGGACAACTGGAATGAGAGGCTGACACAGAGAGTAGGGCCAAATCAGTAAGTAGTCGAAATGCAGTTCAAAATTGGCAACCGTAGTAAACAGGCGGCACAGCTTTGTTCAGTGGAGGAGAACAGCAAGGAGTGGCAGACACCGATAGTAGGCCCCAAACCAACTAGTACGCCAAATGCAGTTGTTCCATTTAACCACAATTTAATGAGAGCCTGAAGATAGAAGCTCAGGAAAGGCAACCTGGGGAACACCTTGGAGTGTAACACACCATCTCTCTCCACCCCATACCCATTTTGTATGGCCTAATGCAGTGTACTTTTCTACAACTACTAAACGAGAGTCGGAAGACCGAAGCAATGGCAAGGAAACCTGGGGAACACCTTAGAGTGTAACACACCCTCTCTCTACACCCCATACCCAATTTGAAGGTCTAATGCAGTGTAGTTTCCAAGAACTACTAAACGAGAGCCGGAAGATCGAAGCTCAGGAAAGGCAACCTGGGGAACACCTTGGAGTGTAACACACCCTCTCGCTACACCCCATACCCAATTTGAAGGCCTAATGCAGCGTAGTTTCCAACAACTACTAAACGAGAGCCGGAAGATCGAAGCTCAGGAAAGGCAACCTGGGGAACACCTTGGAGTGTAACAAACCCTCTCTCTACACCCCATACCCAATTTGTAGGCCTAATGCAGCGTAGTTTCCGACAACTACTAAACGAGAGCCGGAATATCGAAGCTCAGGAAAGGCAACCTGGGGAACACCTTGGAGTGTAACACACCCTCTCTCTACACCCCATACCCAATTTGTAGGCCTAATGCAGCGTAGTTTCCGACAACTACTAAACGAGAGCCGGAATATCGAAGCTCAGGAAAGGCAACCTGGGGAACACCTTGGAGTGTAACACACCCTCTCTCTACACCCCATACCCAATTTGAAGGCCTAATGCAGTGTAGTTTCCAAGAACTACTAAACGAGAGCCGGAAGATCGAAGCTCAGGAAAGGCAACCTGGGGAACACCTTGGAGTGGAACACACCATCTCTCTACACCCCATACCCAATTTGAAGGCCTAATGCAGCGTAGTTTCCAACAACTACTAAACGAGAGCCGGTAGATCGAAGCTCAGGAAAGGCAACCTGGGGAACACCTTGGAGTGTAACACAACGTCTCTCTACACCACGGAAGGGATGATTCTTAGGAAGGAAGGCTGTTGGAAATAAGCATTGCGCGTCCGAGGGTGATTAGATTCTTATTAGGTATATACTCACCCTCGGACGCGCCCTGCTTCTTTATTTGGAATGAATGTTTATTTGCAATGTGGTGTTGACTTTCTCTATTATTTTGGTAATTAATGATTTTATTATTTTCATTATTTTGCATCTTATCGGCAATAATATAAAGAAGACGCGACAGGACAACACTCGGTGGATGCCATATGTGTGTTTTCAATTTAAAAAACCTTTCAGTTAACTACTTGCAGGAGAAAGTAATTGTAGCTGGTGGCCATTTTTAGTACTGTACCAGATTTTAGCTGTTTGTTTGTTTTTAATGTCAAAATGTCTGCATTTGATATCTCACCAGTATTTTCTTTTTTATAAGCAAAATCCTTTTTTTTTTATTTTATGATGTTGGTTCAAGGGGTACACGGGCAGCAGTAGACAGGTCAGTGGAGGCCTAGTGGAAGGAGGGACCGCAGACAGGCTTCGAAGCCCTAACATAATAAATTGGGCTGCCTGTAGGCAATTTAAAATTGGTTCCAGGGGAACACGGGCAGCAGTAGACAGGTCAGTGGAGGCCTAGAGGAAGGAGGGACCGCAGATGCGCCAATGTTTCCCCCATACCAAATTTGTAGGCCTAATGCAGTGTAGTTTCCAACAACTACTAAACGAGAGCCGGAATTTCGAAGCTCAGGAAAGGCAACCTGGGGAACACCTTGGAGTGTAACACACCCTCTCTCTACACCCCATACCCAATTTGAAGGCCTAATGCAGTGTAGTTTCCAACAACTACTAAACGAGAGCCGGAATATCGAAGCTCAGGAAAGGCAACCTGGGGAACACCTTGGAGTGTAACACACCCTCTCTCTACACCCCATACCCAATTTGAAGGCCTAATGCAGTGTAGTTTCCAAGAACTACTAAACGAGAGCCGGAAGATCGAAGCTCAGGAAAGGCAACCTGGGGAACACCTTGGAGTGTAACACAACGTCTCTCTACACGACGGAAGGGCTGATTCTTAGGAAGGAAGGCTGTTGGAAATAAGCATTGCGCGTCCGAGGGTGATTAGATTCTTATTAGGTATATACTCACCCTCGGACGCGCCCTGCTTCTTTATTTGGAATGAATGTTTATTTGCAATGTGGTGTTGACTTTCTCTATTATTTTGGTAATTAATGATTTTATTATTTTCATTATTTTGCATCTTCTCGGCAATAATATAAAGAAGACGCGACAGGACAACACTCGGTGGATGCCATATGTGTGTTTTCAATTTAAAAAAACTTTCAGTTAACTACTTGCAGGAGAAAGTAATTGTAGCTGGTGGCCATTTTTAGTACTGTACCAGATTTTAGTTGTGTGTTTGTTTTTAATGTTAAAATGTCTGCATTTGATATCTCACCAGTATTTTCTTTTTTATAAGCAAAATACTTATTTTTATATTTTCTGATGTTGGTTCCAGGGGTACACGGCCAGCAGTGCCCTGGTCAGTGTAGTAGTAGTTGAAAGAATGGACCGCAGACAGGCATCGAAGGCCTAAAATAAAAACACATGGCTGTAGGCAATTTTAAATTGGTTCCAGGGGTACACGGACAGCAGTGGTGTGGTCAGTGGAGGCCTAGTGGAAGGAGTGACCGCAGACAGGCATCGAAGGCCTAAAATAATAACACATGGCTGTAGGCAATTTTAAATTGGTTCCAGGGGTACACGGGCAGCAGTGACCTGGTCAGTGTAGTAGTAGTTGAAAGAATGGACCGCAGACAGGCATCGAAGGCCTAAAATAAAAAAATTGGGCTGGCTGTAGGCAATTTTAAATTGGTTCCAGGGGTACACGGGCAGCAGTGGTGTGGTCAGTGGAGGCCTAGTGGAAGGAGTGACCGCAGACAGGCATCGAAGGCCTAAAATAATAACACATGGCTGTAGGCAATTTTAAATTGGTTCCAGGGGTACACGGACAGCAGTGGTGTGGTCAGTGGAGGCCTAGTGGAAGGAGTGACCGCAGACAGGCATCGAAGGCCTAAAATAATAACACATGGCTGTAGGCAATTTTAAATTGGTTCCAGGGGTAGACGGGCAGCAGTGACCTGGTCAGTGTAGTAGTAGTTGAAAGAATGGACCGCAGACAGGCATCGAAGGCCTAAAATAAAAAAATTGGGCTGGCTGTAGGCAATTTTAAATTGGTTCCAGGGGTACACGGGCAGCAGTGACCTGGTCAGTGTAGTAGTAGTTGAAAGAATGGACCGCAGACAGGCATCGAAGGCCTAAAATAAAAAAATTGGGCTGGCTGTAGGCAATTTTAAATTGGTTCCAGGGGTACACGGGCAGCAGTGGTGTGGTCAGTGGAGGCCTAGTGGAAGGAGTGACCGCAGACAGGCATCGAAGGCCTAAAATAATAACACATGGCTGTAGGCAATTTTAAATTGGTTCCAGGGGTACACGGGCAGCAGTGACCTGGTCAGTGTAGTAGTAGTTGAAAGAATGGACCGCAGACAGGCATCGAAGGCCTAAAATAAAAAAATTGGGCTGGCTGTAGGCAATTTTAAATTGGTTCCAGGGGTACACGGGCAGCAGTGGTGTGGTCAGTGGAGGCCTAGTGGAAGGAGTGACCGCAGACAGGCATCGAAGGCCTAAAATAATAACACATGGCTGTAGGCAATTTTAAATTGGTTCCAGGGGTACACGGGCAGCAGTGACCTGGTCAGTGTAGTAGTAGTTGAAAGAATGGACCGCAGACAGGCATCGAAGGCCTAAAATAAAAAAATGGGGCTGGCTGTAGGCAATTTTAAATTGGTTCCAGGGGTACACGGACAGCAGTGGTGTGGTCAGTGGAGGCCTAGTGGAAGGAGTGACCGCAGACAGGCATCGAAGGCCTAAAATAATAACACATGGCTGTAGGCAATTTTAAATTGGTTCCAGGGGTACACGGGCAGCAGTGACCTGGTCAGTGTAGTAGTAGTTGAAAGAATGGACCGCAGACAGGCATCGAAGGCCTAAAATAAAAAAATTGGGCTGGCTGTAGGCAATTTTAAATTGGTTCCAGGGGTACACGGACAGCAGTGGTGTGGTCAGTGGAGGCCTAGTGGAAGGAGTGACCGCAGACAGGCATCGAAGGCCTAAAATAATAACACATGGCTGTAGGCAATTTTAAATTGGTTCCAGGGGTACATGGGCAGCAGTGACCTGGTCAGTGTAGTAGTAGTTGAAAGAATGGACCGCAGACAGGCATCGAAGGCCTAAAATAAAAAAATTGGGCTGGCTGTAGGCAATTTTAAATTGGTTCCAGGGGTACACGGGCAGCAGTGACCTGGTCAGTGTAGTAGTAGTTGAAAGAATGGACCGCAGACAGGCTTCGAAGGCCTAACATAACAAACTTGGGCTGGCTGTAGGCACTTTTAAATTGGTTCCAGGGGTACACGGGCAGCAGTGGTCTGGTCAGTGGAAGTCTAGTGGAAGGAGTGACCGCAGACAGGCTTCCAAGGCCTAACATAACAAACTTGGGCTGGCTGTAGGCACTTTTAAATTGGTTCCAGGGGTACACGGGCAGCAGTGGTCTGGTCAGTGGAAGTCTAGTGGAAGGAGTGACCGCAGACAGGCTTCCAAGGCCTAACATAACAAACTTGGGCTGGCTGTAGGCACTTTTAAATTGGTTCCAGGGGTACACGGGCAGCAGTGACCTGGTCAGTGTAGTAGTAGTTGAAAGAATGGACCGCAGACAGGCTTCGAAGGCCTAACATAACAAACTTGGGCTGGCTGTAGGCACTTTTAAATTGGTTCCAGGGGTACACGGGCAGCAGTGGTCTGGTCAGTGGAAGTCTAGTGGAAGGAGTGACCGCAGACAGGCTTCCAAGGCCTAACATAACAAACTTGGGCTGGCTGTAGGCACTTTTAAATTGGTTCCAGGGGTACACGGGCAGCAGTGGTCTGGTCAGTGGAAGTCTAGTGGAAGGAGTGACCGCAGACAGGCTTCGAAGGCCTAACATAACAAAATTGGGCTGGCTGTAGGCACTTTAAATTGGTTCCAGGGGTACATGGGCAGCAGTGTATGGTCAGTGGAAGTCTAGTGGAAGGAGTGACGGCAGACAGTCTTCGAAGGCCTAACATAACAAAATTGGGCTGACTGTAGGCACTTTTAAATTGGTTCCAGGGTAACACGGCCAGCAGTGCCCTGGTCAGTGTAGTAGTAGTTGAAAGAATGGACCGCAGACAGGCATCGAAGGCCTAAAATAAAAACACATGGCTGTAGGCAATTTTAAATTGGTTCCAGGGGTACACGGACAGCAGTGGTGTGGTCAGTGGAGGCCTAGTGGAAGGAGTGACCGCAGACAGGCATCGAAGGCCTAAAATAATAACACATGGCTGTAGGCAATTTTAAATTGGTTCCAGGGGTACACGGGCAGCAGTGACCTGGTCAGTGTAGTAGTAGTTGAAAGAATGGACCGCAGACAGGCTTCGAAGGCCTAACATAACAAACTTGGGCTGGCTGTAGGCACTTTTAAATTGGTTCCAGGGGTACACGGGCAGCAGTGGTCTGGTCAGTGGAAGTCTAGTGGAAGGAGTGACCGCAGACAGGCTTCCAAGGCCTAACATAACAAACTTGGGCTGGCTGTAGGCACTTTTAAATTGGTTCCAGGGGTACACGGGCAGCAGTGGTCTGGTCAGTGGAAGTCTAGTGGAAGGAGTGACCGCAGACAGGCTTCGAAGGCCTAACATAACAAAATTGGGCTGGCTGTAGGCACTTTAAATTGGTTCCAGGGGTACATGGGCAGCAGTGTATGGTCAGTGGAAGTCTAGTGGAAGGAGTGACGGCAGACAGTCTTCGAAGGCCTAACATAACAAAATTGGGCTGACTGTAGGCACTTTTAAATTGGTTCCAGGGTAACACGGCCAGCAGTGCCCTGGTCAGTGTAGTAGTAGTTGAAAGAATGGACCGCAGACAGGCATCGAAGGCCTAAAATAAAAACACATGGCTGTAGGCAATTTTAAATTGGTTCCAGGGGTACACGGACAGCAGTGGTGTGGTCAGTGGAGGCCTAGTGGAAGGAGTGACCGCAGACAGGCATCGAAGGCCTAAAATAATAACACATGGCTGTAGGCAATTTTAAATTGGTTCCAGGGGTACACGGGCAGCAGTGACCTGGTCAGTGTAGTAGTAGTTGAAAGAATGGACCGCAGACAGGCATCGAAGGCCTAAAATAAAAAAATTGGGCTGGCTGTAGGCAATTTTAAATTGGTTCCAGGGGTACACGGGCAGCAGTGGTGTGGTCAGTGGAGGCCTAGTGGAAGGAGTGACCGCAGACAGGCATCGAAGGCCTAAAATAATAACACATGGCTGTAGGCAATTTTAAATTGGTTCCAGGGGTAGACGGGCAGCAGTGACCTGGTCAGTGTAGTAGTAGTTGAAAGAATGGACCGCAGACAGGCATCGAAGGCCTAAAATAAAAAAATTGGGCTGGCTGTAGGCAATTTTAAATTGGTTCCAGGGGTACACGGGCAGCAGTGACCTGGTCAGTGTAGTAGTAGTTGAAAGAATGGACCGCAGACAGGCATCGAAGGCCTAAAATAAAAAAATTGGGCTGGCTGTAGGCAATTTTAAATTGGTTCCAGGGGTACACGGGCAGCAGTGGTGTGGTCAGTGGAGGCCTAGTGGAAGGAGTGACCGCAGACAGGCATCGAAGGCCTAAAATAATAACACATGGCTGTAGGCAATTTTAAATTGGTTCCAGGGGTACACGGGCAGCAGTGACCTGGTCAGTGTAGTTGTAGTTGAAAGAATGGACCGCAGACAGGCATCGAAGGCCTAAAATAAAAAAATTGGGCTGGCTGTAGGCAATTTTAAATTGGTTCCAGGGGTACACGGGCAGCAGTGGTGTGGTCAGTGGAGGCCTAGTGGAAGGAGTGACCGCAGACAGGCATCGAAGGCCTAAAATAATAACACATGGCTGTAGGCAATTTTAAATTGGTTCCAGGGGTACACGGGCAGCAGTGACCTGGTCAGTGTAGTAGTAGTTGAAAGAATGGACCGCAGACAGGCATCGAAGGCCTAAAATAAAAAAATGGGGCTGGCTGTAGGCAATTTTAAATTGGTTCCAGGGGTACACGGACAGCAGTGGTGTGGTCAGTGGAGGCCTAGTGGAAGGAGTGACCGCAGACAGGCATCGAAGGCCTAAAATAATAACACATGGCTGTAGGCAATTTTAAATTGGTTCCAGGGGTACACGGGCAGCAGTGACCTGGTCAGTGTAGTAGTAGTTGAAAGAATGGACCGCAGACAGGCATCGAAGGCCTAAAATAAAAAAATTGGGCTGGCTGTAGGCAATTTTAAATTGGTTCCAGGGGTACACGGACAGCAGTGGTGTGGTCAGTGGAGGCCTAGTGGAAGGAGTGACCGCAGACAGGCATCGAAGGCCTAAAATAATAACACATGGCTGTAAGCAATTTTAAATTGGTTCCAGGGGTACACGGACAGCAGTGGTGTGGTCAGTGGAGGCCTAGTGGAAGGAGTGACCGCAGACAGGCTTCCAAGGCCTAACATAACAAACTTGGGCTGGCTGTAGGCACTTTTAAATTGGTTCCAGGGGTACACGGGCAGCAGTGGTCTGGTCAGTGGAAGTCTAGTGGAAGGAGTGACCGCAGACAGGCTTCCAAGGCCTAACATAACAAAATTGGGCTGGCTGTAGGCACTTTAAATTGGTTCCAGGGGTACATGGGCAGCAGTGTATGGTCAGTGGAAGTCTAGTGGAAGGAGTGACGGCAGACAGTCTTCGAAGGCCTAACATAACAAAATTGGGCTGACTGTAGGCACTTTTAAATTGGTTCCAGGGTAACACGGCCAGCAGTGGCCTGGTCAGTGTAGTAGTTGTAGAAAGAAGGGACCGCAGACAGGCTTCGAAGGCCTAACATAACAAAAATGTCAAAACAATGGTATTGTCAGTGCCAGGCATTGAAGGATGTCAGCGCCTAGACTACACATTGGTGAAGCTGTGAGAGATAATTTTGCTAGTGGTAGAGCACTGTTTGAGCTGGGGGGGGGAACTGTCTTGTGGCCGGCGTTACAGGCACAGGGCCCCTCATATTACAACGGTGTGTCTGACGTTGGGTGCGCACCACCACCGCCAGAGACACTTTATTGTACTATGAGGGACCCAGTGGCAGTGCCGTCGACCAAAAGCGGCCACACCCACCTCTTCAGACAAACAGCACTCTCAAGGGTCCAAGCGCAAAGTGGCGATAGCACGGCCCCGTGTGGGGAGTTTGGCCATTTCGTGAGGTGGAAACATGTCGTATGCTGGACAATCAGGTGAAGAAAATTACGAGATTGGAAAAGTCATTCAGAATAGTCCACAGGCAAGACCTTTTCATAGGAAAGCTAGGTGTCAGCCGGGCAGGGTGGGGCAAAAGATTTTGAAATCCAGTTGTGGTTCATTTTAATGAAGGTTAGATCATCTACATTTTGGGTAGCCAGACGAGTCCTTTTTTCTGTTAGTATTGAACCTGCAGCACTGAATACTCTTTCTGATAGGACACTAGCTGCCGGGCAAGCAAGCTCCTGCAATGCATATTCTGCCAATTCTGGCCAGGTGTCTAATTTGGATGCCCAGTAATCAAATGGGAATGACGGTTGAGGGAGAACGTCGATAAGGGATGAAAAATAGTTTGTAACCATACTGGACAAATGTTGTCTCCTGTCACTTTGAATTGATGCTGCAGTACCTGTCCTGTCTGCGGTCATAGAAAAATCACTCCACAACCTGGTCAGAAAACCCCTCTGGCCAACGCCACTTCTGATTTCTGCCCCTCTAACACCTCTGGTCTGCTGGCCCCTGGAGCTCGTGTGAGAACGATCACGGGCGCTGTGTGCAGGGAATGCCAGAAGCAAACGGTCAACAAGAGTTGATTGTTTTGTTGCTAATATTAGTTCCAAGTTCTCATGTGGCATAATATTTTGCAATTTGCCTTTATAGCGAGGATCAAGGAGGCAGGCCAACCAGTAATCGTCATCGTTCATCATTTTTGTAATGCGTGTGTCCCTTTTGAGGATACGCAAGGCATAATCCGCCATGTGGGCCAAAGTTCCCGTTGTCAAATCTGCGGTTGTGCTTGGTTGAGGGGCAGTTGCAGGCAAATCTACGTCACTTGTGTCCCTCAAAAAACCAGAACCCGGCCTTGCCACGCCACCAATTTCCCGTGCCCCCGGGAAAGCTTCCTCATTAAAAATATACTCATCCCCATCATCCTCCTCATCCTCCACCTCCTCTTCGCCCGGTACCTCGTCATGTACACTGCCCTGACCAGACAATCGCTGACTGTCATCAAGGCTTTCCTCTTCCTCTGGTGCAGACGCCTGATCCTTTATGTGCGTCAAACTTTGCATCAGCAGACGCATTAGGGGGATGCTCATGCTTATTATGGCGTTGTCTGCACTAACCAGCCGTGTGCATTCCTCAAAACACTGAAGGACTTGACACATGTCTTGAATCTTCGACCACTGCACACCTGACAACTCCATGTCTGCCATCCTACTGCCTGCCCGTGTATGTGTATCCTCCCACAAAAACATAACAGCCCGCCTCTGTTCGCACAGTCTCTGAAGCATGTGCAGTGTTGAGTTCCACCTTGTTGCAACGTCTATGATTAGGCGATGCTGGGGAAGGTTCAAAGAACGCTGATAGGTCTGCATACGGCTGGAGTGTACAGGCGAACGGCGGATATGTGCGCAAAGTCCACGCACTTTGAGGAGCAGGTCGGATAACCCCGGATAACTTTTCAGGAAGCACTGCACCACCAGGTTTAAGGTGTGAGCCAGGCAAGGAATGTGTTTCAGTTGGGAAAGGGAGATGGCAGCCATGAAATTCCTTCCGTTATCACTCACTACCTTGCCTGCCTCAAGATCTACAGTGCCCAGCCACGACTGCGTTTCTTGCTGCAAGAACTCGGACAGAACTTCCGCGGTGTGTCTATTGTCGCCCAAACACTTCATAGCCAATACAGCCTGCTGACGTATGCCAGTAGCTGCCCCATAATGGGAGACCTGGTGTGCAACAGTGGCAGGTGCGGATGGAGTGTTTGTGCGACTGCGGTCTGTGGACGAGCTCTTGCTTCTGCAGGAGGACGAGGAGGAGGAGGGGGTGCGAACGGCTACAGACAACTGTTTACTAGACCGTGGGCTAGGCAGAACTGTCCCAAACTTGCTGTCCCCTGTGGACCCTGAATCCACCACATTTACCCAGTGTGCCGTGATGGACACGTAACGTCCCTGGCCATGCCTACTGGTCCATGCATCTGTTGTCAGGTGCACCTTTGTGCTCACAGATTGCCTGAGTGCATGGACGATGCGCTCTTTAACATGCTGGTGGAGGGCTGGGATGGCTTTTCTGGAAAAAAAGTGTCGACTGGGTAGCTCGTAGCGTGGTACAGCGTAGTCCATCAGGTCTTTGAAAGCTTCGCTTTCAACTAACCGGTAGGGCATCATCTCTAACGAGATTAGTCTAGCTATGTGGGCGTTCAAACCCTGTGTACGCGGATGCGAGGCTAAGTATTTCCTTTTTCTAACCATAGTCTCATGTAGGGTGAGCTGGACTGGAGAGCTGGAGATCGTGGAACTAGCGGGGGTGCCGGTGGACATGGCAGACTGAGAGACGGTGGGAGATGGTATTGTTGCCGCCGGTGCCCTAGATGCAGTGTTTCCTACTACGAAACTGGTGATTCCCTGACCCTGACTGCTTTGGCCTGGCAAAGATACCTGCACAGATACAGCAGGTGGTGCGCTAAATGGTGGTCCTACACTGCCGGAAGGGATGTTGCGTTGATGACTAGCTTCATTGGCCGAGGGTGCAACAACCTTAAGGGACGTTTGGTAGTTAGTCCAAGCTTTCAAATGCATGGTGGTTAAATGTCTATGCATGCAACTAGTATTGAGACTTTTCAGATTCTGACCTCTGCTTAAGGAAGTAGAACATTTTTGACAGATGACTTTGCGCTGATCAATTGGATGTTGTTTAAAAAAAATGCCAGACTGCACTCTTTCTAGCATCGGATACCTTTTCAGGCATTGCAGACTGAGCTTTAACCGGATGGCCACGCTGTCCTCCACCAGGTTTTGGCTTTGCCACGCGTTTTGGGCAGGATACGGGCCCGGCAGATGGAACCTGTGGCGATGTTGATGCCTGCTGCGGCCCCTCCTCCTCCTCTGCTTCAGAACTGCTGCCGCCTGCACCCTGTTCCCCCAATGGCTGCCAATCGGGGTCAAGAACTGGGTCATCTAATAACTCTTCTTGTACCTCCTGCGCAACTTCGTCTGTGTCACCGTGTCGTTCGGTGGTATAGCGTTCGTGATGGGGCAACATAGTCTCATCAGGGTCTGATTCTTGATCAGCACCCTGCGAGGGCAATGTTGTGGTCTGAGTCAAAGGACCAGCATAGTAGTCTGGCTGTGGCTGTGCGTCAGTGCACTCCATGTCAGATTCAATTTGTAATGGGCATGGACTGTTAACTGCTTCACTTTCTAAGCCAGGGACGGTATGTGTAAAGAGCTCCATGGAGTAACCCGTTGTGTCGCCTGCTGCATTCTTCTCTGTTGTTGTTTTTGCTGAAGAGGACAAGGAAGTGACTTGTCCCTGACCGTGAACATCCACTAACGACGCGCTGCTTTTACTTTTACCAGTTTCACGAGACGAGGCAAAAGAGCTAGAGGCTGAGTCAGCAAGATAAGCCAAAACTTGCTCTTGCTGCTCCGGCTTTAAAAGCGGTTTTCCTAATCCCAGAAAAGGGAGCGTTCGAGGCCTTGTGTAGCCGGACGACGAACCTGGCTCCACAGCTCCAGACTTAGGTGCAATATTTTTTCCCCCACGACCACCTGATGCTCCACCACTACCACTACCCACATTACCAGCTGACAATGAACGCCCCCGGCCACGACCTCTTCCACTAGACTTCCTCATTGTTTTAAAAACGTAACCAAACTAACGTTATTTGTTGCAGTCACACAACTTACACGGTGAGCTATAACTTCAGTATGATTTAGCTACCCCTTTACAGGTTGGTGAGACCACAGCGAAAATCAGGCCCAATGTTACACACTCTTTTTTTGGTGGCTGCAAATTAGAGAGATGCCCCACACGCAGGACTGTCACTGAAGCACAAATGTTAATATTAATGTCACACTATTATTTTTTTTTTATTTTTATTTTTTTCAGGAACACTTTAGAAACCCCCCCCAAAAAAAAAAAAAGATTTTTGCAGGGAGAATTTAGAAAACAAATGTAACAAACTATATGCTTTCTATGGGCCACTGAGTGAGAGATGACGCACACAGGAATCAGGAGTGGCACACAAGCCCAGAGGCCAATATTTTTCTACCAATGATTGATGGAGTTATTTTCTCTGGTAGATTTTGGAACCCAAATCAAGGAAAAAAAATGTAGGCTTTCTATGGACCACAATTGGAGAGAGAGAGAGAGAGAGAGAGAGATGGCACACCCAGGAGTCAAGACTGGCACACAAGCAGAAAGGCCAATATTAATCTCCCACTGTTTTTTTTTTTTTTTTTTTTTTTTTTTTTTTTTTTCAGGGAGACTTTAGAAAAAAAAATAATAAAAAAAATATGATTTTATCAGGAAGAATTTAGAAACCAAATAAAATAAAATGATTTTTTCAGGGAGAATTTATAAAACAAATAAAAACAAAAATAGGCGTTCTATGGCCCACTGACTGAGAGATGACGCACACAGGAGTCAGGAGTGGCACACAAACCCAGAGGCCAATATTTTTCTACCAATGATTGATGTAGTTATTTTCTCTGGTAGATTTTAGAACCCAAATCAAGGAAAAAAAATATAGGCTTTCTATGGACCACAATTGGAGAGAGAGAGAGAGAGAGAGAGAGAGAGAGAGATGGCACACCCAGGAGTCAAGACTGGCACACAAGCAGAAAGGCCAATATTAATCTCCCACTGTTTTTTTTGGTTGTTTTTTTTTTTTTTTTTTCAGGGAGACTTTAGAAAAAAAAATAATAAAAAAAATATGATTTTATCAGGAAGAATTTAGAAACCAAATAAAATAAAATGATTTTTTCTGGGAGAATTTATAAAACAAATAAAACCAAAAATAGGCGTTCTATGGCCCACTGACTGAGAGATGACGCACCCAGGAGTCAAGACTGGCACACAAGCAGAAAGGCCAATATTAATCTCCCACTGTTTTTTTTTTTTTTTTTCAGGGAGACTTTAGAAAAAAAAATAATAAAAAAAATGTGATTTTATCAGGAAGAATTTAGAAACCAAATAAAATAAAATGATTTTTTCAGGGAGAATTTAGAAAACAAATAAAACCAAAAATAGGCGTTCTATGGCCCACTGACTGAGAGATGACGCACCCAGGAGTCAAGACTGGCACACAAGCAGAAAGGCCAATATTAATCTCCCACTGTTTTTTTTTTTTTTTTTCAGGGAGACTTTAGAAAAAAAAATAATAAAAAAAATGTGATTTTATCAGGAAGAATTTAGAAACCAAATAAAATAAAATGATTTTTTCTGGGAGAATTTATAAAACAAATAAAACCAAAAATAGGCGTTCTATGGCCCACTGACTGAGAGATGACGCACCCAGGAGTCAAGACTGGCACACAAGCAGAAAGGCCAATATTAATCTCCCACTGTTTTTTTTTTTTTTTTTCAGGGAGACTTTAGAAAAAAAAATAATAAAAAAAATGTGATTTTATCAGGAAGAATTTAGAAACCAAATAAAATAAAATGATTTTTTCTGGGAGAATTTATAAAACAAATAAAACCAAAAATAGGCGTTCTATGGCCCACTGACTGAGAGATGACGCACCCAGGAGTCAAGACTGGCACACAAGCAGAAAGGCCAATATTAATCTCCCACTGTTTTTTTTTTTTTTTTCAGGGAGACTTTAGAAAAAAAAATAATAAAAAAAATGTGATTTTATCAGGAAGAATTTAGAAACCAAATAAAATAAAATGATTTTTTCTGGGAGAATTTATAAAACAAATAAAACCAAAAATAGGCGTTCTATGGCCCACTGACTGAGAGATGACGCACCCAGGAGTCAAGACTGGCACACAAGCAGAAAGGCCAATATTAATCTCCCACTGTTTTTTTTTTTTTTTTCAGGGAGACTTTAGAAAAAAAAATAATAAAAAAAATGTGATTTTATCAGGAAGAATTTAGAAACCAAATAAAATAAAATGATTTTTTCAGGGAGAATTTAGAAAACAAATAAAACCAAAAATAGGCGTTCTATGGCCCACTGACTGAGAGAGAGAGAGAGAGAGATGGAACGCTTAGTACTGGCACACAAGCCCAAAGGGCAATATTAATCTCCCTTTTTTTTTCCAGGGAGAATTTCTAAAACCCAAAAAAAAAAAAAAATAGGCTTTCTATGGCCCACTATTTGTGAGAGAGATGGGACGCTCAGGACTGGCACAGATGGCACGCTCAGGACTGGCACAGAAGCCCAGAGGCCAATATTAATCTCCCTTTTTTTCTGGTAGAATTTATAAAACCAAAAAAAAATTTAAATAGGCTTTCTATGGCCCACTATTTGTGAGAGAGATGGCACGCTCAGGACTGGCACAGATGGCACGCTCACAACTGGCACACAAGCCCAGAGGCCAATATTAATCTCCCTTTTTTCAGGGAAAATTTATAAAACAAAAAAAATAAATAAATAGGCTTTCTATGGCCCACTATTTGTGAGAGAGATGGCACGCTCAGGGCTGGCACAGATGGCACGCTCAGGACTGGCACACAAGCCCAGAGGCCAATATTAATCTCCCTTTTTTTCAGGGAGAATTTATAAAACCCCCAAAAAAAATAAAATAGGCTTTCTATGGCCCACTATTTGTGAGAGAGATGGGACGCTCAGGACTGGCACAGATGGCACGCTCAGGACTGGCACAGAAGCCCAGAGGCCAATATTAATCTCCCTTTTTTTCTGGGAGAATTTATAAAACCAAAAAAAAATTTAAATAGGCTTTCTATGGCCCACTATTTGTGAGAGAGATGGCACGCTCAGGACTGGCACAGATGGCACGCTCACAACTGGCACACAAGCCCAGAGGCCAATATTAATCTCCCTTTTTTCAGGGAAAATTTATAAAACAAAAAAAAAAATTAAATAGGCTTTCTATGGCCCACTATTTGTGAGAGAGATGGCACGCTCAGGGCTGGCACAGATGGCACGCTCAGGACTGGCACACAAGCCCAGAGGCCAATATTAATCTCCCTTTTTTTCAGGGAGAATTTATAAAACCAAAAAAAAAAATTAATAGGCTTTCTATGGCCCACTATTTGTGAGAGAGATGGCACGCTCAGGGCTGGCACAGATGGCACGCTCAGGACTGGCACACAAGCCCAGAGGCCAATATTAATCTCCCTTTTTTTCAGGGAGAATTTATAAAACCCCAAAAAAAATAAAATAGGCTTTCTATGGCCCACTATTTGTGAGAGAGATGGCACACTCAGGACTGGCACACAAGCCCAAAGGCCAATATTAATCTCCCACTGTATTTTTATCAGGGAGAATTTATACACCCCACAAAAAAAAATACAGAAAAATGAAAAGGCTTTCTATGGCCCACTATGTGAGAGAGATGGCACACACAGGGATGGCACTCTAGCAGAAATGCCAAATTGCCAATCTTAATCTCCCACCAAAAAAAAAAAAAAAAAAAAAACAGGGAATGTCCTACAATTACTATCTCCCTGCCTGCAGTAATCTCAGCCAGGTATGGCAGGCAGCAATAAGGAGTGGACTGATGCACAAATGAAATAAAAAGTGTGGACAAACAAAAAAGATAGCTGTGCAGAAAGGAAGGAACAAGAGGATTTGTGCTTTGAAAAAAGCAGTTGGTTTGCACAGCGGCGTACACACAGCAATGCAGCTATCAGGGAGCCTTCTAGGGCAGCCCAATGAGCTACAGCGCTGAGGGGAAAAAAAAAAAAAAAAAAAAACTTCCACTGTCCCTGCACACCGAGGGTGGTGTTGGACAGTGCAAATCGCTGCAGCACAAGCGGTTTTGTGGTTAATGGACCCTGCCTAACGCTATCCCTGCTTCTGACAAAGCGGCAGCAACCTCTCCCTAAGCTCAGATCAGCAGCAGTAAGATGGCGGTCGGCGGGAACGCCTCTTTATAGCCCCTGTGACGTCGCAGACAGCAAGCCAATCACTGCAATGCCCTTCTCTAAGATGGTGGGGACCAGGACCTATGTCATCACGCTGCCCACACTCTGCGTTTACCTTCATTGGCTGAGAAATGGCGCTTTTCGCGTCATTGAAACGCGACTTTGGCGCGAAAGTCGCGTACCGCATGGCCGACCCCGCACAGGGGTCGGATCGGGTTTCATGAAACCCCGACTTAGCCAAAAGTCGGCGACTTTTGAAAATGTTCGACCCGTTTCGCTCAACCCTATTTGTTACTGTATTCGTATCCAAGTACACATGCTGTTTAATAATTTGTTCACAGATCTTTCCTGGTATAGATGTAAGGCTCAGGAGATTCTCTTTCCCCACATGCAGCAGTTGTTGAGAAGATGAGACAGTCAGAATTTCTGACAGCCATGTCTACAGCTGAGCTCCGTCCACTGCTGTTAACCAATTAAATGCCGCAGTCAATCTTTAGCTGAGCAACTTAAATGTCATGGTTGCAAGTGCTCATGGGAACTAATGACTTACCATTCACTAGCTGGGGGCATATCAGATACTCTCCGGCACATATTCAGCAAATTTTGTAATCTACCTTATTAAAAATCCTGGAAAACAGGAAATGTCACAGAACATTGGAGAAAGGCAAATGTTGTCCCGGTCTTTAAAAAAGGGAAGATGGAGCCAGGAAATTACAGGCCAGTGCGCAGCTCTACACAGCCCAACCTGCTCTAAGATGGATATATTCTTCATCGGGCGTTAAGGGTTAATGCTGACCCTGGACTGATAAAACATTCATCCTCTGGCTCTGCTCTCTGATACTGATCTCAGACACATCTGGACCTCATCTGTGATTGTGTCTAGAATCTGCTTTTTCTGGTTTTAACCAGCAGGTGACATTCCTCCACCAGTGATTCCTCCACCAGTGATTCCTCCACCAGTGATTCCTCCACCAGTGATTCCTCCACCAGTGATTGCTCTACCAGCCAACAACTACTTCACAGACACAACAAAGTAGCCACTACTGCAAGTCCACATCCCTGTATAGGGAAAATAGGGCTCAACTCTTCTGTGCTGTATGTGAGGCAGTATGCTCAGTTCTCCTCTTCCGTATGTGAGGCAGTAAGCTCAGCTCTCCTCTGCTGTATGTAGGGCAATATGCTCAGCCCTCCCCTGCTGTATGTGAGGCAGTATGCTCAGCCCTCCCCTGCAGTATGTGAGGCAGTATGCTCAGCTTTCTTCTGCTGTATGTGAGGCAATATGCTCAGCTCTCCTCTGCTGTATGTGAGGCAGTATGCTCAGCTCTCCTCTGCTGTATGTAGGGCAATATGCTCAGCCCTCCCCTGCTGTATGTGAGGCAGTATGCTCAGTTCTCCTCTTCCGTATGTGAGGCAGTAAGCTCAGCTCTCCTCTGCTGTATGTAGGGCAATATGCTCAGCCCTCCCCTGCTGTATGTGAGGCAGTATGCTCAGCCCTCCCCTGCAGTATGTGAGGCAGTATGCTCAGCTTTCTTCTGCTGTATGTGAGGCAATATGCTCAGCTCTCCTCTGCTGTATGTGAGGCAGTATGCTCAGCTCTCCTCTGCTGTATGTGAGGCAGTATGCTCAGCTCTCCTCTGCTATATGTAGGGCAATATGCTCAGCTCTCCTCTGCTGTATGTGAGGCAGTATGCTCAGCCCCCCTCTGTTGTATGTGAGGCAATATGCTCAGCCCCCCTCTGCTGTATGTGAGGCAGTATGCTCAGCCCTCCCCTGCTGTATGTAGGGCAGTATGCTCAGCCCCCTCTGTTGTATGTGAGGCAGTATGCTCAGCCCTCCTCTGCTGTATGTGAGGCAGTATGCTCAGCTCTCCTCTTCCGTATGTGAGGCAGTATGCTCAGCTCTCCTCTGCTGTATGTAGGGCAATATGCTCTGCCCTCCCCTGCTGTATGTGAGCCAGTATGCTCAGCCCTCCCCTGCTGTATGTGAGGCAGTATGCTCAGCTTTCCTCTGCTGTATGTGAGGCAATATGCTCAGCTCTCCTCTGCTGTATGTGAGGCAGTATGCTCAGCTCTCCTCTGCTGTATGTGAGGCAGTATGCTCAGCTCTCCTCTGCTGTATGTGAGGCAGTATGCTCAGCCCTCCTCTGCTGTATGTGAGGCAGTATGCTCAGCCCTCCCCTGCTGTATTTGAGGCAGTATGCTCAGTTCTCTTCCGTATGTGAGGCAGTAAGCTCAGCTCTCCTCTGCTGTATGTGAGGCAGTATGCTCAGCTCTCCTCTGCTGTATGTGAGGCAATATGCTCAGCTCTCCTCTGCTGTATGTGAGGCAGTATGCTCAGCTCTCCTCTGCTGTTTGTGAGGCAGTATGCTCAGCTCTCCTCTGCTGTATGTGAGGCAATATGCTCAGCTCTTCTCTGCTGTATGTAGGACAGTATGCTCAGCCCCCCTCTGCTGTATGTGAGGCAGTATGCTCCGCTCTCCTCTGCTGTATGTGAGGCAATATGCTCAGCTCTCCTGTGCTGTATGTGAGGCAATATGCTCAGCTCTCCTCTGCTGTATGGGAGGCAGTATGCTCAGCTCTCCTCTGCTGTATGTGAGGCAATATGCTCAGCTCTCCTCTGCTGTATGTGAGGCAGTATGCTCAGCTCTCCTCTGCTGTTTGTGAGGCAGTATACTCAGCTCTCCTCTGCTGTATGTGAGGCAATATGCTCAGCTCTTCTCTGCTGTATGTAGGACAGTATGCTCAGCCCCCCTCTGCTGTATGTGAGGCAGTATGCTCCGCTCTCCTCTGCTGTATGTGAGGCAGTATGCTCAGCTCTCCTCTGCTGTATGTAGGACATTATGCTCAGCCCTGTGCTGCTGTATGTGAGGCAGTATGCTCAGCTCTCCTCTGCTGTATGTGAGGCAGTATGCTCAGCTCTCCTCTGCTGTATGTGAGGCAGTATGCTCAGCTCTCTGCTGTTTGTGGGGCAGTATGCTCAGCTCTCCTCTGCTGTATGTAGGGCAGTATGCTCAGCCCTCCTCTGCTGTATGTGAGGCAGTATGCTCAGCCCTCCTCTGCTATATGTAAGGCATTATGCTCAGCCCTGTGCTGGTGTTTGTGGGGCAGTATGTTCAGCTCTCCTCTGCTGTAGGGCAGTATGCTCAGCCATCCCTTGCTGTATGTCAGGCAGTATGCTCAGCTCTTCTCTGTATGTGAGGCAGTATGTTCAGTTCTCCTCTGCTGTATGTGGGGCAGTATGCTCAGCCCTCCTCTGCTGTATGTGAGACAGTATGTTCAGCTCTCCTCTGCTGTATGTAGGGCAGTATGCTCAGCCATCCCTTGCTGTATGTGAGGCAGTATGCTCAGCTCTTCTCTGTATGTGAGGCAGTATGTTCAGCTCTCCTCTGCTGTTTGTAGGGCAGTATGCTCAGCTCTCCTCTGCTGTATGTGAGGCAGTATGCTCATCTTTTTTTCTGCTGTATGTGAGGCAGTATGCTCATCCCTCCCTTGCTGTATGTAGGGCAGTATGCTCAGCTCTCCCTGCTGTATGTGAGGCAGTATGCTCAGCTCTGCTCTGCTGTATGTGAGGCAGTATGCTCAGCTCTCCTCTGCTGTATGTAGGGCAGTATGCTCAGCTCTCCCTGCTGTATGTGAGGCAGTATGCTCAGCTCTCCTCTGCTGTATGTGAGGCAGTATGCTCAGCTCTGCTCTGCTGTATGTGAGGCAGTATGCTCAGCTCTCCTCTGCTGTATGTGAGGCAGTATGCTCAGCTCTCCCTGCTGTATGTGAGGCAGTATGCTCAGCTCTCCTCTGCTGTATGTGAGGCAGTATGCTCAGCTCTCCTCTGCTGTATGTAGGGCAGTATGCTCAGCTCTCCTCTGCTGTATGTGAGGCAGTATGCTCAGCTCTCCTCTGCTGTATGTGAGGCAGTATGCTCAGCTCTCCTTTGCTGTATGTGAGGCAGTATGCTCAGCTCTCCTTTGCTGTATGTGAGGCAGTATGCTCAGCCCTCCTCTGCTGTATGTGAGGCAGTATGCTCAGCTCTTCTCTGCTGTATGTGAGGCAGTATGCTCAGCTCTCCTTTGCTGTATGTGAGGCAGTATGCTCAGCTCTCCTTTGCTGTATGTGAGGCAGTATGCTCAGCTCTCCTCTGCTGTATGTGAGGCAGTATGCTCAGCTCTCCTTTGCTGTATGTGAGGCAGTATGCTCAGCCCTCCTCTGCTGTATGTGAGGCAGTATGCTCAGCTCTCCTCTGCTGTATGTGAGGCAGTATGCTCAGCTCTCCTCTGCTGTATGTGAGGCAGTATGCTCAGCCCTTCCTTGCTGTATGTGAGGCAGTATGCTCAGCTCTCCTCTGCTGTATGTGAGGCAGTATGCTCAGCTCTCCTCTGCTGTATGTGAGGCAGTATGCTCAGCTCTCCTCTGCTGTATGTGAGGCGGTATGCTCAGCCCTCCTCTGCTGTATGTGAGGCAGTATGCTCAGCTCTCCTTTGCTGTATGTGAGGCTGTATGCTCATTTCGCAGAGTGCATCTTCTTGCAGTCTCCGCTGTACTTACGAGAGCTTCAATCAGCAAGATATCTTGAGTATTCAGTATTTACTTCATACTGGATAAACATGAGATACAATTCAGTGTCGCACAGTCCGTGCGCTGCTGACATAACACATTCAAGGAAGAAATAAAACAGTAAGTAAGAAAACCAACCAACAACTGAGAGCTTCCCTCCCCACATTACAGCAAGCAGATAATTTACACACTATCGTCATCTGCTGTCTGGTTAGTTTAAAGTCCCCCTTTTACTTATAAAAATTCCTAATCTGTTGCATATGCCAACAGCTCAGTTCTCCTCTTCTGTATGTGGGTCAGTATGCTCAGCTCTCTTCTGCTCTATGTGTGTCAGTATGCTTAGCTCTCCTCTTCTCTAAATCAAACAAAAATATATCTATACTAACCAAATTTTTTTAACCCATTGTCTGTTATGGCACAGATACATAGATGACATCTTTTGCCTTTGGGGTAGCACATTGGACTTTGTCATTTTTCCATTCTCAACTCAACAAGGATTGGACAGTGCTACAGATCACTGTACATAGTGATCCAGCCAAAATCATCTTGTTAAACCCCATGGTCAGTGAAAGGTACTGATGGGAAACTTTCCATCAATCTTTTTACAAACAATACAGACTGGAACAATTTCCTGCACTTTAGGAGTTATCACCCTTCAACAGTTTATACGTCAACACCTGTTTCTTTAGTCACCAGGGTTTCCTGAATAGTTTCAGAACAGAACATTAGATGCAATTGTCTAGATGAAGTGGAGAATGAATTTATTAGAGGGGTTACCCCAAAACGTTACGTCATGACTATAGATATCTACCTCCCAAACCCTGTAATACTGACACCGAGGATCCTTTTTGTACTTACAGTTTCATGTAAAGGTTTGGGCACCCCTGGTCAGAATTACTGTTATTGTGAACGGTTAGTTAACTTGAAGATGAAATTATCTAAAAGGCCTAAAGTTAGAGATGACACAGTTCTTTTGTATTTTAGGCAAAATTATATATATATATATATATATATATATATATATATATATATATATATATATATATATATAAAAATATATATAGATACAGTATATATAGTATATATTCATCTTTACATTTAAAAAATTACAAAGAGGAAAATTGGCTGATGTTGTGTACCCTGCATGGTAAGTACCTAGTAGCGCCCCCTTTTGTAAGTATCACAGCTGGTAAACGCTTTTTGTAGCCAGACAAGAGTCTTTCTATTCTTGTTTGGGGGATTTTCATCCATTCATCCTTGGAGAATTCTTCCAGTTCTGTGAGACTCCTAGGCCATCTTGCATCCTCTGCTATTTTGCAGTCTTGCCACAGATTTTCAATGATGTTGAGATCACGGGGCCTGTGAGGGCCATTGTAAAACCTTTAAAGGTCATCTTTTGTGGATGTTGACATGTTTAGGATCATTATCCATTTGAAGAAGCCATCCTCTTTTCACCTTCACTGCACCAGGGTTTATCGCTGCTGCCACTGTTGCATCAAATATCTTCAGAGTGGAATTTCACCATGTTGGAACAACGCAAATGAAACAGGTAACCGGTAGGCTGAAATACCTCTGTAGCAATGCAAGTTGATGACCTGTGGGGTGCGATCATCAGAAGTGAGCACACAGCGACCGTACTTTATGCAGCAGTGCATCCAGGCCTGGATAGTGGCTCATAAATTGCTGTATCACCAGGTTGAGGACATTAGCCATACATGGCACGTGTGTGAGGTTGCCCCTGCATTGGACCACCACCAGGTTTACACAGTTATCGCATACGACCTTCCCTGGCTCCAGGTTCAGTGGAGACAGCCATTGCTCTAACTCGGCCTGGATAGCTGTCCACAACTCTTGAGCTGTGTGACTGCAGTCCCAGGGCATATTAATTTTAACACTGCCTCATTGCAGTGAACCATGGCTGTGCAGTATGGAGGTGGGAGGATTCTATCTGCACTGTTGGAAGGTGCATCAGATAGAGGGAGAGGTTGATGGCAGAGGTGGAGGCCCTAGGGGAGGTAGAGGATTCAGAATCAGTTGAATAAGTATTAGATACAGAGGTTCACCCTACAAGCCTTGGGGATTGTGGAGCAGCTCCTTGACCACCTGCCCCTTGATTCACCCAGTGGCCAGTCAGTGCTCATGTTTGCTCATCCAGGTGTCAGTGGTGAAATTCACCCTAGCAGACAGATTTTTTCAGGGAACTGGTGATGTTGTCGGAGACTTGCTCTTGTAGCGCAGGCACAACTTTAGAGAAGTAATGGCGGTTAGTCCGCATTTTAGCAAAGTGGGAAACCTGTTATGAAAGGCAATTCAGTACTACAATGGACATAGCGGTCAGAGCACATACAGTGATCTGACAATAACCCAAAATCATAGAACGAGCTCTGAGACGTGGGAACTCTGCAGACCGCAATCCCTAATCCTCTCCAAACAACACTAGAGGCAGCCGTGGATTGCGCCTAACTCTGCCTATGCAACTCGGCACAGCCTGAGAAACTAACTAGCCTGAAGATAGAAAATAAGCCTACCTTGCCTCAGAGAAATACCCCAAAGGAAAAGGCAGCCCCCCACATATAATGACTGTGAGTTAAGATGAAAAGACAAACGTAGAGATGAAATAGATTCAGCAAAATGAGGCCCGACTTTCTTAACAGATCGAGGATAGAAAAGGTAACTTTGCGGTCTACACAAAACCCTAAAGAAAACCACGCAAAGGGGGCAAAAAGACCCTCCGTACCGAACTAACGGCACGGAGGTACACCCTTTGCGTCCCAGAGCTTCCAGCAACAAAATAGACAAGCTGGACAGAAAAAATAGCAAACAAATAGCAAAGAAGAACTTAGCTATGCAGAGCAGCAGGCCACAGGAATGATCCAGGGAAAAGCAAGTCCAACACTGGAACATTGACAGGAATCCAGGATCAAAGCATTAGGTGGAGTTAAGTAGAGAAGCACCTAACGACCTCACCAGATCACCTGAGGGAGGAAACTCAGAAGCCGCAGTACCACTTCCCTCCACCAACAGAAGCTCACAGAGAGAATCAGCTGAAGTACCACTTGTGACCACAGGAGGGAGCTCAGCCACAGAATTCACAACAGTACTCCACCCTTGAGGAGGGGTCACCGAACCCTCACCAGAGCCCCCAGGCCGACCAGGATGAGCCACATGAAAGGCACGAACAAGATCGGGAGCATGGACATCAGAGGCAAAAACCCAGGAATTATCTTCCTGAGCATAACCCTTCCATTTAACCAGATACTGGAGTTTCCGTCTAGAAACACGAGAATCCAAAATCTTCTCCACAATATACTCCAATTCCCCCTCCACCAAAACCGGGGCAGGAGGCTCAACAGATGGAACCATAGGTGCCACGTATCTCCGCAACAATGACCTATGGAATACGTTATGTATGGAAAAAGAATCTGGAAGGGTCAGACGAAAAGACACAGGATTAAGAACCTCAGAAATCCTATACAGACCAATAAAACGAGGTTTAAACTTAGGAGAGGAAACCTTCATAGGAATATGACGAGAAGATAACCAAACCAGATCCCCAACACGAAGTCGGGGACCCACACGGCGTCTGCGATTAGCGAAACGTTGAGCCTTCTCCTGGGACAAGGTCAAATTGTCCACTACATGAGTCCAAATCTGCTGCAACCTGTCCACCACAGTATCCACACCAGGACAGTCCGAAGACTCAACCTGCCCTGAAGAGAAACGAGGATGGAACCCAGGGTTGCAGAAAAATGGCGAAACCAAGGTAGCCGAGCTGGCCCGATTATTAAGGGCGAACTCAGCCAAAGGCAAAAAGGACACCCAGTCATCCTGATCGGCAGAAACAAAGCATCTCAGATATGTTTCCAAGGTCTGATTGGTTCGTTCGGTCTGGCCATTAGTCTGAGGATGGAAAGCCGAGGAAAAAGACAAGTCAATGCCCATCCTACCACAAAAGGCTCGCCAAAACCTCGAAACAAACTGGGAACCTCTGTCAGAAACGATATTCTCTGGAATGCCATGTAAACGAACCACATGCTGGAAGAACAATGGCACCAAATCAGAGGAGGAAGGCAATTTAGACAAGGGTACCAGATGGACCATCTTAGAAAAGCGATCACAGACCACCCAAATGACTGACATCTTTTGAGAAACGGGAAGATCAGAAATAAAATCCATAGAGATATGTGTCCAAGGCCTCTTCGGGACCGGCAAGGGCAAAAGCAACCCACTGGCACGAGAACAGCAGGGCTTAGCCCGAGCACAAATCCCACAGGACTGCACAAAAACACGCACATCCCGCGACAGAGACGGCCACCAAAAGGATCTAGCCACCAACTCTCTGGTACCAAAGATTCCAGGATGACCAGCCAACACCGAACAATGAACCTCAGAGATAACTTTATTGGTCCACCTATCAGGGACAAACAGTCTCTCCGCTGGACAACGATCAGGTTTATTAGCCTGAAATTTTTGCAGCACCCGCCGCAAATCAGGGGAGATGGCAGACACAATTACTCCTTCCTTGAGGATACCCGCCGGCTCAGACAAACCCGGAGAGTCGGGCACAAAACTCCTAGACAGAGCATCCGCCTTCACATTTTTAGAGCCCGGAAGGTACGAAATCACAAAGTCAAAACGGGCAAAAAACAGCGACCAACGAGCCTGTCTAGGATTCAACCGCTTAGCAGACTCAAGATAAGTCAAGTTCTTATGATCAGTCAATACCACCACGCGATGCTTAGCTCCTTCAAGCCAATGACGCCACTCCTCGAATGCCCACTTCATGGCCAGCAACTCTCGGTTGCCCACATCATAATTTCGCTCAGCAGGCGAAAACTTCCTGGAAAAAAAAGCGCATGGTTTCATCACTGAGCAATCAGAACCTCTCTGCGACAAAACAGCCCCTGCTCCAATCTCAGAAGCATCAGCCTCGACCTGGAACGGAAGAGAAACATCTGGTTGACACAACACAGGGGCAGAAGAAAAACGACGCTTCAAGTCTTGAAAAGCTTCCACAGCAGCAGAAGACCAATTGACCAAATCAGCACCCTTCTTGGTCAAATCGGTCAATGGTTTGGCAATACTAGAAAAATTGCAGATGAAGCGACGATAAAAATTAGCAAAGCCCAGGAACTTTTGCAGACTTTTCAGAGATGTCGGCTGAGTCCAATCATGGATGGCTTGGACCTTAACAGGATCCATCTCGATAGTAGAAGGGGAAAAGATGAACCCCAAAAATGAAACCTTCTGCACACCAAAGAGACACTTTGATCCCTTCACAAACAAAGAATTAGCACGCAGGACCTGAAAAACTGTTCTGACCTGCTTCACATGAGACTCCCAATCATCCGAGAAGATCAAAATGTCATCCAAGTACACAATCAGGAATTTATCCAGGTACTCTCGGAAGATGTCATGCATAAAGGACTGAAACACTGATGGAGCATTGGCAAGTCCGAACAACATCACTAGATACTCAAAATGACCCTCGGGCGTATTAAATGCAGTTTTCCATTCATCGCCTTGCTTAATTCGCACCAGATTATACGCACCACGAAGATCTATCTTTGTGAACCAACTAGCCCCTTTAATCCGAGCAAACAAATCAGATAACAATGGCAAGGGGTACTGAAATTTAACCGTGATCTTATTTAGAAGGTGGTAATCTATACAAGGTCTCAGGGAACCATCCTTCTTGGCTACAAAAAAGAACCCTGCTCCTAATGGTGACGATGACGGGCGAATATGCCCCTTCTCCAGGGATTCCTTCACATAACTGCGCATAGCGGCGTGCTCAGGCACGGATAAATTAAACAGTCGCCCTTTTGGGAATTTACTACCAGGAATCAAATTGATAGCACAATCACAATCCCTATGCGGAGGTAGGGCATCGGACTTGGGCTCATCAAATACATCCCGGTAATCAGACAAGAACTCTGGAACCTCAGAAGGGGTGGATGACGAAATTGACAGAAATGGAACATCACCATGTACCCCCTGACAACCCCAGCTGGACACCGACATGGATTTCCAATCTAATACTGGATTATGGGCTTGTAGCCATGGCAACCCCAACACGACCACATCATGCAGATTATGCAACACCAGAAAGCGAATAACCTCCTGATGTGCAGGAGCCATGCACATGGTCAGCTGGGTCCAGTATTGAGGCTTATTCTTGGCCAAAGGCGTGGCATCAATTCCTCTCAATGGAATAGGACACTGCAAGGGCTCTAAGAGAAACCCACAACGCTTAGCATACTCCAAGTCCATCAAATTCAGAGCAGCGTCTGAATCCACAAATGCCATGACAGAATACGATGACAAAGAACAGATCAAGGTAACGGACAGAAGAAATTTTGACTGTACCGTACCAATGGTGGCAGACCTAGCGAACCGCTTAGTGCGCTTAGGACAATCAGAGATAGCATGAGTGGAATCACCACAGTAGAAACACAGCCCATTCAGACGTCTGTGTTCTTGCCGTTTAACTCTGGTCAAAGTCCTATCGCACTGCATAGGCTCAGGTTTAAGCTCAGGCAATACCGCCAAATGGTGCACAGATTTACACTCACGCAAGCGTCGACCGATCTGAATGGCCAAAGACATAGACTCATTCAAACCAGCAGGCATAGGAAATCCCACCATGACATCCTTAAGGGCTTCAGAGAGACCCTTTCTGAACATAGCTGCCAGCGCAGATTCATTCCATTGAGTGAGCACGGACCACTTTCTAAATTTCTGACAATATACCTCTATCTCATCCTGACCCTGACAAAGAGCCAGCAAATTTTTCTCTGCCTGATCCACTGAATTAGGTTCATCGTACAGCAATCCGAGCGCCAGGAAAAACGCATCGATATTACTCAATGCAGGATCTCCTGGCGCAAGAGAAAATGCCCAGTCCTGAGGGTCGCCGCGCAAAAAATAATAACAATCAAAACCTGTTGAACTGGATCACCAGAGGAGCGAGGTTTCAAGGCCAGAAATAATTTACAATTATTTTTGAAACTCAGAAACTTAGTTCTATCTCCAAAAAACAAATCAGGAATAGGAATTCTTGGTTCCAACATAGATTTCTGATCAATAGTGTCTTGAATCTTTTGTACTCTTGCTGAGAGCTGATCCACAAATGAAGACAGACTTCTAATGTCCATCGCTACATCTGTGTACTGAACCACCCAAATGTCTAGGGGAAAAAAAAAGGCAAAACACAGTGCAAAGAAAAAAAAATGGTATCAGAACTTCTTTTTTCCCTCTATTGAAAATCATTAGTACTTTGGGCCTCCTGTACTGTTATGAAAGGCAATTCAGTACCACAATGGACATAGAGATCAGCGCACATACAGTGATCTGACAATAACCCAAAATCATAGAACGAGCTCTGAGACGTGGGAACTCTGCAGACCGCAATCCCTAATCCTCTCCAAACAACACTAGAGGCAGCCGTGGATTGCGCCTAACTCTGCCTATGCAACTCGGAACAGCCTGAGAAACTAACTAGCCTGAAGATAGAAAATAAACCTACCTTGCCTCAGAGAAATACCCCAAAGGAAAAGGCAGCCCCCCACATATAATGACTGTGAGTTAAGATGAAAAGACAAACGTAGAGATGAAATAGATTCAGCAAAGTGAGGCCCGACTTTCTTAACAGATCGAGGATAGAAAAGGTAACTTTGCGGTCTACACAAAACCCTAAAGAAAACCACGCAAAGGGGGCAAAAAGACCCTCCGTACCGAACTAACGGCACGGAGGTACACCCTTTGCGTCCCAGAGCTTCCAGCAACAAAATAGACAAGCTGGACAGAAAAAATAGCAAACAAATAGCAAAGAAGAACTTAGCTATGCAGAGCAGCAGGCCACAGGAATGATCCAGGGAAAAGCAAGTCCAACACTGGAACATTGACAGGAAGCCAGGATCAAAGCATTAGGTGGAGTTAAGTAGAGAAGCACCTAACGACCTCACCAGATCACCTGAGGGAGGAAACTCAGAAGCCGCAGTACCACTTCCCTCCACCAACAGAAGCTCACAGAGAGAATCAGCCGAAGCACCACTTGTGACCACAGGAGGGAGCTCTGCCACAGAATTCACAACAGAAACCCACACTAAGACGTTTTGATCGCGCATGTGGTGGTACATGCATATAGTTACCAAATTATTGCAATTTTTACCTCTACTGAGTTTTTTTGTCAAATTTGACAGATAGTGTGTCCAAAAACAGAGAAAAAAGTAGCACTCACCATCCGGTAAAAATTCCCTCTATTTAGTCCATGACATGGGTACAGCGGGAGAGGAGTGGATACCTTCTCTGGATGACAGCCATTTTGTGCTAGCTGCATTTCAATGGGTCATATGCTCCCTATGGTCTGCGTTGAAGCGCAGTTAGCATGAAACAGCCATCATCCACAGAAGGTATTCACTCCTCTCTCGTTGTACCCGTGTGATGGACTAAATAAAGGAATGTTTTACCAGATGGTGAGTGCCACCTTTTTTCTCTGTTTTTGGACTATAATTGATTCATTTTTTGGTGTGCACCCATATTCCCTCAGTTCTCTGGTGTCCAGCCTACTCCCAGGTAGATTTCAATATCAGCTGAGATAACCACAGACACAAATTCTGGCAATACACCTCATTTTAAATGGTTTGACAGATAATGTGTGTTGGGTCATCCTCTGCAGTCTCAAAAAAGGCCCAGGTTAGGCAACCCTTGTGGCCTCTGTGAACTGCACACTCACGACTGATGCTGGCCAAAGCCAGAGTTGTGGCTGAGGATGTAGTGCTTGTCGAGGTTGCATCACTTTGTGTCTGTGTGGGAAGATGCAACGTAACTTCCTAATCTTCTTCCTCCTCCACCTCCTCTGCTGAGCTACTCAGCTGCGTACTTCTGGGTTAACACCAAGTGGGATTTACAACCTCACCATCATTCTCTGTTTTCAAACTCCTCACCCTGAGAGTCATCCTCCTCTTCTTTCTGCCCTGACACTACAGTACAGTTCGTGTGCGACTATGGTATCTGAGTCTCATCGGAATCACCTCCACCCTTAGCGGTTAACATCTAGTGATGAGGGTTTGGATTCTGCTCGGACCCTACTTCATCCGGCTCCGGATCCAACATGATAACATTTTGGGCATCGGTGCAAATGCATTTCTTCTTTTGATTCCATGATTCTCCGATACCCATGGAATAGAATGTGTGAACAGCTCTGGAGAATGGCCCATCTGAGGCTTCCCACAGTCAGTTGAGTGTTTGGAAATTTTGGACACGGTGGGAAACAAGGGTGATTGGGGTGCCACTTAGGATTCTGCTGTGTGTGATGTTAAAGTGGACGAAGAGGAGGAGAGGCCACTTGATGCAGCGCTTGCCATCCACTGGAGCACATGCTGTTTCTGAGCCTTATCTACAAGGTGTACTGCTGCTCGTTCCCAAAGAAAGGGAGTCGAGTAGCCTGTCCAGTAACAGATGTTGTCAGTGGTCTTTGGATAGGACGACACAGTGTTTGATCAGTTGAGCTTTCATTCATATTTACACCTTACCCAGGTACACGACAAACCCCAAGCCTATCCCCCCTTCCACCACTCATGTTGTATGTAGCCTTCCCCTCTTGTACCCTGCTGTTTCACAACCTTAGGGTACCGTCACACTATAACATTTTGATCGCTACGACGGTACGATTCGTGACGTTCCAGCGATATCGTTACGATATCGCTGTGTCTGACACGCAGCAGCGATCAGGGATCCTGCTGAGAATCGTACCTCGTAGCTGATCGTATGGAACTTTCTTTCATCGCTGGATCTCCCGCTGTCATCGCTAGATCGGTGTGTGTGACACCGATCTAGCGATCTAGCGATGCGATCCAGCGATGCGTTCGCTTGTAACCAGGGTAAACATCGGGTAACTAAGCGCAGGACCGCGCTTAGTTACCCGATGTTTACCCTGGTTACAAGCGTTAAACTAAAAAAAAACAAACAGCACATACTTACATTCTGGTGTCCGTCAGGTCCCTTGCCGTCTGCTTCCAGCACTGTGACTGCCGGCCGTAAAGTGAAAGCAGAGCACAGCGGCTGTGCTTTCACTTTCACTTTACGGCCGGCAGTCACTGAGTGCGGGAAGCAGACGGCAAGGGACCTGACGGACACCAGAATGTAAGTATGTGCTGTTTGTTTTTTTTTAGTTTAACACTTGTAACCAGGGTAAACATCGGGTAACTAAGCGCGGTCCTGCGCTTAGTTACCCGATGTTTACCCTGGTTACCCAGGGACCTCGGCATCGTTGGTCGCTGGAGAGCTGTCTGTGTGACAGCTCCCCAGCGACCACACTACGATTTACCTACGATCACGGCCAGGTCATATCGCTGGTCGTGATCGTAGGTAAATCGTATAGTGTGACGGTACCCTTAGGCCCACAGCCGTCAGTCACCTGTCACTAAATGAACAATCACTATTTATTTTCTAAGATAGTGTGCCTGAACAATGCTCTTATACCTAACGATTGTTATGTGGGAATCTGACCTTCTGATTTCCCACTGAAACACAGTTTTATCGCAAACAATTTGGAGTAACTAATGGAGCCTGCAGAGACGGCCACACAGTTCTTGCACAATCTACTTTGATGCTGGAAGATGGATTTCACACAGGTTAGGATCCTATCTAGCTTACTGACAAGTTCACTTGCAGCACCCCCACTATCAGGAGCCACCTCTCTGCACTGTGACACTGAGAAAATGGCACCTGCAAAACAAGATGTCCGCCCTATATTTAGCCATGGACATGTGACTTCGGCAGCCAATCACAGAAGACCTTGTGTCATGATGTTGTGGATGGTTTCTGTGCCCTGATTGGCACACATAGAGTTATTAAAGAAAAAAAAAATTGCACTCCGCCGCTCCTCTGACGTAGATACACCCACTTCCCTCAAACAACATATCACCCTGCCCCCCCGCTTTGTAAAGCTGGGAAATTCCCATCATCGGCCTTTCCTAAGACTGATAGTGAACAAGAAGCCATAACCCTAACATGCTAATTAAAGTCTGAAGCCTTGGTCAAAGTTATCTGCGCACACAAATCTCCAAGGGTGCCCAAAATGCAAAGGAAGTGCGTCATCTTTAACTTTAGGCCTTTTAGATAATTTCATCTTCAACTTGCTGAACTGTTCGCAATAACAGTAATGTTACTAGGGGTGCCCAAACTATTACATGCCACTGTATGTGGTTGGGTGAAGCCATGATTTAAAAAGAGAAAACACAGTAGTTTAACAATAAATGTCTTCACCCAACCACTGACCATGAGTGGAGAAAAAGTTTTGTTATTATCACTCGTATTCTCTGAAAAAAGGCCACGAAAGCAAAAATTCCGCCGGGGTATGTAAACTTTTGAGCACAACTGTATAAATATAAGCTGCACAAGATCATTCACAGACAGGGGTCCAGCCTACAGAGGGGCTATCCCCTTACACCCGGATTCCAACAACACTTTTTGCCGTGTTTTAAACGCCCACAAAACTTGTGCAACAATCTAGTTAGAGATGACCAAGGTCCTTAACAGAAAACCCTCCGACAACGATGAGTGAAACCAAGGAAGAAAGGCACAATGTGCGCAATGTGCACAAGGTGGGTGCGAATCTTCACCCCCAAATGGGGACAAGGATCAACGGCTTCTCACTCGTGACCTGAAGTATGTCGTATGTGCGATTACATGCCGCGTGGTAAAGTCTATCGGTGAAACAACCCAAGCGGGACAAAACATCAGAACCCCAGTCAGACATTAGGTGCCACAGACAAACCCTTCCCTTCCTGTTACCACCGTCACACATCAGGTCGCTCCATCCCATAATTAGTATTTCATGTCCTTGAGCAAGAACCGTGTACTGGAAGAGCAGGATCTCATTATCTGATTACACAGCTTCAGACCCGGGAGGCATGCTGGATTCATGGCCTACACACATTAGAACCAAGAGGGTTAAATTGTGACTTTGGTGTTTCCAGTTTTCGTTGATTTTTCCGGGTTCTTTATCTTAGACCTCGTGCCCACGATCAGGAAGAGCAGCGTTCTACATTACACGCACGGTGGATGGATTTATAGACATCTTGTGCCCATTGTGCCTCTATTTACCGCTGCAAACACTCCATGGACATGCGGGATTACGAGCCGCAGCATGTACATCTCTGTAGTGGAGACGCGAGTCTGCGCTGTATATTTTAACCAACAGAGCGCGCTCCACAGTGCGCTCCACAGTTCGCTCTACAGTGCGCTCCACAGTGCGCTCTACAGTGCGCTCCACAGTGCGCTCCACAACGGTCACTTTAGCGCATATCCTCTGCACAGCTTTTTACTATTCCATACTGCACCCCGGTAAGTGGCCCTTAGGGCCGCCCTCTACATGTGCACTTCTTCTCACTTCACGCTCCCAGTGGCTCCTCCTGGTGGTCACATGTATAATATTCATCACCATTGCTTGATCCTCCGACTCACACTGCATTACTGCTCTGCATACACAATGGCTCAGCGCTCACAGCCACACTACACCCTCTTTCACTCACTAGTCCACCTATCCAGCAATAATAGGCGATTACCCTCCTGTTTTCTAAACTTATTTTTTTAAACAATCTATTCCTTGATACCTCTGAGAAGTTGTCTCTGCATTTCCATAGAGCATTTTCCGGTCCCGTCCTAATATATGTAAATATGGTGATTATTCTAATACGGTGACATACCCCCATTTTGTCCTGTGAATGACGTCGTTTCACCCTTATTTTGTATATTTATTTGATTGGATCATATACTCGGATTTGTCATTTTGCTTTTTTTCTCCTTTTCCTTCCCCGTTTTACCTGTAAGTCTCTAGAAAGACTTGTTGACCCCAGACGTCACTGATTTGGTTTGCTGGATTGCAATTCTGATTAAATCTAAAATATTTCCTGCAACTTTATAGAATGCGAATTCTGCTCCTTGTCTGACTACATGGCTATCAGGGCACCAGGTCCTCTTATGACCGTTAGTGTGGATGCCTGGAAGATAATGTTAATGCAGCACACAATAGTGCAAAAACAACACATGTTTGGTCGGTAAGACCTTCCTCAGTGTACTGTGATAAAAAGAACATACAAAAATAACCAAAGTGTTTACATCCAAAAACATGGAGATCAATCATGATGGGCCACTGGGGAGAGGAACACAGAAGACCAATTTCATATTATCAGAGGGCAAGTTCGGGGAGAGGGAAATAAGGAGATATATATATATATATATATGCCTGCCCGAAGGAGATGTTAGTGCGGTGATCGCAGTTATGAGTCCACTGTTGGTTTACAGGTCAGTTCATGGATCTGATGCACATGAAGGAACTATTAGGTCCTTATAGAATGCAGACAGTGTCCAGACACCGTGTTCCAAATTATTATGCAATTTGGATTTAAGTTTCCTAAAGATTTAATTGTTCTGTTTTTCAAATAAACTCATGGATGTTATTGTGTGTCAGGGCTCAATGGATCACTGAAATCAATCTTAACACCTTACCGGCATCGGACGTACTATACCGTCCGATGCCGGCTCCCCTGCTTTGATGCAGGGCTCCGCGGTGAGCCCGCACCAAAGCCGGGACATGTCAGCTGTTTTGAACAGCTGACATGTGCCCGTAATAGGCGCGAGCAGAATCGCGATCTGCCCGCACCTATTAACTAGTTAAATGCCGCTGTCAAACGCAGACAGCGGCATTTAACTACCGCATCCGGCCGGGCGGCCGGAAATGACGTCATCGCCGACCCCCGTCACATGATCGGGGGTCGGCGATGCGTCTGGATGGTAACCATAGAGGTCCTAGAGACCTCTATGGTTACTGATGACCGGTGGCTGTGAGCGCCACCCTGTGGTCGGCGCTCACAGCACACCTCCATTTCTGCTACATAGCAGCGATCAGCAGAGCCGATCGTGCTATGCCTGCTTCTAGCCTCCCATGGAGGCTATTGAAGCATGGCAAAAGTTAAAAAAAAAAGTTTAAAAAAATGTGAAAAAAATAAAAAAAACATAAAAGTTTAAATCACCCCCCTTTCGCCCCAATCAAAATAAATCAATAAAAAAAAATCAAATCTACGCATATTTGGTATCGCCGTGCTCAGAATCGCCCGATCTGTCAATTAAAAAAAAGCATTAACCTGATCGCTAAACAGCGTAGCGGAAAAAAATTTGAAACGCCAGAATTATGTTTTTTTGGTCGCCGCGACATTGCATTAAAATGCAATAACGGGCGATCAAAAGAACGTATCTGCACCAAAATGCTATCATTAAAAACGTCATCTCGGCACGCAAAAAATAAGCCCTCAACCGACCCCAGAGCACGAAAAATGGAGACGCTACGAGTATCGGAAAATGGCGCAATTTTTTTTTTTTATTTTTTTTTTTTTAGCAAAGTTTGGAATTTTTTTTCACCACTCAGATAAAAAAGAACCTAGTCATGTTAGGTGTCTACGAACTCGCACTAATAATCATAATGGCAGATCAGTTTTAGCATTTAGTGAACCTAGCAAAAAAGCCAAACAAAAAACCAATGTGGGATTGCACTTTTTTTGCAATTTCACCGCACTTGGAATTTTTTTCCCGTTTTCTAGTACACGACATGCTAAAACGAATGATGTCGTTCAAAAGTACAACTCGTCCCGCAAAAAATAAGCCCTCACATGGCCAAATTGACGGAAAAATAAAAAAGTTATGGCTCTGGGAAGGAGGGGAGCGAAAAACGAACACGGAAAAACGAAAAATCCCCCGGTCATGGAGGGGTTAAACACATGTGATAATTAGTTTTCCAGGTGATTCTAATTAAAGGAAAACTACTTAAAAAGGATGTTCCACATTATTAAGCAGCCACAGGTTATAAGCAATATGGGAAATAAAAATGATCTCTCTGCTGCCGAAAAGCATCAACTAGTGCAATGCCTTGGACAAGGGATGAAAACATTAGATATTCCACGAAAACTTAAGAGTGATCATCAATCATACTGTGAAGGGATTTGTCACTGAAACAGAGCACAGACAGAGTTCATGCAGATAAAGGCATAATGAGGAAGGTTGATTGGATTAAGAGAGCAGCTGCCAAAATACCATTACAAAGCCGCAAACAGATATTTGAAGCTGCTGGTGACTCTGGAGTCCCTTGAACCTCAAGGTGTAGGATCCTTCAAAGGCTTGCTGTGGTGCATAAACCTACTATTCAGCCACCCCTAAACAGTGTTCACAAGCAGAAATGGTTGCAGTGGGCCCAGACATACATGAAGACTAATTTTCAGTCTTGTTTACTGATGAGTGTCGAGCAACCCTGGATGGTCCAGATGGATGGAGGAGTAGTGGATGGTTGGTGGATGGCCACCATGTCCCAACAAGGCTGCGACGTCAGCAAGGAGGTGGAGGAGTCATGTTTTGGGCCAGAATCATGGGGAAACAGCTGGTGGGGCCCTTTAAGGTTCCTGAAGGTGTGAAAATGACCTCTGCAAAGTATATAGAGTTTCTGACTGACAACTTCCATGGTCTAAAAATCAGAAACCAGGAGCAAAATCATCTTCATGCTGACAATGCCGCATCTCATGCTGCAAAGAATCCCTCTGAGTCATTGGCTGCTATGGGCATAAAAGGAGATAAACTCATGGTGCGGCCACCATCTTCTCCTGACCTCAACCCTATATTGAACCTTTGGAGAATCATCAAGCAAAGGATCTATGAGGGTGGGAGGCCGTTCACATCAAAACAGCAGCTCTGGGAGGGAAGAAATACATAGTAACATAGTAACATAGTTAGTAAGGCCGAAAAAAGACATTTGTCCATCCAGTTCAGCCTATATTCCATCATAATAAATCCCCAGATCTACGTCCTTCTACAGAACCTAATAATTGTATGATACAATATTGTTCTGCTCCAGGAAGACATCCAGGCCTCTCTTGAACCCCTCGACTGAGTTCGCCATCACCACCTCCTCAGGCAAGCAATTCCAGATTCTCACTGCCCTAACAGTAAAGAATCCTCTTCTATGTTGGTGGAAAAACCTTCTCTCCTCCAGACGCAAAGAATGCCCCCTTGTGCCCGTCACCTTCCTTGGTATAAACAGATCCTCAGCGAGATATTTGTATTGTCCCCTTATATACTTATACATGGTTATTAGATCGCCCCTCAGTCGTCTTTTTTCTAGACTAAATAATCCTAATTTTGCTAATCTATCTGGGTATTGTAGATCTCCCATCCCCTTTATTAATTTTGTTGCCCTCCTTTGTACTCTCTCTAGTTCCATTATATCCTTCCTGAGCACCGGTGCCCAAAACTGGACACAGTACTCCATGTGCGGTCTAACTAGAGATTTGTACAGAGGCAGTATAATGCTCTCATCATGTGTATCCAGACCTCTTTTAATGCACCCCATGATCCTGTTTGCCTTGGCAGCTGCTGCCTGGCACTGGCTGCTCCAGGTAAGTTTATCATTAACAAATACAAGCAGAAACTCTCCAAAACCTACAAGTTCAATGGAGGCAAGAATTGTGAATTGTGAAGGTGAAATCAAAGAAGGTTCCTATGTTACATGTAACTTGGCTGGTAGGAGGTTTTGGAGTTAAATAGCTTTTTGTTCAGTGGATGTGACCTCCTAATGCTGCAAATTCCACAAATGAGACTTTTCAGTTCTTTATATCAAATGTTTAGAAATTCTACTGTGCCTAATAATCTGGAACAGTGCATTGTGGGGTTTTATTCATTTTGGAGATTATACTGTTATCATTGGGAGGTTTCTTCAATAAAATTTGATGTATAATCTAACGGGTGATGACTTTTATTAGACTGACTGTCAATTGCACCGACCATTTAGGAAAATCAGAGAAAAATATAATTTGCATAATAATTTGGAACATGGTGTAGTAATAACACTAGTGATGTAGTGCCTACCTGTAGAGGAAGAAGCGGAGGTCCCAGTACCAACGCCGTATCCAGCGCTAGTTGTGCGGGCAGTGCATGTGTTGAGGATGCCACTTTAAGAAACAGGGGCGGGGCTACACAAGCAGCATGACCAATAGTATTACTGATATTGGGAGACCGGATGTGACCTCACAGGAAGTGCTGCGTGGGTGCGCTACACAGCCAGCAAATAATATTCAGCTGTGTTCTTATCGACCAAAACATCTGTTGTTTTTGTACTATTGATAATTAAAATTATCTTCAAAGCATCCACTTGAGTGCTGGGTTTATTCTACTATATCATGGTTTGGGACCCTACCTGAGCGCCTCATCCAGTAGTGCCACGGTTTACTTCTGTATATGCCACCTGATCTGTGGCGAATGCGTGGGGTCGGAGGCATGGGGAACGGAGGCGTGGGGGTCAGAGGTGTGGGGATCAGAGGAGTGGGGATCAGAGGCGTGGGGGTTGGAGGTGTGGGGATCGGAGGCGTGGGGGTCAGAGGTGTGGGGATCAGAGGCGTGGGGATCAGAGGCGTGGGGATCAGAGACATGGGGATCAGAGGCGTGGGGGTTGGAGGCATGGGGATCAGAGGCGTGGGGTCGGAGGCATGGGGGTTGGAGGTGTGGGGATCGGAGGCATGGGGATCAGAGGCATGGGGGTCGGAGGTGTGGGGATCGGAGGCATGGGGGTCGGAGGCGTGGGGATCGGTGGCGTGGGGATCAGAGGCGTTGGGTCAGAGGCGTGGGTTCAAGTGATGTTATCCTGTCCCTCAAAATGCTGGTGGTCCGGACTGCATTATAGCTGCACTTCAAAAGACATAAGTATAGTTGAGCGGTGGAACCGGCATTTTTCATTTTCAGTTTTACAACCAGCTCTAAGGACGGGCCAATCCTACTTCAGGGGGCAGGAAAAGGCTCCTGTCGGGGAGACCCCTCTGTCCGCTACAATAGGTGGCTCAGTGGTACCCCCTGCTTGCTGTGTGGGGCACCTGGACAGATTCCTCGCCTGCTTCTCCTAGATATTGTTACGCCCACAGGGCATGGGGAAATATAGTGGACTCACTAGACCACTGATGGAGCAGTGGTAGCTGTATACCCGGTACACAAGAGACAGGAGAATGGCTTCAAAATGCAAAGGTATTTAATTAAATGAAGTTTTAAACAAACAGAAGAGGTGCCTGAGAGAAGAACCCTCTGGACCACAACACTGAACCACGTAGTGGAGCACCGGGCAAGGTGTACCCCTATACAGGGATTCCCCCGTCACAACACCAGATGGCCTAAATGCCGCAGTACCCGGACCAGAGAGACGACCCGTACAGACCATATAAACAAGACGGTGGAATTCAGGCTCTATCAGTGAAGAGGATCCTGGAAGCTCTGTGTAGTTTCGGAAAGGCTGATCCAGCCGGCAGCAATATCTGGATAGTTCTGCGAGGAGCAGCTCAGTCAACCTGGAGGGGAAACCAGAGAGTCCTGAAGGATCCAGAATAGGGAACTGCCAGCGGAGGTGTTGTGAATTCTGTGGCTGAATTCACTCCTGTGGTCACAAGTGGTACTGCAGCTTCTGAGCTTCCTCCCTCAGGTGTTCTGGTGAGCTCGTTAACTGCTTCATTACTTAACTCCGCCTGATGCTGCTATCCTTGCTCCTTGTCAATGTTTCAGTGTTGGATCTGAGCTTCTCCTGATTGTTCCTTTGACCTGCTGCTCTGTATAGCTAAGTGCTTTTTGCTTTTTTGTTGCTTTTTTTCTGTCCAGCTTGTCTTTTGTTTTGCTGGAAGCTCTGAGACGCAAAGGGTGTACCGCCGTGCCGTTAGTTCGGCACGGTGGGGTTTTTTTGACCCCTTTGCGTGGTTTTGCTTTAGGGTTTTTTGTAGACTGCAAAGTTCGCTTTACTGTCCTCGCTCTGTCCTAGAATATCGGGCCCCACTTTGCTGAATCTATTTCATCCCTACGTTTTGTCTTTTCATCTTACTCACAGTCATTATATGTGGGGGGCTGCCTTTTCCTTTGGGGAATTTCTCTGGGGCAAGTCAGGCCTATTTTTCTATCTTCAGGCTAGCTAGTTTCTTAGGCTGTGCCGAGTTGCCTAGGTAGTTGTTAGGCGCAATCCACAGCCGCTTTTAGTTGTGTTTAGGATAGGATCAGGTGTGCAGTCTACAGAGTTTCCACGTCTCAGAGCTCGTTCTTGTATTTTTGGGTATTTGTCAGATCACTGTGTGCGCTCTGATCGCTAAGCACACTGTGTTTCTGGATTGCCTTCATAACACCTGTCATTAGCAAACATAACTCTACAAGGAGCCACATCTAATGATTCTCAATAGAGGGAAAGAAAAAGTTCTGACATCATTTTTTTTTTTTCCTGCTCTGTGTTCACTTTTTTTTTTTTTCCCCTAGACATTTGGGTGATTCTGGGCACAGGTGTGGACATGGATATTCAGGGTCTGTGCTCTTCAATGGATAATCTCGTTATAAATGTACAAAAAATTCAAGATACTATTGATCAGAAATCTATGTTAGAACCAAGAATTCCTATTCCTGATTTGTTTTTTGGAGATAGAACTAAGTTTCTAAGTTTCAAAAATAATTGTAAGCTATTTCTGGCCTTGAAACCTCATTCTTCTGGTAATCCTATTCAACAGGTTTTGATTATTATTTCTTTTTTGCGCGGCGACCCTCAAGACTGGGCATTTTCTCTTGCGCCAGGAGACCCTGCATTGAGTAGTGTCGATGCGTTTTTCCTGGCGCTCGGATTGCTGTACGATGAGCCTAATTCAGTGGATCAGGCTGAGAAAAATTTGCTGGCTTTGTGCCAGGGTCAGGATGATATAGAAGTATATTGTCAGAAATTTAGGAAATGGTCAGTACTCACTCAGTGGAATGAATCTGCGCTGGCAGCTTTGTTCAGAAAGGGTCTCTCTGAGGCTCTTAAGGATGTCATGGTGGGATTTCCTATGCCTGCTGGTTTGAATGAGTCTTTGTCTTTGGCCATTCAGATCGGTCGACGCTTGCGCGAGCGTAAATCTGTGCACCATTTGGCGGTACTGCCTGAGGTTAAACCTGAGCCTATGCAGTGCGATAGGACTTTGACTAGAGTTGAACGGCAGGAATACAGACGTCTGAATGGTCTGTGTTTCTACTGTGGTGATTCCACTCATGCTATTTCTGATTGTCCTAAGCGCACTAAGCGGTCCGCTAGGTCTGCCGTCATTGGTACTGTACAGTCCAAATTCCTTCTGTCCATTACCTTGATATGCTCTTTGTCGTCGTTTTCTGTCATGGCGTTTGTGGATTCGGGCGCTGCCCTGAATCTGATGGATTTGGATTATGCTAAACGTTGTGGGTTTTTCTTGGAGCCTTTGCGGTGTCCTATTCCATTGAGAGGAATTGATGCTACACCTTTGGCCAAGAATAAACCTCAATACTGGGCCCAGCTGACCATGTGCATGGCTCCTGCACATCAGGAAGTTATTCGCTTTCTGGTGTTGCATAATCTGCATGATGTGGTCGTGTTGGGGTTGCCATGGCTACAAACCCATAATCCAGTATTGGATTGGAATTCCATGTCGGTATCCAGCTGGGGTTGTCAGGGGGTACATGGTGATGTTCCATTTTTGTCGATTTCGTCATCCACCCCTTCTGAGGTCCCAGAGTTCTTGTCTGATTATCAGGATGTATTTGAAGAGCCCAAGTCCGATGCTCTACCTCCGCATAGGGATTGTGATTGTGCTATCAATTTGATTCCTGGTAGTAAATTCCCTAAAGGTCGATTATTTAATTTATCCGTGCCCGAACACGCCGCTATGCGCAGTTATGTGAAGGAATCCCTGGAGAAGGGACATATTCGCCCATCGTCATCACCACTGGGAGCAGGGTTCTTCTTTGTAGCCAAGAAGGATGGTTCGCTGAGACCGTGTATTGATTACCACCTTCTTAATAAGATCACTGTTAAATTTCAGTATCCCTTGCCATTGTTATCTGACTTGTTTGCTCGGATTAAGGGGGCTAGTTGGTTCACTAAGATAGATCTTCGTGGTGCGTATAATCTGGTGAGAATCAGGCAAGGAGATGAATGGAAAACTGCATTCAATACGCCCGAGGGTCATTTTGAGTATCTAGTGATGCCGTTCGGACTTGCCAATGCTCCATCTGTGTTTCAGTCTTTTATGCATGACATCTTCCGTGAGTATCTGGATAAATTCCTGATTGTTTACTTGGATGACATTTTGATCTTCTCAGATGATTGGGAGTCTCATGTGAAGCAGGTCAGAATGGTTTTTCAGGTCCTGCGTGCTAACTCTTTGTTTGTGAAGGGATCAAAGTGTCTCTTCGGTGTGCAGAAAGTTTCATTTTTGGGGTTCATCTTTACCCCTTCTACTATCGAGATGGATCCAGTTAAGGTCCAAGCCATCCAGGATTGGATTCAGCCGACATCTCTGAAAAGTCTGCAAAAGTTCCTGGGCTTTGCTAATTTTTATCGTCGCTTCATCTGTAATTTTTCTAGCATTGCCAAACCATTGACCGATTTGACCAAGAAGGGTGCTGATTTGGTAATTGGTCTTCTGCTGCTGTGGAAGCTTTTCAGGAGTTGAAGCGTCGTTTTTGTTCTGCCCCTGTGTTGTGTCAGCCAGATGTTTCTCTTCCGTTCCAGGTCGAGGTTGATGCTTCTGAGATTGGAGCAGGGGCGGTTTTGTCACAGAGAGGTTCTGATTGCTCAGTGATGAAACCATGTGCTTTCTTTTCCAGGAAGTTTTCGCCCGCTGAGCGTAATTATGATGTGGGCAATCGAGAGTTGCTGGCCATGAAGTGGGCATTCGAGGAGTGGCGTCATTGGCTTGAAGGAGCTAAGCATCGCGTGGTGGTATTGACTGATCATAAGAACTTGACTTATCTCGAGTCTGCCAAGCGCTTGAATCCTAGACAGGCCCGTTGGACGTTATTTTTTGCCCGCTTCGACTTTGTGATTTCGTACCTTCCGGGCTCTAAAAATGTGAAGGCGGATGCTCTGTCTAGGAGTTTTGTGCCCGACTCTCCGGGTTTATCTGAGCCAGCGGGTATCCTCAAGGAAGGAGTCATTGTGTCTGCCATCTCCCCTGATTTGCGGCGGGTGCTGCAAAAATTTCAGGCGAATAAACCTGATCGTTGTCCAGCAGAGAAACTGTTCGTCCCTGATAGGTGGACTAATAAACTTATCTCTGAACTTCATTGTTCGGTGTTGGCTGGTCATCCTGGAATCTTTGGTACCAGAGAGTTAGTGGCTAGATCCTTCTGGTGGCCATCTCTGTCACGGGATGTACGTACTTTTGTGCAGTCCTGTGGGATTTGTGCTAGGGCTAAGCCCTGCTGTTCTCGTGCCAGTGGGTTGCTTTTGCCCTTGCCGGTCCCAAAGAGGCCTTGGACACATATTTCGATGGATTTCATTTCTGACCTTCCCGTTTCTCAAAAGATGTCAGTCATTTGGGTGGTCTGTGATCGCTTTTCTAAAATGGTCCATCTGGTGCCCTTGGCTAAATTGCCTTCCTCCTCTGATTTGGTACCTTTGTTCTTTCAGCATGTGGTTCGGTTGCATGGCATTCCTGAGAATATTGTTTCTGACAGAGGTTCCCAGTTTGTTTCAAGGTTTTGGCGAGCCTTTTGTGGTAGGATGGGCATTGACCTATCCTTTTCCTCGGCTTTCCATCCTCAGACTAATGGCCAGACCGAACGAACCAATCAGACCTTGGAAACATATCTGAGATGTTTTGTTTCTGCAGACCAGGATGATTGGGTGTCCTTTTTGCCGTTGGCTGAGTTCGCCCTTAATAATCGGGCCAGCTCGGCTACCTTGGTTTCTCCATTTTTTTGCAATTCTGGGTTCCATCCTCGTTTCTCTTCAGGACAGGTTGAGTCTTCGGACTGTCCTGGTGTGGATTCTGTGGTGGATAGGTTGCAGCAGATCTGGACTCAGGTAGTGGACAATTTGATCTTGTCCCAGGAGAAAGCTCAACTTTTCGCTAATCGCAGACGCCGTGTGGGTCCCCGACTTCGTGTTGGGGATCTGGTTTGGTTATCTTCTCGTCATATTCCTATGAAGGTTTCCTCTCCTAAATTTAAACCTCGTTTTATTGGTCCGTATAGGATTTCTGAGGTTCTCAATCCTGTGTCTTTTCGTTTGACCCTCCCAGACTCCTTTTCCATACATAATGTATTCCATAGGTCGTTGTTGCGGAGATACGTGGCACCTATGGTTCCATCTGTTGAGCCTCCTGCCCCGGTTTTGGTGGAGGGGGAATTGGAGTATATTGTGGAGAAGATTTTGGATTCTCGTATTTCTAGATGGAAACTCCAGTATCTGGTTAAATGGAAGGGTTATGCTCAGGAAGATAATTCCTGGGTTTTTGCCTCTGATGTTCATGCTTCCGATCTTGTTCGTGCCTTTCATGCGGCTCATCCTGGTCGGCCTGGGGGCTCTGGTGAGGGTTCGGTGACCCCTCCTCAAGGGGGGGGTACTGTTGTGAATTCTGTGGCTGAATTCACTCCTGTGGTCACAAGTGGTACTGCAGCGTCTGAGCTTCCTCCCTCAGGTGTTCTGGTGAGCTCGTTAACTGCTTCATTACTTAACTCCGCCTGATGCTGCTATCCTTGCTCCTTGTCAATGTTTCAGTGTTGGATCTGAGCTTCTCCTGATTGTTCCTTTGACCTGCTGCTCTGTATAGCTAAGTGCTTTTTGCTTTTTTGTTGCTTTTTTTCTGTCCAGCTTGTCTTTTGTTTTGCTGGAAGCTCTGAGACGCAAAGGGTGTACCGCCGTGCCGTTAGTTCGGCACGGTGGGGTTTTTTTGCCCCCTTTGCGTGGTTTTGCTTTAGGGTTTTTTGTAGACTGCAAAGTTCGCTTTACTGTCCTCGCTCTGTCCTAGAATATCGGGCCCCACTTTGCTGAATCTATTTCATCCCTACGTTTTGTCTTTTCATCTTACTCACAGTCATTATATGTGGGGGGCTGCCTTTTCCTTTGGGGAATTTCTCTGGGGCAAGTCAGGCCTATTTTTCTATCTTCAGGCTAGCTAGTTTCTTAGGCTGTGCCGAGTTGCCTAGGTAGTTGTTAGGCGCAATCCACAGTCGCTTTTAGTTGTGTTTAGGATAGGATCAGGTGTGCAGTCTACAGAGTTTCCACGTCTCAGAGCTCGTTCTTGTATTTTTGGGTATTTGTCAGATCACTGTGTGCGCTCTGATCGCTAAGCACACTGTGTTTCTGGATTGCCTTCATAACACCTGTCATTAGCAAACATAACAAGGAGGATACTGAGGAGACAGAGGGATTAGAAAACCAAAAGTAAACTACACTTTGCAGAGCAGAGCACAGCAGAGTGTGGACTGAGCAGAGGGCCATAAACAATAAAATGAACACATTGTCCAGGCACCTCCCATAATGGGAGGATGCCTTTTATGCACAGAGCATCATAGCACAGAGGGCCTTAATAGAGAACAGGTGCTCTGCTGTTTTAAGTATTTGCAGGAAGCGGGGCGCGCCTCCTAAGAGCATTTCCAGGAGACCTGCCAAGAGGATGCAGGTTCTTAGCAGAGAAAGGAGCCTCTGAACGTCTGGAGCCACGGACAGGGTGAGTAGTACCAGTGGAGCTGTGTGAAAGGTGCCGGTCTCCCTTAACAGCAGAGACCGAATCTGCAGCTGAGGGCATGATAGTACCCTCCCCCTTACGCCCCCCCTTCCTCAAACCTGCCAGGAACTTTCTAAGAAGGACCGGGGCATTAATGTTCTCCTCAGGCTCCCAGGACCTCTCCTCAGGACCATATCCCTTCCAATCAACCAGAAAGAGCGACCTGCCCCCTCTTTTCTTCATGGCCAATATGTCCTTCACCTCATAGACATCCTCGGAACAGACAGGAGGAGGAAAATTACCTGGATCCTGGGTAAAGCGACTGAGAACAACTGGCTTCAGCAGGGAGACATGAAAGGAGTTATGGATCCGTAAGGAGGCAGGCAACTTCAAACGATAGCACACATCATTGATCCGGTGGAGCACTTCAAAGGGACCGATGAAACGAGGAGCCAGCTTATAAGAAGGGACCTTAAGACGGATGTGCCTAGAAGACAGCCATACCTTATCTCCTGGTTGAAAAGGTGGTGGATCCAGACGTCTCTTATCTGCATGCTTCTTGGTTTGAACCGATGCCTTCACCAGAGAGGTCCTGGTTTCAGTCCAAACCTTTGTGAAGTCCTTGGCCAGGGAGTCAGCCGCAGGATTGCCGTAGGCAAGAAGCAATGGTGTCGGGATCCTAGGATGCTGTCCATAAACAATGAAAAACGGGGAGTTAGAGGAAGACTCACCAACATGATTGTTGTAAGAAAACTCCGCCCACGGCAGCAGGTCAGCCCAGTTGCTGTGGTGACCATTCACGAAGTGTCGCAAATAGTGGGTGAGGACTTGATTCACTCTCTCCACTTGGCCATTAGATTGTGGGTGATAGGCCGAGGAGAAGTCCAGGGTGACCTCCAACAGCTTACAGAGGGACCGCCAGAATCGGGAGGCGAATTGAACTCCTCTGTCGGAGACAATGTGCAGTGGAAGTCCGTGAAGCCGAAGGACATGCAGAATGAAGAGCTCCGCAAGTTTAGGAGCAGAAGGGAGACCAGATAGCGGAGTGAAGTGTCCCATCTTGGAGAACCTGTCCACAACAACCCAGATTACTGTACAACCAGATGATGCTGGCAGATCTGTGATGAAGTCCATGGCAATGTGTTGCCAGGGAGCAGACAGAATCGGTAGCGGGAGGAGGCGACCGGCTGGCAGTTTCTTGGGTGTTTTATTACGAGCACAGGAGGGACAGGCTGCAACAAAGTCCAAAACATCTTGGCGCAAGGTGGGCCACCAGTAGTGTCGAGATATTAATTGTAAAGTCTTCTTTTGACCGGCGTGTCCGGCAAGCTTAGAAGAATGACCCCAGTGTAGAACTCTCCTCTTGTCTCTTTCAGTTACAAGGGTCTTACCGGGAGGGGGCTGCGATAGCCTGACTGGAGCCACTGTGATCATCTTGGACAGTTCAATGATATGCTGAGGCTCCTCTTCAAGGTCGTCAGACCTGGAAAGTGCATCAGCTTTAATATTTTTTTCTGCTGGACGGAAATGGAGAGAGAAATTGAACCGAGCAAAAAATAAAGACCAACGAGCCTGGCGAGGGTTGAGTCTTTGAGCAGACTGAAGATAGGACAGATTTTTATGATCAGTGTAGATGATGACTGGATGAACTGTGCCCTCAAGCAGATATCGCCATTCCTCTAAGGCGAGCTTAATTGCCAGTAACTCTCTATCCCCAATCGAGTAGTTACGTTCACAGGGCGAGAATGCCTTAGAGAAGAAACCACAGCCATCCGGCTCCAGATGACGAAGCGTCCACGTCAAGGAAAAACTGTTTGTTGATCATTGGTCTGTGCAGGGCCGATGCGGTTGAGAAAGCTTGTTTGAGGGTGGTGAAAGCTGACTCAGCCTCAGGAGTCCAATCCTTAGGTTTGGCACCTTTACAGGTCAAGGCAGTGAGTGGACTTACCAAAGAGGAGAAGTGAGGGATGAATTGCCGATAATAGTTGGCGAATCAGGAACCACTGAATGGCCTTGATTCCCTCAGGTTGGGGCCACTTAAGCATGGCAGAGACCTTCTCTGGATCCATCTCGAGACCTGTATCAGAAATGATGTAGCCAAGAAAGGGTAAAGACCTCTGTTCAAACAGACATTTCTCAAACTTTGCATAGAGACGATTCTCCCTCAATCGTTGAAGGACAAGACGAACATTCCTCCTGTGACTTGGTAAGTCGGGAGAAAACACCAGGATGTCGTCCAGATACACCACCACATAAACATAGAGCAGGTCACAGAATACGTCATTGACAAACTCTTGGAAGACGGCGGGTGCATTGCTTAACACGAAGGGCATCACCAGATATTCATAGTGACCATCTCTCGTGTTGAAGGCAGTTTTCCACTCATCCCCAGATCGTATCCTGATGAGGTTGTAAGCCCCACGGAGATCCAACTTGGTGAAAATTCGGGAACCTCGAAGACGATCAAAAAGCTCTGGAATTAAGGGAAGAGGATATCTATTCTTTACAGTTATTAGGTTGAGACCACGATAGTCGATGCACGGGCGAAGAGATCCATCTTTCTTCTTGACGAAGAAGAATCCAGCTCCAGCCGGAGAGGAGGACTTCTGGATAAACCCTCGAGCCAAATTCTCCTTAATGTACTCGGTCATGGCTTGAGTCTCAGTGGGAGAAATAGGGTAGATCCTACCTCGAGGTGGAGAAGATCCAGGAACAAGATCGATGGGACAATCGTAAGGCCTGTGAGGAGGAAGAGTCTCGCTTCCTTCTTGTCGAACACATCTGCGAAGGACCAGTAGGCACGAGGTAACCCGGGTAAAGCTGCAGGAGGCCGCGGGATAGAACCAGGCCGAACCGGTTTGAGGCAGTGATCGAAACAGGACTGACCCCAACGAAGGATATCCCCAGACAGCCAATCCAGGATAGGTTCATGGAGACGCAGCCACGGAAGACTTAGTAGAAATGGTGGAGAAAGATTTGGTAACACATAGAAAGAAATCTTCTCCCTGTGGAGTGCTCCAATTTGAAGTTCCCCCTCCTCGGTGATGCCAAGAATGGAATCCTTCAGGGGTCTTCCATCTACAGAGATAATGCACTGGGTCCGCTGTAGAGGAATGATTGGGATCCCAAACCGCCTGGCCACAGTTTCCTGAATGAAATTTCCACCAGACCCAGAGTCCAGATAGGCCGTCTCGGAGAACCGCACCTTTCCGTAGATCACCTGTATGGATATAGTTAGTGGAGGAGAGGAATCATTCTCACCTAGGGAGACCTCCCTTACCTGTCCTAGTTCTTCCGGCCTCTAAGCTCCACTGCATTGCTCGGGAGCGAAGCATCCGCTATAACAATACGGATTTCTAGCGGGCATCTCCTCCTGCAGATTCCTCTTCACCTTTAGGGTATGTTCACATGTTCCTGATTTCCATCCTTTTTTTTTCAGGACTGTTTTTTAAAAAACTGCAGCTCTTGGCAGAAAACGCAGGTCCTTTTTTTGGTCCTTTTTTTTATCCTTTTTTTGATTTTTTTTTATGCAGTTTTCTATGCAGAGTCTGTGTGTTTTCTAGGAAGTTTTTTAGGGTTAAAATGGCTGAAAATACCCTAACCCTACCCCTAACCCTACCCCTAACCCTAACCCTACCCCTAACCCTACCCCTAACCCTACCCCTAACCCTATTCTAACCTTAGTGGAAAAAAAAAAAAATCTTAATTTTTTTTTATTGTCCCTACCTATGGGGGTGACAAAGGGGGGGGGGGGGGTCATTTACTATTTTTTTTTATTTTGATCACTGAGATTATATCTCAGTGATCAAAATGCACTTTGGAACGAATCTGCCGGCCGGCAGATTCGGCGGGCGCACTGCGCATGCGCCCGCCATTTTGCAAGATGGCGGCGCCCAGGGAGAAGACGGCCGGACGGACACCGGGACGCCGGGTAAGTATAAGAAGGGGAGATTAGGGCACGGGGGGGGGCATCGGAGCACTGGGGGGGGCATCGGAGCAGGGGGGGTGGGATTGGAGCATGGGGGGGCGGGATCGGAGCACAGGGGGGCAGCCACACTCCGCCCACGCACTTCCGCCCGCTTCCCCGCACTTCCTGCTGCAGCGGTTCTGCACCACAAACCGCAGTAAAACCCGCAGATATTTTTTTCATCTGCGGGTTTTACTGCGGGTTTGACCTCACAATGGAGGTCAATGGGTGCAGAACCGCTGCGGCTCCGAAAAAAGAAGTGATATGGTACTTCTTTTTTCCCGCAACTATTCAGCGCGGCTTTTTTTTTATTTTCCGCATTGTGGGCACAGCAGTTCCTGTTTTCCATAGGGTACAATGTAATGTACCCTGCATGGAAAACAGCTGCTGACCCGCAGCGGGAAAATCGCGGCAATTCCGCATGAAAAAAAGGATCGTGTGAACATGGCCTTACGCGATCAAGCTCCATGGGTCCATCCCCAGAGACAAGAGCATGAGAATGCGGAAACCGAGGTTTCGGTGAAGAAGATGCTGGATGTGGAAATTGCTTCTCGAAGATCCTCTCTCTGGAGCGCTCCTGAAGACGCAGGTCAATCCGAATGGCGAGGGATATGAGATCATCCAAAGTCTCGGGTAGGTCCCTGACTGCCAACTCATCCTTGATTCTTCCAGATAACCCTCGCCGGAAGGCTCCGACCAGAGGCTCATTGGTCCACTGGAGCTCCGAAGCTAGGGTGCGGAAATGGATGGCATACTGACCGACCGAGAGCGAGCCCTGTTGCAGATTGAAGAGAGACTCCATGGCAGATGTAGCACGACCAGGCTCGTCAAATATCTTGCAGAACATGTCCAAGAATACCTGCAGATCAGACACGATGGGATCATTCCGCTCCATTAGGGGTTGAACCAAGCTAAAACTTCTCCCTCCAGATGAGAGGCAAGGAAAGCCACCTTGGCCATGTCTGTCTGAAAATGCTGAGGCAAAAAATGAAAATGCAGCAAGCATAGGTTGAGAAATCCTCTGCACAACTTGGGGTCACCATAGTAACGAGGAGGCTTGCAGAGACGAGGACAGGGTCTCATGGTGGGCTCAACCGTCAGATGCTGTACCTTAGTTAACCGGTCATCCACAGAGGTCATGTAGTCCAACAAGCGGGTCTGCGTCTCAAGTTGGCGATTGAATTCCAGACAGAGCTCTGCTAGCTGTGTCACGTTGGTGGACTCGGCAACCTGTAGAGTAGATAAGCGGGTATCCAGAGTTTGCATGAAGGAAACTAGCTGATCCTGGCCCTGACAAAGCGTAGCCAGCTCTCTCTGAAGTGAGTATCGGGTATCAGCGGAGTCCATGGCCTGGACAAACTGTTACGCCCACAGGGCATGGGGAAATATAGTGGACTCACTAGATCACTGATGGAGCAGTGGTAGCTGTATACCCGGTACACAAGAGACAGGAGAATGGCTTCAAAATGCAAAGGTATTTAATTAAATGAAGTTTTAAACAAACAGAAAGAGGTGCCTGAGAGAAGAACCCTCTGGACCACAACACTGAACCACGTAGTGGAGCACCGGGCAAGGTGTACCCCTATACAGTCCAGTACCCGGACCAGAGAGACGACCCGTACAGACCATATAAACAAGACGGTGGAATTCAGGCTCTATCAGTGAAGAGGATCCTGGAAGCTCTGTGTAGTTTCGGAAAGGCTGATCCAGCCGGCAGCAATATCTGGATAGTTCTGCGAGGAGCAGCTCAGTCAGCCTGGAGTGGAAACCAGAGAGTCCTGAAGGATCCAGAATAGGGAACTGCCAGCGGAGGATACTGAGGAGACAGAGGGATTAGAAAACCAAAAGTAAACTACACTTTGCAGAGCAGAGCACAGCAGAGTGTGGACTGAGCAGAGGGCCATAAACAATAGAATGAACACATTGTCCAGGCACCTCCCATAATGGGAGGATGCCTTTTATGCACAGAGCATCATAGCACAGAGGGCCTTAATAGAGAACAGGTGCTCTGCTGTTTTAAGTATGTGCAGGAAGCGGGGCGTGCCTCCTAAGAGCATTTCCAGGAGACCTGCCAAGAGGATGCAGGTTCTTAGCAGAGAAAGGAGCCGCTGATCGACTGGAGCCACGGACAGGGTGAGTAGTACCAGTGGAGCTGTGTGAAAGGTGCCGGTCTCCCTTCACAGCAGAGACCGAATCTGCAGCTGAGGGCATGATAGATATGCTCCTCGTTGGAGGCTCAGGAACCTGCGAGTTAGTCTCCTGTTTTATGGATAGGGAAAACCTATTGATTCTGGGAACTGCCCTTAAAAGCCCGAGTTATATTCCTAACATCTCCTCATCTCAATGTCCAACCTCAAGAATCCATCAAAGTTGTCAGGTCTGTTCTAGAGTTGAGAAAATCTCCCATAATTCTAAAAAAAATAGTTAATGCAAATTGAATCTGCCGGAGCTGTGGGGGGGGCATTCTGGTGATTGGGATGGATTTTGTACCTATAACAGGGAGTATTTAGCGACCAGAGATGGGGCGTGAGCAGCTCAACAATACATAATTGTATGCGGATCTGGGTCATTATGCGACACCTCAGACCATAGACCTTGCCTCCATAATCTTTTCAGGGTCACATATGAGAGTGCACAGAGGCTGATATGATGCAGATTTATGGAATATTTATTGCAGATTTATTACAGATTTATTGCAGATTTATTACAGATTTATTGAATAATTATTGCAGATTTATTACAGATTTATTGTGTGGCACCCGGCTCTGCGGGGACGGTTTTGTCTTTATTTTGCAGTAAAGACTTTTGTACATCTCAGTTCTGCAGGGGACGAGGACTTTACAAGTCCCTACAAGCCATTCTGCAGCCGACATCGCAGCACCTCTGTCCGGGGCGGCAGTCGCAGTCACCGTGGCATTCAGGAGCAGCGTAAGGTTCTTCACATCTGACCAAGGTGGCCACCACTGGGCATTCCTTCTCTGGGATCTCTGAAATGAAAGGATGAAAAATGAGAGGTTCTTCGGGGACCAGACGTACACAAGGAGGAGACTTCGGCTCCATTTCACAGAGAAGTGTTTGCCTTGTCCTGCTTCTACGAGGTCCAGCGTCCGAGTATCCTGCACTTGTGGCCGGAGAGTCAATGGATCGGAGGGCAGAAGCTCCAGCAAACACTTGAGACTGAGCGGCGCCCAAAGAACCTTCAGCCACAGCGAGACACCAGTGTTATAAATGGCAGACAGGAAAGCAGGGTTCTATATAGGGCTCTATATAGGGGTGTCTGGTCAGAACGAGTTATTATCTATCCCCATGATAACTTTTAAATTAGTGGGGTCTTAACGCTGGGACAAGACACTTCTATCCCAGTTAGAATGGAGTCGGTACGCTCGTTCGACACTACGTTCATTCTTTACCGGACTGCCAGACGTCTGCATCAGTCCTTCTCCAGCAGGTCCATAGGCAATAATTGGAGCAATGGATGAGCAAGTGACCTGACTATACTCTAATGGGGTAAAAGTGCCCCGATCAGTGGGTGGTCTCGGCAATCTACAAGCAATATGAGGGGTTGTTTGGATGGAATAAGTTAAAGGGAGTCTGTCACCCCTCGAAAACTCAATGCAAACTACGTGTACTGTCCTATGGGGGAGTGGTTGCCTAGAAGTAGTTTCTATTGAATTTTGGGGACGACAGAATTTCATGAAGTTACTCCCTAAGACACGTCTTCAGATTCACATCACAGAGCGATGAGAAGAGAATTCTTGCACATACAAAGGAATTAGTGTGAACGTACCACAAACGGGGTCTATGCACTCCGGGTGGCACATTGAGATGCAGCACTTCTTTTTATCAGGACAGTCTTCATCACAGATGCATAGAGGTTTTATTGGATGGCGATTTTCGCACTGAGTGACCGGAACGGGGCAGGATCCAGGCTTTACTGTAAATGACAAGTCACATCTGAGACCTGGATGTAATACTCCGGTAACATTAGTGGACAGCAGAAAGTCTGGGCTCCCACCCGCTACAAGCTAATGCCTTTTATCCCTTCTGGTTTTGGGTCAGGCCAAGATTTCTCCAATCCTAAGTCAGAAGTGCTGACCTCTTTTTTATCCTTTGGGTAGATCGCCTTCTGTATTCTTATTGTCTGGGCTTTCTGCATAATTTGTGTGTGTGCCTAGGCTGCAGAATGCTGAAATTTTGTAGTATACTCCCTGTCAGCATTCTGCATGGAGTCCTAGATATCACACTTAGGCCGGCATCACACTTGCGAGTTTTACGGACGTATGAGCGCAGAAACTACGTCCGTAAAACTCGCAAAAAATACGGCACAATTATTCTCTATGCCCCTGCTCCTATCTGCCGTATTAAACTGATCAGTATTATACGGCTTTCTACGGCCGTAGAAAATCGCAGCATGCTGCGTTTGTCACCGTATTGCGCAAATAAAACGTCAATGAAAGTCTATGGAAGCCCCAAAAATACGGATTACACACGGACCAGCAGTGTGACTTGCGAGGAATACGCAGCGCTGTTAGAGAGAAAAGCCGGTAATTCAATTGCCGGCTTTTGCTTTCTCCTTCCTAAACCCGACGTGATATGTGACATGATTACATACAGTAAACCATCTCATATCCCCATTTTTTTGCATATTCCACACTACTAATGTCAGTAGTGTGTATATGCAAAATTTGGCCGTTCTAGCTATTAAAATAAAGGGTTAAATGGCGGAAAAAATTGGCGTGGGCTCCCGCACAATTTTTTCCGCCAGAGTAGTAAAAGCCAGTGACTGAGGGCAGATATTAATAGCCTGGAGAGGGTCCATGGTTATTGGCCCCCCCCCTGGCTAAAAACACCTGCCCCCAGCCACCTCATAAAAGGCACATCTGGAAGATGCGCCTATTCTGGCACTTGGCCACTCTCTTCCCATTCCCGTGTAGCGGTGGGATATGGGGTAATGAAGGGTTAATGTCACCTTGCTATTGTAAGGTGATATTAAGCCAGATTAATAATGGAGAGGTGTCAATTATGACACCTATCCATTATTAATCCAATACTAGTAAAGGGTTAAAAAAAAACACACACACATTATTAAAAATTAATTTATTGAAAAAATCACAAAGGCTGTTGTATTAATTTATTCTACTCTCAATCCACTCACTGAAGACCCTCGATCTGTAAATTAAAAAAAAATAATAAACCAACAATATACTTACCTTCCGAGGATCTGTAAGGTCCAACGATGTAGATCCATCTGAAGGGGTTAAAATATTTTGCAGACACGAGCTTTCCTAATGCAGCGCTGCTCATGTCTGCAAAACCCCGGGGAATGAAGGTAAAGTAGGTCATTGACCTATATTTACCTGCATTTGCGGTGAGGCGCCCTCTGCTGGCTGTTCCTAGATCGTGGGAACTTTCCTAGAAAGCTCCCTGGCTCGAGATCATAAGAGGGCGCCCTCTGCTGGTTGTCCTCATATGAACTCGAGCCTGGGAGCTTTCTAGGAAAGTTCCCACGATCTAGGAACAGCCAGCTGAGGGCGCCTCACCGCAAATGAAGCTAAATATAGGTCATTGACCTACTTTACCTACATTCTCCGGGGTTTTGCAGCAAGGAGCAGCCTGCCTTAGCAAAGCTCGTGTCTCCAAAATATTTTAACCCCTTCAGATGGATCTACATCGTTGGACCTTACAGATCCTCGGAAGGTATGTATATTGTTGGTTTATTATTTTTTTTTTAATTTACAGATCGAGGGTCTTCAGTGAGTGGATTGAGAGTAGAATAAATTAATACTACAACCTTTGTGATTTTTTCAATAAATCAATTTTTAATAATGTGTGTGTGTATTTTTTTAACCCTTTACTAGTATTGGATTAATAATGGATAGGTGTCATAATTGACGCCTCTCCATTATTAATCTGGCTTAATGTCACCTTACAATAGCAAGGTGACATTAACCCTTCATTACCCCATATCCCACCGCTACACGGGAATGGGAAGAGAGTGGCCAAGTGCCAGAATAGGCGCATCTTCCAGATGTGCCTTTTATGAGGTGGCTGGGGGCAGATATTTTTAGCCGGGGGGGGGGGCAATAACCATGGACCCTCTCCAGGCTATTAATATCTGCCCTCAGTCACTGGCTTTACCAGACAGTATATATATATATATATTTTTTTTTTAACACATAGATCCCTTGTATAGCCGTTTGTCGGTTTTGCAAGCCTGCGATAAAAACACGCAGTACGGATGCCATACGGATTACATACGGAGGATGCCATGCGCAAAAAACGTTGACACACCCTGCCTACGGAGGAGCTACGGACCAATATTTTCGGGACTTTTCAGCGTATTACGGCCGTAATATACGGACCGTATTTTCATACGCTGAGTGTGACGCCGGCCTTAGTCATGTGAACAGCTCAGTCCTGATTCTGGAGGAGCTGCTCACTGATGGGACGAATCAGGCAGGAAAAGGCTTCTACACAGGTGCGTATAATGTGATCCCTCTTTCCACACACATCACTGGAGACTTTTCACAACTACTTGTAGATACAGAGAAAGAGAAAAAACTTCTTTACAGAATGGACCTCCAGTATGAGCCATAGTGACCACGCAGCTGCTTCTACAGTACGTATGTAATGGAAACGATGTTCAACAGAGATTGCTGACATTGCATTGCACATATTCATCAGACTACATGGAGTGGTCGTGAGAAGCAATTTCCCAAGAGGAGGTCAATTCTCTGATCAGATCCAAAATCAAAGGAGACACGTCTACGTCTATGTAGAGAAATGTCTAGGGTCGGACACCTGTGTCCAGATGTGCAGCTCCATGCAGAGCACAAAGGGCTGAGCATTTTATAGGGCATCGGGAACCCTATGTCGGTTCCCAGCCCAGGACACCTGTGGGTGGAACTCCATTCAGATTAAAGCATCCAAGCACAATTATACACGCCGTTACCAGGTTTTAGCCTTTTGGTTCTCTTGGATCATTACACCGGAAATATTGTCAAATTCCAAATTTGTGATTTCCTACATAGAAATCGGGCAAAAACATTCAGCCAGCTGACTGAGTGATTGTAGAAGGCAGAGAGAAAAAAAGGGGGCCAAAAAAAAATATTCTCATCCCACCACTCACCTGTCCTAACGCCGCAGCTTCCTTCCCGGTCTTCCACTGGCTCACTCTTCTGCTCTTCACGGCAGGCCACATTCTCTTTTACATCTTCCTTCACTTTGCACCAAGCTCAGGAGGCTTCAGGAGACTCCTGTCATATTGTATTGACGGCACAATGAGAAGGAAGGCGAGGTATAGGACATGACCTATCATGAAGGCCAAAAGGGATCAGAGTCTGAAGGAGCCATCAGAAGACCAGGTGGGAAGTGGCAACAAAATGGACTCCTTGAGTAAATGTTTTGCTCCTTATGCTCCGAAGTCTGGAGAGACACCACAACATAATGTGACTTGGAGGTGCTTGATTAAGAAAATCAGTGGAAACAGAATTGCAATTAAACAGAACTGGTGAATCTGAATTTCGTCAGATTCTTTTATGCCTAATTAGAAGTGTGAGGCTGTAGATATGGAGAGGCTCATATTTACCGTTTTTCACTTTCTGGCACTGCAGGTTGTTGTCCTCGGTGAGGCAGCACTTCTTATTCGGTGGGCAGTCGGAGTCTCGCTTGCACAGCGTCATATTGAGGTAGATGCAGGACAACTGCTCCAGACTGATTGGGCAAACCCCGGGGTGTTCTGCAGATAGAGAGCAAAGGCGTTGACGTTTTTCTTGGTACCATTTTGGGGAACCTGTTTTGTTTTCATAACTTTTGGGTGTAGATAAGTAAACAACACTTGGGGGATTTTTTAGGCCATTCATTGTTGGACTCAATTTAGCTTTTTATATCTACAATTGCTACATACATTTAAATGATGAGAAAATATGTTTAACAATTCATGAGAATAGTCCCCCAGATAACATGCTGCTATTAGCCCTCCTGTTAGGCTCCACAAGAGGTTTATGATAGCAGCCATTGTTAGCGCCAAAGCCGCCATAGCAATGTATAAGCATCTCTGTAATTGTGGCGGGAGGCAGAAAAAGGGGGCCTCTTTGCTCTGTAACTGCTTAAATATCGGTTATGGAGTGATATCCTCAAGACTGACATACACCATTGTTATGACCTGGTGGTCAGGACAATAATGGACCTGGTGGTTAAGAGCACACGGAATGACCTGATAGTTACTGATAATAAGGACGAGCTCTGGGACGTGGGAACTCTGCTGACCGCAATCCCTAAACCTATCAAACACACTAGAAATAGCCGTGGATTGCGCCTAACGCTCCCTATGCAACTTGGCACAACCTAAGAAACTAGCTAGCCCTGAAGATAGGAAAATAAAGCCTACCTTGCCTCAGAGAAATTCCCCAAAGGAAAAGGCAGCCCCCCACATATAATGACTGTGAGTAAAGATGAAAATACAAACACAGAGATGAAATAGATTTAGCAAAGTGAGGCCCGACTTACTGAACAGACCGAGGATAGGAAAGGTTACTTTGCGGTCAGCACAAAAACCTACAAAAAGACCACGCAGAGGGGACAAAAAAAGACCCTCCGCACCGACTCACGATGCGGAGGCGCTCCCTCTGCGTCCCAGAGCTTCCAGCAAGCAAGACAACAAATTAAATAGCAAGCTGGACAGAAAAATAGAAAACCAAAGAAATACAAGCTGGAACTTAGCTTCTGATGGGAAGACAGGTCACAAGAACGATCCAGGAGTGAACTAGACCAATACTGGAACATTGACAGGTGGCATCGAGCAAAGATCTAAGTGGAGTTAAATAGAGCAGCAGCTAACGAATTAACCTTGCCACCTGTGAAACTCAGAAACACCCACCAGAGGAAGTCCATGGACAGAACCAGCCGAAGTACCATTCATGACCACAGGAGGGAGCCCGACAACAGAATTCACAACACACCATGGTGTGGTAAAGGGTCAACCCCTTCAGGATGTGGAAGGAAATTCCTCATACGTCAGGCCGCCATGTATGAAGGTCTCAGGAGCAGTGTTATACCACCAGAACTTGCCTGTAACAGCAGCAACCGGTGCAAGCTTTGATTGCTGCTGTTAATCCACTGAAGCAAGAATCTCTTTTTTTCCCGCTTTACTGAACTTGGATTTACTTTCCAGTACATTGTAAGGTAAGCGGAGAAATGTCATTCAAAACAACAACTTGTCTCGCAAAACACAAGTCTTCATATGACTATGACAAGGAGAATTTGGGGGGGAAATAAAAAAAAAAGTGTTATGGTTCATAGGAAAAAGGGCGGTAAGAAAAATAAGTGTGGCTGCAGAGAAGGGGTTAGTAGCCTTTAAGACCAAAGTATGGGTTATAAATAGTGTTGAGCGATACCTTCCGATATCGGAAAGTATCGGTATCGGTTTGGATCGGCCGATATTCAAAAAATATCGGATATCGCCGATACCGATACCCGATCCCAATGCAAGTCAATGGGACCAAAATATCGGAATTAAAATAAACCCTTTCTTTCCTTGTAGGTTCATTCTACATGAAGGAAAACAACTAAGAATAATGTAGGATGTATGGGGGAGGTGGCGGAGACATTAAAGGCAATGAGGATTAGTCCAATCAAATAGAATAGCATGTTTTTTTTTTTTTTTAAAGACGTTCGGATTGAAAAAGATATTGACTATGTAAATTTTTTTTATTTTGTCAGATATTGATGTTTCACTATTCCACGCCCTTCCCCTTCTTTTTTTTCTTTTTTTTTTTTTTCTTTTCCCACACTTTCATCTTCATCATCATCAGCATCTTTGACATCAACTTCTTCACCTTATTCATCTTCTTCTTCATCTTCTACCTATTTTTTTTTTTTTATTACATTCTTCATATTCATTTTCTTCAACTATTATTATTCTTCCTATTCTACATATTCTTTTTATTCCACTGTTATTATTCTTCCTATTCTACTTCTTCATCATATTCTCATTTGTGACAGGCATTCCCGTAGTTGTTATCTATAAAAGTTGGAAGATTACACCTTCCGTTCTGCCAGTCACAAAAGTTACATTTGTCCGCGTTCAGTTTGGCCTGCAGCATCAGGCTTTATCCAGGGGCACCACGAGGAGGAACGGACTCACCCCCATACACTGCTTAGTCTTCTTCTGCATATAATTTAGATAATATCTTTTGCTCTGATATTAAGTCTTATGCTTAATGTTCTTCTGCTCTTTGTTCTGCAGCCTCTTGTTCTTCTGCTTCTCGGTCTTCCATGTTGTCGTCTCCAGGGTCGTCGTCTCCAGTGTCGTCATCTCCGCCGTCGTCGTCTCAGCCGTCGTCGTCTCCGCCGTCGTCGTCTCCGCCGTCGTCGTCGTCGTCATCGGGGTGGTCTTCCGGGTCGTCGTCATCGGGGTGGTCTTCCGGGTTGTCGACGTTAGGGTCTTCAACTTGGAAATGTAGCAGAAGGTACAAGAAGGCTGAGAAAATGCCAAGAACCAGCTGATGGAACTGGAACTCGGATGGCTACCCGAAGGTTCAAGAGCCTATGGAACTACCGAGGACCAGCTGACGTTACTGGAACCCGGTTACTAAGCAGGAGGTACCCGTGCTAAAAAGCACTACCAAGGACCGCCTGACGTTGGCGGAACTCGGATACCCAGAAGGAGGCACCTAAGCCAAAGGCTCTGCCCGGAACCAGATGACGTTACTGGAACCAGGATGGGGAGCAGAAGGTACAAGAGCAAAAGACACTGCCGAGAACCAGCTGACGGTACTGGAACCCGGATGGGTAGCCGAATGTCCAAGAGCCAATGGAACTACCAAGGACCAGCTGACGTTACTGGAACCCGGTTACTAAGCAGGAGGTACCCGTGCCTGAAAGCACTACCAAGGACCACCTGACATTGGTGGAACTTGGATACCCAGAAGGAGGCACCTAAGCCAAAGGCTCTGCCCGGAACCAGCTGACGGTACTGGAACCAGGATGGGGAGCAGAAGGTACAAGAGCAAAAGACACTGCCGAGAACCAGCTGACGGTGCTGGAACCAGGTGGTGGACCCGAAGGCCCACAGGAGAGGAGAGAACAGCTAGGCCGCGAGGCAGCCGCAGTTACCGAACCCCAACAGTCCTACAGGGGGAGCTGGGCCTACTGGCACTACAGAACCAGCCTTGACTACCAGTTCACGCAGCCCACATAGGAAGCTCCTAAACTGGAGGCACCCTGGAGTTGGCTAACTCCACCGCCCCACGACGGGGCAAGCATAGGCGTCTCAGTGAAGTTGACACAACCCGGAAACAGCTGACGGTGCTGAAACCAGGCTTGGCACGAGGGAGTACCTGTGACAAGAACACTGCCGAGAACCAGCTGGCGGTGCTGGAACCCGGATGCGTTGCCCCAGTGTGCAAGAGCCAATGGCACGACCGAGGACCAGCTGACAGTGCTGGAACCCGGTTACTAAGCTGTAGGTGCCCGCGCTTAAAAGCACTACCAAGGACCGCCTGGCGTTGGCGGAACTCGGATACCCAGGAGGAGGCACCTAAGCCAAAGGCTCGGCCCGGAACCAGCTGACGGTGCTGGAACCAGGTGGTGGACCCCAAGGCCCACAGGAGAGGAGAGAACAGCTAGGCCGCGAGGCAGCCGCAGTTACCGAACCCCAACAGTCCTACAGGGGGAGCTGGGCCTACTGGCACTACAGAACCAGCCTTGACTACCAGTTCACGCAGCCCACATAGGAAGCTCCTAAACTGGAGGCACCCTGGAGTTGGCTAACTCGACCGCCCCACGACGGGGCAAGCATAGGCGTCTCAGTGAAGTTGACACAACCCGGAAACAGCTGACGGTGCTGAAACCAGGCTTGGCACGAGGGAGTACCTGTGACAAGAACACTGCCGAGAACCAGCTGGCGGTGCTGGAACCCGGATGCGTTGCCCCAGTGTGCAAGAGCCAATGGCACGACCGAGGACCAGCTGACGGTGCTGGAACCCGGTTACTAAGCTGTAGGTGCCCGCGCTTAAAAGCACTACCAAGGACCGCCTGGCGTTGGCGGAACTCGGATACCCAGGAGGAGGCACGTAAGCCAAAGGCTCGGCCCGGAACCAGCTGACGGTGCTGGAACCAGGTGGTGGACCCCAAGGCCCACAGGAGAGGAGAGAACAGCTAGGCCGCGAGGCAGCCGCAGTTACCGAACCCCAACAGTCCTACAGGGGGAGCTGGGCCTACTGGCACTACAGAACCAGCCTTGACTACCAGTTCACGCAGCCCACATAGGAAGCTCCTAAACTGGAGGCACCCTGGAGTTGGCTAACTCGACCGCCCCACGACGGGGCAAGCATAGGCGTCTCAGTGAAGTTGACACAACCCGGAAACAGCTGACGGTGCTGAAACCAGGCTTGGCACGAGGGAGTACCTGTGACAAGAACACTGCCGAGAACCAGCTGGCGGTGCTGGAACCCGGATGCGTTGCCCCAGTGTGCAAGAGCCAATGGCACGACCGAGGACCAGCTGACGGTGCTGGAACCCGGTTACTAAGCTGTAGGTGCCCGCGCTTAAAAGCACTACCAAGGACCGCCTGGCGTTGGCGGAACTCGGATACCCAGGAGGAGGCACGTAAGCCAAAGGCTCGGCCCGGAACCAGCTGACGGTGCTGGAACCAGGTGGCCCACAGGAGAGGAGAGAACAGCTAGGCCGCGAGGCAGCCGCAGTTACCGAACCCCAACAGTCCTACAGGGGGAGCTGGGCCTACTGGCACTACAGAACCAGCCTTGACTACCAGTTCACGCAGCCCACATAGGAAGCTCCTAAACTGGAGGCACCCTGGAGTTGGCTAACTCGACCGCCCCACGACGGGGCAAGCATAGGCGTCTCAGTGAAGTTGACACAACCCGGAAACAGCTGACGGTGCTGAAACCAGGCTTGGCACGAGGGAGTACCTGTGACAAGAACACTGCCGAGAACCAGCTGGCGGTGCTGGAACCCGGATGCGTTGCCCCAGTGTGCAAGAGCCAATGGCACGACCGAGGACCAGCTGACGGTGCTGGAACCCGGTTACTAAGCTGTAGGTGCCCGCGCTTAAAAGCACTACCAAGGACCACCTGGCGTTGGCGGAACTCGGATACCCAGGAGGAGGCACCTAAGCCAAAGGCTCGGCCCGGAACCAGCTGACGGTGCTGGAACCAGGTGGTGGACCCCAAGGCCCACAGGAGAGGAGAGAACAGCTAGGCCGCGAGGCAGCCGCAGTTACCGAACCCCAACAGTCCTACAGGGGGAGCTGGGCCTACTGGCACTACAGAACCAGCCTTGACTACCAGTTCACGCAGCCCACATAGGAAGCTCCTAAACTGGAGGCACCCTGGAGTTGGCTAACTCGACCGCCCCACGACGGGGCAAGCATAGGCGTCTCAGTGAAGTTGACACAACCCGGAAACAGCTGACGGTGCTGAAACCAGGCTTGGCACGAGGGAGTACCTGTGACAAGAACACTGCCGAGAACCAGCTGGCGGTGCTGGAACCCGGATGCGTTGCCCCAGTGTGCAAGAGCCAATGGCACGACCGAGGACCAGCTGACGGTGCTGGAACCCGGTTACTAAGCTGTAGGTGCCCGCGCTTAAAAGCACTACCAAGGACCGCCTGGCGTTGGCGGAACTCGGATACCCAGGAGGAGGCACCTAAGCCAAAGGCTCGGCCCGGAACCAGCTGACGGTGCTGGAACCAGGTGGTGGACCCCAAGGCCCACAGGAGAGGAGAGAACAGCTAGGCCGCGAGGCAGCCGCAGTTACCGAACCCCAACAGTCCTACAGGGGGAGCTGGGCCTACTGGCACTACAGAACCAGCCTTGACTACCAGTTCACGCAGCCCACATAGGAAGCTCCTAAACTGGAGGCACCCTGGAGTTGGCTAACTCGACCGCCCCACGACGGGGCAAGCATAGGCGTCTCAGTGAAGTTGACACAACCCGGAAACAGCTGACGGTGCTGAAACCAGGCTTGGCACGAGGGAGTACCTGTGACAAGAACACTGCCGAGAACCAGCTGGCGGTGCTGGAACCCGGATGCGTTGCCCCAGTGTGCAAGAGCCAATGGCACGACCGAGGACCAGCTGACGGTGCTGGAACCCGGTTACTAAGCTGTAGGTGCCCGCGCTTAAAAGCACTACCAAGGACCGCCTGGCGTTGGCGGAACTCGGATACCCAGGAGGAGGCACCTAAGCCAAAGGCTCGGCCCGGAACCAGCTGACGGTGCTGGAACCAGGTGGTGGACCCCAAGGCCCACAGGAGAGGAGAGAACAGCTAGGCCGCGAGGCAGCCGCAGTTACCGAACCCCAACAGTCCTACAGGGGGAGCTGGGCCTACTGGCACTACAGAACCAGCCTTGACTACCAGTTCACGCAGCCCACATAGGAAGCTCCTAAACTGGAGGCACCCTGGAGTTGGCTAACTCGACCGCCCCACGACGGGGCAAGCATAGGCGTCTCAGTGAAGTTGACACAACCCGGAAACAGCTGACGGTGCTGAAACCAGGCTTGGCACGAGGGAGTACCTGTGACAAGAACACTGCCGAGAACCAGCTGGCGGTGCTGGAACCCGGATGCGTTGCCCCAGTGTGCAAGAGCCAATGGCACGACCGAGGACCAGCTGACGGTGCTGGAACCCGGTTACTAAGCTGTAGGTGCCCGCGCTTAAAAGCACTACCAAGGACCGCCTGGCGTTGGCGGAACTCGGATACCCAGGAGGAGGCACCTAAGCCAAAGGCTCGGCCCGGAACCAGCTGACGGTGCTGGAACCAGGTGGTGGACCCCAAGGCCCACAGGAGAGGAGAGAACAGCTAGGCCGCGAGGCAGCCGCAGTTACCGAACCCCAACAGTCCTACAGGGGGAGCTGGGCCTACTGGCACTACAGAACCAGCCTTGACTACCAGTTCACGCAGCCCACATAGGAAGCTCCTAAACTGGAGGCACCCTGGAGTTGGCTAACTCGACCGCCCCACGACGGGGCAAGCATAGGCGTCTCAGTGAAGTTGACACAACCCGGAAACAGCTGACGGTGCTGAAACCAGGCTTGGCACGAGGGAGTACCTGTGACAAGAACACTGCCGAGAACCAGCTGGCGGTGCTGGAACCCGGATGCGTTGCCCCAGTGTGAAAGAGCCAATGGCACGACCGAGGACCAGCTGACGGTGCTGGAACCCGGTTACTAAGCTGTAGGTGCCCGCGCTTAAAAGCACTACCAAGGACCGCCTGGCGTTGGCGGAACTCGGATACCCAGGAGGAGGCACCTAAGCCAAAGGCTCGGCCCGGAACCAGCTGACGGTGCTGGAACCAGGTGGTGGACCCCAAGGCCCACAGGAGAGGAGAGAACAGCTAGGCCGCGAGGCAGCCGCAGTTACCGAACCCCAACAGTCCTACAGGGGGAGCTGGGCCTACTGGCACTACAGAACCAGCCTTGACTACCAGTTCACGCAGCCCACATAGGAAGCTCCTAAACTGGAGGCACCCTGGAGTTGGCTAACTCGACCGCCCCACGACGGGGCAAGCATAGGCATCTCAGTGAAGTTGACACAACCCGGAAACAGCTGACGGTGCTGAAACCAGGCTTGGCACGAGGGAGTACCTGTGACAAGAACACTGCCGAGAACCAGCTGGCGGTGCTGGAACCCGGATGCGTTGCCCCAGTGTGCAAGAGCCAATGGCACGACCGAGGACCAGCTGACGGTGCTGGAACCCGGTTACTAAGCTGTAGGTGCCCGCGCTTAAAAGCACTACCAAGGACCGCCTGGCGTTGGCGGAACTCGGATACCCAGGAGGAGGCACCTAAGCCAAAGGCTCGGCCCGAAACCAGCTGACGGTGCTGGAACCAGGTGGTGGACCCCAAGGCCCACAGGAGAGGAGAGAACAGCTAGGCCGCGAGGCAGCCGCAGTTACCGAACCCCAACAGTCCTACAGGGGGAGCTGGGCCTACTGGCACTACAGAACCAGCCTTGACTACCAGTTCACGCAGCCCACATAGGAAGCTCCTAAACTGGAGGCACCCTGGAGTTGGCTAACTCGACCGCCCCACGACGGGGCAAGCATAGGCATCTCAGTGAAGTTGACACAACCCGGAAACAGCTGACGGTGCTGAAACCAGGCTTGGCACGAGGGAGTACCTGTGACAAGAACACTGCCGAGAACCAGCTGGCGGTGCTGGAACCCGGATGCGTTGCCCCAGTGTGCAAGAGCCAATGGCACGACCGAGGACCAGCTGACGGTGCTGGAACCCGGTTACTAAGCTGTAGGTGCCCGCGCTTAAAAGCACTACCAAGGACCGCCTGGCGTTGGCGGAACTCGGATACCCAGGAGGAGGCACCTAAGCCAAAGGCTCGGCCCGGAACCAGCTGACGGTGCTGGAACCAGGTGGTGGACCCCAAGGCCCACAGGAGAGGAGAGAACAGCTAGGCCGCGAGGCAGCCGCAGTTACCGAACCCCAACAGTCCTACAGGGGGAGCTGGGCCTACTGGCACTACAGAACCAGCCTTGACTACCAGTTCACGCAGCCCACATAGGAAGCTCCTAAACTGGAGGCACCCTGGAGTTGGCTAACTCGACCGCACCACGACGGGGCAAGCATAGGCGTCTCAGTGAAGTTGACACAACCCGGAAACAGCTGACGGTGCTGAAACCAGGCTTGGCACGAGGGAGTACCTGTGACAAGAACACTGCCGAGAACCAGCTGGCGGTGCTGGAACCCGGATGCGTTGCCCCAGTGTGCAAGAGCCAATGGCACGACCGAGGACCAGCTGACGGTGCTGGAACCCGGTTACTAAGCTGTAGGTGCCCGCGCTTAAAAGCACTACCAAGGACCGCCTGGCGTTGGCGGAACTCGGATACCCAGGAGGAGGCACCTAAGCCAAAGGCTCGGCCCGGAACCAGCTGACGGTGCTGGAACCAGGTGGTGGACCCCAAGGTCCACAGGAGAGGAGAGAACAGCTAGGCCGCGAGGCAGCCGCAGTTACCGAACCCCAACAGTCCTACAGGGGGAGCTGGGCCTACTGGCACTACAGAACCAGCCTTGACTACCAGTTCACGCAGCCCACATAGGAAGCTCCTAAACTGGAGGCACCCTGGAGTTGGCTAACTCGACCGCACCACGACGGGGCAAGCATAGGTGTCTCAGTGAAGTTGACACAACCCGGAAACAGCTGACGGTGCTGAAACCAGGCTTGGCACGAGGGAGTACCTGTGACAAGAACACTGCCGAGAACCAGCTGGCGGTGCTGGAACCCGGATGCGTTGCCCCAGTATGGAAGAGCCAATGGCACGACCGAGGACCAGCTGACGGTGCTGGAACCCGGTTACTAAGCTGTAGGTGCCCGCGCTTAAAAGCACTACCAAGGACCGCCTGGCGTTGGCGGAACTCGGATACCCAGGAGGAGGCACCTAAGCCAAAGGCTCGGCCCGGAACCAGCTGACGGTGCTGGAACCAGGTGGTGGACCCCAAGGCCCACAGGAGAGGAGAGAACAGCTAGGCCGCGAGGCAGCCGCAGTTACCGAACCCCAACAGTCCTACAGGGGGAGCTGGGCCTACTGGCACTACAGAACCAGCCTTGACTACCAGTTCACGCAGCCCACATAGGAAGCTCCTAAACTGGAGGCACCCTGGAGTTGGCTAACTCGACCGCCCCACGACGGGGCAAGCATAGGCGTCTCAGTGAAGTTGACACAACCCGGAAACAGCTGACGGTGCTGAAACCAGGCTTGGCACGAGGGAGTACCTGTGACAAGAACACTGCCGAGAACCAGCTGGCGGTGCTGGAACCCGGATGCGTTGCCTTGCCTATTAAAGATTGTCTTCCTAGAGCCCCAACTAGCGGTGTTGGAGCAAAGGGTAAGCAGGGGGAGATGAGTGTAGGCCGAAGCCTGCACTCGAGGCAGCTTTGTGTCTGCGTTGCGTTTGCAGGACACTTTGCCGGCTACACACTGGGGGAACAGCTGGCGTTGCTGAACCCCACTAACACAATGGCGTGTGTTTTTATCTGTGCAGCTAGCACTTGCGGGCAAAAACTAGCGATGTTAGAGCCCGTGTTGAAGCAGGAGGAGGAGGAGAGGAGCAGAGTGTAGGCCGAAGCCTAGTTGAACCAATTTCAAAGGAAACCTTTAACCCCCCCCTCAGGTGTTACAAAGTACAAGAGACACACCTTGTGCAGTATTAATGCTGCACAAGTGAAAGGTTGCTCTATTAATTTGTCTACTTGCACACGCTGAATGAAAGACATACACAATTTACCCCATTCTACAGTCAAACTGTAGTGGATGCGTGACTTGGTTTTTTGATGAGACGCAGCACAGGTGTCCAAAATAACGCCTTGGTGCTTGGCGCAGCTTCCTGAGCGTTGTTATTTGCTGTACAGGAGTCTGCGCTCTTGTGTTATCCCTTGGCAATGCCCTGTTAGCGCTGCCCATCTTATGACATCATTTCATGTTGGCCGGTGCGGTTAACGATGGCCATAAATCCCAGACCCACAGTGTCTTTTCATAAAGCCACACTGCGGTGCTGGGATTCGTGGCCTTGAGCTGTAAATATTTTGGCCGCTCACACACGTCCTTACACCTGCTTCAGACTGGGCGGCCTCTGCTGATCCCTTCTCGCATGCCGCGGCCATGAGGCTGCACAGTCTGAAGAAGGCGGAAGGAGATGAGTTAAGACAGGCGAAGATATGCACTGCTCGTGCCCATCAATCACACCCTCGCAGTCAAAATAATTAAGACAACGAGGAGCATTTTATTCAGGCAGGGCGGACGAACAGGCGCAAGTAGCCAACCAATGATGTCAGAAGACGGGAAGCGCTACCAAGGGGGGTGCTGCGTATCATTAGAAAGGAAAGTCACACCTCAGGGACAGTGGAATGGTCTCAAAGAGACACATTTTGTACGTGTTGAGTTCCACGTGGGCAAGGAGAAAACATCAGCCACCTTGTACAAATGCAGCAGTACTGCTGTACAAGGTGGCTGTTATACATAGAAACACCTGGGGGTGGGGGCCAGGCTCCCTTCAATTTCAGTTCATGTGCCTGCGTGGCGTTTGCAGGTCACGTTGCAAGCTGCACAGCAGGGGAACAGCTGGCGGTGCTGAACCCCACTAACACATTGGCTGGTGTTTTTCTCTGTGCAGCTAGCATGTCCGGGCAGAAACTGGCGTTGTTTGAGCCCAGGGTCAGCAGGAGGAGGAGAGGAGCAAAGTGTAGGCCGAAGCCTGCACTGGTGGCAGCTTTTGTTCTGTTGTGCCAGCGTGGCTTGTGCTGGACACGTTGCCGACTACACAGCAGGGGAACAGCTGGCGGTGCTGAACCCCACTAACACATTGGCTGGTGTTTTTCTCTGTGCAGCTAGCATTTCCGGGCAAAAACTAGCGGTGTTTGAGCCCAGGGTCAGCAGGAGGAGTAGAGGAGCAGAGTGTTGGCCAAAGCCTAGTTGAACCAATTTCAAAGGTTACCTTTAACCCCCCCCTCAGGTGTTGCAAGGTACAAGAGCCACACCTTGAACAGCATTATTGATGCACAAGTCAAAGGTTGCTCTATTTAATTTTGCTCCTTGCACACGCTGAATTAAACACGTACACTATTTAGCCCATTATACTGTCAAACAGTAGTGGAGGCGTGACTACTAGTCTTTTTAAGGAGACGCAGCACAGGTGTACAAATTTACACCTAGGTGCTGTGCGCTGATTCCTTACCGTTGTTATTTGCAGTACAGGAAACTGCGCTCTTGTGTTATCCCTTGGCAATACCCTGTTAGTGCAGGCCGTCTCATGACCTCATTTCATGTTGGCCGGTGCGGTTAACGATGGCCATAAATCCCAGACCCACAGTGGCTTTTCCTAAAGTCACACTGCGGTGCTGGGATTCGTGGCCTTGTGCAGTAAATATGTTCGCCGCTCACACATGTCCTTACACCTGCTTCAGACTGGGCGGCCTCAGCTGATCCCTTATCGCATGCCGCGGCCATGAGGCCGCACAGTCAGAAGAAGGCGGAAGGAGGGGAGTGAAAACAGGGGAACATATGCACTGCTCGTGCCCATCAATCACACCCTCGCAGTCAAAATATATGAGACAACGGGGGGCGTTGTGTCGGGCAGGGGGGACGCACAGGCACAGCCAGCCAACCAATGATGTCAGGAGACGGGCAGCGCTAACAATGGGGGTGCTGCATGTCATTAAAAAGGAAAGTCACACCTCAGGGACATTGTAATGGTCTGTAATGAGACACATTTTGTACTTGTTGAGTTCCACGTGTGCAAGGAGAAAAAGTCAGCCACCTTGTACAAATGCAGCAGTACTGCTGTACAAGGTGGCTGTTATACATAGAAACACCTGGGGGGGTGGGGGGCAGGCTCCCTTCAATTTCAGTTCATGTTCCTGCGTGGCGTTTGCAGGAAACGTTGCAAGCTACACAGCAGGGGAACAGCTGGCGGTGCTGAACCCCACTAACACATTGGCTGGTGTTTTTCTCTGTGCAGCTAGCATGTCCGGGCAGAAACTGGCGTTGTTTTAGCCCAGGGTCAGCAGGAGGAGGAGAGGAGCAAAGTGTAGGCCGAAGCCTGCACTGGTGGCAGCTTTTGGTCGGTTGTGCCAGCGTGGCTTGTGCTGGACACGATGCCGGCTACACAGCGGGGGAACAGCTGGCGGTGCTGAACCCCACTAACACATTGGCTGGTGTTTTTCTCTGTGCAGCTAGCATGTCCGGGCAGAAACTTGCGTTGTTTGAGCCCAGGGTCAGCAGGAGGAGGAGAGGAGCAAAGTGTAGGCCGAAGCCTGCACTGGTGGCAGCTTTTGGTCGGTTGTGCCAGCGTGGCTTGTGCTGGACACGATGCCGGCTACACAGCGGGGGAACAGCTGGCGGTGCTGAACACCACTAACACATTGGCTGGTGTTTTTCTCTGTGCAGCTAGCATTTCCGGGCAAAAACTAGCGTTGTTAGAGCCCAGGGTCAGCTGGAGGAGGAGAGGAGCAGAGTGTAGGCCGAAGCCTAGTTGAACCAATTTCAAAGGTTACCTTTAACCCCCCCTCAGGTGTTACAAAGTACAAGAGCCACTCCTTCTGCAGCATTAATGCTGCACAAGTAAAAGGTTGCTCTATTAATTTTTCTACTTGCACAAGCTGAATGCAACACGTAGACTATTTAGCCCATTATACTGTTAATCAGTAGTGGAGGCGTGACTTGTCTTTTTAAAGAAAAGCAGCACAGGTGTCGAAAACAACACCTTTTTGCATGGGCGCAGCTTCCTGAGCGTTGTTAGTTGCTGTACAGGAGTCTGCGCTCTTGTGATCCTTTGGCCATGCGCTGTGAGCGCTTCCTGTCTTATGACCTCATTTCATGTTGGCCGTTGCGGGTAGCGATGGACATGAATCCCAGACCCACAGTGTGTTTTTAAAAAATCACACTGCGGTGCTGGGATTCGTGCCCTGGTGCACTAAATATGTTTGCCGCTCACACATGTCCTTACACCTGCTTCAGACTGGGCGGCCTCATCTGATCCCTTATCGCCTGCCGCGGCCATGAGGACACCCAGTCTGAAGAAGGCGGAAGGAGATGAGTGAACACAGGCAAACATATGCACTGCACATGCCCATCAATCACACCCTCGCTGTCCAAAAAAATAAGACACCGAGGGCCGTTGTTTCGAGCAGGGGAGATGCACAGGCGCAGCCAGCTAACCAATGATGTCAAAAGACGGGCAGCGCTAACAAGGGTGGTGCTGCGTGTCATTACAAAGGAAAGTCACACCTCAGGGACATTGTAATGGTCTCTAATGAGACACATTTTGTACGTGTTGAGTTCCACGTGGGCAAGGAGAAAAAGTCAGCCACCTTGTACAAATGCAGCAGTACTGCTGTACAAGGTGGCTGATATACATAGAAACACCTGTGGGTGGGGGGCAGGCTCCCTTCAATTTCAGTTCATGTGCCTGCGTGGCGTTTGCAGGTCACGTTGCAAGCTACACAGCAGGGGAACAGCTGGCGTTGCTGAACCCCACTGACACATTGACTGGTGTTTTTCTCTGTGCAGATTGCATGTCCGGGCAAAAACTAGCGGTGTTAGAGCCCAGGGTCAGCAGGAGGAGGAGGAGAGGAGCAAAGTGTAGGCCGAAGCCTGCACTGGTGGCAGCTTTTGGTCGGTTGTGCCAGCGTGGCTTGTGCTGGACACGATGCCGGCTACACAGCGGGGGAACAGCTGGCGGTGCTGAACCCCACTAACACATTGGCTGGTGTTTTTCTCTGTGCAGCTAGCATTTCCAGGCAAAAACTAGCGGTGTTTGAGCCCAGGGTCAGCAGGAGGAGTAGAGGAGCAGAGTGTAGGCCGAAGCCTAGTTGAACCAATTTCAAAGGTTACCTTTAACCCCCCCCCTCAGGTGTTGCAAGGTACAAGAGCCACACCTTGTGCAGCATTAATGCTGCACAAGTAAAAGGTTGCTCTATTTGTTTTGCTCCTTGCACACGCTGACTAAAACACGTACACTATTTAGCCCATTATACTGTCAAACAGTTGTGGAGGCGTGACTTGTCTTTTTAACGAGACGCAGCACAGGTGTCAAAATTTGCACCTAGGTACTGGGCGCAGCTTCCTGAGCGTTGTTATTTGCTGTACAGGAGTCTGCGCTATTGTGATCTCTTGGCCATGCGCTGTGAGCGCTTCCTGTCTTCTGACCTCATTTCATGTCGGCCGTTGCGGTTAGCGATGGACATGAATCCCAGACCCACAGTGTGTTTTTAAAAAATCACACTGCGGTGCTGGGATTCGTGCCCTGGTGCACTAAATATGTTTGCCGCTCACACATGTCCTTACACCTGCTTCAGACTGGGCGGCCTCATCTGATCCCTTATCGCCTGCCGCGGCCATGAGGACACCCAGTCTGAAGAAGGCGGAAGGAGATGAGTGAACACAGGCAAACATATGCACTGCACATGCCCATCAATCACACCCTCGCTGTCCAAAAAAATAAGACACCGAGGGCCGTTGTTTCGAGCAGGGGAGATGCACAGGCGCAGCCAGCTAACCAATGATGTCAAAAGACGGGCAGCGCTAACAAGGGTGGTGCTGCGTGTCATTACAAAGGAAAGTCACACCTCAGGGACATTGTAATGGTCTCTAATGAGACACATTTTGTACGTGTTGAGTTCCACGTGGGCAAGGAGAAAAAGTCAGCCACCTTGTACAAATGCAGCAGTACTGCTGTACAAGGTGGCTGATATACATAGAAACACCTGTGGGTGGGGGGCAGGCTCCCTTCAATTTCAGTTCATGTGCCTGCGTGGCGTTTGCAGGTCACGTTGCAAGCTACACAGCAGGGGAACAGCTGGCGTTGCTGAACCCCACTGACACATTGACTGGTGTTTTTCTCTGTGCAGATTGCATGTCCGGGCAAAAACTAGCGGTGTTAGAGCCCAGGGTCAGCAGGAGGAGGAGGAGAGGAGCAAAGTGTAGGCCGAAGCCTGCACTGGTGGCAGCTTTTGGTCGGTTGTGCCAGCGTGGCTTGTGCTGGACACGATGCCGGCTACACAGCGGGGGAACAGCTGGCGGTGCTGAACCCCACTAACACATTGGCTGGTGTTTTTCTCTGTGCAGCTAGCATTTCCGGGCAAAAACTAGCGGTGTTTGAGCCCAGGGTCAGCAGGAGGAGTAGAGGAGCAGAGTGTAGGCCGAAGCCTAGTTGAACCAATTTCAAAGGTTACCTTTAACCCCCCCCTCAGGTGTTGCAAGGTACAAGAGCCACACCTTGTGCAGCATTAATGCTGCACAAGTAAAAGGTTGCTCTATTTGTTTTGCTCCTTGCACACGCTGACTAAAACACGTACACTATTTAGCCCATTATACTGTCAAACAGTTGTGGAGGCGTGACTTGTCTTTTTAACGAGACGCAGCACAGGTGTCAAAATTTGCACCTAGGTACTGGGCGCAGATTCCTGAGCGTTGTTATTTGCTGTACAGGAGTCTGCGCTATTGTGATCCCTTGGCCATGCGCTGTGAGCGCTTCCTGTCTTCTGACCTCATTTCATGTCGGCCGTTGCGGTTAGCGATGGACATGAATCCCAGACCCACAGTGTGTTTTCAAAAAATCACACTGCGTGGCTGGGATTCGTGGCCTTGTGCAGTAAATAGGTTTGCCGCTTACACATGTCCTTACACCTGCTCCAGACTGGGCGGCCTCAGCTGATCCCTTATCGCCTACCACGGCCAGGAGGCCGCACAGTCTGAAGAAGGCGGAAGGAGATGAGTTAAGACAGGCGAACATATGCACTGCTCGTGCCCATAAACCACACCCTCGCTGACAAAATAAATATGACAACGAGGGGCGTTGTTTCTAGCAGGGCGGATGCACAGGCGCAGCCAGCTAACCATGATGACAAAAGACGGGAAACGCTACCAAGGGGGGGGCTGCGTATCATTACAAAGGAAAGTCACACCTCAGGGACAGTGGAATGGTCTCAATGAGACACATTTTGTACGTGTTGAGTTACACGTGGGCAAGGAGAAAAAGTCAGCCACCTTGTACAAATGCAGCAGTACTGCTGTACTAGGTGGCTGTTATACATAGAAACACCTGGGGGGGTGGGGCCAGGTTCCCTTTTAATTTCAGTTCCTGTGCCTGCATGGCGTTTGCAGGTCACGTTGCCGGCTACACAGCAGGGGAACAGCTGGCGTTGCTGAACCCCACTAACACATTGGCTGGTGTTTTTCTCTGTGCAGCTAGCACTTCCGGGCAAAAACTAGCGGTGTTTGAGCCCAGGGTCAGCAGGAGGAGGAGAGGAGCAGAGTGTAGGCCGAAGCCTGCACTGGTGGCAGCTTTTGTTCTGTTGTGCCAGCGTGGCTTGTGCTGGACACGTTGCCGACTACACAGCAGGGGAACAGCTGGCGGTGCTGAACCCCACTGACACATCACCTAGTGTTTTTTCTGTGTAGACAACACTTCCAGGTGGCAACTGACAGTGTTGAAACCCAGGGAATCAAAGAGGAGCAGAGTGTAGGCCGAAGCCTGCAGTGGAGCAAGTTGAAAGGGAACCTTTAACCCCCCCCCCCCAGGCATTTGTTGCTGAAAGAGCCATCTTGTACAGCAGTAATACTGCACATGGAAAATGGTGGCTCCGAAAATTATGCTCCTTGCAAACGCTGAAGTACACACTCATATAATGTGTCCCCTCACACCGTCAAACCATCCCGGAAGTGGGACTTTCCTTTGTAATGTGACACAGCACAGCCGTCATTCCAACCCCCTTGGTGCCGGGCACCACCTCCTCAACGTTGTTTGGTTCTGTCACGGAGCCCGCACTGTAATGTTATCCCTTGGCCATGCACAGTTAGCGGTGCCCGTCTTCTGACATCATGTAGGTGTCAGGCTGGCAGTGCCTGTGCGTCCAAGCTGCCCGAGATCCAACCTTGCAGTGTCATCTAATGTAGTCCCACTGCGGGCCAGGGATCCATGGGCATGCGCAGTGCATATCATCGCCTCTCACTCACCTCCTTCCTGCTTCTTCAGACTGTGCGGCGTCACGGCCGTGGCATGCTATTAGGGATCAGCTGACGCCGCCTAGTCTGAAGAAGCGTGAAGAAGGGGAGTGAGAGGCTAGTATATGCACTGCGCATGGCCATGGATACCAGGCCCACTGTGGGATCACATTAGACGACACTGCGAGGTGTGATTTCGGGCAGCGTGGACGCACAGGCGCAGCCAGGACGACAACAAATGATGTCAGAGGACGGGCAGCGCAAACTGTGCATGGCCAAGGGATAACATAACAGCGCAGGGTCCATGACGGAATCAAACAACGCTAAGGAGGCAGCGCACGGTGCCAAGGGGGTAGCAATGACGGCTGTGCTGCGTCACATTACAAAGGAAAGTCCCACCTCCGGGACGGTTGGACGGTGTGAGGGGACACATTACATGAGTGTGTAGTTCAGCGTTTGCAAGGAGCATAATTTCAAGAGCGACCTTTCCCTTGTGCAGTATTAGTGCTGCACATGGTGGCTCTTTCAGTAACAAACGCCTAGGGGGGGGGGGACAGGTCCCCTTACATTTTAGTTGTGCCAGCGTGGCGGTCGCATGACACGTTGCCGGATACACAGCTGGGGATCAGCTGACGTTACTGAACCCCAATAACAGAGGAGCGACTGTTGACTGTGCACACAGCACTTCCAGGCACCAACTGGCGGTGTTAGAGCCCAGGGACAGCAGGAGGAGCAGATTGGAGGTATTGCCGCACACACAGCTGGGGATCAGCTGACGTTACTGAACCCCAATAACAGAGGAGCGACTGTTGACTGTGCACACAGCACTTCCAGGCACCAACTGGCGGTGTTAGAGCCCAGGGACAGCAGGAGGAGCAGATTGGAGGTATTGCCGCACACACAGCTGGGGATCAGCTGACGTTACTGAACCCCAATAACAGAGGAGCGACTGTTGACTGTGCACACAGCACTTCCAGGCACCAACTGGCGGTGTTAGAGCCCAGGGACAGCAGGAGGAGCAGAGGAACAGAGTGTAGGCCGAAGCCTGATTGGAGCAAGTTGAAAGGAAACCTTTAACCCCCCCCCCAAGACGTTTGTAGCTGAAAGAGCCATGTTGTGCAGCACTAAGGATGCAAAAGGAAAAGGTTGCTCTTTTAATTATGCTCCTTGCAAACACCGAAGTAAACACTAAAAATGTGTCCCTTTATACCGTTAAACCGTTCCGGAGGTGCGAATTTCCTTCGTAATGGGACACAGCACAGCTGTCATTCCTATCCCCTTGATGCCGTGCGCTGCCTCCTCAGCGTTGTTTTAAGCTGTCACGGAGCCTGCGCTGTTCTGTTAGCCCTTGGCCATGCCCAATTAGCGCTGCCTGTCTTCTGACATAATTTGGTGTCAGGCTGTCAGTGCCTGTGCGTCCACGCTGCTCCAGATCCCACCTCGCAGTCTCATCTAACGTAATCCCACTGCGGGCCTTGGAACCATGGGCATGCACAGTGCATAACCTCGACTCTCACTCCCCTCCTTCCCTCTTCTTCAGACTGTGCGGTGTCACGGCCGTGGCATGCTAGGGATCAGCTGACGGCGCACAGTCTAAAGAAGGCGGAGGGAAATGAGCGAGAGCCCGAGGGGAAGATATGCACTGCGCATGCCCATGGATCCCAGGCCCGCAGTGTGACTCAATCAGAAGACACTGCGAGGCGGGATCTCGGGCACCGCGGCCGCACAGGCGCAGCCAGCCTGACACCAAATTATGTCAGAAGACAGGCAGCGCAAATAGGGCATGCCCAAGGGATAACAGAACAGCGCAGGCTCCGTGACAGCTTAAAACAACGCTGAGGAGGCAGCGCATGGCACCAAGGGGGTAGGAATGACGGCTGTGCTGCGTCACATTACGAAGGAAAGTCCCAGCTCCGGGACGGTATAACGGTATCAGTGAACACATTTTATAAGTGTTAAGTTCTGCGTGTGCAAAGAGCTAAAAAAAAAGCTACCTTTTCCTTGCGCAGCATTACTGCTGCACAAGATGGCTCTTTCAGTAACAAACGACGGGGGGGGGGACAGGTTCCCTTACATTTAGGTTGTTGTGCCAGCGTGGCGGTCGCAGGACACATTGCCGGCTACACAGCTGGGGATCAGCTGACGTTACTGAAACCCAATAACACTGGGTCGTATGTTTTTACTGTGCAGCCTGCACTTCTGAGCCGCAACTGGCGGTGTTGGAGCCCAGGAATAGCAGTTCAGGTGGTAGAAAGATGAACACAGCAGGAGACCTGGATGACACCCAATTACTTAATCAGGCAGAGGAGTGGCAAATTCCTGCGAGATCCAGGCCTGGTTCATTTTCAGGAAAGTAAGCCGGTCAACGTTATCGGAGGATAGTCGCATGCGACGGTCTGTTAGTACACCACCTGCGGCACTAAAGACACGTTCCGATAAGACACTAGCCGCAGGGCAAGCCAGCACCTCCAATGCATACTGGCTTAGCTCTGGCCATGTATCCAGCTTAGAGACCCAAAACTTGAATGGGGAAGAGCCGTCTGGGAGTACAGTAAGAGGGCAAGCCATGTAGTCTGTCACCATCTGACGGAACCGTTGCCTCCTGCTGACTGGAGCCGCCGGTGATGGTGTAGACATTTGGGGCGGGCACACAAAAGTGTGCCAGAGTTGTGCCATACTGGGCTTGCCTTGGGCAGAGGCACTGCTTCTGCTCCCTCTTTGGGCAGAGCCTCCCCCACTGCCTCGACGCACTGAGCTGCTTTGTAAAGCACTAGCAGCACTCCTCTCAGTTGGACAGGAGAAGATGATGGAATTCACCAGTGTGTCGTGGTACTCCCGCAATTTACGCTCCCGGGTCAACGCAGGGATGAGGTTTTGGACGTTGTCCCGGTAGCGAGGATCGAGGAGGGTGAACACCCAATAATCAGGCATGTTGAGAATGTGGTCGATGCGGCGGTCGTTTCTCAGGCACTGCAGCATGAAATCCACCATGTGCTGCAGAGTGCCAACCGGCCCAGAAACGCTGTCCCCTGCTTGAGACATGATCTCTGCCCGCTCGTCATCACCCCACCCTCGCTGTACACACTGACCACTGGACAATTGTGTCGCTCCCTCCTCTGGACGGAGCTCTTCCTCCTCCATTGACTCCTCCTCATCCTCCTCACAAATTGGCCCCTGCGTACCCCTTTGTGAGGAACCACGTGGCGCTGACTCTCCAGAAGCTGATGGAAAAGGTGACTCCTCATCCTCCACCTCTTCCACCACATCATCCCTTAACCCTTGCAAAGTTTGCTGAAGCAGGCAGATAAGGGGGACAGTCATGCTGACTAGTGCATCATCTGCACTTGCCATCCGCGTGGAATAATCAAAAGGACGCAAAACCTGGCAGACGTCCTTCATAGTGGCCCACTCTGTGGTTGTGAAGTCTGATCGGCGCTGACTGCGACTTCTTTGCGCCTGATGCAGCTGGTACTCCATAACTGCTTGCTGCTGCTCACACAACCGCTCCAACATATGTAACGTGGAATTCCACCGGGTAGGTAGGTCACATATGATGCGGTGTTCCGGAAGGCGGAATCGGCGCTGCAGAGCAGCAATGCGGGATCTGGCCAAGCTGGAACGCCGCAAGTGAGCACACTCTAGGCGGACCTTGTGCAGCAGGGCATCAAGATCCGGATAGTCCCTCAGAAAACTCTGCACAACCAAATTGAGCACATGTGCCAGACATGGGATGTGAGTGAGGTTGCCAATGGCCAAAGCTGCCACCAGATTTCGGCCATTGTCACACACTACCATGCCTGGCTGGAGATTCGCTGGCAGTAACCACACATCGCTCTCCTGCTTTATGGCATTCCAGAGCTCCTGCGCTGTGTGGCTTCGATGCCCCAATGAAACTAGTTTCAAGACGGCCTGCTGACGTTTGGCCACGGCTGTGCTCATGTCGGTCATAGGTAAACGTTCACGGGTCCATGTGGGGGTGGACTGTGACGGATCCTGCAGAGAGGAATCAGAGGAACTGGTGTAAGAGGAGGAGTCGATGCGTACAGACTGGATTCCTGCAATCCTTGGAGTGGGCAGGACACGTCCTGCGCCACTCGCACGATCTGTACCTGGCTCAACAACATTAACCCAATGGGCAGTGAGGGAAACATATCGCCCCTGTCCATGCTGACTGGTCCACGCATCGGTGGTGAGGTGGACCTTGCTACTGACGGCGTTCAGTAGCGCATGTTTTATGTTTGCCTCAACATGCCTGTGCAGGGCAGGGACAGCCTGCCTGCTGAAGTAAAAGCGGCTGGGCACCTTGTACTGTGGGACTGCCAATGCCATCAAGTCACGGAAGCTGTCAGTCTCCACCAGCCTGAACGAGAGCATTTCCAGGGACAACAGTTTGGCAATGCCTGCATTCAGAGCCTGTGCTCGGGGGTGGTTGGCCGAGAATGCCCGCCTTTTCTCCCATGCCTGTACTACCGATGGCTGTAGAGTAGACTGGGAGTGTGAGGATGACTGGGAAGGTGGTGCTGTGGGTGGAATTACACAAGGTCTCTGGGAGGAAGCCAAACCAGCTGTGCGTGAGCTGGAGGAAGAGGCAACACGAGCTGAAGAGGTGGTAGCTGCCGCTGTTGGTTGGCCTACATCTTCAGTGTGTTTCTGTAACTCCACCGCGTGCCTGGTCCGCACATGTTTCCACATATTTGTGGTATTGAGGTTGCTGACATTTTTCCCTCTTTTTACTTTATGATGACACAGCTTGCATTTGACAAAACAAATGTCATCTGCAACTGTGTCAAAAAAGGACCAGGCACTGCAAGTCTTGGGAGCGCCCTTTTTGGCTTTGGAAAGAGACAGGCTCCTAACGGGTGCCAAAGTGGAGGCTACAGGCTCCGCAGTCTTCCCCCTCCCTCTCCCTCTTTGGCCCGTAAGAGGAAGCTCTTCCTCTGAGCTGCTCCCACCACCTTCCTGTTCCTCACGCCACGATGGGTCAAGGACCTCATCATCTCCACTACCCTCTGCCACCAACTGCTCCTCCTGGGTAGTCTCAGCAGCACAGTACGCACGAGAAAGCGGCACCTGAGTTTCATCATCAGATGCGTACTGCGCTGTGGTCACCGGAGGCACTGGCCCACCTGCCTCTTCAGAGTCAGAGAGAAAAAGGTGTTGGGCATCACTGCACACTGCCTCTTCTTCCATTTCTCCAATGCTGCTTGGCTGGCCCCCTGTTTCCAAGCCAAGAGATTCAGAGAACAGAAGTAGAGACGGCTCCTGTCCTGGGCTCTCTGACTGCCTGGCCAATTTGGCAGGTGGTGAAGAGACAGATGGCTGCTCTCCAGTGCTCTGTGCCTGAGAGGATGTGGCACTAACTGAAGTCGATGCCGAGGCGTTAGCTGCCATCCACCCGACAACGGCTTCAATTTGGTCTTCACGCAGCAGCGGTGCACGGCGCTCTCCGACAAAGCTGCGCATGAAGGACTGTTCCCTGCTGAAACTGAGTGACGACGAGTCACCGGCGCCCGCAGCAGGCACAGAATCACCACGTCCTCTCCCTGCTCCTCTCCCTGCTCCGCGCCCACGCCCACGTGCCTTACTCCCTGCCCTCTTCATCTTGGTTGACAGATAAAGATAAGCAGAAAAGTACTAAGGCCTTAGTGTGCTTATTCCTGTAATGCTCCTCCTAACAGGTGTAAGAAACACTAATGTTGTAAATTGTGGACTAAACTTTATTATTTTTCAAATGTGGCCTACACAAGTGTTAAGTTGTGTTTGGTGAACTTAACCTTTTTTTTGGTGCAGATCGGGCTACAGAGCTAGTTTAAATCACACGGAGACCGTGCAGACAGCCGTAAACGGCGCTGCAAGGCCAAAAAACCCTCCTCTAGGTTATCCTATATAGTGTTTTTCCACTATTTAGCTGGATACAAGTGGAAAGACACTAATAGGAATTTTTTTTTTCAAATTTTAAACTGGCTGCACTATTTGAAAAAAAGGAAATTGTTTTTCAAGGTATGAGGCAGTAACGCACCCTGAGCTGAATCCAACCGGCTATGGCTGCACACAGACTACAGGGCGAGCTGCGCTCACACAGAGACCGTGCAGACAGCCGTAAACGGCGCTGCAAGGCCAAAAAACCCTCCTCTAGGTTATCCTATATAGTGTTTTTCCACAATTGAGCTGGAGACTGGTGGAAAGACACTAATAGGAATTTTTTTTTTTTCAAATTTTAAACAGGCTGCACTATTTGAAAAAAAGGAAAATTTTTCTCAAGGTATGAGGCAGTAACGCACCCTGAGCTGAATCCAACCGGCTATAGCTGCACACAGACTACAGGGCGAGCTGCGCTCACACGGAGACCATGCAGACAGCCGTAAACGGCGCTGCAAGGCCAAAAAACCCTCCTCTAGGTTATCCTATATAGTGTTTTTCCACTATTTAGCTGGATACGAGTGGAAAGACACTAATAGGAATTTTTTTTTTCAAATTTTAAACAGGCTGCACTATTTGAAAAAAAGGAAAATTTTTCTCAAGGTATGAGCCAGTAACGAACCCTGAGCTGAATCCAACCGGCTATGGCTGCACACAGACTACAGGGCGAGCTGGGCTCACACGGAGACCGTGCAGACAGCCGTAAACGGCGCTGCAAGGCCAAAAAACCCTCCTCTAGGTTATCCTATATAGTGTTTTTCCACTATTTAGCTGGATACGAGTGGAAAGACACTAATAGGAATTTTTTTTTTCAAATTTTAAACAGGCTGCACTATTTGAAAAAAAGGAAAATTTTTCTCAAGGTATGAGCCAGTAACGAACCCTGAGCTGAATCCAACCGGCTATGGCTGCACACAGACTACAGGGCGAGCTGGGCTCACACGGAGACCGTGCAGACAGCCGTAAACGGCGCTGCAAGGCCCAAAAACCCCCCTCTAGGTTATCCTATGTAGTGTTTTTCCACAATAGAGCTGGAGACTGGTGGAAAAACACTAATAGGAAATTTGAGAAAAAATGTGCAGCAGGCTGCACTAAGAGCAAAAAAGAACAACTGTGTGAGGCAGTGTGAACCCCCCCTGAGCTGAATACAACCGGGTATATGGCTGCACACAGACTACAGAGTGAGCTGCACACACACACACACACAGAGACCTTGCAGAACGCTGTTAAAACAGCGCTGCAAGGCAAGAGCAAGGTGAACAGTGAAGACCACACAGCGTTTTGCTAAATTAGCCTTTGGAAAGGAAAATAAAGCAATTAGCAAGCTCAACTGACCCTCAGTTAGAACACAGCGTCCTGTCCCTAACTGAAATCACAGCAGAGTGAGCGCAAAATGGCGGCAGCGCTTTTTTATAGTGCAGAGTGACATCATTTCAGCAGCCAATCCAAGCCTTGCCAGTACTTACATGCCCACCATGCTAAACAGGATGTGCCCACACTTTCATTCATTCCTCATTGGCTGCTGCGTTCAATTTGAATTCTGGGAACTTCCGATTCCGGTATCCGATACGCGGGAAGTATCGGAATTCAGTATCGGAATTCCGATACCGCAAATATCGGCCGATACCCGATACTTGCGGTATCGGAATGCTCAACACTAGTTATAAAGGAAAATCCATTCATTACACTATAGGAAGTACATGATATGTATTTTATGTGGACACCTGCATTTACCACCACAGTCCGGCGTTGGAGCCTCCACACAGTTGGTGAGGACCTGGGTGGGAGATAATGCAGTTGAGTGATACATTCTGTCTATAGTTCTGTAATAGTGGACATCAGCACAAGTTTGTGTGTATGGAAGACATTTAGACTGCCCGGAATCAGACTGTCCTAACCGCCAACAATTCTGTACCTCAAGGAAGTAAAGTGGAGCCAAGATTGATCCAAGATTGTCTTCGTTTTAAGAGGAATCACATGACAAACCACAGATTACTCCATTATCCTTGACATCTCGATAAGCTGCCATAAATGTGTGTAGAGATGGAGAGAGATCTTAGATTTAAGACTAAGAACAGTTTGAAATAAAGGACCGATGGCCATTTCCATACCACAGATATCAATGGATGAGAGAACATTGCGGTTGTTGGAGTTTGTAGATCTGGGTACTTTATTACAAGAATAGCAAGAGCCAACATTGAAAAAGGCTTGTCCTATGTCAGTCATCCCTGGTTGCATCTGGACATTTGTGTATCTGGCATTACCTTGTTCTGGCTTCACACATTTTAGTCCTTTCTCTTTGCAGCATTTCTTATCCCCGATGCAGTCGTGGTCCTTTGTACATGACGTTGCAATGATTTTCTTCTTTGGTGCTGGACATTGTCCGGGCTTCACTACAAGATAAAGAGCAGCACCCGATCAGAGTGATGGACTGACTATAGTTCAGCTAAACTTCCTAAGCTCAAGTAAGGCAGATGCTCTCCTCATGCCGGTCGCGATACCACTCATCGTCCTTCCCTCTACGGTCTTCTAATGAGACCTGTTGCAGACAATGCTCTAGTGGTCATGTGGGATGTGGAACACACTAAGGTCACTGATGCGTATTCCACCAAACATGACCATGTGGGACATCCTAGGAGAAGTTGTCTAGTGGAACACTGCTTGGAGAGATAAAGCCACCATCTTACTGGATACATTCAGATAGAATCCGCAAATGTTTGGATTAAATTAGAATCTGAGTTTTTATGGAGATTCATATTGTATTTGATTAGTTTGGATGGATTTCTAGCATTGACCCATCATCTGGACATTACACAACTTTACCCATATTTGGAGACAACCAGGCACTGGTTATCAATGTCATACCCAGGTAGGATGCAGATTACCTTCTGAATGGAGGCCCCAGGAGCATCTCATGACTCTTCAGTCCTCATCTGTGCTGAGCGTGGGGATCCCCATCTATAGGGAGACTATCTCCCAGCATAACCTCATTGGATCAGTAGAGAAAGCTCAGCAAACCCATCAATTAGTGAATAAAAGAACCCATAGCATTACCCTTTATCAATAAATTTATTTTAAGACCCCTGAAAAGCACTTATGGTGAGGAGCACGCTTTCCTTTCCACAAGAGTCTGAACCCTCCGTCCTTCTACACAGCCTTTATGATTTCCTCTCCACCTTCTGTGATCGGTGCTCTTCCCTCTCTATCTACAGATATCGGATCTGTCCTCCTAGAACACTTGGATGCTTTCATCTCCTCATACTGCAATATGAAAGCCATGATACCCAAAGTATGGCACATGGCCACGGAGGCCAGAAACTGACGGTCAAAACTTCATTAACGCCAAGAAAGATATTGGTAAAATAGCACAAGAGTCGTATTAGGAGACCTCATCTAGTACATTTAAGTCAATAATCTCACGATATGACAGCATAGACTTGCCTGCCAGTATACCAGATAATAGGGGTGCAAAATGAGCAACCTACCTCCGTATGGACCTCACCCGCACTGTTCCATGCCGCTCCGTCCAGGTACTTTCAGCAGCATGGAAATATCACAAATCTTCTACTTTACCTTTTTTTAACCTGAAAACGGTTGTCCCCCACGACATATGTCACCCATCTTGTCAGGCAGTGAGATCCCATTACAGCAGCCATCCCCCCTCACCTTTCTCTGTCGGGGTGCACTGACGCCGGCAGTTAGCGCAGCAGCAGCGGTCGGTTCCTTGGCACTGATTATCATTGTGGCACTCTGCGGGCAAGGGCCTGACACGGATACATATCGAATGGTCGAAATATGGGCAAGGGTTGAGTTTAGCTGCAGAGAGACAACAGACAGTGATTATTGCCGGTGTAGTAGATGGCGGATTATTCCTCTTGTAATGGTATCCCTTCCAATACTGCCCCCCGTAGTCACCAATGGTAAATACAACCTGACCTCTTCCGTCTTTGTTAAAAATTGTCATGAAACCTAGTCTTTAACATTAATCCTGTGGTTAATCCTTAAATTTCTGCCTAATAATTTACACCCTGGATATAAGAAGCTCTCACCCAGTGAGGGGTCAACATATTTTATGGCTTTCATGTCTTGTACTTACGTTGTAAAGGCAGCAGGCAGCACTTTCTACAGCCCGACCAGCAGCATTTCCTCGGCCCTTTGCATTCTTTGTCTGTCCTACATTCAGGCACGTAGTCAACTGTGGGATTGCAGGTTGGGTAGTCCACGTCTAGGGGGCAAGTCCCCGGCTTCTCTGAAAGCCAAGACACGGTGAGAGAGTCGGACGGCGGTGTCAGCGGACGTTGTGGCTGCACTGGTTATAGAACCATGACAATATAACAGCATTGTATTTTTTATTTTAACTGCTTCATGCCGTGACCAATTTCCATTTTTTGTTTTCGTTTTTCCCTCCCCTTCTTCTGAGAGCCATTACTTTTTTTTTTTTGTATTTTTCAGTCCTCATAGCCGTATGAGGGCTCGCTATTTTCACCGGACGAGTTGTACTTTAGAATGACTCCATATAGCGCACTGGAAAACGGGAGAAAAAATCCAACTGCGATGAAATTACATAAAAGCTCAACTCCCAATAGTTTTTTTTTTCATTATTATTGTTTACCATACTCTCTGTATGGTAAAACCGACCTGGTAATATGATTCCCCGGGTCCGAACCAGTGCGCATTGGCCAAGCATGTAGAGTTTTTTTTTTTTTTAATTAAGTGGTGAAAAAAAATCTGAAATTTATAAAAAAACAAATAAAAATTTGCTTGTGTCGACATTTTTCAAGACATGTAATATTTTCAGGATCTGGGGCTGGTGAGGGCTTAAGTTTTGGCCCAGAGGCGACATTTTTTATTAACCCATTATCTACCAATGTCCTTTTTTTGGGGACGCCTAATCTTTAGCTTCAAGCAACTAAGATTTTATAATTTTTATAATTAGGTCCAATTTTTTGTGTTGCGTTTGTAAAATGAATGTTTTCAAAATAGGAAATCATGTCATTGTCATTTTTAAATGAATATTGGGTCGCCCTTTTCTGAAAAATCCGTACTTGTAAAAAATTTAATTTGGCAAGTAATGGGTTAATGCCATTTTGGGGTGGATACAATGTTTTGATCGCCCGTTATTACATCGTATAGAAATATTGCGGAGGTTTGATTATTTTTCTCATTATGCCTTTTACTCATTCAATTAATTTACGAGTGCAGCGAAACCAAATGCGTATTTTTTGTTTTTTTATTAATTGCTTTAATTTTTAATGGGGCAAAAATGGGGGTAATTTGAACTTTTATTTTTTCAATTTTTTTTGTCATATTTTTAAAAACATTTGCTTTTCACTCTTTGTTTCTTCCCCTTTGGGACTTGAAGCTGCAATCGTCTGATCATTTGTGCTGCACATAGCAGGGCATTAGTACGGCTATGTATAGTGAAAATTACGATCTCAAATGAACGCTGGTTTTCATAGGAGGATCATTAGCAGACCCCCAGCTGTCACGGTAACCCATGATCACGTCACGGGCACATCGATGACATGCCCTGCTGGCAAGTGTCTCAAGCATGTGATGCTTGACTGCGACATTTAACAATTTTGGATCTCAAGACCTCAGACAGTTCTCTTCCCCTCTTTCTGTTCTCCATGCTTAGTGTGGCGCACACAGACACACGATGCAAAGATTGACAAAACTTCTCCATTTTTATCTGGTTCCAGGTGTGATTTTCATGCTGCTCACACCTGTTACTTGCCACAGGAGAGTGTGAACAAGCATCACATGATTGAAACAAAACCAGTTACCCACAATTTTGGAAAGGTGACAACAATTTTGTCCATCCCATTCTTGGAATTTTGTGTGAAATTCTATACAATTTGCCTTTTTTTTTCTCAGTTTTTTTGTGTTGTTCCGACGCACACAAAGGAAATAAACCTGTGTGTAAGAAAACGTGTAACTGGCATTAATTTTTTGGGAGAAATACTTCATTTTCTGGAACAATATGAAGGGTGCCAACACTTTCAACCATGACTGTATAGATAACTCAGAAGATGAGCAAGTTAATAATAATAATAATAATAATAATAACAATAATCTTTATTTATATAGCGCCAACATATTCTGCAGCGCTTTACAGTTTAACAGTTTCAAACACAACAGTCATAAGTAACAACATTAACAATACAATAATTAATGTAAAATAATCCGCCCCTGCTGGTGAGAGCTTACAATCTACAATGAGGTGGGGAGATACAAAGTACAGGTGTGTATTTACAATGATGTATTTACAATGAGGGTCCGGCCATCTTCAGGGGGTGGGGGATAGATGGAGATAGTGAATGGGCTACACATGCACACTTATACATAATATTACTTTCATTAGGGGACGTGATAGGTTGCTCTGAACAAATGTGTTTTGTGCGAGCGCCTAAAACTATGCAAGTTGTGGATGGTCCTAATATCTTGGGGTAGAGCATTCCAGAGGATTGGCGCAGCGCGGGAGAAGTCTTGGAGTCGGGAGTGGGAGGAGATGTATGGGGGTGCCGCACTGTGGAGAGCTTTGTGGGTGAGAACAAGTACTTTGAATTGTATCCTATAATGAATGGGCAGCCGGTGTAACGACTGGCGAAGAGCGGATGCATCTGAGTAATGACTAGCAAGATGGACGACCCTGGCTGCTGCATTAACCCCTTCATGACCCAGCCTATTTTGACCTTAAAGACCTTGCCGTTTTTTGCAATTCTGACCAGTGTCCCTTTATGAGGTAATAACTCAGGAACGCTTCAACGGATCCTAGCGGTTCTGAGATTGTTTTTTCGTGACATATTGGGCTTCATGTTAGTGGTAAATTTAGGTCAATAAATTATGCGTTTATTTGTGATAAAAACGGAAATTTGGCGAAAATTTTGAAAATTTCGCAATTTTCACATTTTGAATTTTTATTCTGTTAAACCAGAGAGTTATGTGACACAAAATAGTTAATAAATAACATTTCCCACATGTTTACTTTACATCAGCACAATTTTGGAAACAAAATTTTTTTTTGTTAGGAAGTTATAAGGGTTAAAATTTGACCAGCGATTTGTCATTTTTACAACGAAATTTACAAAACCATTTTTTTTAGGGACCTCCTCACATTTGAAGTCAGTTTGAGGGGTCTATGTGGCTGAAAATACCCAAAAGTGACACCATTCTAAAAACTGCACCCCTCAAGGTACTCAAAACCACATTCAAGAAGTTTATTAACCCTTCAGGTGCTTCACAGCAGCAGAAGCAACATGGAAGGAAAAAATGAACATTTAACTTTTTAGTCACAAAAATTATCTTTTAGCAACAATTTTTTTATTTTCCCAATGGTAAAAGGAGAAACTGAACCACGAAAGTTGTTGTCCAATTTGTCCTGAGTACGCTGATACCTCATATGTGGGGGTAAACCACTGTTTGGGCGCACGGCAGGGCTTGGAAGGGAAGGAGCGCCATTTGACTTTTTGAATCAAAAATTGGCTCCACTCTTTAGCGGACACCATGTCACGTTTGGAGAGCACCCGTGTGCCTAAAAATTGGAGCTCCCTCACAAGTGACCCCATTTTGGAAACTAGACGCCCCAAGGAACTTATCTAGATGCATAGTGAGCACTTTGAACCCCCAGGTGCTTCACAAATTGATCCGTAAAAATGAAAAAGTACTTTTTTTTCACAAAAAAATTCTTTTAGCCTCAATTTTTTCATTTTCACATGGGCAACAGTATAAAATGGATCCAAAAATTTGTTGGGCAATTTCTCCTGAGTACACCAATACCTCACATGTGGGGGTAAACCACTGTTTGGGCACATGGTAAGGCTCGGAAGGGAAGGAGCGCCATTTGACTTTTTGAATGAAAAATTATCTCCATCGTTAGCGGACACCATGTCGCGTTTGGAGAGCCCCTGTGTGCCTAAACATTGGAGCTCCCCCACAAGTGACCGCATTTTGGAAACTAGACCCCCCAAGGAACTTATTTAGATGCCTAGTGAGCACTTTAAACCCTCAGGTGCTTCACAAATTGATCTGTAAAAATGAAAAAGTACTTTTTTTTCACAAAAAAATTCTTTTCGCCTCAATTTTTTCATTTTCACATGGGCAGTAGGATAAAATGGATCATAAAATTTGTTGGGCAATTTCTCCCGAGTACGACGATACCTCATATGTGGGGGTAAACCACTGTTTGGGCACTCGGCAGGGCTCGGAAGGGAAGGCGCGCCATTTGACTTTTTGAATGGAAAATTAGCTCCAATTGTTAGCGGACACCATGTCGCGTTTGGAGAGCCCCTGTGTGCCTAAACATTGGAGCTCCTCCACAAGTGACCCCATTTTGGAAACTAGACCACCCAAGGAACTTATCTAGATGCATATTGAGCACTTTAAACCCCCAGGTGCTTCACAGAAGTTTATAACGCAGAGCCATGAAAATAAAAAATAATTTTTCTTTCCTCAAAAATGATTTTTTAGCATGGAATTTCCTATTTTGCCAAGGATAATATTAGAAATTGGACCCCAAATATTGTTGTCCAGTTTGTCCTGAGTACGCTGATACCCCATATGTGGGGGTAAACCACTGTTTGGGCGCACGGCAGGGCTCGGAAGGGATGGCACGCCATTTGGCTTTTTAAATGGAAAATTAGCTCCAATCATTAGCGGACACCATGTCACGTTTGGAGAGCCCCTGTGTGCCTAAACATTGGAGATCCCCCAGAAATGACCCCATTTTGGAAACTAGACCCCCAAAGGAACTAATCTAGATGTGTGGTGAGCACTTTGAACCCCCAAGTGCTTCACAGAAGTTTATAACGCAGAGCCATGAAAATAAAAATAAAAAAATTATTTTCTCAAAAATGATTTTTTAGCCTGCAATTTTTTATTTTCCCAAGGGTAACAGGAGAAATTTGACCCCAAAAGTTGTTGTCCAGTTTCTCCTGAGTACGGTGATACCCCATATGTGGGGGTAAATTACTGTTTGGGCACATGCCGGGGCTCGGAAGTGAAGTAGTGACGTTTTGAAATGCAGACTTTGATGGAATGCTCTGTGGGCGTCACGTTGCGTTTGCAGAGCCCCTGATGTGGCTTAACAGTAGAAACCCCCCACAAGTGACCAAATTTTGGAAACTAGACCCCCAAAGGAACTTATCTAGATGTGTGGTGAGCACTTTGAACCCCCAAGTGCTTCATAGAAGTTTATAATGCAGAGCCGTGAAAATAATAAATACGTTTTCTTTCCTCAAAAATAATTATTTAGCCCAGAATTTTTTAATTTTCCCAAGGGTAACAGGAGAAATTTGACCCCAATATTTGTTGTCCAGTTTCTCCTGAGTACGGTGATACCCCATATGTGGGGGTAAACCACTGTTTGGGCACACGTTGGGGCTCGGAAGTGAAGTAGTGACGTTTTGAAATGCAGACTTTGATGGAATGCTCTGCGGGCGTCACGTTGCGTTTGCAGAGCCCCTGATGTGCCTAAACAGTAGAAACCCCCCACAATGACCCCATTTTGGAAACTAGACCCCGAAAGGAACTTATCTAGAAGTGTGGTGAGCACTTTGAACCCCCAAGTGCTTCATAGAAGTTTATAATGCAGAGCCGTGAAAATAATAAATACGTTTTCTTTCCTCAAAAATAATTATTTAGCCCAGAATTTTTTATTTTCCCAAGGGTTACAGGAGAAATTGGACCACAAAAGTTGTTGTCCAGTTTCTCCTGAGTAAGCTGATACCCCATGTGTGGGGGTAAACCACTGTTTGGGCACACGTCGGGGCTCAGAAAGGAAGTAGTGACTTTTGAAATGCAGACTTTGATGGAATGGTCTGCGGGCATCACGTTGCGTTTGCAGAGCCCCTGGTGTGCCTAAACAGTAGAAACCCCCCACAAGTGACCCCATTTTAGAAACTAGACCCCCCAAGGAACTTATCTAGATATGTGGTGAGCACTTTGAACCCCCAAGTGCTTCACAGACGTTTACAACGCAGAGCCGTGAAAATAAAAAATCATTTTTCTTTCCTCAAAAATGATGTTTTAGCAAGCATTTTTTTAGATTCACAAGGGTAACAGGAGAAATTGGACCCCAGTAATTGTTGCGCAGTTTATCCTGAGTACACTGATACCCCATATGTGGGGGTAAACCACTGTTTGGGCACACGTCAGGGCTCGGAAGTGAGGGAGCACCATTTGACTTTTTGAATACAAGATTGGCTGGAATCAATGGTGGCGCCATGTTGCGTTTGGAGACCCCTGATGTGCCTAAACAGTGGTAACCCCTCAATTCTACCTCCAACACTAACCCCCCCACACCCCTAACCCTAATCCCAACTGTAGCCATAACCCTAATTCCAACCCTAACCCTAAGGCTATGTGCCCACGTTGCGGATTCGTACGAGATATTTCCGCACCATTTTTGAAAAATCCGCGGGTAAAAGGCACTGCGTTTTACCTGCGGATTTTCCGCGGATTTCCAGTGTTTTTTGTGCGAATTTCACCTGCGGATTCCTATTGAGGAACAGGTGTAAAACGCTGCGGAATCCGCACAAAGAATTGACATGCTGCGGAAAATACAACGCAGCGTTTCCGCGCGGTATTTTCTGCACCATGGGCACAGCGGATTTGGGTTTTCATATGTTTACATGGTACTGTAAACCTGATGGAATACTGCTGCGAATCCGCAGCGGCCAATCCGCAGCCAAATCCGCACCGTGTGCACATAGCCTAATTCTAAAGGTATGTGCACACGCTGCGGAAAACGCCGCGGATCCGCAGCAGTTTCCCATGAGTTTACAGTTCAATGTAAACCTATGGGAAACAAAAATCGCTGTACACATGCTGCGGAAAAACTGCACGGAAACGCAGCGGTTTACATTCCGCAGCATGTCACTTTGTGCGGATTCCGCAGCGGTTTTACAACTGCTCAAATAGAAAATCGCAATTGTAAAACCGCAGTGAAATGCGCAGAAAAAAACGCGGTAAATCCGCCATAAATCCGCAGCGGTTTAGCACTGCGGATTTATCAAATCCACAGCGGAAAAATCCGCAGAGGACCAGAATACGTGTGCACATACCGAAACCCTAACCCTAGCCCTAACCCTAACCCTACCCCTAACCCTAACCCTACCCCTAACCCTAACCCTAGCCCTAACACTAGCCCTAGCCCTAACCCTAACCCTACCCCTAACCCTACCCCTAACCCTAACCCTAGCCCTAACCCTAGCCCTACCCCTAACCCTACCCCTAACCCTAACCCTAGCCCTAACCCTAACCCTACCCCTAACCCTACCCCTAACCCTATTCTAACATTAGTGGAAAAAAAAATTTCTTTATTTTTTTATTGTCCCTACCTATGGGGGTGACAAAGGGGGGGGGTCATTTATTATTTCTTTTATTTTGATCACTGAGATATAATCTATCTCAGTGATCAAAATGCACTTTGGAACGAATCTGCCAGCCGGCAGATTCAGCGGGCGCACTGCGCATGCGCCCGCCATTTTGGAAGATGGCGGCGCCCAGGGAGAAGACGGACGGGACCCCGGCAGGATCGGTAAGTATGATGGGGTGGGGGGGAGCACGGGGGGGACCACGGGGGGGGGGATCGGAGCACGGGGGGGAATCGGAGCGCGGCAGGCGTGGAACGGAGCACGGGGGGCGTGGAACGGAGCACGGGGGGGCTAGAACGGAGCACGGGGGGGTGGAACGGAGCACGGCGGGGTTGATCGGAATGCAGGGGGGTGATTGGAGCACGGGGGGGGGTGATTGGAGCACGGGGGGAGCGGACAAGAGCACGGGGGGGAGCGGAGCACAGGACGGAGGGGAGCCGGAGCAGTGTACCGGCCAGATCGGGGGGCTGGGGGGGCGATCGGTGGGGTGAGGTGGGGGCACATTAGTATTTCCAGCCATGGCCGATGATATTGCAGCATCGGCCATGGCTGGATTGTAATATTTCACCCGTTATAATAGGTGAAATATTACAAATCGCTCTGATTGGCAGTTTCACTTTCAACAGCCAATCAGAGCGATCGTAGCCACGAGGGGGTGAAGCCACCCCCCCTGGGCTAAACTACCACTCCCCCTGTCCCTGCAGATCGGGTGAAATGGGAGTTAACCCTTTCACCGGATCTGCAGGGACGCGATCTTTCCATGACGCCACATAGGCGTCATGGGTCGGATTGGCACCGACTTTCATGATGCCTACATGGCGTCATGGGTCGGGAAGGGGTTAAGGATGGACTGGAGAGGGGAAAGTCGAGTAAGGGGGAGGCCAATTAGTAGAGCATTACAGTAGTCCAGGCGGGAGTGGATCAGGGCGACAGTGAGGGTTTTTGTTGTTTCCATGGTGAGAAAAGGGCGGATTCTAGAGATGTTCTGTAGGTGTAAGCGGCACGAGCGGGCAAGAGATTGTATATGGGAGGTGAAGGAGAGATCGGAGTCAAACATGACACCCAGACAGCGCGCTTGCTGCCGGGGTGTTATTATGGTGCCACCCATGGAGAGGGAAATGTCAGATTTAGGGAGGTTTGTAGATGGCGGGAGCAGAAGAAGTTCAGTTTTGGAGAGATTGAGTTTCAGATAGAGAGCGGACATGATGTCAGAGACTGCGGACAGACAGTCAGGGGTGTTCTGTATTACAGCGGGGGTAAGGTCAGGGAATGACGTGTATAGTTGCGTGTCATCGGCATAAAGATGGTACTGAAAGCCAAATCTGCTGATGGTCTGTCCAATTGGGGCCGTGTAGAGGGAGAAGAGAAGGGGGCCAAGGACTGAGCCCTGAGGTACCCCAACAGCGAGAGGAAGAGGAGATGAAGTGGAGCCAGAGAACAGAACACTGAATGAGCGGTCAGCAAGATAGGAGGAGAACCAGGAGAGAGCAGTGACCTTAATGCCTAGTGACTGGAGCCTAGAGAGTAGGAGAGGGTGGTCAACAGTGTCGAAAGCTGCAGAAAGGTCGAGAAGAATGAGCAGAGAGTGGTCACCTGTTATGGACCTGGTGGTTAGGAGCACCCGGAATGACCTGATGGTTAAACTAACACAGGACAAGCTCTGGGAAGTGGGAGCTCTGCTGACCGCAACCCCTAATCCTATCACACACACTAGAAATAGCCGTGGAGCGTACCTAACTCTGCCTAGACGCCTCTTCACAGCCTAAGAGCTAACTACCCCTAGAGATAGGAAATAAAGCCTACCTTGCCTCAGAGAAATTCCCCAAAGAAAAAGGCAGCCCCCACAAATATTGACTGTGAGTTAAGATGAAAGTCACAAACACAGGAATGAAACAAGTTTCAGCAAAGGGAGGCCAGACTTACTAAACAGACTGAGGATAGAAAAGGTAACTTTGCGGTCAGCACAAAAAACTACAAAAAGACCATGCAGAGTGTGCAAAAAGACCCCCGCACCGACTCACGGTGCGGAGGTGCCACTCTGCTTCCCAGAGCTTCCAGCTAGCAAGGCAAAATCATGATAGCAAGCTGGACAAGAAAACAAAGAACAACAAATAAACTAGCAGGGACTTAGCTTCTGCTGGAGTAGACAGGTCACCAGAAAGATCCAAGAGCGAACTGAACCAGTACTAGAACATTGACAGCTGGCATGGAGTAACGATCTGAGTGGAGTTAAATAGAGCAGCCAGCCAAAGAATAAACTACGTCACCTTTGGAAGGAACCTCAGAACCAGCAGCTCCACCCACAGCCACCAGAGGGAGTCCATGGACAGAACTCGCCGAAGTACCATTCATGACCACAGGAGGGAGTTCAATAACAGAATTCACAACAGTACCCCCCCCTTGAGGAGGGGTCACCGAACCCTCACCAGAGCCCCCAGGCCGATCAGGACGAGCCAAATGAAAGGCACGAACCAGATCGGCAGCATGAACATCAGAGGCAACAACCCAGGAATTGTCTTCCTGACCATAACCCTTCCACTTGACCAGGTACTGGAGTTTCCGTCTCGAAATACGAGAATCTAAAATCTTCTCCACCACATACTCCAACTCCCCCACGACCAACACCGGGGCAGGAGGGTCAACAGAGGGAACCATAGGCGCCACGTATCTCCGCAATAACGACCTATGGAACACATTATGGATGGCAAAAGAAGCTGAAAGGGCCAAACGAAATGACACAGGATTGAGAACTTCAGAAATCTTATAAGGACCAATGAAACGAGGCTTAAACTTAGGAGAGGAAACCTTCACAGGAACATAACGAGATGACAACCAAACCAAATCCCCAACACGAAGTCGGGGACCAACACAGCGACGGCGGTTAGCAAAACGTTGAGCCTTCTCCTGGGACAATGTCAAATTGTCCACTACGTGAGTCCAAATTTGCTGCAATCTGTCCACCACAGAATCCACACCAGGACAGTCCGAAGGCTCAACCTGCCCTGAAGAAAAATGAGGATGGAAACCAGAATTACAGAAAAAAGGCGAAACCAAAGTAGCCGAGCTGGCCCGATTATTAAGGGCGAACTCAGCCAAAGGCAAGAAGGATACCCAATCATCCTGATCAGCAGAAACAAAGCATCTCAGATATGTCTCCAAAGTCTGATTGGTTCATTCGGTTTGGCCATTTGTCTGAGGATGGAAAGCCGAAGAAAAAGACAAATCAATGCCCATCTTAGCACAAAAGGACCGCCAAAACCTCGAAACAAACTGGGAACCTCTGTCCGAGACGATGTTCTCCGGAATGCCATGCAAACGAACCACATGCTGGAAAAACAATGGCACCAAATCAGAGGAGGAAGGCAATTTAGACAAGGGTACCAAATGGACCATCTTAGAGAAGCGATCACAAACCACCCAGATGACCGACATCCTTTGAGAGACAGGGAGATCTGAAATAAAATCCATGTAAATATGTGTCCAGGGCCTCTTCGGGACCGGCAAGGGCAAAAGCAACCCACTGGCACGAGAACAGCAGGGCTTAGCCCGAGCACAAGTCCCACAGGACTGCACAAAAGAACACACATCCCGTGACAAGGAAGGCCACCAAAAGGATCTAGCCACCAAATCTCTGGTACCAAAGATTCCAGGATGACCAGCTAACACCGAACAATGAACCTCAGAGATAACTCTACTAGTCAATCTATCAGGGACAAACAGTTTCTCCCCTGGACAACGGTCAGGTCTATCAGCCTGAAATTTCTGCAGCACCCGCCGCAAATCAGGGGAGATGGCAGACAAAATTACCCCCTCTTTGAGAATACCAGCCGGCTCAGGAACACCCGGAGAGTCGGGCACAAAACTCCTTGAAAGGGCATCAGCCTTCACATTCTTAGAGCCCAGAAGGTATGAAACCACAAAATCGAAACGGGAGAAAAACAGCGACTATCGAGCCTGTCTAGGATTCAACCGTTTGGCAGACTCGAGATAAGTCAAATTCTTGTGATCCGTCAAGACCACCACGCGATGTTTAGCTCCTTCAAGCCAATGTCGCCAATCCTCGAATGCCCACTTCATAGCCAACAACTCTCGATTGCCAACATCATAATTGCGCTCAGCAGGCGAGAACTTTCTAGAAAAGAAAGCACATGGTTTCATCACCGAGCCATCAGAACTTCTTTGAGACAAAACAGCCCTTGCTCCAATCTCAGAAGCATCAACCTCGACCTGAAACGGGAGCGAAACATCTGGCTGGCACAACACAGAGAAGAAAAACGACGCTTCAACTCCTGAAAAGCCTCAACGGCCGCAGAGGACCAATTGACCACATCTGCACCTTTCTTGGTCAAATCAGTCAACGGTTTAACAACACTAGAAAAATTAGCGATGAAGCGACGATAAAAATTAGCAAAGCCCAGGAACTTCTGCAGGCTCTTCACAGATGTAGGCTGAGTCCAATCATAAATGGCCTGAACCTTAACAGGGTCCATCTCGATAGTAGAAGGGGAAAAATGAAACTCAAAAATGAAACCTTCTGAACTCCAAAGAGACATTTGGACCCCTTCACAAACAAGGAATTTGCACGAAGGACCTGGAACACCATTCTGACCTGCCTCACATGAGACTCCCAATCATCCGAAAAGACCAAAATATCATCCAAATATATAATCATAAATCTATCCAGGTACTTTCAGAAGATGTACACAGATGGAGCATTAGAAAGCCCGAATGGCATCACCAGATACTCAAAATGGCCCTCGGGCGTATTAAATGCTATTTTCCATTCATCGCCCTGTTTAATACGCACAAGATTATACGCCCCTCGAAGATCTATCTTGGTGAACCAACTAACCCCCTTAATCCGAGCAAACAAATCAGACAGTAGCGGCAAAGGGTACTGAAATTTGACCGTGATCTTATTAAGAAGGCGGTAATCAATACAAGGTCTCAAAGAACCATCCTTCTTGGCCACAAAAAAGAACCCTGCTCCCAACGGTGATGACGACGGGCGAATATGCCCTTTCTCCAAGGACTCCTTTATATAACTCCGCATAGCGGCGTGCTCTGGCACAGATAAATTAAACAGTCGGCCCTTAGGAAACTTACTACCAGGAATCAAATTAATAGCACAATCGCAATCCCTATGAGGAGGTAGGGCACTGGATTTGGGATCATCAAATACATCCCGGTAATCTGACAAAAACTCAGGGACTTCAGAAGGCGTGGAAGACGAAATTGACAGCAATGGAACATCACCATGTACCCCTTGACAACCCCAGCTGGACACAGACATTGATTTCCAATCCAACACTGGATTATGGACCTGTAGCCAAGGCAACCCCAAAACGACCACATCATGCAGATTATGCAACACCAAAAAGCGAATATCCTCCTGATGTGCAGGAGCCATGCACATGGTCAATTGAGTCCAGTACTGAGGCTTATTCTTGGCCAAAGGCGTAGCTTCAATTCCTCTCAATAGAATAGGATACTGCAAGGGTTCCAAGAAAAAACCACAGCGCCTGGCAAACTCTAAGTCCATCAAATTCAGGGCAGCGCCTGAATCCACAAATGCCATAACAGAATAGGACGACAAAGAGCAAATCAGAGTAACGGACAAAAGAAATTTAGACTGTACCGTACCAATGGTGGCAGACCTAGCGAACCGCTTAGTGCGCTTAGGACAATCGGAGATAGCATGAGTGGAGTCACCAAAGTAAAAACACAGCCCATTCTGACGTCTGTGTTCTTGCTGTTTAGCTCTGGTCAAAGTCCTATCACATTGCATAGGTTCAGGCCTCTGTTCAGAGAATACTGCCAAATGGTGCACAGCTTTGCGCTCACGCAAGCGCCGATCAATCTGAATGGCCAAGGACATAGACTCATTCAGACCAGCAGGCGTGGGAAATCCCACCATGACATCCTTAAGGGCTTCAGAAAGACCCTTTCTGAAAATTGCCGCCAGGGCACACTCATTCCACTGAGTAAGCACAGACCACTTTCTAAACTTCTGAAAATATACCTCCGCTTCATCCTGACCTTGACACAGAGCCAGCAAGATTTTCTCTGCCAGATCCACTGAATTTGGTTCATCATAAAGCAATCCAAGCGCCAGAAAAAACGCTTCAACATCACGCAATGCAGGATCTCCTGGCGCAAGGGAAAATGCCCAGTCTTGAGGGTCGCCACACAACAAAGAAATAATGATTTTTACTTGCCGAACGGGGTCACCAGAGGAGCGGGGTTTCAAAGCATGAAACAGTTTACAATTATTTTTGAAATTCAGGAATTTAGATCTATCCCCAGAAAACAAATCAGGAATAGGAATTCTAGGCTCTAACATCGGATTCTGAACTACAAAATCTTGAATGCTTTGTACCCTTGCAGTGAGATGATCCACAGAAGAGGACAGACCTTGAATGTCCATGTCTACACCTGTGTCCTGAACCACCCAGAGGTTAAGGGGAAAAGAAAGACAGAACACACTGCAGAGAAAAAAAAATGGTCTCAGAACTTCTCTTATCCCTCTATTGAGATGCATTAACACTTTGGGCCAGCTGTACTGTTATGGACCTGGTGGTTAGGAGCACCCGGAATGACCTGATGGTTAAACTAACACAGGACAAGCTCTGGGAAGTGGGAGCTCTGCTGACCGCAACCCCTAATCCTATCACACACACTAGAAATAGCCGTGGAGCGTACCTAACTCTGCCTAGATGCCTCTTCACAGCCTAAGAGCTAACTACCCCTAGAGATAGGAAATAAAGCCTACCTTGCCTCAGAGAAATTCCCCAAAGAAAAAGGCAGCCCCCACAAATATTGACTGTGAGTTAAGATGAAAGTCACAAACACAGGAATGAAACAAGTTTCAGCAAAGGGAGGCCAGACTTACTAAACAGACTGAGGATAGAAAAGGTAACTTTGCGGTCAGCACAAAAAACTACAAAAAGACCATGCAGAGTGTGCAAAAAGACCCCCGCACCGACTCACGGTGCGGAGGTGCCACTCTGCATCCCAGAGCTTCCAGCTAGCAAGGCAAAATCATGATAGCAAGCTGGACAAGAAAACAAAGAACAACAAATAAACTAGCAGGGACTTAGCTTCTGCTGGAGTAGACAGGTCACCAGAAAGATCCAAGAGCGAACTGAACCAGTACTAGAACATTGACAGCTGGCATGGAGTAACGATCTGAGTGGAGTTAAATAGAGCAGCCAGCCAAAGAATAAACTAGGTCACCTGTGGAAGGAACCTCAGAACCAGCAGCTCCACTCACAGCCACCAGAGGGAGTCCATGGATAGAACTCGCCGAAGTACCATTCATGACCACAGGAGGGAGTTCGATAACAGAATTCACAACAGTCACCATTACGTTTTGCTGTCAGAAGGTCATTGGTCACTTTGATGAGTGCAGTTTCTGTCGAATGTAGGGGGCGGAAGCCGGACTGTGAAGGGTCTAGGAGGGAGTGAGTGGAGAGGTAATGGGTAAGGCAGGAGTATATCAGGCGCTCCAAGAGTTTAGAGATGAAAGGGAGTTTGGAGACCGGTCTGTAGTTGTTTGTGCAGGATGGGTCGAGGGTGGGTTTCTTTAGTAATGGAGTAATGATAGAGTGTTTGAAGGAGGAGGGGAAAATGCCAGAGAAAAGGGAGAGATTAGTTAGGTGAGTTGTGACGACTGGAGAGAGAGACTGGAGGAGATGTGAGGGAATGGGGTCGGTGGTGCATGTAGTCAGACGAGAAGAGGAGAGGAGCCTGGAGACTACTTCTTCTGTGATGGGATCGAATGTGGAGAGTGAGCCAGGGGAAATGCAGGGAGGGATGGGAGTCACTGAACTTGGTGATTGGGAGCAGATTTCCTGACGGATATTGTCTCTTTTCTCTATAAAGTGGGAGGCAAGGTCATCAGCACAAATGTCTGTTATAGGGGCTTGTGCTTTCGGCCTGAGGAGGGAGTGAAAGGTGTCAAAAAGTTTCTTGGGGTTGTTGGATTGTGAGGAGATCAGGGTGGTGAAGTAGGTCTGTTTGGCAAGGTGAAGGGCAGAGTTATAGGTCCTTAACATAAATTTGACGTGTATGAAGTCTTCTGGTGTGCGTGTTTTCCTCCATAAGCGTTCAGCACACCGAGAGCATCGCTGGCGAAATCGGGTTTGCGATGTGAGCCAGGGCTGTTTCACTCTGTTTGGAGGTTCTGAGGGTAAGGGGAGCTACTTTGTCTAGGGTGCTTCTAAGAGTGTCATTGAAGTGATATACAGCCAGATCAGAACAGGAAAAAGAAGAGATTGGGGACAATGATGAGTGTAGGGAGTCTGAAAGTGTATGAGGGTTAATGGCTTATAGATTTCTGACTGAATGGTAGGTAGGAGGGTGCTTGGGTGAGTGAGGATTTGTGAGTGTGAAAGAGAATGTTGTGGTCAGAGAGGGGAAGCGGTGAGTTATCTAGGTAGGAGATTGAGCAGAGCCGGGCGAAAACCAGGTCCAGGGTGTTACCGTCTTTGTGTGTTTTAGAGGTTGAGAGCAGTGAGAGGCCTAGAGAAGTGGTTAGTGATAGAAGCTGGGATGCAGATGTGGAAGTGGGGCTGTTGATGGGGATGTTGAAGTCTCCCAGGATAAGGGTTGGTAGTTCTGAGGACATGAAGTGCGGCAGCCAGGCAGAGAAATGGTCCAGGCAGTGGATGGGTGAGCCTGGGGGCCAGTATATGACCACTACTCTGAGGGAGAGGGGACGGAAGAGCCTGATGGTGTGGACTTCAAAAGAAGGGAATGAGAGCGATGGAACTGGGGGATGACCTGGAAAGTGCATTGTGGGGACAGGAGTATGCCAACTCCACCACCAGGTCTGTTTGTGGGTCTTGGGGAATGGGAGAATTGTAAGCCACCATGGGTAATGGCAGCAGGAGAGACAGTGTCAGAATCCTGAATCCAGGTTTCTGTGAGGGCCAGCAGATTCAGAGAGTTTTTCAGAAAGTAATTGTGAAGGAAAGGAAGCTTGTTGCAAACAGACCGTGGATTCCAAAGGGCAAAATTAAAAGAAGGAGATGAAGGAGTGCAATTAATATTAGTAAGATTATTAAGGTTTCGATGTGAGGTAGGGTAGGGGTTGAGCTTGGTGGATGGTGGAGCGGTGTTGGGGGAGACATCCCCTGAAATCAGTAGGAGCAGGAAGATAAAGAGCAAATAGTTTTTGGAATTGTATGAAGTTTTTTTGTGCAGTGTGTTTGGGTAAGATGGACTGAGGTTTTTCAGGAAGGTAAGAAGTGCATGGGAGCTGTACATGGGAGAGGGAAGGAGAGAGGAGCTGATGTGTATGAGTTGTGATGGAGGGGGGATTGGGTGGTGAAACTGGACTGTAAGGGAACACAGGAGGATAGGAATAAAGCACATGGATAGAGGGGAGAGCAGAGTGTGGGGTACCTGACTCCTGCCCTGATTACCTGCCATGGAATAACTGCTGTATCACGACGCTTATCTTTGTGAGGCTTTGCTTCTGGGACACTTGCGTGCACCCCCACATGCGTGCACCCCTAAGGATGGATCTAAATTTATAGTCCAGACTGCGAGGTCAGAAGAGTTGGATTGTGGGACCAGGGTGGGGATAATCTGGCAGCTGGGAGCAGCACACCAGGTTTTTTTTTTGTTTTTTTAGATGATCAAAGACATTCAGCCTGGTAACATCTACTTTAACACCTTCCTTCCACCAGATAAGATCTACACTGATGCCAGTCATGGATATGCAACAGTGAGTTTTAAGTACAATGCACCAAATGAATATTACCGATGAATTAGCAAACACATTAAATTATGATTCTAGATGGTAAAGCAGCAGATGACAGACAGCAAGCAGAGGTGGGAAGTTATACCATAAGGCCGGCGTCACACTCGGCGTAAGACAATACGGTCCGTATTTTACGGCCGTAATACACTGAAAAGTCCCCAAAATAGTGGTTCGTAGCTCCTCCGTAGGCAGGGTGTGTCAGCGTATTTTGCGCATGGCATCCTCCGTATGTAATCCGTATGGCATCCGTACTGCGAGATTTTCTCGCAGGCTTGCAAAACCAACATACAGATATACAAGGGATCCACGTGCTAAAAAAATAATAAAAACATATATACTGTCTATATATATATATATGTTAGTGAGACACCTATATATATATATATATTAATATTTCATCCAGCGCGAGATAGCTTAAAAGCCGGTAATTCAATTGCCGGCTTTTGCTATCTCCTTCCTAAACCCGACATGATATGAGACATGGTTACATACAGTAAATCATCTCATATCCCCATTTTTTTTGCATATTCCACACTACTAATGTTAGTAATGTGTATGTGCAAAATTTGGGTGCTCTAGCTATTAAATTAAAGGGTTAAATGGCGGAAAAAATTGGCGTGGGATCCCGCGCAATTTTCTCCACCAGAGTAGTACAGCCAGTGACTGAGGGCAGATATTAATAGCCTGGAGAGGGTCCATGGTTATTGCCCCCCCCCGGCTAAAAACATCTGCCCCCAGCCACCCCAGAAAAGGCACATCTGGAAGATGCGCCTATTCTGGCACTTGACCACTCTCTTCCCATTTCCGTGTAGCGGTGGGATATGGGGTAATGAAGGGTTAATGTCACCTTGCTATTGTAAGGTGACATTAAGCCAGATTAATAATGGAGAGGCGTCAATTATGACACCTATCCATTATTAATCCAATTGTATGAAAGAGTTAAAAAAAACACACACATTATTAAAAAGTATTTTAATGAAATAAACACACCGTTTGTTGTAATATTTTATTGTACGCTCAATCCACTGGCTGAAGACCCTCGCTCTGTGACAAAGAAAAAATAATAAACCAACAATATACATACCTTCCGAGGATCTGTCACGTCCCACGTTGTAGATCCATCTGAAGGGGTTAATTTTTTTTACAGCCAGGAGCTCTGCTAATGCAGCTGTGCTTGTGGCTGTAAAACCCCAGCGAATGAATGGAAACTAGGTCAATGACCTGTAGTTACCTTCATTCGCGGTGAGGCGCCCTCTGCTGGTTGTCCTCATATGAACTCGAGCCTGGGAACTTTTCTGAATTTCTCCCACGCTCGAAGGACATCCAGCAGAGGGCGCCTCACCGCGAATGAAGGTAACTACAGGTCATTGACCTAGTTTCCATTCATTCGCTGGGGTTTTACTGCCAGGAGCATAGCTGCATTATAGCAGAGCTCCTGGCTGTAAAAAAAATTAACCCCTTCAGATGGATTTACAACGTGGGACGTTACAGATCTACGGAAGGTATGTATATTGTTGGCTTATTATTTTTTCTTTGTCTCAGAGCGAGGGACTTCAGCAAGTGGATTGAACGTACAATAAAATATTACAACAAACGGTGTGTTTATTTCATTAAAATACTTTTTAATAATGTGTTTGTGTTTTTTTTAACTCTTTCAGACAATTGGATTAATAATGGATAGGTGTCAGAATTGACCCCTCTCCATTATTAATCTGGCTTAATGTCACCTTACAATAGCAAGGTGACATTAACCCTTCATTACCCCATATCCCACCACTACACGGGAGTGGGAAGAGAGTGACCAAGTGCCAGAATAGGCGCATCTTACACATGTGCCTTTTCTGGGATCGCTGGGGGCAGATGTTTTTAGCCAGGGGGGGGGCAATAACCCTGGACCCTCTCCAGGCTATTAATATCTGCCCTCAGTCACTGGCTTTACTACTCTGGTGGAGAAAATTGCGTGGGAGGCCACGCCAATTTTTTCCGCCATTTAACCCTTTAATTTAATAGCTAGAACGGCCAAATTTTGCACATACACACTACTAACACTGGTAGTGTGGAACATGCAAAAAAAAAGGATATGAGATGGTTTACTGTATGTAACCAGGTCTCATATCATGTTGGGTTTGGGTAGGAGAAAGCAAAAGCCGGCATTTGAATTACCGGCTTTCTGCTATATCGCGCTGGATGAAATATTAATATATATATATACATATATATATATATATTAATATTTCATCCAGCGCGGCCTCGACCAATCAGAGACGCGGGATTTCTACGTCGATACTGTGCCCGTCGCTGATTGGTCGAGAGACGCGGGATTTCCAGGACAGACAGACAGAAAGAAAGACAGACGGAAAAACCCTTAGACAATTATATACAGGTCCTTCTCAAAAAATTAGCATATAGTGTTAAATTTCATTATTTACCATAATGTAATGATTACAATTAAACTTTCATATATTATAGATTCATTATCCACCAACTGAAATTTGTCAGGTCTTTTATTGTTTTAATACTGATGATTTTGGCATACAACTCCTGATAACCCAAAAAACCTGTCTCAATAAATTAGCATATCAAGAAAAGGTTCTCTAAACGACCTATTACCCTAATCTTCTGAATCAACTAATTAACTCTAAACACATGCAAAAGATACCTGAGGCTTTCATAAACTCCCTGCCTGGTTCATTACTCAAAACCCCCATCATGGGTAAGGGTACCGTCACACAGTGAAATTTTGATCGCTACGACGGCACGATTCGTGACGTTCGAGCGATATATCTGTGACGTTCGAGTGATATCGCAATGTCTGACACGCTCCTGCGATCAGGGACCCCGCTGAGAATCGTACGTCGTAGCAGATCGTTTGAAACTTTCTTTCGTCGTCTAGTGTCCCGCTGTGGCGGCATGATTGCATGGTGTAACATATATCGTATACGATGTGCGCATAGTAACCAACGGCTTCTACATCGCACATACGTCATGAAATTATCGCTCCAGCGTCGTAGATTGCAAAGTGTGACAGCAGTCTACGACGCTGGAGCGATATTGTTACGACGCTGGAGCGTCACGGATCGTACCGTCGTAGTGATGAAAATTGCACTGTGTGACGGTACCCTAAGGCTACGTTCACATTGGCGTTCTGCCAATGTGCGTCGCTGTTGCGCCGGCGACGCAGCGGCGACGCAGCGGCGACGCGCCCCTATGTTTAACATAGGGGACGCGTGCGTTGTTTTGGTGGCGTTTTTCGCCACGTGCGTCGTTTCCGACGCTAGCGTCGGACGCAAGAAAACGCTACATTGTAGCATTTTCTGTGCGTCCGATTTTCATCAAAAACGACGCACGCGTCGCAAAACGCGCGCGTTTTTGCGCACGTTTGCGCGCGTTTTTACGTGCGTCGCGCATTGCGTCGCCGACGCAGGGCGGCGCAACGCTAGTGTGAACCTAGCCTAAGACTAGCGACCTGACAGATGTCAAGAAGGCCATCATTGACACCCTCAAGCAAGAGGGTAAGACCCAGAAAGAAATTTCTCAACAAATAGGCTGTTTCCAGAGTGCTGTATCAAGGCACCTCAATGGTAAGTCTGTTGGAAGGAAACAATGTGGCAGAAAACGCTGTACAACGAGAAGAGGAGACCGGACCCTGAGGAAGATTGTGGAGAAGGACCGATTCCAGACCTTGGGGAACCTGAGGAAGCAGTGGACTGAGTCTGGTGTGGAAACATCCAGAGCCACCGTGCACAGGCGTGTGCAGGAAATGGGCTACAGGTGCCGCATTCCCCAGGTAAAGCCACTTTTGAACCATAAACAGCGGCAGAGGCGCCTGACCTGGGCTACAGAGAAGCAGCACTGGACTGGTGCTAAGTGGTCCCAAGTACTTTTTTCTGATGAAAGCAAATTTTGCATGTCATTCGGAAATCAAGGTGCCAGAGTCTGGAGGAAGACTGGGGAGAAGGAAATGCCAAAATGCCTGAAGTCCAGTGTCAAGTACCCACAGTCAGTGATGGTGTGGGGTGCCATGTCAGCTGCTGGTGTTGGTCCACTGTGTTTCATCAAGGGCAGGGTCAATGCAGCTAGCTATCAGGAGATTTTGGAGCACTTCATGCTTCCATCGGCTGAAATGCTTTATGGAGATGAAGATTTCATTTTTCAGCACGACCTGGCACCTGCTCACAGTGCCAAAACCACTGGTAAATGGTTTACTGACCATGGTATTACTGTGCTCAATTGGCCTGCCAACTCTCCTGACCTGAACCCCATAGAGAATCTGTGGGATATTGTGAAGAGAAAGTTGAGAGACGCAAGACCCAACACTCTGGATGAGCTTAAGGCCGCTATTGAAGCATCCTGGGCCTCCATAACATCTCAGCAGTGTCACAGGCTGATTGCCTCCATGCCACGCCGCATTGAAGCAGTCATTTCTGCCAAAGGATTCCCCACCAAGTATTGAGTGCATAACTGAACATTATTATTTGATGGTTTTTTTGTTTGTTATTAAAAAACACTTTTATTTGATTGGATGGGTGAAATATGCTAATTTATTGAGACAGGTTTTTGGGTTATCAGGAGTTGTATGCCAAAATCATCAGTATTAAAACAATAAAAGACCTGACAAATTTCAGTTGGTGGATAATGAATCTATAATATATGAAAGTTTAATTGTAATCATTACATTATGGTAAATAATGAAATTTAACACTATATGCTAATTTTTTGAGAAGGACCTGTATATAGATATCCAAGGAGAAAAAGGAAAATGCGGCACTCACCCAGGTAGATTGCGAATCAAAGTCCTTTATTCATCGTAACGTAACAACGGACATAGTAAGGAGAGGCGGCTTGGAGAGATCAGCGGTGCGGGGAGAAAGAACAGGACTACGATCGTTTCGCGCTTGTGCGCTTTCACGGGTCCATGGGCACAATTAAAATCATCATTTATTAAGGACTCAGGAGATTTTTTGCGTTTATCATAGAGAGTCTGGAATTTGTCTTATCACATAATGCCTTTAAGTTTGGTGAGAAATGGTTCCTTCAACGCACCGGAACTGCGATGGGGACGCCCGTCGCTTGTGTATTCGCTAATCTATTTTTAGCTGTCTTCGAGGAGAAATATATAACGGCCGTGACAAATCCCTTTCTAAAGTTAATACGATTGTACCTGAGATTCGCGGATGACATTTTTATTGTCTGGGATGGTTCGGAGAATGTGTTTAATTCTTTCGTTTCCCATCTTAATACTATAAATGATGACAATATGCAATTTACCGCCTGTTTTGGGGGAAACGAATTAGAGTTTTTGGACGTGAAAATTCAGATATTAGATGGCATGCTCACTACAAAAGTACATAAAAAATCGTCTGCTACTAATAGTCTTCTTCACTTTAACAGTGCCCACCCATTCCATACCAAAAACAGCATACCCTATAGTCAGATGGTGCGATACAGAAAAATCAATAATAACGAGGAATTATTCGGCCAACAAATTGCAGAGTTAAAGACTAATCTCCTAAACAGAAACTACCCACCAGATATTTTAGCAAAAGCGGAACGTAGGGTGGTGCAATTAACTCAAAACGATTTATTAAAAAGACGCAAAACAACACCAAACGTCTCCCCTAATGAGCAGCACAGGTTCACATTTACGTTTAGCCACAGTCCGATTGACAAAGAGATCTACGCAGCCATCAACAGAAATTGGCACATTTTGCAATCTGACAGAGAATTATCTTCTCTGACCATGAATCGCCCAAGGTTTGGGTATAGGCGTACGAGAAATTTAGGGGATTCACTGATTAAAAATCGTCTCCCCGCAATAGAAAATAATTGGCTCACGAAACATCAACCTATGGGTAATCACAAATGTGGCAACTGTAAATTCCGCCATTTAAGACTTCTGAAAAATCCGATTCGCATAGGCTCAGTTTGTCATACAGTCAGAGACTTAATTACGTGCAAAACTCCATATGTGGTCTATTTCATCCTCTGCCCATGCCAGTTTTATTATATTGGTAAAACAATACGTCCCATGGTCACGAGATTTAGTGAGCACTGCAATTCTATAACGTCCGGGAAGGGTCGCCCGCGCTTTATTAAACATATGCGGGATCACCACAATGCGAATCCAAATGTGTTTACAATTCGCAGGTCTTGAGGTGGTTAAAAATCCGGTAACAGGTGGTGACCGCAAGAAAATTCTATTACAGCGCGAGGCACGTTGGATCATGGAGACCAATGCGCAAGGGCCCATTGGTCTCAATGATAAACTGGACATGACAATATTTTTGTAATATTTTTGTAACATTTTTGTTACATATTTTTGTAGCAATATTGTTGTAATTATCATTGTGCTGGCTCCCTCATGTTATGTGGCTCATAATGCCGATTTGTATCTGTGCTTGTTAATCTTGTTTCTTGCACACAAACCAATGTGTTTTTTTTTAAATCTCACACCTGTTCACATCAAGCTGTCTAGTTCCCTATAAAGGAAATGATGATTTTAATTGTGCCCATGGACCCATGGAAGCGCACAAGCGCGAAACGGCCGTAGTCCTGTTCTTTCTCCCCGCACCGCTGATCTCTCCAAGCCGCCTCTCCTTACTATGTCCGTTGTTACGTTACGATGAATAACGGACTTTGATTCGCAATCTACCTGGGTGAGTGCCGCATTTTTCCTTTTTCTCCTTGGATATTTGTTCACTGCTTTTTATGCTGAGCACCACCCGAACATTGCAGACTATATAAGCGCTATAGGAGTCTTGCAGCGGAATCCTCAGGCTGCGGCTACACCTCCTGCTGCGATAACACCTAGTGCCGTTCATATTTTGTGCTTTTTGAATTATATACATATATATATATATATCTACCTATTCTATGTGTACACATTTATTCTACCTATTCTGCTGTAAGCTGTCAGTGTGATTTTACTGTACACCGCACTGAATTGCCGGCTTTAAAGCTATCTAGCGCTGTATGAAGTAATAATATATATACATATATGTGTCTCCCTGACATATATATATATATATATATATATATATATATATATATATATATATATCTCCTATGTGTACACATTTATTCTACCTATTCTATTGTAAGCTGTCAGTGTGATTTTACTGTACACCGCACTGAATTGCCGGCTTTAAAGCTATCTAGCGCTGTATGAAGTAATAATATATATACATATATGTGTCTCCCTGACATATATATATATATATATATATATATATATATACCTATTCTATGTGTACACATTTATTCTACCTATTCTATTGTAAGCTGTCAGTGTGATTTTACTGTACACCGCACTGAATTACCGGCTTTTCTCTCTAACACCGCTGCGTATTTCTCACAAGTCACACTGCTGGTCCGTGTGTAATCCGTATTTTTCGGGCTTCCATAGACTTTCATTGGCGATTTTTTTTTTTTTGCGCAATACGGTGACAAACGCAGCATGCTGCGATTTTCTACGGCCGTAGAAAGCCGTATAATACTGATCAGTAAAATACGGCAGATAGGAGCAGGGGCATAGAGAATAATTGGGCCGTGTGTAATGTGTGTTTTACGGACGTATTTAATGCGCTCATATGTCCGTAAAACTCGTAAGTGTGACGCCGGCCTAAGAGTCTATTGCAGCAGATGGCGCAGCAAGCAGAGGTGGGAAGTTATACCTGTGTGAAGAGAGAAGATAGATGTTAGTTCTTTGCCATGGAATAACTGCTGTATCACGGCGCTTATCTTCTGTGACACTTTGATTCTGGGACGCTTGCGTGCACCCCCACCTGCGTGCACCCCTAAGGATGGATCTAAATTTAAGTTAAACCAACTTTAGTTTGTTAAATTTAAACCAACTTTAAGTTAAACCATCATGCAAAAAAATGGAGCTGCTGAAAGCTTCCATCCTGCAAGAGTCACCTAGATAGAGATGATCTTCCTAATATTGGACAGAAAATATGCCCCCCCCAAAAAGGTTTTACTGATTTTTTAATGTTGCCCCCACTTCTATTTTACAATTGATATAAGTTTATAAGGCTTGTTTTGGGGGCAGTTAACAGTACAGTATTTTCTTGTGCATAAGATTTTGTGATTTCTTTTCATTCTATTTTTTAGGAATGATTGCACAACAGGAATGTTTTACTTACAAACATCCACATGAGAGATGAGAAACGTGATCATTGTGTGTGGATGCCACCAGTGTGGACACCATCATTGTGAATGCCACCATTGTGGATGCCATCAGTGTGGACGCTATCATTGTGAATGCCACCATTGTGGACACCATCAGTGTGGATGCTATCATTGTGGATGCCATCAGTGTGGACACCATCATTGTGAATGGCATCAGTGTGGACGCCATCAGTGTGGACGCCATCAGTGTGGACGCTATCATTGTGAATGGCATCATTGTGGACACCATCAGTGTGGATGCTATCATTGTGGATGCCATCAGTGTGGACACCATCATTGTGAATGGCATCAGTGTGGACACCATCATTGTGAATGCCACCATTGTGGACGCCATCAGTGTGGACGCCATCATTGTGAACGCTGCCATTGTGGACGCCATCATTGTGAATGCCACCATTGTGGATGCCACCAGTGTGGACACCATCATTGTGAATGCCACCATTGTGGACGCCATCAGTGTGGACGCCATCATTGTGAATGCTGCCATTGTGGACGCCATCATTGTGAATGCCACCATTGTGGATGCCATCAGTGTGGACACCATCATTGTGAATGCCACCATTGTGGATGCCATCAGTGTGGACACCATCATTGTGAATGCCACCATTGTGGATGCCATCAGTGTGGACGTCATCATTGTGAATACCATCAGTGTGGACGCCATCATTGTGAATGCCACCATTGTGAATGCCACCAGTGTGGACGCCATCAGTGTGGACGCCATCTGTGTGGATGCCACCATTGTGAATGCCGCCATTGTGGACGCCATCATTGTGAATGCCACCATTGTGGATGCCATCAGTGTGGACACCATCATTGTGAATGCCACCATTGTGGATGCCATCAGTGTGGACACCATCATTGTGAATGCCACCATTGTGGATGCCATCAGTGTGGACGTTATCATTGTGAATGCCATCAGTGTGGACGCCATCATTGTGAATGCCACCATTGTGAATGCCACCAGTGTGGACGCCATCAGTGTGGACGCCATCAGTGTGGACGCCACCATTGTGAATGCCGCCATTGTGGACGCCATCATTGTGAATGCCACCATTGTGGATGCCATCAGTGTGGACGCCATCAGTGTGGACGCCATCAGTGCATCCGAGGGTGAGTATATACCTAATAAAAATATACTCGCCCTCGGACGCGCCCTGCTTCTTTCCGGCAGCCTTCCTTCCTAAGAATCAGCGCTTGAAGGACCTTCGGTGACGTCGCGGCTTGTGATTGGTCGCGTGAGCGGTCACATGGGCGGTCGCGCGACCAATCACAAGCCGCGACGTCATCTAAGGTCCTTCACGCGCTGATTCGAAGGAAGAAAGGCTGCCGGTTAGTACCAGGGCGCGTCAGAGGGTGAGTATAGCAATATTTTTTTATTTTAATTATTTATTTTACGCTTAAATATGGATTCCGATACCGATTTCCGATATTGCAAACATATCGGAACTCGGTATCGGAATTCCGATACCAGATTCAGAAGATCGTCGACCTCATGGCCGACCCCACACAGGGGTCGGGTCAGGTTTCATGAAACCTGACTTTGCCAAAAGTCGGCGACTTCTGAAAATGGCCGACCCGTTTCGCTCAACCCTAGTGGGCACTACCTGACATACATGAATATCAAAGGTAGTGAAGTGTCACAGAACTCTAAGCTATGTTCACACTATTAGTGGTTGATGAAAAAAAAAAGCAGAAAAAAAAAAACTGCAAAAAATGCATATATAAGTTTTTGCTGCATTTTTTGAGCCAAAACCTCGTGAAGTCGAATCAGATTTTTTTTCTTTTTTTTGCACTAAACTTTATTGGAATGCACAAGGCACAAATGTAGCTCGTCAAAAATGTAACAAAAAATGCAACAAAAACCAATCAGAACCTGCTTTTTGAGGCAAGTTTTTTAATGCCGAGACAGCAGGTTTTGCTGCAGAAAAAAAAAAATGCTGAACAAAACATCTAGTGTGAACATAGCCTTATAGGCATCTTAGTAGGAGTGATCAGAATGGCCGGGCATAGCTGCACTGCTCCAGGACTGTGAATAGATGCCGGCTCCGGGACCTCGGGTGCCACTCCATGTATATTTCAAGAGGGTAGCTCCAAATGCAAGCATGAGGAAGAAGTGGTGCAGGCACTCACTGTCCCATATACCGGTATGTCCTTTATTTGGCCGCATCGTGCCGGTGTGCGCTTCTGGGGGACTCGTAGAAGCGCACACCGGCGTGAAACGGCCGTCATCTGTGGCGTCTCCTCTTCACACTTCCTTGATGTTTTTATGTGATTTCCAAATAAAGAGCATAAATGGGACGTTGAGTGTCTGCACCACTTCTTCCTCATATTTGCATTTGGAGTTACATGCGTCTTAAGGCTCATTCAGACGTCACTGTTTTTCACAGATCGTTCTCGTATTTCTGACAGTCTATGGGCAGTTTACATGACCAATGTATTTCCTCTGACTGAGTGATCAACATAAAAGAGATTTGACCATTTTTCACAGACTGGTAGGAGAAGCTGGAGAAACCTCCATAAGTTCTCTGTTCTGATGACTCTGATAAAAAGAAAACACTGATGAAGATGCAAGCGTTCGAGAATGAGAAAATCACTGTTGTCTGAGTGAGTTCTAAGGAAGGGAATCCTTTTTAAGCTAAATGGAGAACTTAAACCAAACATAATGTGGTCTTCTCCAGGTCTGGTGACCATGGATTAGATGTTCTATGAAAAAGTCCGGGGAGTCTACCTGCACATTGGTTACTCACCATGGTCCAGAGAGACTACCTGCACATTGGTTACTCACCATGGCCCAGGGAGTCTACCTGCACATTGGTTACTCACCATGGTCCAGGGAGTCTACCTGCACATTGGTTACTCACCATGGTCCAGGGAGTCTACCTGCACATTGGTTACTCACCATGGTCCAGGGAGTCTACCTGCACATTGGTTAATCACCATGGTCCAGGGAGTTTACCTGCACATTGGCTACTCACCATGGTCCAGGGAGTCTACCTGTACATTGGTTACTCACCATGGTCCAGAGAGACTACCTGCACATTGGTTACTCACCATGGTCCAGGGAGTCTACCTGCACATTGGTTACTCACCATGGCCCAGGGAGTCTACCTGCACATTGGTTAATCACCATGGTCCAGGGAGTCTACCTGCACATTGGTTAATCACCATGGTCCAGGGAGTCTACCTGCACATTGGTTACTCACCATGGTCCAGGGAGTCTACCTGCACATTGGTTAATCACCATGGTCCAGGGAGTCTACCTGCACATTGGATACTCACCATGGTCCAGGGAGTTTACCTGCACATTGGCTACTCACCATGGTCCAGGGAGTCTACCTGTACATTGGTTACTCACCATGGTCCAGAGAGACTACCTGCACATTGGTTACTCACCATGGTCCAGGGAGTCTACCTGCACATTGGTTACTCACCATGGCCCAGGGAGTCTACCTGCACATTGGTTAATCACCATGGTCCAGGGAGTCTACCTGTACAATGGTTACTCACCATGGTCCAGGGAGCCTACCTGTACGTTGGTTACTCACCATGGTCCAGGGAGTCTACCTGCACATTGGTTACTCACCATGGTCCAGGGAGTCTACCTGCACATTGGTTACTCACCATGGCCCAGGGAGTCTACCTGCACATTGGTTAATCACCATGGTCCAGGGAGTCTACCTGTACAATGGTTACTCACCATGGTCCAGGGAGTCTACCTGCACATTGGTTAATCATCATGGTCCAGGGAGTCTACCTGTACATTGGCTACTCACCGTGGTCCAGGGAGCCTACCTGTACGTTGGTTACTCACCATGGTCCAGGGAGTCTACTTGCAGTTTGGTTACTCACCACGTGTACTTCCCTCATATGTGCCATGTTTCACTACTGTGGGGTCCGAGTCGTACTCCAGTACTACTGAAGAGCTCAGGTAGCTGAAGGTGAGCAACAAGACGAGGCTGGTTACAGGAGACATGGAAGAAAGCTGGAGACATTGAAGAGACATTTGTTAGGTGTCTGGTATGTATACACTGTACCAATCAGAAAAGTAAGTAACAAAGGAAGAACATGGCAGAACCTGTTGTCTCAAGTTTTCACAATGTTCTGTGTCATGGACGTACATAATTGTAACATCTATAAGCTATTTCATAGTCGATAGTGAAAATTGAAGCAAGGTTATGAACTTATGACTAGAGATGAGCGAATTTGATCAGAAAACAATCGCCAAACAAATTCGGCATGAATATGGCAGATTCAGATTCGTGATGGGAAACCCGAGTAAAAATTTTATAAAATTGGTAAAAATCGGTAACATTCGGTAAAAGTGCATGACAATATTTGCATTGCCACAAAAATATTTTCAGCACTTTAGCAGCGATAATGGTGGTGTATCATGAGCGTTTGGCATGTGTTTGATGAGGGGAGGGGGGTTGCAGAGCTCAGAGACGCCGCGTTCTTGGAAACACAGCAGTCATTTTTTTCCACGCAGAGAGATAGAGAAAACATGAAGTTAGATCTAGGCAGAATAGGGAAAACCTGAGGTAAAATGTAGGCAGAATAGGGAATACAGGGGTTTGGTTGGGAAAAAAAAATCAACGCAGGTAAAACAAAGAAAGTCGTTACCAATAAAGTCACTTATCCATCCGGCATCTTCCTGACAGGAACGGTTCCAGAATAGATAATGACGCCAACAGCCGTTGACGCAACGTGGATCCGGTGTGGTCCTGAAGAAAGCGATGATCCATTCCCAGCTGGCAACTTTTAGTCTTTGAAACGTCCTGTGGAGTCTACAGTAAAGAGACTTCGGTGGCCGGCAAGGTATATGCCAAAGTCCTGTCAGAATTAGGCGAGGCTCGACGAATATGCACTGGGGATTCATGAAACAGCATGACCAGGTCACAGTCTTACTGACTGTTACAGAGCGATTGGCACCTCGATGTCCGGGTGCTGACCTGCACACGACGGGCTTCTCGTCAGAATCTCTGCCGTCTGTCTCTCTCACGGCCGGGCGTGCGCCTTAGCTGCTAGCTGCCCTGAAGCAGGAGCTCTCACTCTCTCCACTGGCACGGCTCTCTCTCCTGGCAACTGGGGCTCCTTCTATATGGCCCGTCGCCATACCGGTACCCTCTGGTGGAGGAAGCAGCGTGTGCCGCTCACCGCTCTGTGCACTCCTCTCTGTGCTGCCCTCTGCACTCCAATCCGCCGGCACCAGGCTCTCCGGCTTCACGCGCCTTTTCCTCCTCCCCTTCTGACGCTGTGCACCCTTTTTTGGTTCTCCCCTCCACCCTGGGACAGCAGGAAACTGCATCTCACTAGGGCTTCCCCCAGGCTGCAGGGGAAGGTCCGGCTCTCGCAAGCTTCCCCCCGGAAACAGAGGATGCAGCCCTTTTAGTTCTGGACCCAGCATACAGGTACCCATCATCTTGTCGACCTCCTTACATTTGCACAGTGTGGCTAGCCAATCAGGATGCAGGAAACACCCACAATGTCCTGACACCACAGCTTGTGTCATTGGCTGCGGAATTCACATGTTCCTCTTCATATAAATATCTGACATATGATTTTAGAGCCATTTTGACACCAATACAGCACAGTGATGCTGCTCCTGACGCTGCCACTGTTTGCATCAATATTTCAGCTATTTAGTTAGGTGGTCGTATATCAGTCAGATAGTGAAGCTCGATAGTGTCCAGTGTGGCTGGAAAATTTACCTTCCAGATTTTTTATTTTTTTTGGAGGGGACATTACTAAGGTTCTCAGACAAAGCCAGCAGGCAAATGGCCCACAAGTGTGTTGTGCACTGCTTTTATTGTGCTCCATGCACGAGTATAGCATATTAAATAATATGTTTTCAATAGCTAAATGTGAAAAAGCCTGCTGTATCCCACCTTGTCATTTATTGCTGTGGTGATATAAAACTGTCTTCAGACCTAAGGCACATTGCAGAAAAAAATGAATTTTTTCTGTTCCTGAATGTGAAACAACCCGCTGTATCACACATTGTCTTGTTGTGGCGGTGATATGAAGCTGTCTGCAGACCTAAAGCCCATTAAAAAAATATCATTTTTCCGATAAATAATAATAATTTTATTTATATAGCGCCAACACATTCCGCAGCGCTTTACAATTTATAGAGGGGACTTGTACAGACAATAGACATTACAGCATAACAATAAACACAGTTCAAAACAGATACCAAGAGGAATGAGGGCCCTGCTGCTCGCAAGCTACAAACTATAGGAAAAGGGGAGACACGAGAGGTGGATGGTAACAATTGCTTTAGTTATTCGGACCGGCCATAGTGTAAGGCTCGGGTGTTCATGTAAAGCTGCATGAACCGGTTATCAGCCTAAGTATGTAGCAGTACAGACACAGAGGGCTATTAACTGCATAAAGTGTATGAGAACATGATGCGAGGAACCTGATTATGTTTTTTTTTTTTTTAATGGGCCACACAGGGATAGTTAGGTTAATGCATTGAGGCAGTAGGCCAATCTGAACAAATATGTTTTTAGGGCACGCTTAAAACTGTGTGGATTGGGGATTAATCGTATTAACCTGGGTAGTGCATTCCAAAGAATCGGCGCAGCACGTGTAAAGTCTTGGAGACAGGAGTGGGAGGTTCTGATTATTGAGGATGCTAACCTGAGGTCATAAGCGGAGCGGAGGGCACGGGTAGGGTGGTAGACTGAGACCAGAGAGGAGATGTAGGGTGGTGCTGAGCCATGGAGTGCTTTGTGGATGAGGGTAATAGTTTTTTACTGGATTCTGGAGTGGATGGGTAGCCAGTGTAATGACTGGCACAAGGTAGAGGCATCGGTGTAACGGTTGGTGAGGAATATGATCCTGGCAGCAGCATTCAGGACAGATTGGAGCGGGGAGAGTTTGGTGTGTGATACAGTCTGCTATATCCAACCTTTTCATTTAGTTCCGTTGAAATTATTCTATGTGCAGAGATGTTGCACATTAAATCTTTTTTTTGTTGTTTTTTTACAAACGTGACACAGCAGCTGAGATCTGAGTTTGAAGTTGTTTTGAGCCTTTCTTCTAGATTATGTGAGTCTTTGGCATCCAATATCTCACTCGTATCTTTTAAGGTATGTTTATATGTTCCGTAAAGACAGTGCTTTGGACGCAGCAGATACACGCTCCGTCCAAAGTGCTGCCGGCTTTTGTACGCGTGTACCTGCACACCACCACACCGGTGACCTACAGACAATCATAAAGTTGACCTACAGATCACCACACAAATTACCTACAGACCACCACACAGATGACCTCAGACCACCATAAAGATGATGTGTAGACCAGCATACAGATGACCTACAGACCACCACACCAGTGACCTACAGACCACCACAAAAATCACCTACAGATGACCTACAGATCACCATACAGGTGACCTACAAAGCAAACAGATAATGTGTAGACCAGCATACAGATGACCTACAGACCACCACACCGGTGACCTACAGACCATTATACAGTTGACCTACAGACCACCACACAAATCACCTACAGATCACCATACAGGTGACCTACAGACCAAACAGATAATATGTAGACCAGCATACAGATGATCTACAGACAACCATACAGATGACCTACAGACCATTATACAGTTGACCTACAAACCACCACACAAATCACCTACAGATCACCATACAGATAATGTGTAGACCAGCATACAGATGACCTACAGACCACCACATCCGTGACCTACAGACCACCACACAGATAATGTGTAGACCAGCATACAGATGACCTACAGACTGCTATACAGATGACCTACAGACCACCAAACAGAAAATGTGTTGACCAGCATACAGATGATCTACAGACCACCATACAGACAACCTACAGACCGCAATACAGTTGATCTACAGACCACCACACAGATCACCTACAGACCTCTGTCCAGATTTTGTTTGTTTGTATGTACCCAGCCTTAATGTTACATCTAGGATCTTGTTCACACCACAGAAGTTGACGGCTCCTAAATCTCCAATCTGTCAGTGCTTTGATGGATTTTCATGGGGTTAAATCCACTGCCTCTCCCCGACAAATCCACAGCTAATTCAGGTATTGTAGTCCTGCAAATATATTTGCGACAGAATCTGCACCAAGTTCTTTCCTCGAGTCTGAACAGAGTCGCCACTCTGCTAGGGCTGAAAACTGCAGGAGGCTTACCATCGGTGCCTTCATCCTTAGCTTGTGTTCACACATTGCAGAATAGTTGTGGTGTAAAACAAATGACCAGATGAAGGAATGAGAGGTGAACAAGTGAGAAAAAAGCCATGTGCTGGGGTTATGGGGGTCCCAATCAGCCATGACTAGATTAAGGGCTCATACTCACCTGCGAGAAACTCGGATGAGTCTCGCATGTTAATGCCGGCACTGCACCCGGCACTTAGATCGGAGCGTTCAGCTGGCGGCAGCACCGGGTGTTGACGTGCGAGACTCATCCGAGTTTCTCGCAGGTGAGTATGAGCCTTTACACAGAGACTTTCCTTATGGCCTCATTCACTCAGCAGTGATTCTTCTCAAAAAACAGTATAATGTCCATCAGCGTTCGGTCCGTGTGTCGGATTTTACCATCAGTGATTTTATCTTGAGAAACCTGAGTGCTTCTTCTCACCATCATAATAATACCGAGAATTCAGTCAGAAAAGGACATTTCTAGGATTTCCTCACAGACATCAGAGTTCTGCAAAAATCCCAGACATGTGGACATCTACTATAGCGGGTACGTCTCCCACCCGCGAAGCCATGGAGAGACCAAGTACGACCTCTGCTGGGGGTTTGTATGTTCTCCTGTGTTTCGTGGGTTTCCTCTGGTTCTCCCACACTCCAAAGACTGATAGGGAACCTAGATTGTGAGCCACAATAGGGACAGTGATGATGATGTCGGGAAAGCGCGGTGAAAATAACGGTGCTATATGGTTACGTTGACAAGTTGCGTTTTTGTTCTTTTTTCTGCTAATTTTCTGCTGCGTTTTCCAGAACCAGCAAAGTCTATGAGACTTCAGAAATCTCACGCACGTCTTGGGGTTTATTCCGGACGGATCTGTCAAACTGCTGCGTTTTTTAAATCTGCCGCATCACTTCTTTCACCAATAGAAAGTAATCGATAAGTGGAAAAGCACAGGAGAAACGCAGGCATCAGGTTTTGCTGCATTTTTGGTGAGAAAACCTTAAGGAAGTTGCATCATGATTTTTAAGGGTGCACTAAACTTTGTCAGAGTTCACAAGAGACAATAAAAATGCAGGAAAACTTGTTTATAGCAGCGTATTTACCGCCAAGACAGCAGGAAAAAAAGTAGCAAAAACGCAACGTGTGAACAAAGCCTATAAGTGAGTAAAAGAAATAGACCGCATGAAAAATGCATGCGTGAATGAGGCCTGATTCCTCCATGCCCACCCATATATTCTCATATATACTCATACTATGTGCACAGGTATATACACACACCGCATAGTATACCTGTAACGGGGTCTGTCGTGCTGGGGTACCTCTTTTAGTACCACCCCGTGTTTCAGGAGCTCCACTCTGCTTTGGCTGGAGTCTGAATGAAGGACGCTGGCTGGAATTGCTTGATTACATGGGCGCATATAAAAGATCACTGCTTCTCCACATATTTCCAGTCTGACAACACTTTACTCACAGGACACAGAATATATCACACAGATACAGAGGGCAGGCCAATAGAAAAGCGGCAGGCCAGACATACATTAGAATAGCCGCAGGGGGCCGGAGCCTGCCGATATTTACTGTGGGAATTACAAAGGTGGGGGGCGGACAAAAGGGGAATATCGTGTCCCCTCTGCCCAGGGGCGCAGCCTGTGGGCTGATGATTAGGGACATGCGTCTCACATGGAACCTATTATACATACATATAACTGCACAACATATTCTGAGTGCTGAGTGGTTCCGTAACATGTAACACGGCTCCCCTTTTCAGCGACGCGATCGGCATTCACAGTCTGATCCTTAACGGATCGGTTTGGGGATGACTGAAGTTTATGGGGTTGGTACAAGTTTCGTTTGTCGACTTAGTCCATCGGCGTTACCGTTTTGTTTTCCGGGTCTGTAGTGGATGGTGAAGTCCAGAGGTTGTAGGGCTAAACTCCACCGCAGCAATCTGGCGTTGTCTCCGGAGACCCGATTAAACTAGACTAGGGGATTATGGTCCGTTAGGAAGGAAAACTGTCGTCCATACAAATATGGTTGTAACTTTTTGAGTGCCCATACTACTGCCAGGCACTCCTTCTCGATGGCCACATACCTTCATGGGGCAGTAGTTTCCGACTCAGGTAAGCTACCGGGTGTTCTTGGCTGTCCGGCCCGACTTGGCTTAGTACTGCCCCCAATTCAAACATAGAAGCGTCTGTGTGAACCAGGAAACATTTAGTTGGATCGGGTGTGGCCAATACAGGGGTATTGGTGAGGGCGTCCTTTAGCTGGCGGAAGGCTTCCTCACACTCTGGGGTCCAGGTTACCTGGCGGGGTTGGTTCTTACGGGTCAGATCAGTGAGGGGCTTGGATACGCTGCTGTAATTGGGGATGAATTTCCTGTAATACCCGGCTGTCCCAAGAAACGCCATGACCTGGGTTTTAGTGCGTGGGGTGGGCCATTTGGCTATGGCCTCAATCTTGGCTGGTTCTGGTCGCTGTTTCCCACTTCCTACCCAATGCCCTAAATACTGAACCTCTGCTTTGCCCACGTGACACTTGTTTGGGTTCAGGGTTATTTTTGAGGGTATATCTATGGTATTATACATTATTACGCTGCCATATAGAGCTGCACTCATAATCAAACTCTTTTTTTCTTTTTCTTTTTTATATTTATTTTTTCATTTTTTTGTGTTTTTTTTCACGGGTATCGGAGGTGTATTTGGGACATTATCTTTTGTCTATCCTTACTGTAGGGATTGTAAGAGACCCTAGGGTCAGCCGCCGAGGAGTGGGGGCGCCTACCGCAGAAAATTAGGGTGTCTACCTCCACTGTCAAGCAGTTATCAGTATAGGATTGTGCATTAGGGCTCACCAGTTTTCCTGTATTGCAGGTTCAGCTAGGGATTGAAAAGGGTGAGCCGTCGAGGAGTGGGGGCGCCTACCGCGGTAAAATAGGGTGCCAACCTCCACTGATAGGCAGGATTCATGGTAGTCCGTTATAGGGTTCTCTAGGTACATTATATAATTTTTTATTGTATTGGAAAAAATAGAGTCTTTTTAATTGTTGTGATTAAAAGTTATTTTTTAGGGATCCTTGTTTTTTCTGGTTTGGTCTTCTAAATCCTCCAACAAGCTGACCTCAACAAGGCCATCCCCGACTCCCCAGTTCAGGTGAATCCTGGCAGTGGGCAGTCGATGTATGGCTCCCCCTGCTACACGGACTGCCACTGTCCCGTCCGTCTTCTCTTGGTCCCGGACGAGATGAGGCTTCACCAGGGTCAAAGTTGCCCCGGAATTTCTTAGTCCCTGCATAAGTTTCCCATTAACCCACACGACCTGTCGATGCTGTTGTCGATTATCTGTCCGGGCTGCCTGCACGGGGTCTACTTCATGCAGCACTTCCTCCATCTCTTCCACCCCCTGGTTAGTCGTAGCCCGTAATGCTGGGTCAGCTTCGCCTTGGTAGCAGTATACAGCGGCCCGGTGAGATGGTAGCTGTTCCCGCCTTTGGCCACTGGGTATGCTGAGCTGGTTGGGACATTGTCTTTGGAGGTGGCCCAGCTGACGGCAGGTGTGGCATCGCGCCCCAGGGGGACTGTGGTAGGCCGGGTTTTTAGCTGGTCTCCCTATAATCTTCTGTGGTTTGGGGGCCTCCAGGTCCATGGGCGGACCCCTAGAGACCATCTTTGATCCGGACAGCTGAGGGCTCCTGGCATCATGATGTTCATCGGCCAGGCGAGTGGCCTCCTAAAGAGTCGTTGGCCGCCTGTCCCGAAGCCATTCCTGTGTCTCGGGGTTTAGTCCATTAAAGAATCGTTCTAACAAGAAGAGCTGGAGGACGTCCTCCTTAGTGGTTGCTTGGCTCCCTTGTACCCACTGTAGTAGTGACCGCTGTAATTTACAGGCCCATTCAGCGTGGGTATCGGTTACTCGTTTTATAAGTCCGCGGAACTTTTGGCGGTATGCCTCTGGTGTCAGCGCATACCGGGCAAAGATCACTTCTTTGATCCGCTCATAGTCCATACAGTCCTCATCAGGTACCGTGCGATAGGCGTCCGCTGCCCGGCCTGTCAGCTTGCTGGCCAGAATCTGAACCCGTTCCTCCGGCTTCACTTGATGAAGGGCACACTGCCGCTCAAAGTCCTGCAGAAAACCATCAATGTCTTCCTCTGCCTCCCCCAACTGTCGGAAGGCATTATACTGGATCTTTTTGTGGCTTACTGTTGAAGGTACCTGGGCGGAGGCCAGAGCTCCCCCTGCTCGCTGACTCTCCATCTTGGCCAGCTCCACTTTTGTCCGCTCTGCCATTTCCATCTTGACTAGCTCTATCCCGGTCCGCTCGGCCATCTCTTCCTTCAGATCAGTACGCACATCAGCCATCACCTCTCGTATGATCTCTACTGCAGGGTTTGGGCCATAGAACGCCAGTCTGTTCTTTACCTCCCTCTGGAATTCAGTCTCCTCCATGTTCATATTGGGGGGCGTTGCACTGTCGTGTTCCATGACGGCTGCTATCAAATCCGCTTTTGTTTTGTTGCTGGCGATTAACCCTCGAGCTTCCACTAGATCTTTTAATATAGTCCTCTTTAACTTCTGGTAGTTGTTTTCCATTCATTCCTTTCCTCCTGTAGACTGGGTATCACATCCCGCTGTCTGCCACCAGTGTAACGGGGTCTTTCGTGCTGGAGTACCTCTTTCAGTACCACCCCGTGTTTCAGGAGGTCCACTCTGCTTTGGCTGCAGTCGGAATGAAGGACGCTGGCTGGAATTCCTGGATTACATGGGCGCATATAAAAGATCACTGCGTCTCCACATATTTCCAGTATGACCAGGGCCGTATTTAGAGTTTCTGCTGCCCTAGGCACTTTTAGTGCTGCCTCCCCCATTGGTAAGTATGACACTATCCGCAGTGACTTTGGCAAGAATCGCTGATGTGAAAGTCGCCTTTTGCAGCAGATCGGGCAGTTTTTCTGCATCTGCCGCGTAACGGATCACTTACGGCAACACTGTGTTTGGTTTCATTCATTCCCTATGGGATTTGCGGTACTTGCTGTGATCTGGGAAATGCGGTACCATACCCCCAACTTTTGAAGAAGGGAAAAAGGTGTAAAGGTTGCGGCGTACGTAGTGCACCGCGGCAAATTTTGGGCCACGCCTCTGACCACACCCATTTCACAACTAATCACACCCATATCCAAGTCCCAACCACACCCATTCAGCACTGCTGATCACACTGTTTCATATACAATAATTAAAACCAAAAAAATATGGCCACGCAGTGCTCCATACTGTATAATGGCTACGCAGTGCTCCACATACTGTATAATGGCCCTACATGATGCTCCATCCTGTATAATGGCCACACAGTGCTCCATACTGTATAACGGCCACACAGTGCTCCATACTGTATAATGACCTCACATGATGCTCAATACTGTATAATGACCGCACATGATGCTCAATACTGTATAATGACCGCACATGATGCTCCATACTGTATAATGGCCACACAGTGCTCCATACTGTATAATGACCTCACATGATGCTCAATACTGTATAATGGCCACACATGATGCTCAATACTGTATAATGACCGCACATGATGCTCCATACTGTATAATGACCGCACATGATGCTCAATACTGTATAATGACCACACATGATGCTCCATACTGTATAATGGCCGCACATGATGCTCAATACTGTATAATGACCGCACATGATGCTCCATACTGTATAATGGCCGCACATGATGCTCCATACTGTATAATGGCCGCACATGATGCTCCATACTGTATAATGGCCACACATGATGCTCCATACTGTATAATGACCGCACATGATGCTCCATACTGTATAATGGCCATACATGATGCTCCATACTTTATAATGGCCCCACATGATGCTCAATACTGTATAATGGCCGCACATGATGCTCCATACTGTACAATGAACACACATGATGCTCAATACTGTATAATGACCGCACATGATGCTCAATATTGTATAATGACCTCACATGATGCTCCATACTGTATAATGGCCATACATGATGCTCCATACTTTATAATGGCCCCACATGATGCTCCATACTGTATAATGGCCATACATGATGCTCCATACTTTACAATGGCCCCACATGATGCTCCATACTGTATAATGACCGCACATGATGCTCCACACTGTATAATGGCCCCACATGATGCTCAATACTGTATAATGACCGCACATGATGCTCCATACTGTATAATGACCCCACATGATGCTCCATACTGTATAATGGCCGCACATGATGCTCCATACTGTATAATGACCGCACATGATGCTCCATACTTTATAATGACCACACATGATGCTCAATACTGTATAATGGCCGCACATGATGCTCCATACTGTATAATGGCCACACATGATGCTCCATACTGTATAATGGCCACACATGATGCTCCATACTGTATAATGACCCCACATGATGCTCCATACTGTATAATGACCGCACATGATGCTCAATACTGTATAATGGCCGCACATGATGCTCCATACTGTATAATGGCCACACATGATGCTCCATACTGTATAATGGCCACACATGATGCTCCATACTGTATAATGGCCACACATGATGCTCCATACTGTATAATGACCCCACATGATGCTCCATACTGTATAATGGCCGCACATGATGCTCCATACTGTATAATGACCGCACATGATGCTCAATACTGTATAATGGCCGCACATGATGCTCCATACTGTATAATGGCCACACATGATGCTCCATACTGTATAATGGCCCCACATGATGCTCCATATTGTATAATGGCCATGGCTCATATCCCCCTCCCCTCCTCCTGTATGCATGGCTCATAATTCCCCCCCCTCCCTATGCATGGCTGATGGCTCATAATTCCCCCCCCCTCCCTCCCTATGCATGGCTGATGGCTCATAATTCCCCCCCTCCCTCCCTATGCATGGCTGATGGTGCTCATAATTCCCCCCCCCTCCCTGTGCATGGCTGATGGCGCTCATAATTCCCCCTCCCTCCCTCCCTATGCATGGCTGATTGTTAAATATTAATTATTCTTATTTTTATTCTGTACTGAGCACATGGTTTCTTGCTGACACTATGAAAAGCTATTTCTGTGTATGTAGCTCAGAGTATAAGTTAACTCCATATACAGAGGACACGTGATCTGTAGAAACCATATAAATAATGTATCTAAGGAGGGTGGGGGGCTTTTTGTCACGTGGGACGGTCACCTGCCTTCCTTCACCATCATTCTCCATGGACATGAGACAAGACACGAGGAACAGCAGCTGTTAGCTACTCCATGCCATGATGACTTCAGACTTTCACACAGACAGATGACTTCTACCATTCAGGACCCTGGAAAGATGAGTAACAGGAGAAGCGCTGATATCTACACATGGACACTCTGTTTGTAATTGTTTCATCTACCTTTAATGTTTTTGCTGCGATGGTGGATAACTCAATAAACCACTATACTTTCGTCAGAATATCATGACATTTTTCTTTTAAGAATAACGCACCTGGTTAAGTCTTGATTAGATATTTTTGCGCAATAACGATTTTTAACATTTGGCCTAGCCAGCCAGTTTTGATTTTTTGTGCTATTTTTGCGTGAATTTCCTTCTTCTTGCACACGGGGGAAGACAGAAGAGTTCCGCTAGATTGTGCAAGTATTCAGGAATTCCACTTCAAGTCACAAAGATCTCACAAGAACCTACGAATTACGAAGACTTTAACAGGTGTCAGACGGATTGACAGCAAGCACTGGTAGTGCTGAAGATAGATGTGCTAAAAATAGCCGTGCTGAAGTCCGGAGCCCAGCGTTGTAAAAGCAAAGGGACTACAAGCTGAGATTTCAAGGTAAGACAAATGGATTTGATAAATTCATATTCTAAATCAAGTCAGATAGAATTTGTAAGTTTGTACGGATCTAGCTTAGAAATATTTTGGTCTAATTTATTTGCAGAATGCAGAACTGCGAATTTGAATTTAGATTCTAAGCTAATGTTTAGGAAAAAAAGAAAAAGAGCAACTTAAAAATATTTTACATATGGTTTATGTATTTAACGAGTTTGTGACAGAGAAGTCCAAAAAAGACAGTGTAGAAAGAATTTCTAAGGAAACGAATGATGTTCCCAAGATTGACTGTAATGAGAAGAGTGAGAAAGATGTGACGCACGTATCTGTGATGACGATGACCACCCAAAGTGACATTGACTTTGTGACACAAGATGAAAAACAAGATGGAGGAAGTGAAGGAGACATGACAATTGACAAAGATGATCTACGAGGGACAGATGTACAAGGGCCACTAAAAATAGACGACTCAGAGGCCCAACTCCAACCTAAATCTAGGAAAATCCTGCTAAAATTATGCAAAATCATTCCTGCATATGATGACAAAATCCATGTGTGCAGAAATTCAGAGATATTTGAGAGTTTTGCTGATAAGTTTGATTTGACTAATGTGCAGAGAAATAATTTGTTTAAAATTTGGCTTCCGGTAATCTTCTCCAGAAGACTCTCACTAAAAATGTAGACTGATGAGTTCCACGAAAAGATGACTGATGTAGAAAGATTAAGAATTTTGATTTTCTGTGGATTGAAAGAAAATTATCCAGATCTTGATATTCTTCTAAAATTGAAGATTGGCCGGGAAGAATGTACTTTTACATTCATGTCCATTTTTGAAAGGATTTATAAATTGGTCTGTACGAATTTGAATCAACAATCCATGATAAATTGTTTTGTAAACAAGTTTAAATTCTTAAATCCTGTATCTCGTGCAATTGCTACACAGAAAAATTCTTTATACGAATGCGCCCAATCCCTAGATTTTTCTAGAAAACACGAGAATCTTGAAAGGAAAACACATTTTACTAAGTTTTTTGAAACCAGTCAGAATTCAATCTTATCAAAAGCCAAAATCAAAATCTTCAAATCTGATCCAAAATCAAATCTATGAAGTACGAAGAAAATTACATATTTGCTATAAACCCTATGAAAAGATTCAGGAGTCTATTAAAGAAATTTATCTGAAAGATTTAAAATCTGAAGGGTCAGATCTGTCTGTAAAGATGGCGGAGACTGACAGACGGAAGCAGGTGAGTATCCCAGGGGGAGCTCAGCTGAACACTCCATTATCACAGCAGCTCTTCAAAGAGTCCATAGGGTTAAAAATGACCTTACTAAATAAAGCATTTAGCTACATTTTGGGATAGGAATTGGCTAAAAATGTAATTATATTATATGATGTTATACAATGTATTATTTATTAATATGTAATTATTTTATTCAATATAATTCTGCAGTTACATATATTAATATAGTATACAGTAAATACTGTAGCATATTTGTATAAGTAGAGATTATATTAACTGTATTTTTATATGTATAGTGAAATAATTAAAATTTACTCCAGTAAAAAAATATTTAGAATTACATTAAATACATTTATTAAATATATACATATGTATAAGATATCTAAATTATTTTGTTTTGAAATAAATATGAAATTAACCTTTATCTTTCATTTTCCCTTAGAATTTTACTTTCAAAGCGAGGATTGAACAAAAAAAATACCTGTTTCATGAATTTATGTCTTATTCACACAGGAAGCTATATTAACACTTAAAAATAAATAATATATCTAACAACCTAAAAATGTGTGTACTACATGTAAATTTTCTTTCTGTAATAATCTAAAACGTGTTTTTTTTTTTCCTCCCACTGCATGGTGCATGGTGTGACATATGTGAGTTAAGAAATATCATATAGTCTTGTTTTTTTAGTTTTAGGAATTTTCCTCAGCTTTACATGCAAATGGATTCCTGTACCGAAATAGCGTTGGAACATTCAACTCGGGTTTCTTGTAAATGGAGGAGTCCTTTCTATAGGTTAAAACATAGTGTTAGATAATATTTGGGGAATATTCAAAGGAATATTAGAATACTAAATTTAATAGATTACAATGCGCATTGATTGATAATTAGGATACAATATTTTGGGTTAATATATGTGTATGTGAAATATACATTGTCAACGTCTATGTGTGTCACCGTCTGAGTGACAGGTAACAGAGAAGTGTATGGGCAGCTGCTGAGTGAACCTAATGCTAAGTGTGTAATGTAAGAGTGACCAGAGCGTGGAATGTGGAATGTGGAATGTGGATGCACAGTTTGACTGAGGCCTCATGATTTATGGTATGTTTGAAAAAAAAAACAAAAAAAACAACAACTTTGTGTTTAATAAATAATAAGATTCAGTTAAATTATTAGAATATTAAGATATATTTAAATATTATTATTCAACATATATTTCTTTAGTGATTATTAGTGAATAAGTACAATAACATTTTCCAAATTATAATTTTTTTCATATTCAGTGTTTTTTTATGGTTACATAGATGAGTACACATCTTCAAACAAATATATGGCACAAGTTGATACTGTTAGGGCAGTGAGAATCTGGAATTGCTTGCCTGAGGAGGTGGTGATGGCGAACTCAGTCGAGGGGTTCAAGAGAGGCCTGGATGTCTTCCTGGAGCAGAACAATATTGTATCATACAATTATTAGGTTCTGTAGAAGGACGTAGATCTGGGTATTTATTATGATGGAATATAGGCTGAACTGGATGGACAAATGTCTTTTTTCGGCCTTACTAACTATGTTACTATGTTACTATGTTACTATGACAGTTATAAAAATAATGATTTTTCACTTGGGTTTTTACAAATTAATTTTTTCATAAAATAATATTTTTTGATATTAAGGGGGAAATGTGTTTTTGATCATGATCACATCATCACATTTCATCAATACCTCTTCTTCACACATTTTAATAAAGAAGAAATATTAATAAGGTATTATTGGGTATAATAACAATACATATTATAAAAGTCATTTTTTCCTCTAATGAAGGGTATTATATGCAAAGCTGCATAATTTCAATATTTTGGTGATCCAAGGTTATGACAACATCTACATGAGGAAAATATTAAGGGAATGTGTTACTGAGACATAATCTCAGCATTTGTCATCAACATATAAAGGCCTTATTTTTATTTTTATTTTTTATTCTCATTTTTATTTTTCATTTTTTTTCCACTTTTCTTTCAATTTTTATTTTTCATTCTTATTTTTCATAAAGGAAAAATCAATATTTAATAGAGTAATGTCTACAAGCATATTGCTTTATCAAATATAGTGATCATATGGTTTCATTATATAAGAAATGTTTCAATTCCAAGTTAAATACAATTCTTTCACTCATTCATTCATTCATATATATATTCTTATTTTGGTTCATGGCTATACATACTTACATATTATTGGTCTACTGAACATAAATTAATAAAGTTTTAATAATAAATATCAGCACTTGTTACATAAAAGACATACTGACATCTATGGGTTCAAAAAGAAATTACACCTATGACATAAAAATGTCCAATCACATGAAGAATATGGTTAATAATATACTATCATTTATTATTATTATTATTATTATTATTATTTTATTTTCCAAATATAAATTCCATTTTAATATCATTTAATAATTATATGGATATTATTGATTGCTATGGTACGCTGTGATATTATAAGTTAGGAAAATTACCAGATTTGGTATAGAATAGGGAATGAAGACTTCAATCAAGATACCGGAGATACGTTAATAAAGACTTTTCATATTTTCAACTGATTCTAAAAAGTTGCAAGAAGAAAAGCCGTTATCCAGAAGTTCCACAAGGTAACAATGCTATGATTTCTGAGTAATAGACTGTGTCAAATGCAATTCATGTCACCACTCACAACTACAGCATCCATCACTGACAACTGAGTACAGTATCAAAGATGAACGGTGTTATCACGTTCCAGTGGTTTCCTATCACCTATAAGACTTCCATGAAAGCTGGTGAACACTCAGGTAATTGTCAGGTAATAACCCTGACATGTGTCCTGTGCACTAGGGACTGGTTATGGTGCTATATTTGGCAAGGAAGAGTCAATGTAACCCTTGCTGTGCTGACCAAAGACGTCACACCTGTTCCAAGACCAGTGCGGACGATATGAGGATTCCAGATGATTTCCAAGGCGAGCCAATGTAAGTCCAGGTCTCTAAAGGTGACACTACACAGATATTAAAGCTACATTTCATCTATGGACTTTGTTTTCTTATCAACATTTGATTTTATGGACTTTGATTGACACATGACACACAGTCTCTACATATCTACATGTTATCATCTATTAGAAAAGACTTATAATAAAGATTGTTTAAAAGAATCAAGAAGACATCAATATGAAGACCAGATGACATCAGACCTGAGATGCTTCAAGTAGATATAGGGAAGTATATATATATATATTTTATATGAATATTAGTCACGGCCTACCATAACATGAAGTTACATATCATTATATTATTGAGAACATATAACAATATTATTATTGATGTTATTTATTACATCATTTTGCCAAAGAAGAAAGAAGATTTTATTAATATTTTAATTTGAGGGTTCCAATCAATGTCTGTCACCCTCAAAAGGGGGAATTGTTAAATATTAATTATTCTTATTTTTATTCTGTACTGAGCACATTGCTTCTTGCTGACACTATGAAAAGCTATTTCTGTGTATGTAGCTCAGAGTATAAGTTAACTCCATATACAGAAGACACGTGATCTGTAGAAACCATATAAATAACGTCTCTAAGGAGGGTGGGGGGCTTTTTGTCACGTGGGACGGTCACCTCCCTTCCTTCACCATCATTCTCCATGGACATGAGACAAGACACGAGGAACAACAGCTGTTAGCTACTCCATGCCATGATGACTTCAGACTTTCACACAGACAGATGACTTCTACCATTCAGGACCCTGGAAAGATGAGTAACAGGAGAAGCGCTGATATCTACACATGGACACTCTGTTTGTAATTGTTTCATCTACCTTTTATGTTTTTGCTGCGATGGTGGATAACTCAATAAACCACTATACTTTCGTCAGAATATCATGACATTTTTCTTTTAAGAATAACGCACCTGGTTAAGTCTTGATTAGATATTTTTGCACAATAACGATTTTTAACACTGATGGCTCATAATTCCCCCCCCTATGCATGGCTGATGGCTCATAATTCCCCCCCTCCCCTCCCTATGCATGGCTGATGGCGCTCATAATTCCCCCCCCTCCCCTCCCTATGCATGGCTGATGGCGCTCATAATTCCCCCTCCCCTCCCTATGCATGGCTGATGGCGCTCATAATTCCCCACCCCTCCCCTCCCTATGCATGGCTGATGGCGCTCATAATTCCCCCTCCCCTCCCTATGCATGGCTGATGGCGCTCATAATTCCCCCCCCTCCCCACCCTATGCATGGCTGATGGTGCTCATAATTCCCCCCCCTCCCTATGCATGGCTGATGGCGCTCATAATTCCCCCCCCTCCCTATGCATGGCTGATGGCGCTCATAATTCCCCCCCTCCCTATGCATGGCTGATGGCGCTCATAATTCCCCCCCCCCTCCCCTCCCTATGCATGGCTGATGGTGCTCATAATTCCCCCCCCCTCCCTATGCATGGCTGATGGCGCTCATAATTCCCCCCCCTCCCTATGCATGGCTGATGGCGCTCATAATTCCCCCCCTCCCTATGCATGGCTGATGGCGCTCATAATTCCCCCCCTCCCCTCCCTATGCATGGCTGATGGCGCTCATAATTCCCCCTCCCCTCCCTATGCATGGCTGATGGCGCTCATAATTCCCCCCCCCCTCCCCTCCCTATGCATGGCTGATGGTGCTCATAATTCCCCCCCCTCCCTATGCATGGCTGATGGCGCTCATAATTCCCCCCCCTCCCTATGCATGGCTGATGGCGCTCATAATTCCCCCCCTCCCTATGCATGGCTGATGGCGCTCATAATTCCCCCTCCCCTCCCTATGCATGGCTGATGGCGCTCATAATTCCCCCCCCCCCTCCCCTCCCTATGCATGGCTGATGGTGCTCATAATTCCCCCCCCTCCCTATGCATGGCTGATGGCGCTCATAATTCCCCCCCCTCCCTATGCATGGCTGATGGCGCTCATAATTCCCCCCCTCCCTATGCATGGCTGATGGCGCTCATAATTCCCCCCCCTCCCCTCCCTATGCATGGCTGATGGCGCTCATAATTCCCCCTCCCCTCCCTATGCATGGCTGATGGCGCTCATAATTCCCCACCCCTCCCCTCCCTATGCATGGCTGATGGCGCTCATAATTCCCCCTCCCCTCCCCTCCCTATGCATGGCTGATGGCCTCATAATTCCCCACCCCTCCCCTCCCTATGCATGGCTGATGGGGCTCATAATTCCCCCCCCCTCCCTATGCATGGCTGATGGCGCTCATAATTCCCCCCCCCTCCCCTCCCTATGCATGGCTGAAGGTGCTCATAATTCCCCCCCTCCCCTCCCTATGCATGGCTAATGGCGCTCATAATTCCCCCCCTCCCCTCCCTATGCATGGCTGATGGTGCTCATAATTCCCCCCCCCTCCCCTCCCTATGCATGGCTGATGGGGCTCATAATTCCCCCCCCTCCCCTCCCTATGCATGGCTGATGGCGCTCATAATTCCCCCCCTCCCCTCCCTATGCATGGCTGATGGTGCTCATAATTCCCCCCCCCTCCCCTCCCTATGCATGGCTGATGGGGCTCATAATTCCCCCCCCTCCCCTGCCTATGCATGGCTGATGGCGCTCATAATTCCCCCCCTCCCCTCCCTATGCATGGCTGATGGCGCTCATAATTCCCCCCCTCCCCTCCCTATGCATGGCTGATGGCGCTCATAATTCCCCCCCCTCCCCTCCCTATGCATGGCTGATGGCGCTCATAATTCCCCCCCCCCCTCCCCTGCCTATGCATGGCTGAAGGTGCTCATAATTCCCCCCCTCCCCTCCCTATGCATGGCTGATGGCGCTCATAATTCCCCCTCCTCCCCTCCCTATGCATGGCTGATGGCGCTCATAATTCCCCCCCCTTCCCTGCCTATGCATGGCTGAAGGTGCTCATAATTCCCCCCCTCCCCTCCCTATGCATGGCTGATGGCGCTCATAATTCCCCCCCCCTCCCCTGCCTATGCATGGCTGAAGGTGCTCATAATTCCCCCCCTCCCCTCCCTATGCATGGCTGATGGTGCTCATAATTCCCCCCCCCTCCCCTCACTATGCATGGCTGATGGCGCTCATAATTCCCCCCCCTCCCCTCCCTATGCATGGCTGATGGCGCTCATAATTCCCCCCCCCTCCCCTGCCTATGCATGGCTGAAGGTGCTCATAATTCCCCCCCTCCCCTCCCTATGCATGGCTGATGGCGCTCATAATTCCCCCCCTCCCCTCCCTATGCATGGCTGATGGCGCTCATAATTCCCCCCCTCCCCTCCCTATGCATGGCTGATGGCGCTCATAATTCCCCCCCCTCCCCTCCCTATGCATGGCTGATGGCGCTCATAATTCCCCCCCCCTCCCCTGCCTATGCATGGCTGATGGCGCTCATAATTCCCCCCCTCCCCTCCCTATGCATGGCTGATGGTGCTCATAATTCCCCCCCCCTCCCCTCCCTATGCATGGCTGATGGTGCTCATAATTCCCCCCCCCTCCCCTGCCTATGCATGGCTGATGGCGCTCATAATTCCCCCCCTCCCCTCCCAATGCATGGCTGATGGTGCTCATAATTCCCCCCCCCCTCCCCTCCCTATGCATGGCTGAAGGTGCTCATAATTCCCCCCCTCCCTTCCCTATGCATGGCTGATGGCGCTCATAATTCCCCCTCCTCCCCTCCCTATGCATGGCTGATGGCGCTCATAATTCCCCCCCCTCCCCTCCCTATGCATGGCTGATGGCGCTCATAATTCCCCCCCCTCCCCTCCCTATGCATGGCTGATGGCGCTCATAATTCCCCCCCCCCCTGCCTATGCATGGCTGATGGTGCTCATAATTCCCCCCCCCCTCCCCTCCCTATGCATGGCTGATGGTGCTCATAATTCCCCCCCCCTCCCCTGCCTATGCATGGCTGATGGCGCTCATAATTCCCCCCCTCCCCTCCCTATGCATGGCTGATGGTGCTCATAATTCCCCCCCCCCTCCCTATGCATGGCTGATGGTGCTCATAATTCCCCCCCCTCCCCTGCCTATGCATGGCTGAAGGTGCTCATAATTCCCCCCCTCCCCTCCCTATGCATGGCTGATGGCGCTCATAATTCCCCCTCCTCCCCTCCCTATGCATGGCTGATGGCGCTCATAATTCCCCCCCCCTCCCCTGCCTATGCATGGCTGAAGGTGCTCATAATTCCCCCCCTCCCCTCCCTATGCATGGCTGATGGCGCTCATAATTCCCCCCCCCTCCCCTGCCTATGCATGGCTGAAGGTGCTCATAATTCCCCCCCTCCCCTCCCTATGCATGGCTGATGGCGCTCATAATTCCCCCCCTCCCCTCCCTATGCATGGCTGATGGTGCTCATAATTCCCCCCCTCCCCTCCCTATGCATGGCTGATGGCGCTCATAATTCCCCCCCTCCCCTCCCTATGCATGGCTGAAGGTGCTCATAATTCCCCCCCCCCCTCCCCTCACTATGCATGGCTGATGGCGCTCATAATTCCCCCCCCTCCCCTCCCTATGCATGGCTGATGGCGCTCATAATTCCCCACCCCCTCCCCTGCCTATGCATGGCTGAAGGTGCTCATAATTCCCCCCCTCCCCTCCCTATGCATGGCTGATGGCGCTCATAATTCCCCCCCCTCCCCTCCCTATGCATGGCTGATGGCGCTCATAATTCCCCCCCCCTCCCCTCCCTATGCATGGCTGATGGCGCTCATAATTCCCCCCCCCCTCCCCTGCCTATGCATGGCTGATGGCGCTCATAATTCCCCCCCTCCCCTCCCTATGCATGGCTGATGGTGCTCATAATTCCCCCCCCCCTCCCCTCCCTATGCATGGCTGATGGCGCTCATAATTCCCCCCCCCTCCCCTGCCTATGCATGGCTGAAGGTGCTCATAATTCCCCACCTCCCCTCCCTATGCATGGCTGATGGCGCTCATAATTCCCCCCCTCCCCTCCCTATGCATGGCTGATGGCGCTCATAATTCCCCCCCCTCCCCTCCCTATGCATGGCTGATGGCGCTCATAATTCCCCCCCCTCCCCTCCCTATGCATGGCTGATGGCGCTCATAATTCCCCCCCCTCCCCTCCCTATGCATGGCTGATGGCGCTCATAATTCCCCCCCCCTCCCCTGCCTATGCATGGCTGATGGCGCTCATAATTCCCCCCCTCCCCTCCCTATGCATGGCTGATGGTGCTCATAATTCCCCCCCCCCTCCCCTCCCTATGCATGGCTGATGGCGCTCATAATTCCCCCCCCCTCCCCTGCCTATGCATGGCTGATGGCGCTCATAATTCCCCCCCCTCCCCTCCCTATGCATGGCTGATGGCGCTCATAATTCCCCCCCCCCCCTCCCCTGCCTATGCATGGCTGATGGCTCATAATTCCCCCCCTCCCCTCCCTATGCATGGCTGATGGTGCTCATAATTCCCCCCCTCCCCTCCCTATGCATGGCTGATGGCGCTCATAATTCCCCCCCCCTCCCCTCCCTATGCATGGCTGATGGTGCTCATAATTCCCCCCCCCTTCCCCTCCCTATGCATGGCTGATGGCGCTCATAATTCCCCCCCCCCTCCCCTCCCTATGCATGGCTGATGGTGCTCATAATTCCCCCCCTCCCCTCCCTATGCATGGCTGATGGTGCTCATAATTCCCCCCCCCCTCCCCTCCCTATGCATGGCTGATGGTGCTCATAATTCCCCCCCCCCCTCCCCTACCTATGCATGGCTGATGGCGCTCATAATTCCACCCCCTCCCCTCCCTATGCATGGCTGATGGCGCTCATAATTGCCCCCCCTCCCCTCCCTATGCATGGCTGATGGCTCATAATTCCCCCCCTCCCCTCCCTATGCATGGCTGATGGCGCTCATAATTCCCCCCCCTCCCTATGCATGGCTGATGGCTCATAATTCCCCCCCTCCCCTCCCTATGCATGGCTGATGGCTCATAATTCCCCCCCTCCCCTCCCTATGCATGGCTGATGGCGCTCATAATTCCCCCCCCTCCCTATGCATGGCTGATGGCGCTCATAATTCCCCCTCCCCTCCCTATGCATGGCTGATGGCGCTCATAATTCCCCCCCCTCCCTATGCATGGCTGATGGTGCTCATAATTCCCCCCCCCCTCCCCTCCCTATGCATGGCTGATGGCGCTCATAATTCCCCCCCCTCCCCTCCCTATGCATGGCTGATGGCGCTCATAATTGCCCCCCCTCCCCTCCCTATGCATGGCTGATGGCTCATAATTCCCCCCCTCCCCTCCCTATGCATGGCTGATGGCGCTCATAATTCCCCCCCCTCCCTATGCATGGCTGATGGCTCATAATTCCCCCCCTCCCCTCCCTATGCATGGCTGATGGCTCATAATTCCCCCCCTCCCCTCCCTATGCATGGCTGATGGCGCTCATAATTCCCCCCCCTCCCTATGCATGGCTGATGGCGCTCATAATTCCCCCCCCCTCCCTAAGCATGGCTGATGGCGCTCATAATTCCCCCTCCCCTCCCTATGCATGGCTGATGGCGCTCATAATTCCCCCCCTCCCCTCCCTATGCATGGCTGATGGCGCTCATAATTTCCCCCCCTCCCCTCCCTATGCATGGCTGATGGCGCTCATAATTCCCCCCCCCCCTCCCCTCCCTATGCATGGCTGATGGGGCTCATAATTCCCCCCCCTCCCCTCCCTATGCATGGCTGATGGCGCTCATAATTCCCCCTCCCCTCCCTATGCATGGCTGATGGCTCATATTTTCCCCCCCCTCCCTATGCATGGCTGATGGGGCTCATAATTCCCCCCCCCTCCCCTCCCTATGCATGGCTGATGGCGCTCATAATTCCCCCTCCCCTCCCTATGCACGGCTGATGGCGATCATAATTCCCCCCCTCCCCTCCCTATGCATGGCTGATGGCGCTCATAGTTCCCCCTCCCCTCCCTATGCATGGCTGATGGCGCTCATAATTCCCCCTCCCCTCCCTATGCATGGCTGATGGTGCTCATAATTCCCCCCCCTCCCTATGCACGGCTGATGGCGATCATAATTCCTCCCCTCCCCTCCCTATGCATGGCTGATGGCGCTCATAATTCCCCCTCCCCTCCCTATGCATGGCTGATGGCGCTCATAATTCCCCCCCCTCCCCTCCCTATGCATGGCTGATGGCGCTCATAATTCCCCCCCCCTCCCTATGCATGGCTGATAGCGCTCATAATTCCCCCCCCTCCCCTCCCTATGCATGGCTGATGGCGCTCATAATTCCCCCCCCTCCCCTCCCTATGCATGGCTGATGGCGCTCATAATTCCCCCCCCTCCCCTCCCTATGCATGGCTGATGGCGCTCATAATTCCCCCCCCTCCCTATGCATGGCTGATAGCGCTCATAATTCCCCCCCCCTCCCCTCCCTATGCATGGCTGATGGCGCTCATAATTCCCCCCCCTCCCCTCCCTATGCATGGCTGATGGCGCTCATAATTCCCCCCCCTCCCCTCCCTATGCATGGCTGATGGCGCTCATAATTCCCCCCCCTCCCCTCCCTATGCATGGCTGATGGCGCTCATAATTCCCCCCCCCTCCCTATGCATGGCTGATGGTGCTCATAATTCCCCCCCCTCCCCTCCCTATGCATGGCTGATGGCGCTCATAATTCCCCCCCCTCCCTATGCATGGCTGATGGCTCATAATCCCCCCCCCTATGAATGGCTGATGGCGCTCATAATTCCCCCCCCCTCCCCTCCCTATGCATGGCTGATGGGGCCCATAATTCCCCCCCTCCCCTCCCTATGCATGGCTGATGGCGCTCATAATTCCCCTCCCCTCCCTATGCATGGCTGATGGGGCTCATAATTCCCCCCCTCCCCTCCCTATGCATGGCTGATGGCTCATAATTCCCCCCCCCCTCCCTATGCATGGCTGATGGCGCTCATAATTCCCCCCCCTCCCCTCCCTATGCATGGCTTATGGCGCTCATAATTCCCCCCCTCCCCTCCCTATGCATGGCTGATGGCGCTCATAATTCCCCCCCTCCCTATGCATGGCTGATGGCTCATAATTCCACCCCCCTATGCATGGCTGATGGCGCTCATAATTCCCCCCCCCCCTATGCATGGCTGATGGCTCATAATTCCCCCCCCTCCCCTCCCTATGCATGGCTGATGGCTCATAATTCCCCCCCCCTATGCATGGCTGATGGCGCTCATAATTCCCCCTCCCCTCCCTATGCATGGCTGATGGCGCTCATAATTCCCCCCCCTCCCCTCCCTATGCATGGCTGATGGCGCTCATAATTCCACCCCCCTCCCCTCCCTATGCATGGCTGATGGCGCTCATAATTCCCCCCCCTCCCCTCCCTATGCATGGCTGATGGTGCTCATAATTCCCCCCCCTCCCCTCCCTATGCATGACTGATGGGGCTCATAATTCCCCCCCCCTCCCCTCCCTATGCATGGCTGATGGCGCTCATAATTCCCCCTCCCCTCCCTATGCATGGCTGATGGCTCATAATTCCCCCCCCTCCCTATGCATGGCTGATGGGGCTCATAATTCCCCCCTCCCTCCCTCCCTGTGCATGGCTGATGGTGCTCATAATTCCCCCTCCCCTCCCTATGCATGGCTGATGGCGATCATAATTCCCCCCCCTCCCCTCCCTATGCATGGCTGATGGCGCTCATAATTCCCCCCCCTCCGTATGCATGGCTGATGGTGCTCATAATTCCCCCCCCTCCCCTCTCTATGCATGGCTGATGGCGCTCATAATTCCCCCCCCTCCCTATGCATGGCTGATGGCGCTCATAATTCCTAGGCATGACTGATGGCGCTCATAATTCCCCCCCCCCTATGCATGGCTGATGGCGCTCATAATTCCCCCCCCTCCCTATGCATGGCTGTTGGCGCTCATAATTCCCCCCCCCTCCCTATGCATGGCTGATGGCGCTCATAATTCCCCCCCCCCTCCCCTCCCTATGCATGGCTGATGGCGCTCATAATTCCCCCCCCCCCCCTATGCATGGCTGATGGTGCTCATAATTCCCCCCCCCTCCCCTCCCTATGCATGGCTGATGGCGCTCATAATTCCCCCCCCCTCCCTATGCATGGCTGATGGCGCTCATAATTCCTCCCCCCTCCCCTCCCTATGCATGACTGATGGCGCTCATAATTCCCCCCCCCTATGCATGGCTGATGGCGCTCATAATTCCCCCCCCCTCCCCTCCCTATGCATGGCTGTTGGCGCTCATAATTCCCCCCCCCCCTCCCTATGCATGGCTGATGGCGCTCATAATTCCCCCCCCTCCCCTCCCTATGCATGGCTGATGGCTCATAATTCCCCCCCCTCCCTATGCATGGCTGATGGCGCTCATAATCCCCCCCCCTGCCTATGCATGGCTGATGGCACTCATAATTCTCCCCCCCTATGCATGGCTGAAGGCGCTCATAATTCCCCCCCCCTCCCCTCCCTATGCATGGCTGATGGCTCATAATTCCCCCCCTCCCTATGCATGGCTGATGGCGCTCATAATTCCCCCTCCCCTCCCTATGCATGGCTGATGGCGCTCATAATTCCCCCCCCCTCCCTATGCATGGCTGATGGCGCTCATAATTCCCCCCCCTCCCCTCCCTATGCATGGCTGATGGCGCTCATAATTCCCCCCCCTCCCTATGCATGGCTGATGGCGCTCATAATTCCCCCCCCTCCCCTCCCTATGCATGGCTGATGGCGCTCATAATTCACCCCCCCCTCCCCTCCCTATGCATGGCTGATGGCGCTCATAATTCCCCCCCCTCCCCTCCCTATGCATGGCTGATGGCGCTCATAATTCCCCCCCCTCCCCTCCCTATGCATGGCTGATGGGGCTCATAATTCCCCCCCCCCTCCCCTCCCTATGCATGGCTGATGGCGCTCATAATTCCCCCTCCCCTCCCTATGCATGGCTGATGGCTCATAATTCCCCCCCCCCTCCCTATGCATGGCTGATGGGGCTCATAATTCCCCCCTCCCTCCCTCCCTATGCATGGCTGATGGCTCATAATTCCCCCTCCCCTCCCTATGCATGGCTGATGGCGCTCATAATTCCCCCCCCCTCCCTATGCATGGCTGATGGTGCTCATAATTCCCCCCCCTCCCCTCCCTATGCATGGCTGATGGCGCTCATAATTCCCCCCCCCTCCCCTCCCTATGCATGGCTGATGGCGCTCACAATTCCCCCCCCCTATGCATGGCTGATGGCGCTCATAATTCCCCCCCCCTCCCCTTTCTATGCATGGCTGATGGCGCTCATAATTCCCCCCCCCTCCCTATGCATGGCTGATGGCGCTCATAATTCCCCCCCCTCCCCTCCCTATGCATGGCTGATGGCTCATAATTCCCCCCCCTCCCTATGCATGGCTGATGGCGCTCATAATCCCCCCCCCTCCCTATGCATGGCTGATGGCGCTCATAATTCCCCCCCCTCCCTATGCATGGCTGATGGCACTCATAATCCCCCCCCCTCCCTATGCATGGCTGATGGCGCTCATAATTCCCCCCCCCTCCCCTCCCTATGCATGGCTGATGGCGCTCATAATTCCCCCTCCCCTCCCTCTGCATGGCTGATGGCGCTCATAATTCCCCCCCCTTCCTATGCATGGCTGATGGCGCTCATAATTCCCCCCCCCTCCCCTCCCTATGCATGGCTGATGGCTCATAATTCCCCCCCTCCCTATGCATGGCTGATGGCGCTCATAATTCCCCCTCCCCTCCCTATGCATGTCTGATGGCGCTCATAATTCCCCCCCCTCCCTATGCATGGCTGATGGCGCTCATAATTCCCCCCCCTCCCCTCCCTATGCATGGCTGATGGCGCTCATAATTCCCCCCCCTCCCCTCCCTATGCATGGCTGATGGCACTCATAATTCCCCCCCCCCTCCCTATGCATGGCTGATGGGGCTCATAATTCCCCCCCCTCCCCTGCCTATACATGGCTGATGGCGCTCATAATTCCCCCCCTCCCCTCCCTATGCATGGCTGATGGCACTCATAATTCCCCCCCCCTCCCTATGCATGGCTGATGGGGCTCATAATTCCCCCCCCTCCCCTCCCTATGCATGGCTGATGGCGCTCATAATTCCCCCCTCCTCCCTATGCATGGCTGATGGCACTCATAATTCCCCCCCCCTCCCCTCCCTATGCATGGCTGATGGCGTTCATAATTCCCCCCCCTCCCCTCCGTATGCATGGCTGATGGCGCTCATAATTCCCCCCCCCTCCCTATGCATGGCTGATGGCGCTCATAATTCCCCCCCCCCCTCCCCTCCCTATGCATGGCTGATGGCGCTCATAATTCCCCCCCCTCCCCTCCCTATGCATGGCTGATGGCGCTCATAATTCCCCCCCCCTCCCCTCCCTATGCATGGCTGATGGCGCTCATAATTCCCCCCCCCTCCCCTCCCTATGCATGGCTGATGGCGCTCATAATTCCCCCCCCTCCCCTCCCTATGCATGGCTGATGGCGCTCATAATTCCCCCCCCCTCCCCTCCCTATGCATGGCTGATGGCGCTCATAATTCCCCCCCCTCCCCTCCCTATGCATGGCTGATGGCGCTCATAATTCCCCCCCCTCCCTATGCATGGCTGATGGCGCTCATAATTCCCCCCCCTCCCCTCCCTATGCATGGCTGATGGCGCTCATAATTCCCCCCCCCCTCCCCTCCCTATGCATGGCTGAAGGCGCTCATAATTCCCCCCCCCCTCCCCTCCCTATGCATGGCTGATGGCTCATAATTCCCCCCCCCTCCCTATGCATGGCTGATGGCGCTCATAATTCCCCCCCCTCCCTATGCATGGCTGATGGCGCTCATAATTCCCCCCCCTCCCTATGCATGGCTGATGGCGCTCATAATTCCCCCCCCCTCCCTATGCATGGCTGATGGCGCTCATAATTCCCCCCCCTCCCCTCCCTATGCATGGCTGATGGCGCTCATAATTCCCCCTCCCCTCCCTCTGCATGGCTGATGGCGCTCATAATTCCCCCCCCTCCCTATGCATGGCTGATGGCTCATAATTCCCCCCCTCCCTATGCATGGCTGATGGCGCTCATAATTCCCTCCCCTCCCCTCCCTATGCATGGCTGATGGCGCTCATAATTCCCCCCCCTCCCCTCCCTATGCATGGCTTATGGTGCTCATAATTCCCCCCCCTCCCCTCCCTATGCATGGCTGATGGCGCTCAGAATTCCCCCCCCCTCCCTATGCATGGCTGATGCCGCTCATAATTCCCCCCCCTCCCTATGCATGGCTGATGGCGCTCATAATTCCCCCCCTCCCCTCCCTATGCATGGCTGATGGCGCTCATAATTCCCCCCCCTCCCCTCCCTATGCATGGCTGATGGCGCTCATAATTCCCCCCCCTCCCTATGCATGGCTGATGGGGCTCATAATTCCCCCTCCCCTCCCTCTGCATGGCTGATGGCTCTCATAATTCCCCCCCCTCCCTATGCATGGCTGATGGCGCTCATAATTCCCCCCCCCTCCCCTCCCTATGCATGGCTGATGGCTCATAATTCCCCCCCCTCCCTATGCATGGCTGATGGCGCTCATAATTCCCCCCCCCCCTCCCCTCCCTATGCATGGCTGATGGTGCTCATAATTCCCCCTCCCCTCCCTATGCATGGCTGATGGCGCTCATAATTCCCCCCCCCCTCCCTATGCATGGCTGATGGCGCTCATAATTCCCCCCCCTCCCCTCCCTATGCATGGCTGATGGCGCTCATAATTCCCCCCCCCTCCCTATGCATGGCTGATGACGCTCATAATTCCCCCCCCTCCCCTCCCTATGCATGGCTGATGGCGCTCATAATTCCCCCCCCTCCCTATGCATGGCTGATGACGTTCATAATTCCCCCCCCTCCCCTCCCTATGCATGGCTGATGGCGCTCATAATTCCCCCCCCCCTCCCTATGCATGGCTGATGGCGCTCATAATTCCCCCCCCCTCCCCTCCCTATGCATGGCTGATGGCGCTTATAATTCCCCCCCCCCCTCCCCTGCCTATACATGGCTGATGGCGCTCATAATTCCCCCCCTCCCCTCCCTATGCATGGCTGATGGCGCTAATAATTCCCCCCCCTCCCTATGCATGGCTGATGGCGCTCATAATTCCCCCCCCTCCCCTCCCTATGCATGGCTGATGGCGCTCATAATTCCCCCCCCCCTCCCTATGCATGGCTGATGGCGCTCATAATTCCCCCCCCTCCCCTCCCTATGCATGGCTGATGGCGCTCATAATTCCCCCCCCCTCCCTATGCATGGCTGATGGCGCTCATAATTCCCCCCCCTCCCCTCCCTATGCATGGCTGATGGCGCTCATAATTCCCCCCCTCCCCTCCCTATGCATGGCTGATGGCACTCATAATTCGCCCCCCCCCTCCCTATGCATGGCTGATGGGGCTCATAATTCCCCCCCTCCCCTGCCTATACATGGCTGATGGCGCTCATAATTCCCCCCTCCCCTCCCTATGCATGGCTGATGGCACTCATAATTCCCCCCCCCTCCCTATGCATGGCTGATGGGGCTCATAATCCCCCCCCCTCCCCTCCCTATGCATGGCTGATGGCGCTCATAATTCCCCCCCCCCTCTCTATGCATGACTGATGGCGCTCATAATTCCCCCCCCCCTCCCTATGCATGGCTGATGGGGCTCATAATTCCCCCCCCTCCCCTGCCTATACATGGCTGATGGCGCTCATAATTCCCCCCTCCCCTCCCTATGCATGGCTGATGGCGCTCATAATTCCCCCCCCTCCCCTCCCTATGCATGGCTGATGGCACTCATAATTCCCCCCCCCCCTCCCTATGCATGGCTGATGGCGCTCATAATTCCCCCCCCTCCCCTCCCTATGCATGGCTGATGGCGCTCATAATTCCCCCTCCCCTCCCTATGCATGGCTGATGGCGCTCATAATTCCCCCCCCTCCCCTCCCTATGCATGGCTGATGGCGCTCATAATTCCCCCCTCCTCCCTATGCATGGCTGATGGCGCTCATAATTCCCCCCCCTCCCCTCCCTATGCATGGCTGATGGCGCTCATAATTCCCCCCCCTCCCCTCCCTATGCATGGCTGATGGCGCTCATAATTCCCCCCCCCCTCCCCTCCCTATGCATGGCTGATGGCGCTCATAATTCCCCCCCCCCTCCCCTCCCTATGCATGGCTGATGGCGCTCATAATTCCCCCCCCCCTCCCCTCCCTATGCATGGCTGATGGCGCTCATAATTCCCCCCCCTCCCCTCCCTATGCATGGCTGATGGCGCTCATAATTCCCCCCCCCCTCCCCTCCCTATGCATGGCTGATGGCGCTCATAATTCCCCCCCCTCCCCTCCCTATGCATGGCTGATGGCGCTCATAATTCCCCCCCCTCCCCTCCCTATGCATGGCTGATGGCTCATAATTCCCCCCCCTCCCTATGCATGGCTGATGGCGCTCATAATTCCCCCCCCTCCCTATGCATGGCTGATGGCGCTCATAATTCTCCCCCCCTCCCTATGCATGGCTGATGGCGCTCATAATTCCCCCCCCTCCCTATGCATGGCTGATGGCGCTCATAATTCCCCCCCTCCCTATGCATGGCTGATGGCGCTCATAATTCCCCCCCCTCCCTATGCATGGCTGATGGCGCTCATAATTCCCCCTCCCCTCCCTCTGCATGGCTGATGGCGCTCATAATTCCCCCCCCCTCCCTATGCATGGCTGATGTCTCATAATTCCCCCCCTCCCTATGCATGGCTGATGGCGCTCATAATTCCCCCTCCCCTCCCCTCCCTATGCATGGCTGATGGCGCTCATAATTCCCCCCCCTCCCCTCCCTATGCATGGCTGATGGCGCTCATAATTCCCCCCCCCCTCCCCTCCCTATGCATGGCTGATGGCGCTCATAATTCCCCCCCCTCCCCTCCCTATGCATGGCTGATGGCGCTCATAATTCCCCCCCTCCCCTCCCTATGCATGGCTGATGGGGCTCATAATTCCCCCTCCCCTCCCTCTGCATGGCTGATGGCTCTCATAATTCCCCCCCCCTCCCTATGCATGGCTGATGGCGCTCATAATTCCCCCCCCCTCCCCTCCCTATGCATGGCTGATGGCGCTCATAATTCCCCCCCCTCCCTATGCATGGCTGATGGTGCTCATAATTCCCCCCCCCTCCCTATGCATGGCTGATGGTGCTCATAATTCCCCCTCCCCTCCCTATGCATGGCTGATGGCGCTCATAATTCCCCCCCCCTCCCTATGCATGGCTGATGGCGCTCATAATTCCCCCCCCCTCCCCTCCCTATGCATGGCTGATGGCGCTCATAATTCCCCCCCCCTCCCTATGCATGGCTGATGACGCTCATAATTCCCCCCCTCCCCTCCCTATGCATGGCTGATGGCGCTCATAATTCCCCCCCCTCCCTATGCATGGCTGATGACGCTCATAATTCCCCCCCCTCCCCTCCCTATGCATGGCTGATGGCGCTCATAATTCCCCCCCCCCCCTCCCTATGCATGGCTGATGGCGCTCATAATTCCCCCCCCTCCCCTCCCTATGCATGGCTGATGGCGCTCATAATTCCCCCCCCCCCTCCCCTGCCTATACATGGCTGATGGCGCTCATAATTCCCCCCCCTCCCCTCCCTATGCATGGCTGATGGCGCTAATAATTCCCCCCCCTCCCTATGCATGGCTGATGGCGCTCATAATTCCCCCCCCCTCCCCTCCCTATGCATGGCTGATGGCGCTCATAATTCCCCCCCCCTCCCTATCGTGGCTGATGGCGCTCATAATTCCCCCCCCTCCCCTCCCTATGCATGGCTGATGGCGCTCATAATTCCCCCCCCCCTCCCTATGCATGGCTGATGGCGCTCATAATTCCCCCCCCTCCCTATGCATGGCTGATGGCGCTCATAATTCCCCCCCCCTCCCCTCCCTATGCATGGCTGATGGCTCATAATTCCCCCCCCCCTCCCTATGCATGGCTGATGGCGCTCATAATTCCCCCCCCCCCCTCCCCTCCCTATGCATGGCTGATGGCGCTCATAATTCCCCCTCCCCTCCCTATGCATGGCTGATGGCGCTCATAATTCCCCCCCCCCTCCCTATGCATGGCTGATGGCGCTCATAATTCCCCCCCCTCCCCTCCCTATGCATGGCTGATGGCGCTCATAATTCCCCCCCCCCTCCCTATGCATGGCTGATGGCGCTCATAATTCCCCCCCCCTCCCTATGCATGGCTGATGGCTCATAATTCCCCCCCCCTCCCCTCCCTATGCATGGCTGATGGCGCTCATAATTCCCCCTCCCCTCCCTATGCATGGCTGATGGCGCTCATAATTCCCCTCCCCTCCCTATGCATGGCTGATGGCGCTCATAATTCCCCCACCTCCCTATGCATGGCTGATGGCGCTCATAATTCCCCCCCCTCCCTATGCATGGCTGATGGCGCTCATAATTCCCCCCCCCTCCCCTCCCTATGCATGGCTGATGGCGCTCATAATTCCCCGCCCTCCCCCCTCCCTATGCATGGCTGATGTCGCTCATAATTCCCCCTCCCCCCCCTCCCTATGCATGGCTCATCTCTCCACTGTCCTGAGTGAGCGGTCATGTGGTACCGCTAATTAAGGTCATGAATATGCGCATATTCATGACCTTAATTAGCGGTGCCACGTGACCGCTCACTCAGGACGCGCTACAGACGCTGAGACCAGGCATCGCTGGAGCAGGTGAGTATCCTCTTCAGGGAGGGTGGGTGGTACTCGGAGACTTGGAGGTGGGAGGACTCGGAGGTGGGGGCCTGGGGGGACTCGGAGGCGGGGGGGGGGGGGGGGGCGGGGCCGTCGGGCGCGTTTTTGACCCGGGCCGGGACTTATAAAAAAAAAAAAAAAAAACACACCTTGCTCAGGTGCCGCCCCCCGCAATGTCGCCGCCCTAGGCACGTGCCCTCGCGTGCCTAGTGGCAAATACGGCCCTGCATACAGGTACATGCTATATACAGGGGAGATGACACACAGATATATACTATATACAGGAGGAGATGACACACAGGTATATACTATAACAGGAGCAGATGACACACAGGTATACACTATATACAGGAGGAAATGACTTACAGGTATATACTATATACAGGAGGAGATGACATACAGGTATATCTTATATATAATTGTCTAAGGGTCACTTCCGTCTGTCTGTCTGTCCTTCTGTCACGGTTATTCATTCGCTGATTGGTCTCGCCAGCTGCTTGTCATGGCTGCCGCGACCAATCAGCGATGGGCACTGTCCGGAAGAAAATGGCCGCGCCTTACTCCCCGCAGTCACTGCCCAGTGCCTGTCGCCCGCATACTCCCCTCCGGTCACCGCTAACATAGGGTTAATGTCTATGGTAACGGACCGCGTTATGCCATGGGTAATGCACTCCGTTACCGCCGCTATTAACCCTGTGTGTCCCCAACTTTTTACTATTGATGCTGCCTATGGGGCATCAATAGTAAAAAATGTAATGTTAAAAATAATAATAAAAAAAAAACCTGCTATACTCACCCTCCGTAGTTGCTCGCGCAGGTCGCCATCTTCCGCTGCAGGTTACGGTGGCAAAGATGGTATGGGAGAAGGACCTGCCATGACGTCACGGTCATGTGACCGCGATGTCATCACAGGCCCTGCGCGCCTGCGCAAGAAGGACCTGCCATGACGTCATGGTCATGTGACTGCGACGTCATCACAGGTCCTGCGCTCATACCAACCCTGGGAACGGAAGCTGCCGTGGACTACAAGGGGCCCTTAGAAAGGTGAGTATATGTTTATTTTTTATTTTTTAACCTGTGACAAACCTGGCTGTGCAATATACTACGTGACTGGGCAATATACTACATGACTGGCCAATATACTACGTGGCTCTGTGCTGTATACTACTTCGCTGTGCAATATACTACGTGGCTGGGCAATATACTACGTGGCTGGACAATATACTACGTGGCTGGACAATATACAACGTGACTGGCCAATATACTACGTGACTGGGCAATATACTACGTGACTGGGCAATATACTACGTGACTGGCCAATATACTACGTAGCTGAGCAATATACTACGTGACTGTGCAATATACTACGTGGCTGGGCAATATACTACGTGACTGGGCAATATACTACGTGACTGGGCAATATACTACATGGCTGGCCAATATACTACGTGACTGTGCAATATACTAGGTGGCTGGTCAATATACTACGTGACTGGGCAATATACTACGTGGCTGGGCAATATACTACGTGGCTGGTCAATATACTATGTGACTGTGCAATATACTACGTGACTGTGCAATATACTACGTGGCTGGTCAATATACTACATGACTGGGCAATATACTACGTGGCTGGGCAATATACTACATGGCTGGGCAATATACTACGTGGCTGGACAATATACTACATGGGCTGTGCAATATACTACGTGGGCTGTGCAATATACTACGTGGCTGGGCAATATACTACGTGGGTGGGCAATATACTACGTGACTGGGCAATATACTACGTGACTGGCCAATATACTACGTGACTGGGCAATATACTACGTGGCTGGACAATATACTACGTGACAGTGCAATATACTACATGGCTGGGCAATATTCTACATGGCTGGGCAATATACTACGTGACTGTGCAATATACTACATGGTTGGGCAATATACTACGTGGCTGGGCAATATACTACGTGGGCTGTGCAATATACTACGTGGGCTGTGCAATATACTACGTGGCTGGGCAATATACTACGTGGCTGGGCAATATACTACGTGGCTGGACAATATACTACATGGCTGGACAATATACTACGTGGCTGGGCAATATACTATGTGGCTGGACAATATACTACGTGACTGGACAATATACTACGTGACTGTGCAATATACTACATGGCTGGGCAATATACTACATGGCTGGGCAATATACTACATGGTCATGCATATTCTAGAATACCCGATGCGTTAGAATCGGGCCACCATCTAGTACTATATAAAAGAGGAGATGACACATAGGTATATAGAGGAGGATATGACATACAGCAGGTAAAACTACTATATACAGGGGAGATGACATACAGGTATATACTATATACAGGGGAGATGACATACAGGTATATAGTATATACAGGAGATGACATACAGGTATATACTATATACAGGGGAGATGACATACAGGTATATACTATATACAGGAGATGACATACAGGTATAAACTATATATATAGGCGGAGATGACATACAGGTATAGTATATACAGAAGAGATGACATACAGGTATATACTATATACAGGAGGAAATGACATACAGCAGGTATATACTATTTACAGGGGAGATGACATGCAGGTATATACTATATACAGGAGATGACATACAGGTGTATAATATATATATATATAAGGTAGATGACAAACATGTACTGTATATACTGGGGAAAATGAGAAGTGTGAGGTGAAAATGAGAGGAGTGAGTGCAAAATGAGAGGAGTGAGGGAAAATAGTGGAGTGATCGGAAAATGACAGATGTGAGGTCGAAATGACAAGTGTTAGGGGGGTATGGGAGGAGTGAGGGGGAAAATATGAGGAGTGAGGGGGAAAATGAGAGGCGTGATGGGAAAATAAGAGAAGTGAGGTGCTATAACTAACCACAGATATTTACTATGCCCAGGCAATGCCGGGCTCTTCAGCTAGTACTCTCATATATACTCATACTATGTGCACAGGTATATACACACCGCACAGTATACCCATGTACCATACCTACCCATATACTCTCATATATACTCATACTATGTGCACAGGTATATACACACCGCACAGTATACCCATGTACCATACCTACCCATATACTCTCATATATACTCATACTATGTGCACAGGTAGATACACATTCCGCACAGCATACCCATGTGCCATGCCCACCCATATAATACACACTTGTGTTTGAAACTGTTAAGCTGTAAAGCGCTGCGGAATATGTTGGCGCTATATAAAGAAAGATTATTATTATTACTACTATGTGCACAGGTATACACACACGCCCGCACAGTATACACATGTACACGCAGGCACATTACACATATTAACACAGATAACTTACGTTCTGCAGAATCGCTGTGCAGTGAAGTATCAGCAGCTGCAGACTCGGGTCACTGCTCACATCCACCTCACAATATCAGTCCCAAAGCTCCAGGTGGGGGCAGGTGCTAAGTAAGAAGGTGGTTAAGGTGCCACAGGGACGGCACAAACAGCAAACCATGCAGCTACAAGTGTCTCTTAAGGGAGTTGTCCAAAGCTTGAACATCCCCTTCTTAAATCTCTGAGTCCCTCTGAAGCAGTGATGGCAGCAGGTGGTCCATGGCTGCTGATTGGCTGCAGCACTCACATGACAAAATAGAATTTACGTTTTTGGACCACACGGGAGGTGAGTATAAAGTAATGGCCGGAGCTGGAGCCGCCCCTCCCTCCACGGCGTAAGGGTAGGCACATCATGACCATGGGATGGAGGGAGGGGTTAATGAGTAAGAGGTGGGGATAGAGGAAACGGTTAGTTTAACTAGGCAGTGGGGGGATGGGGCCTGTTAGTTCCCGCTCTCCAGACAGCAAGTGTGCACCTACCATGGCCACTGTGGACAGCATTCTGGAGAGCCTGAGGGCCGCGGCAGCAGGGCACCCTCCAGGCTGGCTGGAAAGGCAGGTAGCCGGAATCATCGGGAGCGGAGGGTCAGCAGCAGCAGCAACGACGGCGGTGTCTCCGGTGAGGCGCGCGCGTCGGACAAGGCCTCCGGACCGGCTGTCGCCCGACTCAGCTCCTCGGGCCCCCCGTCGGCGCAGGAGCCCCTCCAGGGACCCTCCAGGTCGGGCGCCTTTAAATAGCAGCGCCAGCAGGCCTCGGCCTGGGAGGAATCCTACTGCCAGGCAGGGTCCAGCGGCGGCTGCAAGGCCTTCACCTCGCAGCATTGCGGGGGCGGGGCCAGCGCGAGTCGGGCAGCGTCTGAGGCCTAATACATCGGGGGGCCGCGGCGGGGATGCTCCTTCCGCGCGGCCTGCCTCTGTCTCACCTGCAACAGGACGGGGGAGAGGAGCGGTGGCGGGTAGCCCTGCAGTTCCGGGTGTGGGGCTGGCCCCGGCAGCATCAGCAGGGTTTGCTCCTGCAGTTGGAGCGACGGACGCAGCGGCGGCCTCACACAGTGGGGATGGGGGCTCGGCCGTTTGGATGACAGACCAGCGCCAGCAAGCAGGGACGGTACAGGCTGCGCTTCCCTCACCGCAGGCTGCATCATCACAGCAAGACGCAACGCAGACTCCCATGTGGCAGTTGCCTCCAGATGCACTAGATCTCCACGGACAGCGTCGGCTGGATCCTGGGACTCCGGCTGGGGGGATCACAGCTCCCCCGCAGCCTGGTGAGTGTTTGTCCATGTCTTTGCTACCTGTACAGTGTTTGCCGTCTCCGGTGCGTGTAGAGGCACAGGGGGGTTTGGCTACGGGTTTTGGGGTTAGTGGCGTTGTCGGGGCTGATGTGGGGGGTGTCGGGGCGGTGTTGGAAAATGTGAGGGATTTGTTGGGGCGGTTGGAGAGGGGAATGAGTGATCAACGGCATTTGGCGGCGTGGATGGGGTCGCAGAGGGTTACAGGTTCAAATGAAACAGCGTCGGGCTCCTGGGCACCGGTGTCGGTTTCGGTACAAACGGAGAATGAGAAGGAGTGTCGGGTCCATTTAGATGATAGGGCTCATGGGGAGGTATATGTTTGTTTTGAGGGCCCTTTGGGGGCGCATCTTAAGAAGGAGGTAAAAGAAAAGATCATGAAGGATGAGTATGTTGAAATTTTTTCGCTGCTCCCGTTAGAAAAATTTAATTTGGACAAAGGGAAGAAGGAGGATAGTAAGAAGGAGGAGGAGGAGAAACGGAGGTGGCGTTTGATTCCTCAGACTTTCATAAATTGGCTGCAGGCGTTTGCCATTTTGGCGAGTGTAATTGGGGAGAAGGCGCCTGAGAATTGTTCGGGCCTGTTTTGCTACATGGACTCCATTGGAGAGGCGCATAGGGTTTATGGCGGACAGTCTTGGTTGAGGTATGATGAGCAATTCCGGCAGAGGAAGGCTATACGTCGAACGCTTCGGTAGGATCAGAAGGATATCAGGCTGTGGCTGCGCGTGATGGCGCAGTACAAATTTGGCCATTCCTTTCAGGGGGGGGGCCGGTAGTTCCGGTCAGAGTAGTCAATCCAGTTCGGCGGGATCGGCCGGACAGTCCAGTCAGGCGGGGGGTCATAAAGCGGGCATGTGTTGGCAGTTTAACGACGGGCAATGTAAGTTCGGGGTTAATTGCAAATTCAAGCACTTGTGTTCACACTGCAGTGGCTCTTCCCATGGGGCCTCAAAATGTTTTAAAAAAGCTAAGTCCAAGTCAGGGTCAGGGAATTCTCAAGGGGGTGACGCCAGTGAGTCTGGAAAAGATGGTCCCCTTTCTAAATAGATACCCCCGGAAGGAGGCAGCGGGGGTGCTACATCGAGGTTTTAGGGACGGTTTTGTTATTCCGGCCCCTTCGTTTGTGGTTCCTCAGACGCTTAAAAATTTGAGGTCGGCGGTGTTACATGGGGAGGTGGTTTCAGAGAAGTTGAAGAAGGAGGTCGCATTGGGAAGGATGGCGGGCCCCTTTTTGTCTCCTCCGTTCGAGGATTTGGTGGTGTCACCTCTAGGTGTGGTTCATAAGAAGGAAGCTGGTAAATTCCGTCTGATTCACCACTTATCTTACCCACGGGGGTTGTCCGTTAACGACGGTATTGCGCCCGAGCTTTGCTCGGTGGTTTACGCGTCATTTGATGAAGCCGTCGCGTGGGTGTGCAAGTTTGGTCGTGGGGCCTTGTTGGCCAAGACGGATATTGAAGCAGCGTTCAGGCTGTTGCCAGTCCATCCTGATAGTGTTAAGCTTTTGGGTTGTTTTTGGGAGGGGGGGGTTTTCGTAGATAGGTGTCTACCTATGGGTTGTTCTCTTTCTTGCGCTTTGTTTGAGATGTTTAGTTCGTTTTTGGAGTGGGCGGTTAAGGATGTTTCCGATTGTGATTCGGTGATACACTATCTGGATGATTTCCTATGTGTGGGCCCGGTTGGGTCAGATCGTTGTTCGCGCCTTTTACGGGCTGTCGAATGGGTGTGTGAACGTTTCGGGGTTCCATTGGCCCCCGGGAAGACGGAAGGGCCGTGTACGTGTTTGAGTTTTTTGGGGATTGTCATTGATACGGTCGGGTGGGAGTTCAGGCTTCCCGTTGACAAGATTGAAGGGTTGAAGGAAGATTTGGCTCGGGCGAGGCGTGTAAAGAAATTGACTTTGCGAGAATTGCAGTCGTTGTTGGGAAAACTCAACTTCGCGTGTCGGGTGATGCCAATGGGGAGAGTTTTTTCCAGAAGGTTGGCGAGTGCTACGGCTGGAGTCCGTGCGCCGCACCATTTCATTAGTTTGTCAGCAGAGCTGAAAGAAGATTTGGCGGTTTGGAGTTCCTTTTTGGGATCTTACAATTGTCGTTCCTTGTTTATGGAGGAAGCAGTAGACAATGATTCGTTGGATTTGTTTACGGACGCGGCGGGGGGCAGTGGTTTTGGGGCTTACTTTAAAGGGCAATGGTGTGCTGCACCCTGGCCGGCGGAGTGGGTTTCGTCAGGGCTGGTTCGTAACATAGCGCTATTGGAAATTTTTCCGATCCTGGTGGCGGTTCATTTGTGGAAGCAGGAATTTCGCAACAGGCATAGTAACATAGTAACATAGTTAGTAAGGCCGAAAAAAGACATTTGTCCATCCAGTTCAGCCTATATTCCATCATAATAAATCCCCAGATCTACGTCCTTCTACAGAACCTAATAATTGTATGATACAATATTGTTCTGCTCCAGGAAGACATCCAGGAAGACAGCCAGGCGCATTCGCTTTAACTGTGATAACATGGGGGTGGTGTGTGCGGTGAATGGACTTACTGCTTCATCACCGCCTGTGGTTCGGGTTCTCAGGCGATTGGTCCTATCTTGTTTGGAGTTGAATTCGCAGGTCACTGCGACGCATGTGCCTGGGGCGAGGAATTCAATAGCTGATTCCCTTTCTCGTTTTCAGTTCGAGCGTTTCCGGTCTTTGGCTCCGGAAGCAGAAACCATCGGTTTGGATTGCCCAGCGGACCTTTGGCTCGTGGCATCGGGGACGCTGGAGATCTGATAAGATCGTCGTTGGCTCCAAAAACATGGGAGACTTATCAGTTGGTTTGGTCCTCTTGGGAGGGGGTCTTGGCATCCTGCCCGGGTGGAGGCAATGCCGATGATCAGGTAGTGATTTTGTTGTCCTGGATTAGCCGTGGTTTTGATGAGGGTTGGTCGTGGGCGAAGGTATCGCGTTTACTGGCTGCTTTGGCTTTTGGTTTCAAACTGAGGGGACAGTGTGATTTGACTAAAGCCTTCCTGGTGAGGCAAGCTGTAAAAGGTTTCCGGAGACAATATGGTAGGTTGGATTCTCGGCGTCCTGTGTCTTTCGCGATGTTGGAGCGATTGGGTGAGATTTTGGGTGACTGTTGTGGGTCGCTGTTTGAACAACGTCTTTTCAGCTTGGCTTTCTCGTGGGCATATTTTGGCGCAATGAGAATTAGTGAATTGGTGTCTCCTAATAAGTATACAGCTGGGGGAGTTTTGGCAAGGGATGTTCTCTTGGCCGAAGGACGTGTGGAGTTCTGGTTGCGTCGATCCAAGACGGATCAAGTAGGGCGCGGTAAGAAAATTGAGCTGGGTGAAGTAGCTGGTTCACTGATGTGCCCAGTTAGTTGTTTGAAAGGTTTTTGGGGGCTAGGGCCTCGGAGGGAGGGATCTTTACTTTGTCATGAGGACGGTTCTGCTTTGTCTAGATATCAGTTTCAGACGATTTTTAAGAGAGCGGTTGATTTGTTGGGGTTGGATGATTCGCGTTTCACTCCTCATTCGTTTCGGATTGGGGCAGCAACGGATGCGGCCGCTGGAGGTTTGGATGTGGAGGCTATCAAGCGTATTGGGAGATGGAAGTCGAATAGATATCGCAGTTATGTTAGGTGTTAGAGGTGGTGTGCGTTTCTCATCCTGAAGAGGTGCGGTTAGGAAGCTGGTCGTTTTTGTTTAGTTGGTTGATTGACCTTTGTGTTTGTATTTTTTAGGTTCCTTACCGTTTTTGGTGTGGATTTTCGGCCATTCCTATGTGCATTGGGGAGCCCGACGCGCCGATGTACGGTTGGAGGGTAGACAACTCAGTTTCGATCGGTCGATAGCGGTGGTCCGGTGGATCAGTTTTAGAGGTTTGGCCTGGAACAGGGTGCTGAAGGAGATCAATGCTGCGGTAGTTTTGGACAGGTCACCGGATATTTTGGTGCTACATGTGGGAGGAAATGACTTGGGTTCGCGCCCATTCAGAGAACTAATTAAAGACATCAAGCAGGACTTGTTGAGGTTGTGGCGGTTATATCCGGGGATATCAGTGGTCTGGTCGGAGATTGTACCGCGAAAACGGTGGAGGAACATGTGGTCATTGGAAAAACTTAATAAGGCCAGAATTAAGGTTAACAGAGCTGTGTCCGCGTTTGTGGCCAGGAATGGTGGAGTAGCCGTAAGGCATTTTGAGTTGGAGAAAGGTGACAGGGCATTCTGGCTGGCAGACGGTGTGCATCTGAATGCCGTTGGAATTGATTTTTGGGCACTTGGGCTGCAAGAAGGTGTGGAGAAGGCCATAGCGTTTCGGAGTGGTGGGGTCTCGGGTCTTTAAGGTTTCAAAGTCCCTCGTTGTGGTGGCTGGGGGGAGTCCTTGGAGTTGATGGAAATTGGGTTGGGGGGATTCATTGGCTTATGGCTCCCCGGTATTTTGTGTTAAAACTGGTTTTGGATCTGGTGACTTGGGGGGTTCCGGCGGGGGTAGTCGGTTCCCCGGGAATTGTAACGTGAACAGGGAACCCCCTGGGGTTTTGGTGCTCCTGAGCCAGGCGGTATCGGCTGGGAGTAATTTGGTTTTGGTAACGTTCACGTTGTGTTTTGTTTTGATCACCAGATCCATGGGAGCTCCAAGGACCCCTCCTAGTTTAAAAGTTATTAGATGTTATTATTTATGATGTTTGTTTGTATTTAAATAAAAAGGCTGCTGTGGCCGACATTATTCCAAAAGAATTACGTAGTTGGAGTCTTTATTTAGGGGTAAGAGGGTGTGGGTTACGGGGGAGGTGTTATCGAAGGGAGGGTTGTACCGTTTTATACCCCAACTGCTCGACATTACCAGGGTCAAGTAATGGCCGGAGCTGGAGCCGCCCCTCCCCCCGCGGCGTAAGGGTAGGCACATCATGACCATGGGATGGAGGGAGGGGTTAATGAGTAAGAGGTGGGGATAGAGGAAACGGTTAGTTTAACTAGGCAGTGGGGGGGTGGGGCCTGTTAGTTCCCGCTCTCCAGACAGCAAGTGTCCCGCCCTCCCACCCTAATTGTTTGGTATAGGTGGGAATTTTTATTTCACCTATTGGGGGTGGTATGTTAGGTAATATGGGTCATTGTGGCCGTGGTGGCTGGGGGGAGTCCTTGGAGTTGATGGAAATTGGGTTGGGGGGATTCATTGGCTTATGGCTCCCCGGTATTTTGTGTTAAAACTGGTTTTGGATCTGGTGACTTGGGGGGTTCCGGCGGGGGTAGTCGGTTCCCCGGGAATTGTAACGTGAACAGGGAACCCCCTGGGGTTTTGGTGCTCCTGAGCCAGGCGGTATCGGCTGGGAGTAATTTGGTTTTGGTAACGTTCACGTTGTGTTGTGTTTTGATCACCAGATCCATGGGAGCTCCAAGGACCCCTCCTAGTTTAAAAGTTATTGGATGTTATTATTTATGATGTTTGTTTGTATTTAAATAAAAAGGCTGCTGTGGCCGACATTATTCCAAAAGAATTACGTAGTTGGAGTCTTTATTTAGGGGTAAGAGGGTTTGGGTTACGGGGGAGGTGTTATCGAAGGGAGGGTTGTACCGTTTTATACCCCAACTGCTCGACATTACCAGGGTCAGGTGCGAGGTTCTGCAGGCTGACACATTCCGCAGCAGATCCAGTTGTTGGGTCCCACTGGGGGATCCCCCGATTTTTTTTGGTGAGCCAGTCCAGTGTTTCTCCTGATTCTCCTCTAACAGGTGATGTCAGGCTTCAGGCACATCCGATTTTGGACTGCCAATCCTTTTGTTCTCAAATACACCGTCTCCAGAAGAGACTGTCAGTGGCGCTCTCACACAGTGATTGAGCACTCTTGAGTATGAGGGACTCTGGAGACACAGCTGTTGGTCGACTTATTGGTGAACCATCATTTTAGGCCTCCTTTGCATGTTCTGATATTTCCAGTTCTGGAGAAACCTTTACCAGAGATATCCATGTCTGTGGCATACGTGTGGTGCCAGTGTGCTGCATCAGTATCACACATACCAGTGCCCGAGAAAAGCCGCCACAGTCCGCACTGTTCTCAGGCGCCGTGTGCTGAAGACAGTGCACATCATTGTCTCCCGATTTCCCTGCAATCAGCATAAGCAGGGGACAATGTTGAGCGTTGTATTCAGTCCCCACTGTCTACATGGAGTGTAAAATATATATATATAAAGCTGAGTGTATGTATGTGTGTGGGTATATATCAAGGCACGCCCACTCTGCATAGCCACACTCCACATGCAAAGCCCCATCCACACGGCCCACATTGTTAGAGCACAAGGGCGGAGACACATTCACCTCGAAAGCCACCCTGCAAAACTCACCGGCTGAGACATCTCCCAGCCGCTGCCAGCTACAATCAGGGCTGCTGCAGGCACAGGCCACATCTAGCTCCGTCTTACCTAGAATTGAGCTGCTCCTGTGAGGCATGCCATCAAAGGAAAGGGAGGAGCCTCATGGATTACACCACTGTACTCATAACAGGAAGTCGCTGTGCATGTGTGAGGGGAAAATTAAAGGAGTGAGGGGAAAATGAGAGGTGTGAAGGGGAAATGAGAGGAGTGAGGGGAAAATGAGAGGAGTGAGGGGAAAATGAGAGGAGTGAGGGGAAAATGAGAGGTGTGAAGGGAAAATGAGAGGTGTGAGATGAAAATGAAGAGGTGTGAGGTGAAAATGAAGAGGTATGAGTGCAAAACTGTGAGGAGTGAGGGGAAAATAGTGGAGTGATGGGAAAATGACAGGTGTGAGGTCAATATGACAGGTGTGAGGGGGGAAATGAGAGATATGAGGGGCAAAATGAGAGGAGTGAGGGGAAAATGAGAGATGTGATGAGAAAATGAGAGGAGTGAGGGGAAAATGAGAGGAGTTAGGGGAAAATGAGAGGTGTGAGGGGAAAATGAGAGGTGTGAGGGGGAAAATGAGAGGAGTGAGGGGAAAATGAGATGTGTGAAGGGAAAATGAGAGGTGTGAGATAAAAATGAAGAGGTGGCATGAGTGCAAAACTGGGAGGAGTGAGGGGAAAATAGTGGAGTGATAGGAAAATGACAGGTGTGAGGTCAATATGACAGGTGTGAGGAGGAAAATGAGAGATAAGGGGGCAAAATGATAGGAGTGAGGGGAAAATGAGAGATGTGACGAGAAAATGAGAGATGTGAGGGGAAAATAAGAGTAGTGAATGGAAAATAGTGGAGTGAGGGGAAAATGAGAGGAGTGAGGGGAAAATGAGAGGAGTGAGGAAAAAATAGTGGATTGAGGGGAAAATAGTGGAGTGAGGGGGAAATGAGAGGTGTGAGGTGAAAATGAAGAGGTATGAGTGCAAAATGAGAGGAGTGAGGGGAAAATAGTGGAGTGATCAGAAAATGATAGGTGTGAGGTCAAAATGACAGGTGTGAGGAGGATAATGAGAGATAAGTGGGGCAAAATGAGAGGAGTGAGGGGAAAATGAGAGATGTGACGAGAAAATGAGAGATGTGAGGGGAAAATAAGAGTAGTGAATGGAAAATAGTGGAGTGAGGGGAAAATGAGAGGAGTGAGGGGAAAATGAGAGGAGTGAGGAAAAAATAGTGGATTGAGGGGAAAATAGTGGAGTGAGGGGGAAATGAGAGGTGTGAGGTGAAAATGAAGAGGTATGAGTGCAAAATGAGAGGAGTGAGGGGAAAATAGTGGAGTGATCAGAAAATGATAGGTGTGAGGTCAAAATGACAGGTGTGAGGGGGGAAAATGAGAGGAGTGAGGGGAAAATGAGAGAAGTGAGGTGCTGCTGCAGTATGAGGCTGTGTATAGAGAAGAGTGAGGTGCTGCATATACAGTAAGGCCACATTCACACATTCAATATTTGGTTAGTATCTTACCTCAGTGTTTATAAGCCAAAACCACGAGTGGGAAAAAAGTGATGACGTGATTCTAATATACGTTTCCTCTGACTGTAAAGGCTCATGAATGAGTTGAAAATAACATACTATCAATACTGGGGTAATCATTTAATTCATTTGTGTTGCAAATCTGTAGTGTTGAATATATGATGTGAAATGTTTTATGTGCAATATCATCATTACAATTTGTTATAACTAACCACAGTTACTTACTATGCCTGAGCAACGCCGGGCTCTTCAGCTAGTGAAAAATAAAATTAAGAATCACATTTTACTCACCTTAACACCTAATCTCCTGAAGCCAATGTCCCCTGTAAAAAAATAAAAATAAAAAAACAACAATAACCCTCGCCTGTCCAAAGTTGAAAGAATCCATAGTATTACGTGCCGTAATCCATCTGTTCGGCATTTGCTCATCAGCATGAGCGGTGGCCTGAGGTGAAAGCTCACGCTAAAGAGCAGAGGAGAATGACTCACTGCTGCGAGAGCGGGCCCAGGAACTCTGCTGACCTAAGTGACATCATGGCAGGCCACCATGAGATTTCTGGCGTCATTACTAACTCCCATGTAAGGAACCAGACCCCAAAACTTCATCATTTCTATGGCGCCTACAGGGGTCCAGCTGGCAAATCATGAAGTCAGATTTTGGAATAAAAATCATGAGCTCACACATAGCCCTCTAGATACAGTATGAGTCACCTATATACAGTATGAGCCCTCACATAGCTCTCTTTACACTGTATGAGACCTACAAAGCTCCATATCTACAGTATTGACCCACTATAGCCTCCTATATACAGTATGAGCCCCACATAGCCTCCTATATACAGTATGAGCCCCACATAGCCTCCTATTTACAGTATGAGCCCCACATAGCCTCCTATATACAGTATGAGCCCCACATAGCCTCCTATATACAGTATGAGCCCCACATAGCCTCCTATATACAGTATGAGCCCCACATAGCCTCCTATATACGGTATGAGCCCCACATAGCCTCCTATATACAGTATGAGCCCCCACATATCCTCCTGTATACAGTATGAGCCCCACATAGCCTCCTATATACAGTATGAGCCCCACACAGCCTCCTATATACAGTATGAGCCCCACATAGCCTCCTATATACAGAATGAGACCCACATAGCCTCCTATATACAGTATGAGCCCGCATATAGCTGCCTATATACAGTATGAGCCCCACATAGCCTCCTATATACAGTATGAGCCCCACACAGCCTCCTATATACAGTATGAGCCCCACACAGCCTCCTATATACAGTATGAGCCCCACATAGCCTCCTATATACAGTATGAGCCCCACATAGCCTCCTATATACAGTATGAGCCCGCATATAGCTGCGTATATACAGTATGAGCCCCCACATAGCCTCCTATATACAGTATGAGCCCCACATAGCCTCCTATATACAGTATGAGCCCCACATAGCCTCCTATATACAGCATGAGCCCCACATAGCCTCCTATATACAGTATGAGCCCGCATATAGCTGCCTATATACAGTATGAGCCCCCACATAGCCTCCTATGTACAGTATGAGCCCCCACATAGCCTCTTATATACAGTATGAGCCCCACATAGCCTCCTATATACAGTATGAGCCCCCACATATCCTCCTGTATACAGTATGAGCCCGCATATAGCTGCCTATATACAGTATGAGCCCCACATAGCCTCCTATATACAGTATGAGCCCCACATATCCTCCTGTATACAGTATGAGCCCGCATATAGCTGCCTATATACAGTATGAGCCCCACATAGCCTCCTATATACAGTATGAGCCCCACATAGCCTCCTATATACAGTATGAGCCCCACATAGTCTCCTATATACAGTATGAGCCCGCATATAGCTGCCTATATACAGTATGAGCCCCACATAGCATCCTATATACAGTATGAGCCCGCATATACTGTAAGACATAACTGCAAGAGAAGTATGCTGCCTTCCAGGTGCGATGATCAAGGATGTGACCGATAGGATACCAAAGCTCTTCAGCTCCAAGGACGTCCACCCATTTCTTCTGATACATGTTGGCACCAATGACACGGCAAGGAAGGACCTACCGACAATCTGCAAGGACTTTGAAGAGTTGGGGAAGAAAGTAAAGGAACTGGATGCACAGGTAGTTTTTTCTTCTATCCTTCCAGTAGACGGGCATGGCACCAGGAGATGGAACAGGATCCTTGATGCAAATAACTGGCTAAGACGATGGTGCAGACAACAAGGATTTGGATTCCTGGACCACGGTGTGAACTACTGGTATGATGGACTCCTCGCCAGAGACGGACTACACCTCAACAAACCTGGGAAACACACATTCGCCAGAAGACTCGCTACACTCATCAGGAGGGCGTTAAACTAGAAGAAGAGGGGACGGGAAGAAAAACATTAGACTCGAACAAAGACGACCCAGGAAAACATACTCAGAAGGGAGGTAAGAACATTTCTAAAACAATCCACAGTGAGGAGATTGGAACAAAACAAAATCCTCTAAACTGCATGCTCGCAAACGCCAGAAGCCTGACAAACAAGATGGAAGAACTAGAAGCAGAAATATCTACAGGTAACTTTGACATAGTGGGAATAACCGAGACATGGTTAGATGAAAGCTATGACTGGGCAGTTAACTTACAGGGTTACAGTCTGTTTAGAAAGGATCGTAAAAATCGGAGAGGAGGAGGGGTTTGTCTCTATGTAAAGTCTTGTCTAAAGTCCACTTTAAGGGAGGATATTAGCGAAGGGAATGAGGATGTCGAGTCCATATGGGTTGAAATTCATGGAGGGAAAAATGGTAACAAAATTCTCATTGGGGTCTGTTACAAACCCCCAAATATAACAGAAAGCATGGAAAGTCTACTTCTAAAGCAGATAGATGAAGCTGCAACCCATAATGAGGTCCTGGTTATGGGGGACTTTAACTACCCGGATATTAACTGGGAAACAGAAACCTGTGAAACCCATAAAGGCAACAGGTTTCTGCTAATAACCAAGAAAAATTATCTTTCACAATTGGTGCAAAATCCAACCAGAGGAGCAGCACTTTTAGACCTAATACTATCTAATAGACCTGACAGAATAACAAATCTGCAGGTGGTTGGGCATTTAGGAAATAGCGACCACAATATTGTGCAGTTTCACCTGTCTTTCACTAGGGGGACTTGTCAGGGAGTCACAAAAACATTGAACTTTAGGAAGGCAAAGTTTGAACAGCTTAGAGATGCCCTTAATCTGGTAGACTGGGACAATATCCTCAGAAATGAGAATACAGATAATAAATGGGAAATGTTTAAGAACATCCTAAATAGGCAGTGTAAGCGGTTCATACCTTGTGGGAATAAAAGGACTAGAAATAGGAAAAACCCAATGTGGCTAAACAAAGAAGTAAGACAGGCAATTAACAGTAAAAAGAAACCATTTGCACTACTAAAGCAGGATGGCACCATTGAAGCTCTAAAAAACTATAGGGAGAAAAATACTTTATCTAAAAAACTAATTAAAGCTGCCAAAAAGGAAACAGAGAAGCACATTGCTAAGGAGAGTAAAACTAATCCCAAACTGTTCTTCAACTATATCAATAGTAAAAGAATAAAAACTGAAAATGTAGGCCCCTTAAAAAATAGTGAGGAAAGAATGGTTGTAGATGACGAGGAAAAAGCTAACATATTAAACACCTTCTTCTCCACGGTATTCACGGTGGAAAATGAAATGCTAGGTGAAATCCCAAGAAACAATGAAAACCCTATATTAAGAGTCACCAATCTAACCCAAGAAGAGGTGCGAAACCGGCTAAATAAGATTAAAATAGATAAATCTCCGGGTCCGGATGGCATACACCCACGAGTACTAAGAGAACTAAGTAATGTAATAGATAAACCATTATTTCTTATTTTTAGTGACTCTATAGCGACAGGGTCTGTTCCGCAGGACTGGCGCATAGCAAATGTGGTGCCAATATTCAAAAAGGGCTCTAAAAGTGAACCTGGAAATTATAGGCCAGTAAGTCTAACCTCTATTGTTGGTAAAATATTTGAAGGGTTTCTGAGGGATGTTATTCTGGATTATCTCAATGAGAATAACTGTTTAACTCCATATCAGCATGGGTTTATGAGAAATCGCTCCTGTCAAACCAATCTAATCAGTTTTTATGAAGAGGTAAGCTATAGGCTGGACCACGGTGAGTCATTGGACGTGGTATATCTCGATTTTTCCAAAGCGTTTGATACCGTGCCGCACAAGAGGTTGGTACACAAAATGAGAATGCTTGGTCTGGGGGAAAATGTGTGTAAATGGGTTAGTAACTGGCTTAGTGATAGAAAGCAGAGGGTGGTTATAAATGGTATAGTCTCTAACTGGGTCGCTGTGACCAGTGGGGTACCGCAGGGGTCAGTATTGGGACCTGTTCTCTTCAACATATTCATTAATGATCTGGTAGAAGGTTTACACAGTAAAATATCGATATTTGCAGATGATACAAAACTATGTAAAGCAGTTAATACAAGAGAAGATAGTATTCTGCTACAGATGGATCTGGATAAGTTGGAAACTTGGGCTGAAAGGTGGCAGATGAGGTTTAACAATGATAAATGTAAGGTTATACACATGGGAAGAGGGAATCAATATCACCATTACACACTGAACGGGAAACCACTGGGTAAATCTGACAGGGAGAAGGACTTGGGGATCCTAGTTAATGATAAACTTACCTGGAGCAGCCAGTGCCAGGCAGCAGCTGCCAAGGCAAACAGGATCATGGGGTGCATTAAAAGAGGTCTGGATACACATGATGAGAGCATTATACTGCCTCTGTACAAATCCCTAGTTAGACCGCACATGGAGTACTGTGTCCAGTTTTGGGCACCGGTGCTCAGGAAGGATATAATGGAACTAGAGAGAGTACAAAGGAGGGCAACAAAATTAATAAAGGGGATGGGAGAACTACAATACCCAGATAGATTAGCGAAATTAGGATTATTTAGTCTAGAAAAAAGACGACTGAGGGGCGATCTAATAACCATGTATAAGTATATAAGGGGACAATACAAATATCTCGCTGAGGATCTGTTTATACCAAGGAAGGTGACGGGCACAAGGGGGCATTCTTTGCGTTTGGAGGAGAGAAGGTTTTTCCACCAACATAGAAGAGGATTCTTTACTGTTAGGGCAGTGAGAATCTGGAATTGCTTGCCTGAGGAGGTGGTGATGGCGAACTCAGTCGAGGGGTTCAAGAGAGGCCTGGATGTCTTCCTGGAGCAGAACAATATTGTATCATACAATTATTAGGTTCTGTAGAAGGACGTAGATCTGGGGATTGATTATGATGGAATATAGGCTGAACTGGATGGACAAATGTCTTTTTTCGGCCTTACTAACTATGTTACTATGTTACTATATAGCTGCCTATATACAGTATGAGCCCCACATAGCCTCCTATATACAGTATGAGCCCCACATAGCCTCCTATATACAGTATGAGCCCCACATAGCCTCCTATATACAGTATGAGCCCCACATAGCCTCCTATATACAGTATGAGCCCCACACAGCCTCCTATATACAGTATGAGTGCCACATAGCCTCCTATATATGGTATGAGCCCCACATAGCCTCCTATATACAGTATGAGCCCCCACATATCCTCCTGTATACAGTATGAGCCCCACATAGCCTCCTATATACAGTATGAGCCCCACACAGCCTGCTATATACAGTAGGAGCCCCACATAGCCTCCTATATACAGTATGAGCCCCACATAGCCTCCTATATACAGTATGAGCCCGCATATAGCTGCCTATATACAGTATGAGCCCCCACATAGCCTCCTATATACAGTATGAGCCCCACACAGCCTCCTATATACAGTATGAGCCCCACACAGCCTCCTATATACAGTATGCGCCCCACATAGCCTCCTATATACAGTATGAGCCCCACATAGCCTCCTATATACAGTATGAGCCCGCATATAGCTGCCTATATACAGTATGAGCCCCCACATAGCCTCCTATATACAGTATGAGCCCCACATAGCCTCCTATATACAGTATGAGCCCCACATAGCCTCCTATATACAGTATGAGCCCCACATAGCCTCCTATATACAGTATGAGCCCGCATATAGCTGCCTATATACAGTATGAGCCCCCACATAGCCTCCTATATACAGTATGAGCCCCCACATAGCCTATTATATACAGTATGAGCCCCACATAGCCTCCTATATACAGTATGAGCCCCCACATAGCCTCTTATATACAGTATGAGCCCCACACAGCCTCCTATATACAGTATGAGCCCCACACAGCCTCCTATATACAGTATGAGCCCCACATAGCCTCCTATATACAGTATGAGCCCCACATAGCCTCCTATATACAGTATGAGCCCGCATATAGCTGCCTATACACAGTATGAGCCCCCACATAGCCATCTATATACAGTATGAGCCCCACATAGCCTCCTATATACAGTATGAGCCCCACATAGCCTCCTATATACAGTATGAGCCCCACATAGCCTCCTATATACAGTATGAGCCCGCATATAGCTGCCTATATACAGTATGAGCCCCCACATAGCCTCCTATATACAGTATGAGCCCTCACATAGCCTCTTATATACAGTATGAGCCCCACATAGCCTCCTATATACAGTATGAGCCCCCACATATCCTCCTGTATACAGTATGAGCCCGCATATAGCTGCCTATATACAGTATGAGCCCCACATAGCCTCCTATATACAGTATGAGCCCCACATATCCTCCTGTATACAGTATGAGCCCGCATATAGCTGCCTATATACAGTATGAGCCCCACATAGCCTCCTATATACAGTATGAGCCCCACATAGCCTCCTATATACAGTTTGAGCCCCACATAGTCTCCTATATACAGTATGAGCCCGCATATAGCTGCCTATATACAGTATGAGCCCCACATAGCATCCTATATACAGTATGAGCCCGCATATAGCTGCCTATATAGAGTATGAGCCCCACATAGCCTCCTATATACAGTAAGAGCCCCACATAGCCTCCTATATACAGAATGAGCACCACATAGCCTCCTATATACAGTATGAGCCCCACATAGCCTCCTATATACAGTATGAGCCCCACATAGCCTCCTATATACAGTATGAGCCCCACATAGCCTCCTATATACGATATGAGCCCCATATAGCCTCCTATATACAGTATGAGCCCCCACATATCCTCCTGTATACAGTATGAGCCCCACATAGCCTCCTATATACAGTATGAGCCCCACACAGCCTCCTATATACAGTATGAGCCCCACATAGCCTCCTATATACAGTATGAGCCCCACATAGCCTCCTATATACAGTATGAGCCCGCATATAGCTGCCTATATACAGTATGAGCCCTCACATAGCCTCCTATATACAGTATGAGCCCCACACAGCCTCCTATATACAGTATGAGCCCCACACAGCCTCCTATATACAGTATGAGCCCCACATAGCCTCCTATATACAGTATGAGCCCCACATAGCCTCCTATATACAGTATGAGCCCGCATATAGCTGCCTATATACAGTATGAGCCCCCACATAGCCTCCTATATACAGTATGAGCCCCACATAGCCTCCTATATACAGTATGAGCCCGCATATAGCTGCCTATATACAGTATGAGCCCCACATAGCCTCCTATATACAGTATGAGCCCCCACATAGCCTCTTATATACAGAATGAGCCCCACATAGCCTCCTATATACAGTATAAGCCCCCACATATCCTCCTGTATACAGCATGAGCCCCACATAGCCTCCTATATACAGTATGAGCCCCACATAGCCTCCTATGTACAGTATGAGCCCCACACAGCCTCCTATATACAGTATGAGCCCCACATAGCCTCCTATATACAGTATGAGCCCCACAAAGCCTCCTATATACAGCATGAGCCCCACACAGCCTCCTATATACAGTATGAGCCCCACATAGCCTCCTATATACAGTATGAGCCCCACATAGCTTCCTATATACAGTATGCGCCCCACATAGCCTCCTATATACAGTATGAGCCCGCATATAGCTGCCTATATACAGTATGAGCCCCACATAGCTTCCTATATACAGTATGAGCCCCACATAGCTTCCTATATACAGTATGAGCCCCACATAGCCTCATATATACAGTATGAGCCCCACATAGCCTCCTATATACAGCATGAACTCCACATAGCCTCCTATATACAGTATGAGCCCCACATATCCTCCTATGTACAGTATGAGCCCCACATAGCCTCTTATATACAGTATGAGCCCCACATAGCCTCCTATATACAGTATGAGCCCCACATAGCCTCCTATATACAGTATGAGCCCCACATAGCCTCCTATATACAGTATGAGCCCCACATAGCTTCCTATATACAGTATGAGCCCCACATAGCTTCCTATATATAGTATGAGCCCCACATAGCCTTCTATATACAGTATGAGCCCGCATATGACTTCCTATATACAGTATGAGCCCACACATAGCCTCTTATATACAGTATGAGCCCCACATAGCCTCCTATATACAGTATGAGCCCCCACATAGCCTCTTATATACAGTATGAGCCCCACATAGCCTCCTATATACAGTATGAGCCCCCACATATCCTCCTGTATACAGTATGAGCCCCACATAGCCTCCTACATACAGTATGAGCCCAAATAGCCTCCTATGTACAGTATGAGCCCCACACAGCCTCCTATATACAGTATGAGCCCCACATAGCCTCCTATATACAGTATGAGCCCCACATAGCCTCCTATATACAGTATGAGCCCCACACAGCCTCCTATATACAGGATGAGCCCCACATAGCCTCCTATATACAGTATGAGCCCCACATAGCTTCCTATATACAGTATGCGCCCCACATAGCCTCCTATATACAGTATGAGCCCGCATATAGCTGCCTATATACAGTATGAGCCCCCACATAGCCTCCTATATACAGTATGAGCCCCCACATAGCCTCTTATATACAGTATGAGCCCCACATAGCCTCCTATATACAGTATGAGCTCCCACATATCCTCCTGTATACAGTATGAGCCCCACATAGCCTCCTATATACAGTATGAGCCCCACATAGCCTCCTATGTACAGTATGAGCCCCACACAGCCTCCTATATACAGTATGAGCCCCACATAGCCTCCTATATACAGTATGAGCCCCACATAGCCTCTTATATACAGTATGAGCCCCACACAGCCTCCTATATACAGTATGAGCCCCACATAGCCTCCTATATACAGTATGAGCCCCACATAGCCTCCTATATACAGTATGCACCCCACATAGCCTCCTATATACAGTATGAGCCCGCATATAGCTTCCTATATACAGTATGCGCCCCACATAGCCTCCTATATACAGTATGAGCCCGCATATAGCTGCCTATATACAGTATGAGCCCCACATAGCTTCCTATATACAGTATGAGCCCCACATAGCTTCCTATATACAGTATGAGCCCCACATAGCCTCATATATACAGTATGAGCCCTACATAGCCTCCTATATACAGCATGAACTCCACATAGCCTCCTATATACAGTATGAGCCCCACATATCCTCCTATATACAGTATGAGCCCCACATAGCCTCCTATATACAGTATGAGCCCCACATAGCCTCCTATATACAGTATGAGCCCCACATAGCCTCCTATATACAGTATGAGCCCCACATAGCCTCCTATATACAGTATGAGCCCCACATAGCCTCCTATATACAGTATGAGCCCCACATAGCCTCCTATATACAGTATGAGCCCCACATAGCTTCCTATATACAGTATGAGCCCCACATAGCCTCCTATATACAGTATGAGCCCGCATATAGCTTCCTATATACAGTATGAGCCCCACATAGCCTCCTATATACAGTATGAGCCCCCACATAGCCTCTTATATACAGTATGAGCCCCACATAGCCTCCTATATACAGTATGAGCCCCACATAGCCTTATATATACAGTATGAGCCCCACATAGCCTCCTATATACAGTATGAGCCCCACATAGCCTCCTATATACAGCATGAACTCCACATAGCCTCCTATATACAGTATGAGCCCCACATAGCCTCCTATATACAGTATGAGCCCCACATAGCCTCCTATATACAGTATGAGCCCCACATAGCCTTATATATACAGTATGAGCCCCACATAGCCTCCTATATACAGCATGAACTCCACATAGCCTCCTATATACAGTATGAGCCCCACACAGCCTCCTATATACAGTATGAGCCCCACATAGCCTCCTATATACAGTATGAGCCCGCATATAGCCGCCTATATACAGTATGGACCTCACTTCCTGTATGGAGCAATATATGGGGCTCTTTATTCTCAATGGAGCAATATATGGGGCTCATTATACTATACCAGTAACCCCTTAGCCCCCGGAGCTTTTTTCGGTTTTGCGTTTTCGTTTTTCACTCCCCTCCTTCCCAGAGCCATAACTTTTTTATTTTTCCGTCAATATAGCCAGGTGAGGGCTTATTTTTGTGGGACGAGTTATATTTTTAAACAACATCATTGGTTTTACCATGTTGTGTACTAGAATATGGCAAAATAATTCCGAGTGTGGTGAAATTGCAAAAAAAGTGCAATTCCACACTTGTTTTTTGTTTGGCTTTTTTACTAAGTTCCCTAAATGCTAAATCTGAGCTGCTATTATGATTCTCCAGGTCATTACGAGTTCATAGACACCAAACATGTCTGTTTTTTTTTTTACGTAAGTGGTGAAAAAAAAATTCCAAACTTTGCTAAAAAAAAAAAAATGTGCAATTTTCCGATACCCGTAGCGTTTTCATTTTTCGTGATCTGGGGTCGGGTGAGGGCTTATTTTCTGTGTGCCGAGCTGATGTTTTTAATGATACCATTTTGGAGCAGATATGTTTTTTTTGATCACCCGTTATGGCATTTTAATGCAATGTCATGGCAACCAATAAAAACTAATTCTGGTGTTTGGAATTTTTTTCTCGCTCTGCTGTTTAGCGATTAGGTAAAAAAAATTTTTATAGATAGATCGGCGGGCGATTCTGAACGCGGCGATACCAAATATGTATGTGTTTGTTTTTTATTGTTTTATTTTGAATGGGGCAAAAGGGAGTGATTTAAACTTTTATGTTTTTTTTATTTTTTTCATATTTTTTAAAACTTTTTTTGCTTACTTTTGCCATGCTTCAATAGTCTCCATGGGAGGCTAGAAGCTGGCATAGCCTGATCGGCTTTGCTACATAGAGGCGATGTTAAGATTGCCCCTATATAGCTGAATTACAGCATTGCAATGAGCACCGACCACAGGGTGGCGCTCACAGCAATCTGGCATCAAAGCCATAGAGGTCTTCAGGAGGCCTCTGGCTGTTATGCCAATGCACTGCTGACTCCCGATCATGTGACGGGGTCACCTGTGTGCGCATTTCCGGCCGGATAGCCTGAAGCGCTTGTTAAATGCCGCTGTCAGCGTTTTACAGCAGCATGTAAGTAGTTAATAGCAGCGGGTGGATCGAGATTCCACCCGCTGCTATTGCGGGCACATGTCAGCCGTACAAAACAGTTAACATGTCCCGGCTTTGATGCGGGCTTACCGCCGGAGCCCACCTCAAAGTATGGGATCTGACCTCGGACGTACTATTCAGTCAGATGGCAGAAAGGGGCTAATACATAAGTGTATCCACGCCAAATGAAAATATACATAAGACAACAAAAAAAAGAGTACAGTTCTTGAGACATTGATGTAGACTAGACAGAAGAAAACATGTCTCCGTTCTTCTGGCCTACAATTTCAGATGTTCCACATGATTTCATGAGAAAATATTGTAGCAGCAGACGATACTCTTAGTCGCTGTTGATAAAGTGACAGTTGTGGGCTGATCCAGACTATAATGATATTAGTAAAACAAGAGAAATTGAAAAACTGATACAATTAATTTTAGGGTCCATTTCCCCTTGTAACCCTTGTGAAAATAAACAAAAATTGGAGCTAAGACATTTTTGTGGAAAAAAAGTGATTTTTTGTTTTCACGGCTGAACATTATAAATTTCTATGAAGCATCTAGGGGTTCATGCTGCTCACCACACATCTACATAAATTCCTTGAGGGTCTAGTTTCCAAAATGGGGTAATTTCTGTGGGGATTCTACTGGTTAGGCCCATCATGGGTTCTCCAAATGCGTCATGTTTCCCACAGATCATTCCATCAAAGTCTGTGTTCCAAACATCACTGCTTCCTTTACGAGCTCTGCCGTGTGTTCAGATAATAGATTTCCAACACAATTCGGGTAACGGCGTACTCAGGAGAAATTGATCAACAAATTTTGGGGTCAATTTTCTACCGTTGGGAAAATGAAAAATTTGGGGCTAAAAGAAAATTTTTGTGGAAATTAAGTGGTTTTTTAATTTACACGGGTCAACATTATAAATGTTTGTGAAGCACCTGGGGGTTAAAGGTGCTCACCATACATCTTGATAAGTTCCTCGGGGATTTTAGTCTCTGAAATGAGGTCACTTTGGGGGTTTTCTATTGTTTACGCACATCCGGGGCAATCCAAACATGTGATGATGTCCGCTCTCAATTCTAGCTAATTTTGAGTTCAAAAGTCAAACAGTGCTCCTTCCCTTCCAAGCCCTGCCGTACGCTCAATCAGTGTTTTTTCCCCACATTTGGCGTATCAGTCTTCTCATGAGAAATAACTTAATAATTTTAGGGATCCACTTTCTCCTGTTACTCTTGTGAAAATAAAATGTTGGGGACTAAAATCATTTTTGTAGCTCTACGTTGTACACTTCGGTGGAAAAAGCTTGGGGTTTAAGGTGCTTGTCAGGAATCCCCTGACCGCTGCCACCAATTTGTCACAATTCACACCGTGACCGTCACCCCTACGTCACGGGTCGGGGTGGCTTTGGGCCAACAGACGGCTATCACATGTGCAGGGGGGCTTATCTTCGTTATCCCTCCACTGCTAACAATGTGATGAGAAAACACACACAAGGCTATTGACCTCTTAGTTTACAGCAGGGGCTTATTCTAGGTATCCCACTGCTTTTAATATACCACAAACTGCAGGGATTTATGTATATCCCACTTACAGTTCCACTTAACACTTGCAGCTCTCTGTCGCCCCCTTTACTCTCAGGTCAGATTAGGTACTGCACCCTGGGTAATTAGTCACCAGAAAGGCTGCCTGCTATGTACTGGCTATTGGGCACGCTGCAGCGACGCGATAAACTACTCCCACTCAGGCAGGAACAATAATTATCAACGCCGCAGTCGCTTCAGCATAACCCAAAAGTCAGCACACTCTCGCTGCCACCAGCTTCGATTAAACGGGTCCGAAGCTAACCCAACACAACAGTAGCGTATTTCCCTTCAGAAGACTTAGGGTACGGTTTAGAACAGGAGAACAAACTAATATTAAATATTATATTCCATAAAAATTAGGCAGTGCTTTATCAAAAATATTTTATAAAGATGTTACAAATGAGACAATTGCAAATATGTACACGGGTAATTATAACATAAAGGGAATAAAGGAGAAAAGATAACACTCACATGTTCAAAGCATGGCAGGCACCCAGGCTAGGGCAGTTTTCCATACGTCCCAGCTCATGGGATGTGCTCAGCTCTTCCAGGAAAATAGGACAAGAAAGAAGCTGGGGATGTGTGCAGACAGTTATAGCCAAGCCTGTAACATCCCAGAAAGGGGTTGGATCACCTCGTCCCTCCTACCTCTTCAGTTAACTCATTTTATTCTAATCTATATCTAATTTTGATAACTCCGCTACAAAACATGTCATAGTCCTAACAAACCCATCATTCATCTCGGATTAACGTGAGCATGCTAATGAGATCAAATATGTCCTATCTGGGATACATATTTACAGAGAAAACTCTACTTCTTTACCAGACGGAGTTAGAAGCCCGAGTTTCAAGGGATGGGTAGATACACCGAGTGGGAATACGAATATATATTTTCGTGTTCTTAACGTAAACATTGTGCATAATATCGTACAAAAACCAAACAAAGAATCTTTCATGAATTTTGGAGCCATTTTCCAGTTCCAGCTGGAGGAAGATTCTAACCTGGTCGTAAATACCTTTCGGCCATAAAACTCCCCCCAGTACATTGGCACAGCAGCTCTTGGCTTAGTGAAAGGGAAGGGGGCTTGGGAGTTGAAAGTTAGGAAATTGAATCTACAAACTGTTGCAGCATCACTCCAAGAAGGGGGGCTTAGCCCACGCAGGCTAGCAAGAGAACTACTTACGATATTTCATACCATATCGTGACAGTTCTCAACACGCATCTAAATAAGTTCCTTGAGGGGTGTAGTATCCAAAATGGGGTCACTTGTTGTGAGTTTCTACTGTTTTGGGACATCAGGGGGTCTCCAAATGCGACATGTCATCCACTCTCGATTCCAGCCAATTTTCCATTGAAAAAGTCAAATGGCGCTCCTTAACTTCTGATCCCTGCCGTGCATCCAAACAGTAGTTTTCCACACATATGGGGTATCAGTGGACTCAGAGAAATTGCACAACAAATGTTGCAGTTAATTTTCTACTCTTACTCTTGAGAAAATAAAAATAATTAGGTCCAAATAAAAATTTTGTAAAGATAGTGGAATACATATTTCCCATAGCTTTACAATGCCTGCTAAAATATGCCCATTTGAATTTTTGGCTTCGCCCGCCACCACCACCATGTCCACTACCATGTCAATATGCAGCCTTCACTTCACATTTTCAGAGGACTAGCAGGTGCTGTGAAAACTGAGCTCTTTTTGAGCTCCACAGTTCAAGAACTACAGTTGTGCTCAAAAGTTTACATAATGCGGCAGAATTTTTGCTTTCTTGGCCTTTTTTCAGAGAATTTGAAAGATAACGCCAAAACTTATTCTCCACTCATGGTCAGTGGTTTGGTGAAGCCATTTATTGTCAAATTACTGTGTTTTCTCTTTATAAATCATAATGACAACCCAAAACATCCAAGTGACCCTGATAAAATTTCACATACTACATTTTTTTTTAATACCGTGTATTACCTGTTATGAACTGGTGATTCAGAAACACAATGGACCTGGTGGTTAAGAGCACACAAAGTGACCTGATAGTTACTAATAACATAGGACGAGCTCTGAGACGTGGGAACTCTGCTGACCGCAATTCCTAATCCTATCACACCACACTAGAGGCAGCCGTGGAGCGCTCCTGACCAGACCTAGACGCCTCGGGCACAGCCTGAGAAACTAGCTAGCCCTGAAGATAGAAAAATAAGCCTACCTTGCCTCAGAGAAATTCCCCAAAGGAAAAGGCAGCCCCCCACATATAATGACTGTGAGTAAAGATGAAAATACAAACACAGAGATGAAATAAGTTTTAGCAAAGTGAGGCCCGACTTACTGAATAGACCGAGGATAGTAAAGATAGCTTTGCGGTCAGCACAAAAACCTACAAACAACCACGCAGAGGGCGCAAAAAGACCCTGCGCACCGACTAACGGTACGGAGGTGCTCCCTATGCGTCCCAGAGCTTCCAGCAAGCAAGACAAACCAATATAGCAAGCTGGACAGAAAAAATAGCAAACAAAAGTAACACAAGCAGAACTTAGCTTATGCAGGGCAGACAGGCCACAAGAACGATCCAGGAGAGAGAGCAAGACCAATACTGGAACATTGACTGGAGGCCAGGAACAAAGAACTAGGTGGAGTTAAATAGAGCAGCACCTAACGACTTAACCTCGTCACCTGAGGAAGGGAACTCAGAAGCCGCAGCCCCACTCACATCCACCATAGGAAGCTCATAGACAGAACCAGCCGAAGTACCACTCATGACCACAGGAGGGAGCTTGACCACAGAATTCACAACAATTACCCCCTCTAACAACAATGACAATTTTATCAGATGGTAAAGCTGCCCACTCTTCTTGGCAAAAAAGCCTCCAGTGCCTGTAAATTTCTGGGCTGTCTAGCATGAACTGCGCGCTTGCGATCTCCCCAGAGTGGCTTAATGATATTGAGGTCAGGAGACTAAGATGGCCACTCCAGAACCTTCACTTTGTTCTGCTGTAGCCAATGACAGGTCGATTGGCCTTGTGTTTTGGATCATTGTCATGTTGGATCATCTAAGTACATCCCATGTGCAGCTTCTGGGCTGATGAGTGCAAATTTGCCTCCAGTATTTTCTGATAACGTGCTGTAATCATCTTTCCTTCAACATTGACCAAGATTCATGTGCCATCACCAAAACATCAGTGAACCACCTCCATACTTTACAGAAGGAATGGTGATCCTTTCATCATAGGCCTTGTTGACCTCTCTCCAAACGTAACGTTTATGGTTGTGTCCAAAAAGGTTAGTTTTGGTCTGATTACTCCAAATTACCTTGTCTCAGAAGTTATGAGGCTTGTCTCGCAGTATGATTACTGATCACATCCAGTGCACACGGCAAAAAACGACAACACTTTAATTAGGGACAGGGAAAATAAGGAGTTAATTAACATATAATTGTTACAGATTTAAAACCTAAGTGACAAAGAGTGGCAGAGTTATTTTCTAGAGTCTGATCACCTAATCCAGGAGAAGAGAGCAGCGTGACCCCCACTAATGAGATCTGGAAGATATGGAGCCCCCTGAGTGCTCCTCAGCCGGCTGTAATTCCATTGGGGTAGTGGAGTCATTATGGAGGTGCCGACAGACATCACTGTGGTGGAATTATCTGTCCTTATAACTAGAGACCTGCTGTAACACTCCTCTCCGACACGACGCTCACGTCCTCATCCTCAGTGTATTGGGGTAGTGGAGTCATTATGGAGGTGTCGGCAGACGTCACTATAATGGGACTATCTGTCCTTATTAGACATGAGTGAGCACTAAAATGCTCGGGTGCTCATTGTTCGGGTCAAGCAGATTGGAATACTCGGGTACTCGGCCAGAACAACGAGCCCAATGTAAGTCTATGGGAGACCAGAGTATTTTTACCGCGATCCCCCCGGGTGTCCTTTTAAGGTCTAAAAACATCTGAAAATGATGGAAACACTGCTCAAATGACACAGGAACATAATGGTGATCGCCCCTGGAAGCATTCCTGACTCCTAGTTCACAGCTGTAATCTTTTTTTTCCGAGATTCATGCCATTTTTCCCGGTGCCACCAAAAACACATTAAATGAAACCAAAACGGATTTTGCTGGGAAATATGTTAAGGTACATCCTTTGCAGGTTAATGACTTGACTGTAAGGCCAAATATTTAACCCCAGAACGAAAATGTCCTCCCCCACTTGGGCTTACTTCAGACATAGTGTTTTTGAAGCGTTTTTCAACTTTACATTGCTTTCAACCACTACAAATGCGTTCACTAGGAAATGTCATTGTAACATTTAACAACCCTAGCTGGCAATGTGGTGTGTGCCCAATTCCAAACTCATGCCCAACCCCCCAATGTGGGTTCCTTTTTTTTACAAAATAAAAGAGTGCCATCACAGCCCCCTTGCCCAAAATGCACTGTACAGAGCACATTCACCCTAGTGATCTAGTGGCAGTTAAAGGACACATTGCAGGAGACAAAATGAAGAAGTAGGCCCAATGTAATATCATGCCCAATTCCCCAAAGCCATCACGATGGGAGGGTCTTAGAAAACTGTACCAGAACTTGGACTTTGTTCCCCTGCCTGAGCTGGATTGCACTTCTGTCTCTCTTGCTTGGACTCCTTGGCTGTACAACAAACTATGATGTCTGCTGCCAGCGTTCTCACATGGGAATTTTCTAAGTAATTCCGCTACAAGGGCCCTCTGGTACTGCAACATTTTAGTACACCTCTCTGCCTCTGGCAGAAGAGATTGAAAGTTCTCCTTGAAGCATGGGTCTAGAAGTGTCACCAACCAGTAATGAGTGTCACCCAAAATTTTTATAATGCGAGGGTCACGTGAAACGCAGCACAACATAAAGTCAGCCATGCGTGCCAGACTGCTAACAGGAAAGACTTCCATGTCCTCACCAACAGGACAACTGACCATGCTGTCTTCCTCCTCCTCCTCCTTGTCCTCAGGCCATCCCCAATGAACAGATGGTGTGACAGCTGTGTTTGTAGTACCGTCTATAGCGCATGAAAGTAGCTCCTGTTCTTCTTCCTCCTCATTCACTACCATTCCACATTGAGAAGACATGAGCCTGGGCTGAGTGTAATCCCCCTGTATGGTTCCTTGCTCCATGTCCTTGCGATCTGCCTGCAATGCACCCTCTAATTGTGAGCAGAGAGGTTTTCAGAATTCTGAGAAGCGGAATGGTGATGCTAATTATGGCGTTATCGCCACTCACCATCTTGGTGCAGTACTCAAAGTTTTGGAGGATGGTACATATGTCAGACATCCATGTCCACTCCTGAGTCCTTGTTGATGTTGGTAGTCAACAACGGCCCTTTTCTGGTCACAAATCCTTTCCAACATATGCAGTGTAGAGTTCCAGTGCATGGGGACATCACACAACAGCTGGTGAGCTGGAAGCTGCAAACGCTGCTGAAGCACGGCAAGGGCGGCTGAAGCTGTAGCTGACTTTCTAAAATGGGCAGACAGACGGCACACTTTCACTAGCAGATCTGGCAGCTCCGGGTAGCTTTTCAGAAAACGTTGAACCACGAGGTTAAGCACATGGGCCAAGCAAGGTACATGTGTGAACTCACCTTGCGTCAGATCTGCCACCAGATTATGGCCATTGTCACACACGACCATGCCTGGCTGTAAGTTCAGCAGTGTCATCCAAACATTTGCTCTTTCAGCGCTGTTCACAACTCTTCTGCATTGTGTGGTTTGTTCCCTATGCAGATTAGCTTCAGCACAGCCTGTTGCTGCTTGGCTGAGGCAGTGCTGCAGTTCTTCCAGCTTCTGACTGATGTATTGATTTCAGAGATGGAGGATGAAGAAAAGGAGGAGGTGCAGGAGCTGTAGACTGTGGGGGCAACCCTGATTGACATAGGGCCAGCAATCCTCAGCATATGGAGGATGTGTTCCATCCCAAGGTCCGACTGGGTCCCGGCTTCCACTATGTTAACCCAGTGTGCCGTCAGTGAGATGTACCATCCCTGCCCACAAACACTTTGTCCATGTGTCCGTGGTTAGGTGGACTTTCCCTGTAACAGCATTGTTGAGGGCACAGGTAATGTTGTGGGACACATGGTGGTGTAATGCCGGTATGGCACAACGGGAGAAATAGTGGCGACTGGGAACCGAGTACCTTGGGACGGCTGCCGCCATCAGGTTGCAGAAAGCTTCCGTCTCAATGAGCCTAAAAGGCAGCATTTGTAGCACAAGCAGAAGAGAAATATTACAATTTAGGACTCTGGCCTGTGGGGCGTTGGCTGTGTATTTCCGCTTGCATTCCAAAGACTGGGTTATAGACATCTGAAGGCTGTGCTGTTGGTGGTCAGGCTGGTTGTTTTGCTACCCCTGCTGATGCGCGCATGGCAGGTGCTGCAAATGGCCTGTTTGGCGTTATCAGCAGGGTTTTTAAAAAATAACCAGACTTGTGAAGATCTATCAATGCAATGTCCCCTAGAAACTGGGACAGGAATGTCGAGTGAGAAGATGTGGGTCTTTATTGTTGCCCACTTTCACCTTGGCCACCGCCTCGTCCTCTGCATGCACCATCATCATCACGTCCACTTCCCCGTCCTTTGCCCCTTGCCTTGTCCATTTTAAATGGACTACTGCACTATTTCAAATGCTCAACACAAATATATTTATTAGTAGCGAAATAATATCTGATCAGTATGCCTGCAAATCTACGATTTTTCAAACCCGAACACCAGGCAGGCCTCAGCCTGACCTCACAGACTGTATTCAATTTTTGCGGGCTTTTTTGTGAAGTTAATTTATGCAAAATAATGCTGTATATAAGTAGAGTAACAGACAGCAAAAAAAGTGGTCCACCGGCCTACAATGCCCAATCTTGGAGCACGCAGATATATGACGGCTGTCAGGGAAATAACACACTGGCAAATGTGTGTCCTTTTTATTTTTTATGCTAAATAGTGCTGTATGTAATTAGAGTAACAGACACCAGAAAAAGTGGCAAACCGGCCTAAAATGCAACTAGGTATATAGTAAAGAAGCTGCAGCAGCAGACAGTTATGGAGCTTTGGGAGTGATGCAGTGGGACTAATGGACGCACATACTGGGCCTGCAGGCCTTGCACTGATGTGGATATGCTGTGCCCTGCCTGTCTAGCGCTGCAATATCGGGACCCACGAATTAGCCCTAAAAAGGACTGCTGGTTTCTCAGGAGTTGTGGATGTAAGAGTTGCAGACCTACACTAACTCTAAAACTATGATTCTGACCTGATCTCGGCAGCAGCTCTCCCTACTCTCGCTGAATCCGGAGCAGAATGTGGCGAGCAGGGCGGCGCTAGGTCTCTTATACTCGGGATGATGCGGCCCAGTCCATCACTGCACGACCACAGCAAAGATGGCTGCGGCGTTTCATGGCCTGGCAGAGAATCCCTGCACCGTGATTGGGTCTCTAAAGTCCACCAAAAATGCTGGGTGGAGACACAAGTTACCACCAAATAATCCTGGAAATGCTTGCTGCTCGCCAAGTAGACGAGCATAGTGATACTCGGGCGAGTATCGAGTAGTGGCAAGCACGTTCTCTCATCACTATTTCTTATAACTAGAAAAAGAGATAAAGCATAGCACAACAAAAAAAATTGGGTGCAGAGTCTCATAGGCATGTACCAAGCCTTGTAAATAGAGTCAAAAAAAGTTGAAACAGCACTCCATATGGCAGTAATAAGGTGCTCTTTATTCGCCCATGTGGCGACATTTCGGTCCTGGATGCAGACCTTTCTCAAGCCTATGTCATTATGGAGTCATTATGGATGTTCCAGGACACGTCACTATCATGGAACTATCTGTCCTTATAACTAGAGATCTGCTCTAACACTTCTCTCCTACACGACGCTCACGTCCTCATCCGTGCAGTCTATTGGGGTAGTGGAATCATTATGGAGGTGCCGGCAGACATCACTATGGTGGCACTTCCATCTTTTCTTATACAGTGGGTACAGAAAGTATTCAGACCCCTTTACATTTTTCACTCTTTATTTCATTGCAGCCATTTGGTAAATTCAAAAAAGTTGACTGAAAAAAAACCCAGAAATTAAGAAATTTTTGCAAACTTATTAAAAAAGAAAAACTGAAATATGACATGGTCATAAGTCTTCAGACCCTTTGCTCAGTATTGAGGAGAAGCCCCTTTTGAGCTAGTACAGCCATGAGTCTTCTTGGGAATGATGCCACAAGTTTTTCACCCCTGGATTTGGGGATCCTCTGCCATTCTTCCTTGCAGATCCTCTCCAGTTCCGTCAGGTTGGATGGTGAACGTTGGTGGACGGCCATTTTCAGGTCTCTCCAGAGATGCTCCATTGGGTTTAGGTCAGGGCTCCGGCTGGGCCGGTCAAGAATGGTCACAGAGTTGTTCTAAAGCCGCTCCTTTGCTATTTTAGCTGTGTACTTAGGGTCATTGCCTTGTTGGAAGGTGAACCTTCAGCCAAGTCTGAGGTCCAGAGCACTCTGGAAGAGGTTTTCATCCAGGATATCTCTGTACTTAGCCGCATTCATGTTTCCTTCAGTCTATTGGGTCTGAAGTTTTCAGCACTTGTGTAGAAGCAATCTGCCAAAATGTATCGGCACATCACACACTGCACCTAGAAGTTATTACGTCCAGATATTATTTATTATGTGACTAAGTAAAAGTGAATTCCCCTCATCTGACAGACGGAGCAGCACGACCCACCATTGTGTTATGTGCTTGTACATCAGGTCACGCAGCAGGTCAGCTCGGCACGTGGTCACACAATGAGCAGCTCACTCAGCTGTCAGTGACACGTCGTCCTCTATTGTCTTTCAACCACCATTACCCAGTAGAAATATTTCACCATTCTGGCAATATGAACTAACCCCTGACTTTCTGTCATCTGAACTCTCCCTGTGCTATGTGCAGGGTCTGTGTTCCCATGCAGGTTTCACCATGACACCGGGCTTCTGCCTAGCGACCCCTGTACTATGCACCTGGATTGTGCCCCTATTTCATCAGAAAACCTGGGCCTCTCTGTAGCCGCCCAAGTAGTATGTGCCTGGGTTATGTCATTACATATGTGTCTTTGGTGAGATTTGTCAGGACACAGTCCAGGCACAATGTACATTGGCCTCCAGGAAGAAGCCGAGTTCCATGTTCCAATATCAGACCTGTACTTTACACTGGAATACCGCAGCATGTAGCAGGGCCTTAACTTTTGGGACATGAACCTTCCTAGCTTTTCTTAGCCAGTCTTTTTTGTTATTTTTTTTTACATTTTTTGTAAAAGAACACATTGTAATTTTTAAATACCTGTTTTAATAGTCCAATTCAGCTTCCGTACACCCAACGACAATGCTACATGATGTTGTTGTATGTTCATTTCCAGCCGAGAACCTACCTACATAGCTTTTTAAGGTTATGTAGGGAATGTGGTGTTTATATTGTTCCTTTTTCTCCCCAACCCCTGTTTATATACAGTATATTGTATTTCATTAAAGTGTCCATACACGGTGGTACTGCTACACATAAAGTGTATTACCACTGTGTATAAGAGTATAGCTACACCTTATGTATATTGCCCTGACTATATATATATTTCATTGTTCGCATGTATTTGCACACTGCTTGCTAGGGAAAGCAAGTGCCCCAGGCAAGTATAGTGTTGGGGAAGTGGTGACCCCAAGTTGTCCACTAGATGGGGGGAATTATAGATATAGGATAGGGAATAGTTAATTGTAGGAGGGGCACAATGGGGATAAGACAGTTAGGTCTTCCTGTTTTAGCTCAGTTGGGGCCTGGGCGCCCGTGTAGCTCACAGGGCTGGCTTGCCCAAGGCACATCGTGCGCCGCAACGTTCTTCAAAGCAGAGTAGGCCCAGCAGCAACACCCAGGAGGACAGAATAAGGAACAGAGAGTGCAGCAGCTACAGGAACAGGAGTGCAGTGTAAGTGGGACTGCAGCTGTTGGAGAGAAGAAGCCTAAGCGGAGTGGGAGAAAGTGCACCAAGATGTGGCAGGTTTTTGTGTGAGCCGCTAATCTGAGGACCGGGGCGAGACAGCAGGGAATACCTCCATGAAAGGAAGAAATACTGGACACAGAGGGACCGTATAGTACGGACCTTCCTGAAGGCAGGCTTAGCGAGAGGCAAAGGTCAGAGATACCAATGCCTGATGCTGCGAAAGTGTGTGCCCTGGATGACAAGTTGCTGAGTAAACATGTTGAAGTTGAAGCGAAATCATGGCAGCACGGTGGCTCAGTGGTTAGCACAGCAGCCTTGCAGCGCTGGGGTCCTGGGTTCAAATCCCACCAAGGACAACATCTGCAAAGAGTTTGTATGTTCTCCCCGTGTTTGCGTGGGTTTCCTCCGGGTTCTCCGGTTTCCTCCCACATTCTAATGACATACTGATAGGGAATTTAGATTGTGAGCCCCAATGGGAACAGTGATGATAATGTGTGTAACCTTTAAAGCGCTGCGGAATATGTTAGCCCTATATAAAAACTAATAAAGATTATTATTAATCGGACTGTGACTCTTTATTCTTGGAATCAACTGCAGAGGTATCAGTCCGGTACCGGGAAAACTCTGATGACGCAGAGGAGTAGCACCAAGCGGGTGATACAGGGATTACAGACGGCCATGACCGCAGCCCTGGCCCCTCCATCTTACACTTGACGTAGTCGGCAGGATCTCACTACCCCATATGGAGTTAAAGCTGACACAGAGAAAGAAGGAAAGATTGTGATTAATGTAACTAATGCTGAACCTCCGGGAGGAACGAATGCCATGGAGGTGACAAGAACACTGGATATGACTACAGATTCACCAAGGACTGATTTGACCAAGATAGCGGCTCAGGTGGCAGTAATGACACCAAAATGGGAGGTCACTACTGTGCCTGCACCCTTCGTGGGCTTAACTGCATGGAAATGGCGCGAAGATCCTTTAGACGGCACCTCTGGAGAATGCCCTGAAGACACCTAGCCCCACGCCTACTGAGACAACTTGAAAGAGAATGGGAGGAGCGGCTGGAAGCGACCCCATCCTGGAATGGTTGGGGCCAGGAAGAAATCCTTGTGTACAGCTGCGGCTGTCTAGGCCACATTGGATGGAGGTGGCAGCAGAAGGACGTAAGCCCGCCATATAGTTGGAAGAAATTGCAGAGCACCCCACTTACCAGCGCCCGAAGAGTTCTTCAGCTCAGAGTTGGCAGCCAGAAAAGTCCACATCATCCCGCAGGCCAGAGACATCACAAGCAGAGCAGTCCTCTTCACGTTCACTGGAGCTGGAAGATCTTGCGGAGCCAGCATTGCAGTGCCAGGAGGAGGAACCTCATCGTCCGGAACCAAAGTTGTTAACTCAATGGGGACCGGAAACAACGAACGCCTCAGAGGAGTCCACGCCGGAAGTGAAGGCCGAGCCAGAACTTCAATCAACACCGGAGTGCGCAGCCACAACCGTGGAAGAATACAGCAGGCCCGAGATGAGTGCGGTCAGCAACAGCAAGAAGGAGAGGGTGAGGGCCCCATGTCCCTTGACCCCCGGATGGACGGTCCCCGCCGCTGCAGGAGCTGTTACCCAATCCCTTGCCCCTGATGACTGGTTGGCATCGTGATCCCATACCCCGGAGGCTGGACCTATGGTCAGCAAGGCCATGTCCCTGGGGGACTCACGCTTCCATCGCCCAGCAAAGGGCCTCTTCTCATACCCCGGGCAAGCCACATGGAGTGTCGGTGGATCACCTGGAGTTACAGTATATGCGGGCCTGGAGAAGGAGCAATTGGCCCCGTTTCCTGGTTAATGAATGGCCAGATTGTGCCCCTCTCCTGTCACTGTGGCAACAGGAGGACAAGACACCCGCGGCTGCAGGGTCGTCTACTGGAGTACGGGCACAGAACCCAATGTGGAGTGGAGCGGCACAGGATGTGTGCCGCTGATCATAAAGTTTTGCTCTCCATATATCTTGTAGTGCCGTTGCACATAGGAGCATAAAGAAGGACTGTTCTGCATTCCTTTCTCCTCAAAGGATGGGGGAGTTACTTGGCCAAAACTGGTCATAAGGACATTTTCTTGGTTTTCATATTTTTTGTTTGGCCTAGAGGACTGCGAGCTGGGTGTGAATTTATTTGAAGCCTGTGGACTCTTTTTATTTTTGTTGCACCTGTTGTCTCATTCTGCTAGAGAGGCAGGACTTCATCAGGGACTGTGTTCCAGGGCACAGGAGTACCAACTTCAAAGAAAGCGGGGGACATCTCCCTTTGAAAAAGAGAAGAAAGTATATGGACTGTTCTTTATATGATATATAGTAAAATGTTACAATGGTTGGAGACAACCATATTAAAAGAGAGGGGGAATGTAGGGGGTGTGGTATATATATATTGTTCCTTTTTCTCCCCAACCCCTGTTTGTATACAGTATATTGTATTTGCAGTGCCCCAGTGTCCTGGTCGTTGCAGTAATATAATTCTCCTCTAGGGGGGAGTGATATTACGTCTGGAGGCAAAGAAGGACAACTGCATCCAGGTATCACAAACATGCAACACATTTCACACCCCAGGCCACCAGGGGGAGCCCTGCTCCTATTTATTAGGGCACTCCCCACACTTAGGTAAAACTGGTTGCCTGGGGAGGAAGTTAGTTAGTTGCTGGCTGAGCTTCGCTCAGTTAGTTGGTCCCTGACAGGGATGGGATCCTGTCAGAGATCCAGGAAGAAGGACACGGAGCTATGCATGCCCTGAGAGCTGCAGCTCCCAGAAAGAGACACTGAAGGAGAACTGTATTGTAGAGAGGGTGAAGAAGTCGTAGCAAAGGAGTGGATACCAGGAGGGAAACAGCCTTACACAGGCTGCCTCCTTCTAAGGGGCAGAATCCCGGTAGCCGGTACACCGAGGGAGCAATGATCCTTTATGCCTTGTACCAGAGACCGGCAGGACAGCTAATTTCACATTACCTGTCCGCCCCTGCACCCAGGGGGCAAGGTGGCACCACATAGAGGCTGGGGCATGATAGAGTCCCTGTAAAATGCCTCAAGCCACCAGTCATACGGGTTTGTCCTATCCATCTGGGGGACAGAGAGAGAGAGACATAACATCTATAACATCTACAACATTTGTGAGGACCTTATGAGAAGTTTAGCAGTAAGGGACTACAATACCCAGGCGCTAGAGGAAGGCTACTGATTTCTACCTGGACAAGGGGACTCTGGATTTGCCTCCAAACCGGCCAGACTCTGCCTGCCCTGTGATCCGGTGCTCTGGACTGTGGATGCTGAAGTCTTCAGTAAAGGTAAAGAGGCTGCACCCATTGTGTCCTCGTTCTTCACTGCGCCTCACACCTTCCACCATCTACACACTGGGAAGCCCTGGGGACACACTTCACCTGTGGGAAGGTATACCAACTAGCTACCATATCACCTCAGCAGACCCCTTAAAGCAGCGTCCGTCACCCTGACCGAATATGACAGGTGGCGTCACAAACAATTCCTTTAAAGACCTTTCCCTTTTAAACGAACGTCCCAGGGCCACAGACCGGGTCTGCCACCTCGACATCCCCCTGTGAACCGAAGGACCCGGTACCGAGTACCCCACTGCCTTGACAGGGCGATCCATTTTTCATTAATGTTTTCATACACGGTGGTACTGCTACACTTAAAGTGTATTACCACTGTGTATAAGAGTATTGCTACACCTTATGTGTATTGCTCTGACTATATATATATATATATATATATATATATATACAGTGCCTACAAGTAGTATTCAACCCCCTGCAGATTTAGCAGGTTTACACATTTGGAATTAACTTGGCATTGTGACATTTGGACTGTAGATCAGCCTGGAAGTGTGAAATGCACTGCAGCAAAAAAGAATGTTATTTCTTTGTTTATTTTTTTTTTAAATTGTGAAAAGTCTTTTCAGAGGGTCATTTATTATTCAGCCCCTCAACCCACCAGAATTCTGTTTGGTTCCCCTAAAGTATTAAGAAGTAGTTCAGGCACAATGAACAATGAGCTTCACATGTTTGGATTAATTATTTCTTTTTCCAGCCTTTTCGGACTATTTAAGACCCTCCCCAAACTTGTGAACAGCACTCATACATGGTCAACATGGGAAAGACAAAGGAGCATTCCAAGGCCATCAGAGACAAGATCGTGGAGGGTCACAAGGCTGGCAAGGGGTACAAAACCCTTTCCAAGGCATTGGGCCTATCTGTCTCCACTGTTGGGAGCATCATCCGGAAGTGGAAGGCTTATGGAACTACTGTTAGCCTTCCACGGCCTGGACAGCCTTTGAAAGTTTCCTCCTGTGCCGAGGCCAGGCTTGTCCGAAGAGTCAAGGCTAACCCAAGGACAACAAGGAAGGAGCTCCGGGAAGATCTCATGGCAGTGGGGACATTGGTTTCAGTCAATACCATAAGTAACGTACTCCACCGCAATGGTCTCCGTTCCAGACGAGCCCGTAAGGTACCTTTACTTTCAAAGCGTCATGTCAAGGCTCATCTACAGTTTGCTCATGATCACTTGGAGGACTCTGAGACTGACTGGTTCAAGGTTCTCTGGTCTGATGAGACCAAGATCGAGATCTTTGGTGTCAACCACACACGTGACCTTTGGAGACTGGATGGCACTGCATACGACCCCAAGAAAACCATCCCTACAGTCAAGCATGGTGGTGGCAGCATCATGCTGTGGGGCTGTTTCTCAGCCAAGGGGCCTGGCCATCTGGTCCACATCCATGGGAAGATGGATAGCACGGCCTACCTGGAGATTTTGGCCAAGAACCTCCGCTCCTCCATCAAGGATCTTAAGATGGGTCGTCATTTCATCTTCCAACAAGACAACGACCCAAAGCACACAGCCAAGAAAACCAAGGCCTGGTTCAAGAGGCAAAAAATCAAGGTGTTGCAGTGGCCTAGTCAGTCTCCTGACCTTAACCCAATTGAAAACTTGTGGATGGAGCTCAAGATTAAAGTCTACATGAGACACCCAAAGAACCTAGATAACTTGGAGAAGATCTGCATGGAGGAGTGGGCCAAGATAACTCCAGAGACCTGTGCCGGCTTGATCAGGTCTTATAAAAGACGATTATTAGCTGTAATTGCAAACAAAGGTTATTCCACAAAATATTAAAACTAGGGGTTGAATAATAATTGACCCACACTTTTATGTTTAAAATTTATAAAAATTTAACTGAGCAACAAAACTTTTTGGTTTGTAAGATTTATGCATCTGTTAATAAATCCTGCTCTTGTTTGAAGTTTGAAGGCTCTAACTTATTTGCATCTTATTAATCCTGCTAAATCTGCAGGGGGTTGAATACTACTTGTAGGCATTGTATATGTGATTGTTCGCATGTATTTGCACACTGTTGTGAGTGGAAGAAATTGCACCAAGATGTGGCAGGTTTTTGCGTGGGCTGCTATTCTGAGGACCGGGGCAAGACAGCAGGGAATACCCCCATGAAATGCAGAAATACTGGACATTGAGGACACTGAGGGACCGTATAGTACAGACCGTCCCGAAGGCAGGATTAGCGAGAGGCAAGTGTCAGAGATACTGATGCCTGATGCTGCGAACGTGTGTGCCCTGGATGACAAGTTGCTGAGTAAACATGTTGAAGTTCAAGCGAAACCGGACTGTGACTCTTTATTCTTGGAATCGTCTGCAGAGGTTACAGTCCCGTACCAGGAAAACTCTGATGGCGCAGAGGAGCAGCACCGAGGTACTTTAAAGGGACAGGGCCAGTGGGTGATACAGGGATTATTGACGGCCATGATGGCAGCCCTGGCCCCTCCACCTTACAGTTACATCATTGTATTTTTCATCAGAGAGGGAATAACTAAAAAATATTCATAAATAAAATACAAAAAAAGTTTGCGTTTTCTACTGTTTTACTTTTTTGTTTTTCAATTGAACAATATTTCTGGCTGTTGCCGCAACGTACTGTCCGTGCGTGTACTTATGTAGTAACATAGTTTGTATGATTATGGAGCATCAAGAAAAAAATACCTATAGAATAAAATTGTTTTGTTGGTACAATCTAACAACTGTACACACCACTAAAAGTTCCTTTCCATGTGTGTACCCTCCAAATCAATTATCAAGGATAACAGCCGGGGCGATCACACAGACCCCAACACCGTTACCAGTTTGTCACAGATGACACCAGAGAAATCCCACAGATCCCACTGCTCCTACCATTTTGTCAGGGAGACACAACTCCACTGCCTCGAATCGTCAGGACAATTATGCAATTGACTAACGAACGATGGACGAGGCCACAGATGCTTCCACTACTAGGCCGGTTGTTGAGGGAACTCGCAGTGAGTGTATGGTATAAACACATGGAATATATATACACCACGATACAGACGTGGGTGGGTGAGGGATCGGTGTAGGACTCCTTTGCTGTAGTCCTGATACCACATGCAACTGTCTACTTTCGTAACAGCTGATCGGATCTCACTCACCCTGACTGTGGTGGGTAAACAATTGTAATTTGTGCCGCCAGAGACCAGTTTGAGAAGACTTGGAATGGCGATAGAGGAGGAAGAAGCAGCAGTTGGGGTTGATGGGATAGCTGGTGGATGGTGAGGCCTGCTAGTCCGCATTTTACTGCAGTGAGATTCCCACATCATGGCATGTTGATCGCGCATGTCCTTCTTAATTAATATCTACGCTGCTGACACCACATCCGATGACATGACCGGCTGGGGCTTTATACAGCGCTGCTATGGCATTCATGGTAGCCTCTCCTCTGCATAGACACGGTTTGTGTCTGCTCTTCCTGCTTGGCCACCAACGCCGGCCCCTTCCACTATGATCGCTACCAGCGGATTACGGATGTGAGACATCGTCATCCACCAGATAAGTTATTAATGACTCTGACTACGCTCCATCTTTATGCTGTCCTTTTGTCTGCAGCTGAATTATCTTTCACCTTATCTCTGGTTGAAACTACAATACGGGATCATCCTAGTTTGGCCCTGGCTGGTTCTACGCATTAGCAGGTAGCACATAAGCCACATAACCACCCACCATAGGCCCATCAGACAACTTATTTACCCTATATGTGTCTGTTCCCACAGCTATATCTACGTATGCCATCCACATTCTGGCGACAATCGGTGTGCTATACATTGAACTTAGGCAGCATAAAAATTAAGTTGGCAAGTATACTATAGTTCTTTTGATTTCACTCACCCCCCACGAAACATGGGCTAATCAGATAACTTACTTATTACATATAAATCTGTCTCCACAGCTATATCTACATATATGCTCCACATTACGGCGACGACCAGCCTGTTATACGTTTAGCAGTAGCAGCATAAAATATAAGTCGGCAAGTATACTATAGCTCTGTTATTTACTATTGATATACCATGGCCGCTTGGTGAGATACCATAGTTGCTTTCGGCTAATACCACCGCACCGAATCACCACTCATTGTTTTCTATTATCCTCTGCAGGACTGCATAACTCTTTTTCTGGCTGATACCCTTAGCAGCACCATAGATATTAATTAAGAAGGAACTTCCCACAAGGGTATGCTACATTGGTTTATCGTCTCATTATTGGCACCACTGTATCACATGTTAACCTCCCTGCCCCCCTGTTTCTCTATTTTTCGTCCTTATATCATGTTTGTTATATATACACGTACTGGCATCTGGAGGGATACAATTTTATTCTGACTATGGTTTTGACATGTTTTCTAAAATTGTATATATGTAAATATGTCCCTGATTTGTATATAGTTATTTATTGTTCTTTTTGTTCCATTTGTTTCAGCGATAATGTGATCAAGGCCACGTGTTGGCCGAAACGTTTTTTTGCCTATCACTTCACCGTAACAATTGTTTCAATAAACTTTTACACTTGCATCAAGCATCCTCCATAGTTCGATTGCAGTGATTATATGACTTTATGTTTGATGGGACTATTGGCTCCGTTCACTTGCACCGTCACATCCATAACAGTCGCGTACTAGCCCTCTGTGCTCTCCGTACCACAGGTGGTGTATTCCCTCATCTGACATTCATTCATGCCGTCCGATGATGTGAAGGATTTGGCCCTAACTAGATTCCTACATGCCAGGCATTCACCGCATTGGAAAAAACAGATTTTTGTTTTCCAACTTTAAATGGATCTTGTGGCTTAGCGACATTATGGTTGTGCACCAGGATGTCTGTGATATTACTACTACTTCATGCTGTCATCAGGGGTAGGTTTGGGAGGCATTTCTGTAGGATCGGTTTTGAGAATTGGCCACGGCCAGTGTCTATTCAATATCTTTTTCATCATATCCCATCTATGATTATAGGTGGAGATATGTCTTGGATTGACCTCAGTAGATTTATTCTTCTTTCCAGGAGGTCATTTCTTGAGGTATTTTTTGCCCTCACATATCCCTTCCTAATACATCTGCTACTGTATCATGACACCTTGTGTTCATTTAATACAACGGCATGTCTTAAAAATTTTTCTTTGAGTGTGTAATTAAAACTACTTGTATTTATTTATCATATACTAGATGGTGGCCCGATGCTACCGCACCGGAGGTCGGAGATGTCGCGATGGGGGCTGGCTTTGCAGCGTTGGGAATCTCTCCCCCCATGTGCTCACCCACCTACCCACGCTCTCTCTCCCCATGTGCTGACTTCTCCCGTCTGTGGTCTCTTCTTTGACCCGTCTACCCCATGTGCTCTCCCCCTTATCTGCTGTCTCTCTCCTTCCTGTGCTGTGTTCTCCCCTCATGTCCCATTTGAGCTGTCTCTCTCCCCCTGTGCTCTGTCTCTCTCCCCCTGTGCTCTGTCTCTCTCACCCCTGTGCTCTGTCTCTCTCACCCCTGTGCTCTGTCTCTCTCACCCCTGTGCTCTGTCTCTCTCACCCCTGTGCTCTGTCTCTTTCCCCCTGTGCTCTGTCTCTCTCCCCCCTGTGCTCTGTCTCTCTCACCCCTGTGCTCTGTCTCTCTACCCCTGTGCTCTGTCTCTCTCCCCTGTGCTCTGTCTCTCTCACCCCTGTGCTCTGTCTCTCTCACCCCTGTGCTCTGTCTCTCTCCCCTGTGCTCTGTCTCTCTCACCCCTGTGCTCTGTCTCTCTCGCCCCTGTGCTCTGTCTCTCTCACCCCTGTGCTCTGTCTCTCTCGCCCCTGTGCTCTGTCTCTCTCACCCCTGTGCTCTGTCTCTCTCCACCTGTGCTCTGTCTCTCTCCCCCTGTGCTCTGTCTCTCTCCCCTGTGCTCTGTGCCTCTCACCCCTGTGCTCTTTCTCACCCCTGTGCTCTGCCTCTCTCACCCCTGTGCTCTGTCTCTCACCCCTGTGCTCTGTCTCTCTCCCCCCTGTGCTCTGTCTCTCTCACCCCTGTGCTCTGTCTCTCTCCCCCCTGTGCTCTGTCTCTCTCCCCCTGTGCTCTGTCTCTCTCCCCCTGTGCTCTGTCTCTCTCCCCCTGTGCTCTGTCTCCCCCCCTGTGCTCTGTCTCTCTCCCCCTGTGCTCTCTCTCACCCCTGTGCCCTGTGTCTCTCACCCCTGTGCTCTGTCTCTCTCCCCCTGTGCTCTGTCTCTCTCCCCCTGTGCTCTGTCTCTCTCCCCCTGTGCTCTGTGTCTCTCCCCCTGTGCTCTGTCTCTCTCCCCCTGTGCTCTGTCTCTCTCCCCCTGTGCTCTGTCTCTCTCCCCCTGTGCTCTGTCTCTCTCACCCCTGTGCTCTGTGTCTCTCACCCCTGTGCTCTGTGTCTCTCTCCCCCTGTGCTCTGTCTCTCTCTCCCCCTGTGCTCTGTCTCTCTCCCCCTGTGCTCTGTCTCTCTCCCCCTGTGCTCTGTCTCTCTCCCCCTGTGCTCTGTCTCTCTTCCCCTGTGCTCTGTGTCTCTCACCCCTGTGCTCTGTCTCTCTCCCCCTGTGCTCTGTGTCTCTCACCCCTGTGCTCTGTCTCTCTCCCCCTGTGCTCTGTCTCTCTCCCCCTGTGCTCTGTGTCTCTCACCCCTGTGCTCTGTCTCTCTCCCCCTGTGCTCTGTCTCTCTCACCCCTGTGCTCTGTGTCTCTCACCCCTGTGCTCTGTCTCTCTCCCCCTGTGCTCTGTGTCTCTCAACCCTGTGCTCTGTCTCTCTCCCCCTGTGCTCTGTCTCTCTCACCCCTGTGCTCTGTTTCTCTCACCCCTGTGCTCTGTCTCTCTCCCATGTGCTCTGTCTCTCTCACCCCTGTGCTCTGTCTCTCTCCCCCCTGTGCTCTGTCTCTCTCCCCCTGTGCTCTGTCTTTCCCCTGTGCTCTGTGTCTCTCCCCCTGTGCTCTGTCTCCCCCCTTGTGCTCTGTCTCTCTCCCCCTGTGCTCTGTCTTTCCCCTGTGCTCTGTGTCTCTCACCCCTGTGCTCTGTGTCTCTCACCCCTGTGCTCTGTCAATTCAATTCAATTCAAATGAGCTTTATTGGCAGGACTAAGTACATGTTAGCATTGCCAAAGCATATGGTAAAAATAGGGGGGTGGGGGAGGGGGGGGGGCATATAGAGGTCCAGGGAATATCAAATTCCTTTTAGAGGATAGGGGATGTTTCCAGGGTGGGGTATAGGAGTCCATGACATATCAGGCTCTTTAGTCGGGGGATAGGGATTTGTCCAGTGTTGGGGTACGGGAGTCCATGACATATCAGGCTCCTCTTAGTCTGTGGCAGGCACTGACATATTCCGCTGCTACAGCCACTGCACTTTCCTCTTCCCCCAGTATTATCGGCAGTTTCTCTTCCTCCTCCTTGGAGGTGAAGTCTGGGAGGAGATCAGACAGTCTCTTGAAGTGAGTGTCCCTCACTGCGGAGTATTTGGGGCACCTCAGCAGGAAGTGGGCCTCATCCTCCACGGCCTCCTGGGGGCACTGCTGGCAGAGTCTGCCTCATCCTCCACGGCCTCCTGGGGGCACTGCTGGCAGAGTCTGCCTCATCCTCCACGGCCTCCTGGGGGCACTGCTGGCAGAGTCTGCCTCATCCTCCACGGCCTCCTGGGGGCGCTGCTGGCAAAGTCTGCTCTCTCGAGGCTTGTAGTTCTGTCGGTGCCGCCCGGATTCGATGAGTAGGCTGTGGGCGCTCAGTCTGTACCGGCTCAGGATCTGTCGATCTTTGGGGTTTTCTAGTTTCTCTAGATATGGGGCCAGTTTGTACTCCCTCTGTAGATTCCGGTATATTGTCAGTTTCTGGGATTTGTTTATGTCGTTCCTCCAGATGCTGAGATATTCCTCTTTGACTTTGTGTACCATTTTCTGGATTTCACCTTTTGTCAGGCCATGGAGGTTGATGGCTTGGTCAGACTGGCTTTGGGTACTTTTTCTTGGGAGGCTTCCTGAGGCTTCCTGGTGTAGGAGGGCTTTGTGATGGTAGGAGCTGGGACTGCTACTTTGTAGATGAGCCTTGAATGACAGCGCCTCCTTCTTTATTGCGATGTGTAGTGGGAATCTGCCCAGCTCTGCTCGGCAGGCGCTATTTGATGTGCTCCGATGGACTTGGAGAAGATGCTTGCAGAACTCTAGGTGGAATATTTCTGTCGGCCCAGCGTCCCACTTTGACCAGTTTGGGTATGAGACTGGGCCCCAGACCTCACAACCGTATAGAAGAATTGGGGCAATGATGGAGTCAAAAATTTTTAGCCATACGGTTACTGGTGCCTTGAGGTGGTACAGACGCCTTCTGATGGCATAGAAGGCTTTGGATGCCTTGTCTTTTAGTGACTCTATGGCTTGCTTGAAGCTCCCTGACTGGCTGAGTTCTAGGCCCAGGTAGGTGTACCTGTTGGTTTCAGTAAGTGGACGGTTGTCTATCATAAAGGTAGGATTGCCTTTGCTCTGTCTCTCTCCCCCTGTGCTCTGTCTCTCTCCCCCATGCTCTGTGTCTCTCTCCCCCTGTGCTCTGTCTCTCTCCCCCTGTGCTCTGTCTCTCTTCCCCCTGTGCTCTGTCTCTCTCCCCCTGTGCTCTGTCTCTCTCCCCCGTGCTCTGTGTCTCTCTCCCCCTGTGCTCTGTCTTTCCCCTGTGCTCTGTCTCCCCCCCTGTACTCTGTCTCTCTCCCCCTGTGCTCTGTCTTTCTCCCCCTGTGCTCTGTGTCTCTCACCCCTGTGCTCTGTCTCTCTCCCCCTGTGCTCTATCTCTCTCACCCCTGTGCTCTGTGTCTCTCCCCCTGTGCTCTGTCTCTCTCCCCCGTGCTCTGTGTCTCTCTCCCCCTGTGCTCTGTCTCTCTCCCCCTGTGCTCTGTCTCTCTTCCCCCTGTGCTCTGTCTCTCTCCCCTGTGCTCTGTGTCTCTCTCCCCCTGTGCTCTGTCTTTCCCCTGTGCTCTGTCTCCCCCCCTGTACTCTGTCTCTCTCCCCCTGTGCTCTGTCTTTCTCCCCCTGTGCTCTGTCTCTCACCCCTGTGCTCTGTCTCTCTCCCACCTGTGCTCTGTCTCTCTCCCCCTGTGCTCTGTCTCTCACCCCTGTGCTCTGTCTCTCTCCCACCTGTGCTCTGTCTCTCTCCCCCTGTGCTCTGTCTTTCCCCTGTGCTCTGTCTCCCCCCTGTGCTCTGTCTCCCCCCTGTGCTCTGTCTCTCTCTCCCCTGTGCTCTGTGTCTCTCACCCCTGTGCTCTGTCTCTCTCCCCCTGTGCTCTGTCTCTCTCCCCCTGTGCTCTGCCTCTCTCCCCCTGTGCTCTGTCTTTCCCCTGTGCTCTGTCTCCCCCCTGTGCTCTGTCTCCCCCCTGTGCTCTGTCTCTCTCCCCCTGTGCTCTGTGTCTCTCACCCCTGTGCTCTGTGTCTCTCACCCCTGTGCTCTGTCTCTCTCCCCCTGTGCTCTGTGTCTCTCACCCCTGTGCTCTGTGTCTCTCACCCCTGTGCTCTGTCTCTCTCCCCCTGTGCTCTGTGTCTCTCACCCCTGTGCTCTGTCTCTCTCCCCCTGTGCTCTGTGTCTCTCACCCCTGTGCTCTGTCTCTCTCCCCCTGTGCTCTGTCTTTCCCCTGTGCTCTGTCTCCCCCCTTTGCTCTGTCTCCCCCCTGTGCTCTGTCTCTCTCCCCCTGTGCTCTGTGTCTCTCACCCCTGTGCTCTGTGTCTCTCACCCCTGTGCTCTGTCTCTCTTCCCCTGTGCTCTGTGTCTCTCACCCCTGTGCTCTGTCTCTCTCCCCCTGTGCTCTGTGTCTCTCACCCCTGTGCTCTGTCTCTCTCACCCCTGTGCTCTGTCTCTCTCCCCCTGTGCTCTGTCTCTCTCACCCCTGTGCTCTGTCTCTCTCCCCCTGTGCTCTGTCTCTCTCACCCCTGTGCTCTGTGTCTCTCACCCCTGTGCTCTGTCTCTCTCCCCCTGTGCTCTGTGTCTCTCACCCCTGTGCTCTGTCTCTCTCCCCCTGTGCTCTGTGTCTCTCACCCCTGTGCTCTGTCTCTCTCACCCCTGTGCTCTGTCTCTCTCCCCCTGTGCTCTGTGTCTCTCACCCCTGTGCTCTGTCTCTCTCCCCCTGTGCTCTGTCTCTCTCACCCCTGTGCTCTGTGTCTCTCACCCCTGTGCTCTGTCTCTCTCCCCCTGTGCTCTGTGTCTCTCACCCCTGTGCTCTGTCTCTCTCCCCCTGTGCTCTGTGTCTCTCACCCCTGTGCTCTGTCTCTCTCACCCCTGTGCTCTGTCTCTCTCACCCCTGTGCTCTGTGTCTCTCACCCCTGTGCTCTGTCTCTCTTCCCCTGTGCTCTGTGTCTCTCACCCCTGTGCTCTGTCTCTCTCCCCCTGTGCTCTGTGTCTCTCACCCCTGTGCTCTGTCTCTCTCACCCCTGTGCTCTGTCTCTCTCCCCCTGTGCTCTGTGTCTCTCACCCCTGTGCTCTGTCTCTCTCCCCCTGTGCTCTGTCTCTCTCACCCCTGTGCTCTGTGTCTCTCACCCCTGTGCTCTGTCTCTCTCCCCCTGTGCTCTGTGTCTCTCACCCCTGTGCTCTGTCTCTCTCCCCCTGTGCTCTGTGTCTCTCACCCCTGTGCTCTGTCTCTCTCACCCCTGTGCTCTGTCTCTCTCACCCCTGTGCTCTGTGTCTCTCACCCCTGTGCTCTGTCTCTCTCCCCCTGTGCTCTGTCTCTCTCCCCCTGTGCTCTGTGTCTCTCACCCCTGTGCTCTGTCTCTCTCCCCCCTGTGCTCTGTCTCTCTCACCCTTGTGCACTTTCTCTCTCCCCATCTGCTGTCTTCTCCTCTCATGTCATCGCTTCTTTGACCTGTGTACCCCATGTGCTCTTGTACACGGTCAGACACAGACAATTTTTAAAATTAACTTTCATTCGTGGGAAAACCCCATTAATGTGACCGGCTTCCTCTTCCTGTAGACACGTTGCACATCTGCCGCCGGGATCAGCCGAATGATTCACTGTACCTGTACGGAATTCGTGTGGAGGTGCAATAAATCAGAGCGCCACCATCTTTGTGCAGATAGCAGCGGTCACATTAAAACTGTGCATGCGCTCCTCCTGTACAAAGATGGCGACAGTCAGTGAGTCATTTAGCTGATCCCGGAGGCGGCGTGTTCGCAACGGTGTCTACAGGCAGCAAGAGGCTGCGTACAGCATATACAGTGTGTGTATGGCGTATATAGTGTGTGTGTATGGCGTATATAGTGTGTGTGTGTACGGCATATACAGTGTGTGTACGGCGTATACAGTGTGTGTGTGTACGGGGTATACTGTGTCTGTGTGTATAGCGTATATAGTGTGTGTCTACGGCATATACAGTGTGTGTGTGTGTGTGTACGGCGTATACAGTGTGTGTGTGTGTGTGTACGGCGTATACAGTGTGTGTGTGTGTGTGTGTACGGCGTATACAGTGTGTGTGTGTGTGTGTGTACGGCATATACAGTGTGTGTGTGGTATGACGGTGTTCTGCTGGTGGTACCGCGCAAGAGGCTGGTACCACCAGAAGTTTCCATATTGAGACATCCATCACTTGGGTGTCACAATATGGCGGTCGGTGAACTTCCGCCGCTTTGAATTCTGGGATCCCGACACATCTGGACGGAACAAGAAGTGAAGACATTACAAGGTAACTGTATATTAAGATATTTAATAAATTTATTTAGATTTGCATAATAATAATAATAACAATATGTTTTTTTTTTTGGTATACTTATCTGATTGAGGTATATAGGTATTAGCACTTTTTAGGGATCATGTGCTTTAATCTAATTGAAGATATAGTAAATCTTTATTGTATACCTTACTGCTATATATTGACACTAGGACTCTTGTCACGCCTCTACATTCCAGCACCATGTTTATTGAAATTCTAAATCTTTTTATTTTTTGTGAAATAGACATTATGTTATTTTGTAGTCACTTGAATTGTTTTGTTCCCCAATATTTGCTCGGGAACAAACTTTGAGTTTATGTCTGGTGACAAGGGTCAGGATTCTGCTCCGACCCTACTTCATTCGGCCGCTGATCCAACATGAAAAAATGTTGGGATTACATTATAGCCAGTGATGAACGAATACATTCGGCACTATTTGTTACTCGCACGAATAGTACGGTAGTCGGAATATTCGTTACTCGGCGAGTAGTTTGCTGTTCAGCTGAGTATATTCAAGAGAGCCGCCGTGCATTCTTTATTTGCAGCCAATGGACATGCTGGGCTTTCTTGGCAGTCACAGTTATGCCGGCGCCATCTTTGGTGTGGCATTACTGTGTTTGTCTGGGGTTACAGCGTCGTAGAGGATATTTAAAGGCTGCCGGCGCCATCTTGTACACATTGCAGCCAGAAACAGCGTAGGGAGAGCATAGTGTGAGCGTAGGGAGAGTGAGAGAAGCCTGTAGGGAGAGTGTAGTGTGAGCGTAGGGAGAGTGTAGTGTGAGCGTAGGGAGAGTGAGAGAAGCCTGTAGGGAGAGTGTAGTGTGAGCGTAGGGAGAGTGTAGTGTGAGCGTAGGGAGAGTGAGAGAAGCCTGTAGGGAGAGTGTAGTGTGAGCGTAGGGAGAGTGTAGTGTGAGCGTAGAGAGAGTGAGAGAAGCCTGTAGGGAGAGTGTAGTGTGAGCGTAGGGAGAGCGTAGTGTGAGCATAGGGAGAGTGAGAGAAGCCTGTAGGGAGAGTGTAGTGTGAGCGTGGGGAGAGTGTAGTGTGAGCGTAGGGAGAGCGTAGTGTGAGCATAGGGAGAGCGTAGTGTGAGCATAGTGAGAGTGTAGTGTGAGCGTAGGGAGAGTGAGAGAAGCCTGTAGGGAGAGTGTAGTGTGAGCGTAGGGAGAGCATAGTGTGAGCGTATGGAGAGCGTAGTGTGAGCGGAGGGAGAGCGTAGTGTGAGCGTAGGGAGAGAGTAGTGTGAGCATAGGGAGAGTGAGAGAAGCCTGTAGGGAGAGTGTAGTGTGAGCGTAGGGAGAGCAAAGTGTGAGCGTAGGGAGAGTGTAGTGGATATTTAAAGGCTGCCAGCGCCATCTTGTACACATTGCAGCCAGAAACAGCGTAGGGAGAGCATAGTGTGAGCATAGGGAGAGTGAGAGAAGCCTGTAGGGAGAGTGTAGTGTGAGCATAGGGAGAGTGAGAGAAGCCTGTAGGGAGAGTGTAGTGTGACCGTAGGGAGAGCGTAGTGTGAGCGTAGGGAGAGTGTAGTGTGAGCGTAGGGAGAGGGAGAGAAGCCTGTAAGGAGAGTGTAGTGTGAGCATAGGGAGAGTGTAGTGTGAGCATAGGGAGAGCGTAGTGTGAGCGTAGTGAGAGTGTAGTGTGAGCGTAGGGAGAGTGAGAGAAGCCTGTAGGGAGAGTGTAGTGTGAGCGTAGGGAGAGCATAGTGTGAGCGTATGGAGAGCGTAGTGTGAGCGGAGGGAGAGCGTAGTGTGAGCGTAGGGAGAGTTTTTCATGGTAAAAAGCACTTTTAAGAGCTGAAGCAGGTTAAGTTGAGTTGTTTGTTAGGTGGGGAGAGTGTAGGGAGAGATTTAATAGGAGGGAGATTTTTAGGCAGGCACTTGGGTGTTCTCATCATTGCAAGTACATGCTGCAGATCTCTGCTATTTTCCACTGTGTTGTATCTTAGTTAGTATTAGGAACAGACTGTGGGATTAGGGTGAAATAGCGAGGGTTTCATTCACTACCATAATATACAAATCAGCTGTTTCTACAGGCAAATAATATTGGGTAGCACCAGCATATACAAAACCATTTTGAAGGCACACCATGAAAAATAGTGTCAGATGAGATTCAAGTACCGTGGGGCTGTCACCGCCAAGAGGTCACGGGAAAGACTCAGTCCCCACAAGTCGAAATGGCATCATTTCCAGGGCTAGCAATCTGGCAATGTGGGTGGATAGCGTTTGGGTCTGTGGGTGGGTGGCTGGATATTTCTGCTTTATGTTACATGTCTAGGGCAGGGACAAGTGAATCCTGCTCTGGAACAATGAACTGGACGTGGTTGCTGACTGTTGTGTTTGTGCAACTGCAGGTTGTGGGCAGAAGTCATCAGCGCCTACTTCATGGACAGCAGATTAGGAAGGCCGTAACATAGGGGAAGGGGCAGTGGTTTCACCATCAGACACAGATTTTGTACCCAGTCATTACGTCCACATACTTGGGTGCTTGGCCATGTGTTTTGCATGCTGGTGGTACTCTGGTTGGCAGTGTTCTTGCCTTTTCTCAGCTTGATTTGGCAAATGTTGCAAATTACAGTTGTTTTGCCTGAAAGAATTAAAAAAAAAAAAACTGCCATACAGGGGAACAACGCACCCTTGGCCTGTTATCTAGCTGGGGATTTTTCCTGGAAAATCTTGCCTTGCGCAGTCGTGTACTATGGAGAGAATGAACTTCAATCCAATATTGCAGCCAGCATGCAGCCAGCAGGTAAGGAAAGGGTGAATCAAACACCCAAAAACCCCGCCTCCATGGCTGAAGATTGTTCCCTCCAAATTCAGGTGATAGTGTCCCTTGAAGCCTTCGACGCAACCCACCGTGAATCAATGATGATTCCTACCTCGTACTCCAGATGACCCTCTACCAATACCGGCGGAACATTGGATGAGGAATCTTCTCTAACCGTCCCCACAAGTTTTAATAGGGACCTGTGGAAGACATTATAAACACAGCAGCAAAGGAGCTGAGCTAAATGCTGGGCTACAAACCTGGTAACCAACAGGACCTTAGACATGTGACAGAGTGGGAGGAGGTCAAGGGGTGGAGTCAGACGCTGGGGAACAGAGAAGGGATAAACACTAGAGACTTATCAAACAAGCAAAAATTGGGGCCAGGAGATCACGAGGTACCAAAAGGGAGAGACATGGGATAATCAGAAGCAAAGCCAGAGTTAAGTAATCCAGAGGAACAGAGGACACACTCCAGGGGTCAAGCACGCAGACTAAAGCAGAATATATAGCTGAGTGAGAAACCCAGCTAGGAGTGAGTATAAAAGAGAGGCCAACAACATTAACCCTGAGAGAACAGGACATTAACCATGTCCTAACCATGACAGATAGTGTGCCTGAACAACACTGTTATACCTAACGATTTTTACTTGGAAATCTGGCATTCTGCTTTGTCTCTGAAACACAGTTTTATCACAAACTATTTGGACTAGCTAATGGAGTCTCTGGAGATTGCCACACAGTTTTTTCACAATCTACTTCGATGCCGGAAGGTGGATTTCACGCAGGACAGGATCCTATCTATTTGACTGACAAGTTCACTTTCAGCACCAGCACTAGCACAGGAGAGGCCTTTCTGCACTGTGACTCAGACAATTGTGCTATCAAAACAAGATATCCGCTCTTTATATGGCCAGGTACATGTGACTTCAGCAGCCAATCACAAATGACCTTGTGTCATGACATTGTGGATGTTTTCTGTGCCCTGATTGGCTGCCGGAATCAACACACAGAAAATTAAGGGGGGAAATAAAAAGCATGTGACGCTCCTCTAACCTCTCCTCACCCCCTCCCCTCATCAAACACTGACCCGCAGCTCATCATACAGCACCACTATCCTAACCAAATTAATAACATAAGCATTAGTGGAAACGAGGTGATTTGCTGAACTGTGACCAAATTTTGCTGACTTGTGAAAGCGAACACGAATCGGAATGTGCTACGTTCAGGCCAAATTTGAAATTGGCGAACGTTTTCCGAACAGATTCACTCATCTCTATTCCTCACAGCTGGAATATCTGCAGGTTTTTGAGTCCTTGGTTGTGATTAGAAAAGTTCTTACCAACAACTCAGAAAATTACTTGTTATGTAAATGAGCTGAAGAAACAGGAAATAACTCAATAATGCCTGACCCATTACCCAACAGAAAGTGATGACATCAGTCACCTGATGCTGCAGCCAATCGTTAGCCTCAGCGATCATGTGACATGATCACATGCGTGATGTCATCACTAGTGAGGAGCGAATTTTTAAATATTCGGTTCGGATTATAATTGCCACATTCGCCAAACATAGCCAAATGCCATTGAGTCAATGGGAGTAGAAATGAGCGAATATGTTCGGAAACGATTGTCAAACATAAATTCGGCACCAATATGGCACCAATTCGGATTTGTTAATATTTTTCAAACATATTCACTCATCTCTAGTCACCACTTTCAGTACGGGACAGAGATCGGCGGTGGCTGGAGAAGTAAAATAACGTTTCTTTCTGGATTTTATAACCATCTTTTCTTTCCTATTAAAATCTCTATAATGTACCGGACTGATATTTTCTGTATTATCTCTATAATTATCAGAAAATAATGAGATGAAAGTCACAGAACAAAGATGGGGAATGATGTATTTATTAGAGGCAGGAGTCACACGGCAGCAGATCATCACCATTTCCCACCGCCGATGTTTTCCATCTTGTTTTAAACCTGAAAGAAAGAAAATTATGATTAATCTATAGAAGTCGAGAAGACAGAATATGGTATATATAGCAGTGCTGGGGGTCTATGTGAACATGTGGATGGCACATTGTACAGGGGTCCGAGAGGAGTTTGATTATATGTAGTTACTTGCCTGGGAGAGATGATTTGGCTGATTGGTTGGATGGGGTGAGAATAAACAGCTCATTGGCTGGATGGGGTGAGAATATGCATCTGATTGGCTGGATGGGGTGAGAATAAACAGTTGATTGGCTGAATGGTGTGAGAATAAGCAGCTGATTGGCTGGGTGGGGTGAGAATAAGCAGCTAATTGGCTGGATGGGGTGAGAATAAGCAGTTGATTGGCTGGATGGGGTGAGAATAAGCAGCTGATTAGTTGGATGGGGTGAGAATAAGCAGCTGATTGATTGGTTGGATGGGGTGAGAATAAGCAGCTGATTGGCTGGATGGGGTGAGAATAAGCAGTTGATTGGCTGGATGGGGTGAGAATATAAGCAGCTGATTGGCTGGATAGGGTGAGAATAAGCAGCTGATTGGCTGGATGGGGTGAGAATAAGCAGCTAATTGGCTGGATGGGGTGAGAATAAGCAGCTAATTGGCTGGATGGGGTGAGAATAAGCAGCTGATTGGCTGGATGGGGTGAGAATAAACAGTTGATTGGCTGAATGGTGTGAGAATAAGCAGCTGATTGGCTGGGTGGGGTGAGAATAAGCAGCTAATTGGCTGGATGGGGTGAGAATAAGCAGTTGATTGGCTGGATGGGGTGAGAATAAGCAGCTGATTAGTTGGATGGGGTGAGAATAAGCAGCTGATTGATTGGTTGGATGGGGTGAGAATAAGCAGCTGATTGGCTGGATGGGGTGAGAATAAGCAGTTGATTGGCTGGATGGGGTGAGAATATAAGCAGCTGATTGGCTGGATAGGGTGAGAATAAGCAGCTGATTGGCTGGATGGGGTGAGAATAAGCAGCTAATTGGCTGGATGGGGTGAGAATAAGCAGTTGATTGGCTGGATGGGGTGAGAATAAGCAGCTGATTGGTTGGATGGGGTGAGAATAAGCAGCTGATTAGTTGGATGGGGTGAGAATAAGCAGCTGATTAGTTGGATGGGGTGAGAATAAGCAGCTGATTGGTTGGATGGGGTGAGAATAAGCAGTTGATTGGCTGGATGGGGTGAGAATAAGCAGTTGATTGGCTGGATGGGGTGAGAATAAGCAGCTGATTGGCTGGATGGGGTGAGAATAAGCAGCTGATTGGCTGGATGGGGTGAGAATAAGAAGCTAATTGGCTGGATGGGGTGAGAATAAGCAGTTTATTGGACGGGGTTATAATAAGCAGCTGATTAGCTGGGTGTGGCCAGAATAAACAGATGATTAGCTGGGTATAACAAGCAGCTGATTGGCTGAGGCAGAAATATAATGTTTCATGAACTGCAATACCAAACATAACCATGTACTGGGGTGGCGCTGTTTCTAGAATATAAAGTAGAGTCTTTTCTCTCTTCCCGTATATCCGCTTCAATGCCTGACAACCACTAAGATCTACAGAGAGATACAGGCCTCAATTCATCAGTTACGGGGGTTTTCTTAAGTCACTCTCGTTTTTGGTCTTATGGTGCTAGTTGCTGTTTATTGCTCCAAATTCTTCAACATGGCGCATGCAATTCATGAATTTGGCGCAAGTTAAAACATTTTTAATTTCTGTCTTTTAGGCACCAAAACTAGCAAGTTGTGCAGATTGGAGAATAATTTGTGAAAAATAATACACCACGGGCAGGAACTGGAGTAAAGCTGCGCCAGATATTAAGACGTTTTACAACATAGAAATTGATGAATCTGGCGAAAACATCTGGAATTGCCAAATCTTGCCCACAAAGAGAAAAAGAAAAAAACCCAGAGGAGCACATATAAAATAGACTTAAGAAAAAAGGCGCAGATTGAATAATAAATTTGGTACAAAACACACACAACTAAACCAAAAAACAGGTGCCAAGGCAATGCTGAATCTGGCCGTAGTGTGAGGTGGTGCTGGGACTTCCCGCTGGGGGAGGGTGGGGAGAGCTGCACATGGAGAATACACGGCTGATACTTACAGTATCCGAGCACAGCATCCGACAGCCGAGGTCACAGCACCTCTGTCGCCCAGGACACGAATAGTCATCTTTGCACTTTACCACGGAATAAGGCTTAGTGCAGGGTGCGAATGTATTCACCGTTGGACAGTTCCCGGGTTTAACTACAAAATATACATAAACTTCTGAGTGACGCGACCTACACAGCAGCTAGGGGGTAAAAGAGGCATCCAGCAGGGGCAGAGCACGCACCTCTAGTGCACTGTGGCACACATTCGGGGGAGCAGCACTTCAGATTGGATGGACAATCCTGGTCATATTTGCATCTTCCAGGTTTCATTCGTCCTAGGCAGTTGCTCCATTGCGCTGGGCATGATCCCGGCTTTTCCTCTGCAAAAAAAAAATAATAGTCACTAAATTAACACAAAAAGGATAAGGTCAAATCAGTACAGAATATCTAAAATATGTACACAGTGCCTCCACCAGCAGAATGGTGAGTGCAGCTCTGAACTTCTGATCCTGCTGGGTGCTCCTGACCAGGGTCGGACTGGGGTGTCTGGGGCCCACCCTACTATATGCAAATACTCGTCAGCTGTTATCCCTGTTATAGTGGAGCATCGACTCTAAAACACAGGCGGCTCTTGCACATCTACTGCGTGCCACCATAACTGGGATGTACAATTATGGGATCTTTGGTAAAACAAGCTATCACCGATCCATGGGCTCTACATATAGGATAGGTGATCATTTAGGGCCACCATGGGAAACTTCACCGATCGGAACAATGAGGAACTTTTACCCCTGATAGGACACTTATGCCCATTTTATAATGCAGCAGCAGGTGGATGTCTGACCGCAGCTCCATTTATTCGCTTTGGGGCTTTCAGAAATAATAAGTGCAGCCACTGAAGGAATGAATGAATCAGTGGTCAAGTCGCACATAACGCTCCAGTCTAATGGGGATAAAAGTTCCACATTTTGCTGAAGGGGTCCAAGTAGTCAGACCCCCACCAATCAATACATCATCACTTTTCCTGTGGACAGGTGGTCACTTTTTTCCACAGGAGAACCCCAGTAAGTACATCTTGTTCCAAGTATTTAATCTCTAATGGAAATAAGGAATCTTCTCCTGATTAATATCAGAGAGGACAAATGACCGCCATACACAGCACAATACCCTATACCAAGGCCAATAATACCACATACAGGGAAGAAATACCACCACACCATGACCAGACCACATAGTGACCAAATAATACCACATACAAGGAACAAATACGCCACACAATGATCCGACCATATAGTGACTGAATAATATCACATACAAGGAACAACTACCGCCATACCACGAACAGACCACATAGTGATCGAATAATACCATATAGATGGAAGAAATACCACCACACCATGACTAGAACGCATAGTGAATGACTAATACCACATACAAGAAGAAGTACCATCACACCATAACCAGACCACATAATGATCGAATAATAGCACATACAGGGAAGAAATACCACCACAACATGAACAGACCACATATTACTACCACTTAGTGACTGAATAATACCACATACAAGGAACAAACACGCCACACCATGAACAGACTAGATAGGGACTGAATAATACCACATATTACAAGCATATAGCAGCCAAATAATACCACATACAAGGAGAAATACCGCCACACCATAACTAGACTACATATTCCACAACATAGTGATGGAATAACACCACATACAAGGGACAAATACTTCCACACCTTGACTAGATCACATGTTATCATCACACAGTGACCGAATAATACCAAATGCAAAGGACAAGTACCGCCACACTGTGTCCACACCACAAATTAACACCACATAGTGACTGAACACTACAATACTGATAATGAATACAAACCATAATACTAATAGCATTGGTATTCATACCAGTGACATAAACAAGAGCTCTGTATATAGTGTAGAGTGTATAGTGTAAGTGTGCAGGCAGTGCAGTGATCATCAGTAACAATATACACAGGAGCTCTGTATATAGTGTTATTATACAGGAAAATACAGTGATCATCAGGTAATACAGTGATCACCAGTTAAATTATACAAAGGAGCTCTGTATATAGTGTATAGTGTACAGGTAATACGGAGATCACCGGTGACATTATACTCAGGAGCTCTGTATATAATGTATAGTGTACAGGTAATACTGTGATCACTGGTGACATTATACTCAGGAGCTCTGTATATAATGTATAGTGTACAGGTAATACAGTCATCACCAGTGACATTACTCAAAGGTGGTGGAGGCCTACCGGTCTTGTAGGCTTACTGCTACAGGCAACATACATGAAGGAGACCCAACCAGGAGTCTACACATTTCCAATAATTTGTGGCAGACATAAAAAAATTGGCATCAATTTCAATAGAGATTAAGTTGTATAATGGGGACGTACAGCTCTTCTACTGCAACCAGCCCTGCAGAAAAACCCAATCAGTCTTCAAATTTAAAATATTTAGGGGCAGGCACCTAAGTGGCCTCAATTTCCCCAGAGTAGAACTAGTATAATGGGGACCAACACCTCTTCCATTTCAGCCAACCCAGCAAATGGATTGGAGACCCAATCGGGAGTCTTCAAATTTAAAAATATTAGGGCCTGACAGTACCGAAGTGTCATCAATTTCACCAGAGTATAAATATCATAATGGGGACCGACATCTCTTCCACTACGGGCAACCCATCATATGGAGACCTAATCAGGAGTCTCCACACTTCTAACTATTAGTGGCAGAAACCACCAAACTGGCATCGATTTCACAAGAGCAGAAACACTATAATAGGGACTAGTGATGAGCGATTTTGTTAGGAAAACGATCGCCAAACATAAATTCAGCACGAATATGGCACATTCGGATTCCTGAGCAGAAACACAAGCAAAATTTTATAAAATCGGTAACATTTGGTAAAAAGTGCGGGAAAATATTTGCATTGTCACAAAAGTATTCTCAGCACTTTAACAACGATAATGGTGGGATATCATGAGTGTTTGGCACGTGTTTGATGAGGGGAGGGGGTCTGCAAAGCTCAGAGGCGACGCGTTCTTGTAGACAGTAATTTTTTTTCTCCCTAACGTAATGTATGCACATTGCGACTAGCCAATCAGGGCACAGGAAACACCCACATTGTACTGACACAACGGCTTGTGTCATTGGCTGCTGAAATCACATGTCCCTCACATGCCGAGGGCAGTGAATTCCATTGGAAAGTAATGAGCGGCCCCGGAAGCAGATAGGGAGGACTTGTCGCTGGACAGGTAAGTATAATTATAATGTTATAGCAATATAGAAAAGGACACAGAAGACGGCACTGCCAACACTGCTAGGCTGCTAATTATTAGGGGTATCTTTTAACCATGCGGTTACATGCTGTGCTTCAGGATCTCGGGTGCTCTTCAAAATATAACATTTAAGTCCACTTGTATAAATGAGAAGAAAAGGGAAGGCACTCACCGATCTGTTAAAAAATTCCTCGCATTATTAGATCTTCATTTAAAATCCATGGCAGGGAGAGTGAGTAACGGAGCTAAAGTGAGCAGGTGTAGATGACGGCCGTTTCGTACTGTATAAGCACTTCTACGGGTCAGTCCGTCTTAATAATTATAATGTTTATTATTAATTTATTCTCTCTTTTACAGCCCCACCCCCACCCCATCCCATATCTGTAAAGTTCAAGCTCAGGGTTCAAATGCAAGTTCGCGTCATCTCCGGCCCCCGATCTCCAACTTTACAAAAAAACTTGGGCGAACCCGCCGATCCCGAACATCGGGGGGTTCACCCATCACTGCTGCTGAGAAAATGTTGCAGTATTACAATGGCAGGAAAATTTGCCCACTTCAGATGGACTTCTTCCGCTGCAGTATCGATATAGCGATGCTATTTGTAGCCAACCAAGTTTTTGTTGTTTTGAGGGGAGCATGACACATGCCTTATAAAATTTCACAATTTGCTTTATTACAATCGCAGGAAACTTGTCTCACCCCAGATGGGCTGGTACGCTGCAGGAGCAATATAGCGAGGCTATTGAGATCCAAACAAGTCTGGCGCAGTAAAAATGGCGTATAATATATCCCTGCTCAGAACCATTTTCAGGATTAACATCTAAAAGAATATTATGAGAAGGACTGTTGTACGTGCACACATTGTGGATCTGCCTGTGGAATTTTCTGCGCAGATTCTTCCTCTCTTGGCAGAAAACGCAGGTAAAAATCTGTGCGGATTTGATGCGTTTTTTGCTGCGGATTTTCATGTGTTTTTTATGCGGATTTGTATGCGTTTTTGTAAGCTAAATAAAGATCTATTATTTAACAAAAAAAAATTGTGATGCCATTGCTTTGTCCAACCTCTTATTTTACATACTCCATTGAAGACCATATCACATACCATTTCACCTATTACAAGCCTAATTTAAAGCACGATCCATCATAAAGAAACCAGGAAGCTTATGCCAATAAAACCAATCATACTTTATTATTCAAGAAACAATAAAAACCTTCAGAACAATATGTCAATCAATGGGAATACATACGCAGAAAATGCTGTCTGCACTTGAAATACGCCACCATACACCTTTAAAAAATCAAGTGATCCAAAATACATATACGGAAAAGTTTACAAAGACCAAAGTCTTAAAAATAGAGACGTATTGCTATAAAACACCTCACTAGTATTAAAGAAAAACCAAACACCCCCCCTCCCCCCCCCAAAAAAAAAAAAAATATATATATATATATATATAAACTAATTCATAGCCACCTTATTGAAAATATATATACAGGGCATAAAAGGATCAAGCCAAGTGGACAAATGAATATTATATGCTCCTATACAGAATAATGGGTGCTATAAACGTATGTATGCTATTACATTCAACATATGCAAAATGCAAAAAGATAAGCCCCAATGGACAAATGGGTGTTAAATACTCCTATATTAAACAGTGTTAAACTATGCTAATACTTGCACCTGTGTTGCTTCTGATTGTCTCCACCCTGAGTTCCTGATTGGCTCCCCCCTGTTTGAACAACCTATTTAAACCTGACATTGCACTCCATTCCTTGTGGGATTATTGAGCTACTAGCCAAGCTTATGTTCACTTGCTTCTTAGTCTCAAGATTCTACTGCTGCTACTGTGTACCAACCCTTGGCTATCCTTGACTATACTGTGTGCTGCTCCTTAATACTACATTGCTTCTCCTGCGTATCGACCCCTGGCTTTCCCTGACTACGCTACCTGCATTTGCTGCTTAGTGGTTGCAATTAGGGTTGAGCGAAACCGGTCGGCCATTTTCAGAAGTCGCCGACCTTTGGCAAAGTCGGCTTTCATGAAACCCGACCCGATCCCTGTGTGGGGTTGGCCATGAGGTCGGCGATCTTCGCGCAAAAGACGCGTTTCATTCCAATACCGCAAGTATCGGATATCGGCCGATATTTGCGGTATCAGAATCCATATTTTTGTGTAAAATAAAGAATAAAAATAAAAAATAGGGATATACTCACCCTCGGACGCGCCCTGGTACTAACCACTGTAACGGGCAGCTTCCATTCCTAAGAATGAGCGCGTGAAGGACCTTCAATGACGTCGCGGCTTGTGATTGGTCACGTGAGCGGTCACATGAGCGGTCACGCGACCAATCACAAGCCGCGACGTCATCGAAGGTCCTTCACGCGCTCATTCTTAGGAAGGAAGGCTGCCAGTTAGTACCAGGGCGCGTCCGAGGGTGAGTATATCCCTATTTTTTATTTTTATTCTTTATTTTACACATAAATATGGATCCCAGGGCCTGAAGGAGAGTTTCCTCTCCTTCAGACCCTGGGAACCATTAGTATCCCATTGCACTGCATTGGGTTTCGTGTTTCGGCCGACCCCGACACCGACTTTTTAATAGGATCGGCCGATTTCACTCGACCCGACTTTTGAGAAAGTCGGGTTTCGTGAAACCTGACCCGACCCTAAAAAAACAAAAGCCGCTCAACCCTAGTTGCAATACCACTACTCCATCCCAGGTTAGTCCATAAACGTGAGAGTCTGAACAGTCTAACCAATAAGGAAGATTTTCTGCAATTGGCACAATAACATTCTTCCTTCCTCGTGGGATTATACAATTTGTACAAGTTTTTAGCAGAAGAAGTATCTGCTGCTTGAACCCTTGGCTATTGCCTTTAATCTAAAATTTCTGATAGTGGCATTGAATGTGATCATGCCGGTAGCATGTAACGAATCCTTCCCATCGGCACCCGTGTCACATGTCCGCAGGTCGCCTAGGGGTTGGCATGACAACTCGGGGTCTCCAGCAGACCTCTATGATTGTCATAGCCAGATCGCTATGAGCACTGCCCAGCGGTCGGCACTCATAGCAAGTGAGCATTTCTGCTGCACACAGGTGATCTGATCATTGCCTGCGTCTAGCAGAGGAGATTAGACAACTGCAGCTTCTAGTCTCCTATGGAGGCTATTGAAGCATGCAAAAAGTAGAAAAAGAAATGTTTTTTAAAAAATATATAAAAGTTCAAATCACCATCCATTTGTGCCAATGAAAATAAAACAATTTTTTAAAAATACACATTTGGTGTTTCTTTTTCACCATTTACCGACCCGAGTATAAGCCGACCAGAGTATAAGCCGACCCCCCTAATTTTGCCACAAAAAACTGGGAAAACTTATTGACTCGAGTATAAGCCTAGGGTGGAAATGCAGCATTTACCGGTGAATTTCAAAAATAAAAATAAATCATTATTTCCCCATAGCTGTGCCATATAGTGCTCTGCACCGTTCATATTTCCCCATAGCTGTGCCATATAGTGCTCTGCACCGTTCATTGTGCCCCATAGCTGTGCCCCATATACAATGCTCTGCACCGTTCATTGTGCCCCATAGCTGTGCCCCATATAGTGCTCTGCACCGTTCATTGTGCCCCATAGCTGTGCCCATATACAGTGCTCTGCACCGTTCATTGTGCCCCATAGCTGTGCCCCATATACAATGCTCTGCACCGTTCATTGTGCCCCATAGCTGTGCCCCATATACAGTGCTCTGCACCGTTCATTGTGCCCCATAGCTGTGCCCCATATACAGTGCTCTGCACCGTTCATTGTGCCCCATAGCTGTGCCACATATAGTGCTCTGCACCGTTCATTGTGCCCCATAGCTGTGCCCCATATAGTGCTCTGCACCGTTCATTGTGCCCCATAGCTGTGCCCCATATATAGTGCTCTGCACCGTTTATTGTGCCCCATAGATGCTCCACATAATTCTGTGCCATGGCCGCTGCTGCTGCAATAAAAAAAAAAAAACACATACTCACCTCTCTTGCTTGCAGCTCCCAGTGTCCGGTCCCGGCGCCTCCATCTTCCCGGCGTCGCTCCATCTTTCCGGCGTCTCTGCGCTCTGACTGATCAGGCAGAGGGCGCCGCGCACACTATATGCGTCATCGCGCCCTCTGACCTGCACAGTCAGAGCGCAGAGACGCAGGGAAGATGGAGCGACGCCGGGAAGATGGAGCGGCGCCCGGCGGCTGGAACGCGAACAGGTGAATATTACATACTTACCTGGTCCCAGCGATCCTGATGCTCCCTCTGCCTGTCCCACGGTCTTCGGTGCCGCAGCCTCTTTCTCTATCAGCAGTCACCGACACCGCTGATTAGAGAAGTGAATACGCGGCTCTACCCCTATGGGAGGTGGAGCCGCCTATTCATTTTTTTAATGAGCGGTCCCACGTGACCGCTGAAGAGGGGAAGACGCTGCAGCACAGAAGACCGTGGGACGGCAGGGGGAGCGTCAGGATCGCCAGGACTAGGTAAGTATACCTCAGCGCCCTCACCCCCTTACCTGCCGACCCTGCCACCCACCTTGACTCGAGTATAAGCTGAGAGGGGCACTTTTCAGCCCAAAAATTTGGGCTGAAAATCTCGGCTTAAACTCGAGTATATACGGTAAATAAAAGATGGTTTGGTGTCTATGAACTCGTAATGACCTGAAAAATGATAGTGTCAGGTCAGTTTTAGCATTTAGTGAACATGGTAAAAAAAAAAAAATCCCATAAACTGTTGTGCAATTGCACTTTTTTTTGTAATTTTATCACACTTGGAATTTTTTTTTTCCCGCTTTCGAGTACACAATATGCTAAATCCAATAGTGGAGTACAACTTGTCCTGCAAAACACGAGCCCGCGCATGGCCATACTGACGGAATAGTAAAGAAGTTATGGCTCTGGGAAAAAGGGGAATGAAAACACAAAAATGAAAAAGGGCTTAAAAAACAATTGAGTCATAACATGATGCAAATGAGTAAAGACAACCAGACGTCACGTCTTGAGGCATGTTCTCCTATGTTCAGTTCCAACATCAAAGCAGCACAAAATAACCCAAAGGGAACTGATGACCTAATTGATCTTATTGTTTTCTATGGGGTCAATTTTAAGCAAGATGGGACCAATTTTGCTGCCAGATCTCTACCAATGAGTCAACATCTCAACGCAGCTATGGACACTGGACCAGAGAACAACATCACCAGCTTTGTCCAACTCAGGCATGAGACAGCAAACCCAACAGAGAAGACTTCACTCAACCAGTTCTTAGATACCAAGAAGACTATTCGCCATTGATGGCTGTAACTTACTGGGTGGTGGTGGAGGGTTGTGCGGATTCCATGGTTTTGGTGGTGGTGGATTGTGCGGATTCCATGGATTTGGTGGTGGTGGATTGGGCGGATTCCATGGATTTGGTGGTGGTGGATTTCCATAGTCATGTGCTAAGGTTCCTGCGTAGCAGAGGATGAGTAGAATGAGACATCGGGTGTCCGGAGCCATGTCTGCACTGTAGATATGAGTCGTCCAGGTGAAGAGCACATCATTTATAGATGGGAACAAAGATGGGAGGAGAAGATACAAGACCGGTTGGGCTCTTCCACGATAATAGATTTCACAATTTATGGGATTCTATGAAGACATCACTATAATTAGCAGAGAGGGATAATCATGTCAGCAACTCCCTGGTATCTGGTTTTGCAAGAACATCCATGAATTTTGACAAGTATGCACTTTTCTGTTTTAGCACCTGGAATCACCTTTCCAAGGTCAGGAACTCCGATGCTCCTCTGTCTGTGTCCCCACAGCATGTATCGCCACAGACCTCGAGATTGTCAGCAGGAGAGTGATGAACAGCAATGGATGCGGACTCTCAATAAGAAACTTTAAAGGATTTGTACCAATAAAGAAAATAATCATCTATCCATAGAGAAGCTAATGATTTACTGATCACTGGTGGTCCTGTAAGGAGGTGGCAGTGACCCTCATGTGCTTCCACTCTCCTGAACACTGAGCACATGTGTCACGTGCCGCACCCTGAGGGTCTGCTTCCATGGTCAGAAATGGCTCAGTATTTGCTCAGGATTTGACGCAGGTGAAATCTGTATCTGAGATCACTGGCAGGTCACCTGTGTTTTAGATGAGTTTTTTCATTGAAAAAAAAAAGTGTTTTCCTGTTTGCAGATATATTGGGATATGCTCCCACAGTCAGTAAATGCTGCGGGTTGGACGCTAAGCACATCTGCAGCGTCCAGATGTTATAATATAGTGGATGGGATTTCAAGAAACTCCATGCCCACTAGGTGTGCACCGATGTCCGCAGCTCAACCGCAGAGACGGACATGTGGAGCATCTTTCCAGACTGCAGCATGTCTATTTATTTAAATCACCACTGTCCCTATTATACAACTGGCACTTCCTAACGCATACAAAACACCTTTGGTCTGACAGAACCGACAGCCGAAAAATGAAGAGATCCAGAATACAATTAAAATAAGGCTTTATTTATGGAAAACATATCCCGTGCCATAGTGCACAAGTGCAGCGGCCCCCAGTCTCAGGGCAGCAGGGTACTCGGTACCGGGTCCTTCAGTTTCCTCAGCTGGGATGTCACGGTGGCCCGACCCGGTCCGTGGCCCTGCTAAAGGGCACCCAACTCAAGGTGATGTAAGTTTGTCAAGTGTTCGTGACGCCACCTGTGGTATTCGGTCAGGGTGACCGACGCTGCTTAGGGGTCCACTGGGGTGATGGAATGGCAGCTGGATGGTATACCTTCCCACAGGTGAAGTTTATCCCCAGGGCTTCCCAGAAGTGTAAATGTTGATGGTGGATGGTGCAAGGGGCGGTGAATAACGAGGACACAATGCGTGCAGTCTCTTTACCTTTACTGAAGGCTTCAGCATCCACAGTCCCGGGTGCCGGATGACAGGGTAGGCAGGGTCCGGCCAGTCTGATGGCAATTCCAGAGTCCCCTTATCCAGGTGGAAATCAGTAGCCTTCCCCTTGCGCACAGTAACGTAGTAGGTCCCTACGTGCATTAGCTCCCATAGGGTCCTCACTCTTGTTACTCTTCTCTCTGTCCCTCAGATGGATAGGATAAACTCGTATGACGGTGGTGGCCTGAGGCTATTTTATAGGGACCCTAGTGTCGCCCCTGCTCCGCGTTGCCACCTTGTCTGCTTAGGTTCTTAGGTCAGGCAGCCAACTTGGAGATGACTGTCCTGCCGGTCTCTGAAGTAAAGCGTAGAGTCTATTACTCCCTCGGTGTTCCGGCCACCGGCACTGCGCTCAGTGGGAGGCAGCCTGCTTCTAGCTGGTCTCCCACTGGTTATTCTCCTGTTGCCATGACTTCGGTGCTCACTTACTACAGCACACTTCCTTTCTTGTCCTTTCCTTGGAGGCTGCCGCAATCAGGTGCAGGCGCAGCTCCGTGTCCTTCCTTCCTTTCCTGGGCCGAGCCCAGTCTGCTCCTCTCTCCTGACTATCTCCTGCTCCCTCCAGTCAGGACTCCTTCCTCCCTCCGACTGCCTAACTTCCTAACCAAACCCCCAGTTTTACCCAAGTGTGAGGAGTGGCCTAATAGATAGAACCTTTTGCTCCCCCTGGTGGCCGGCGTGTGAAGTGTGTGTGTGTGTGGCTGTGATACCTGGCAGGGTGAACTCCTTTGGTGCCATCAGACGTAACATCGCTCCCCCTGGTGGAAGAACGACATTACTGCAATGGCCAGGACTCTGGGGCGCTGCACAAGCACCAAATCAAGAAGTTATGCTAAAAGCATATAATGCAGTGTAGTAAATAGCAATGCCACACATAAATCTGGTATATTGCACTTTGGTTGCCTAAGCATACATACAGAGAAACCATTACAGATATGTGCCATATAAAGAAGACAATTGCAATATCTACCTGCGGCTGACCCAGCATCCCACGCCCCCGGAAGAAGCTGGTTGTGAAACACGCGTTGGGGTGAGGTGGGATGCTGGGTCAGCCGCAGGTAGATATTGTAATTGTCTTCTTTATATGGCACATATCTGTAATGGTTTCTCTGTATGTATGCTTAGGCAACCAAAGTGCAATATACCGGATTTATGTGTGGCATTGCTATTTACTACACTGCATTATATGCTTTCAGCAAGTTATATTACGTGGCCTCCCACTTCTTGTTTTGGTGCTTGTCTTGTGCACTATGGCACGGGATATGTTTTCCATAAATAAAGCCTTATATTAATTGTATTCTGGATCTCTTCATTTTTCGCCTGTTGGTTCTGTCAGACTGAAGGTGTTTGGTAAGCATGTCTATTTATGTAGTGGAGACGCTCGGTCTACGCTGTGTAAATTACCCATACAGTTTCATTAGATGCGGTAAAACCGCATTATCTTCCTAGTCACATGCGTATTAACTGCGGGAACGCAGCTTACTACGCATGTGTACTAATTTACATAATGGTGAATCCTATGACAAAGCCAGAAGTACACAACACAGGAAGTGGAGGAAAGCACCGACGCCCCCTCTTTAATAAATAAATAATAATTTTGTAAACAAAAATGGTGTGGGGTCCCCCTAAATTTGTTAACAGCAAAGGAAAAAGCAGATAGCTGTGGCCTGGCATTCTCAGGCTGGCGAGGCCTATGGATTTTTGCCTTCACCAGCCTAAAAATAGCAGCCGCCCCACCATTGTCACATCCAAAGATGCACCAATTGTGGCACTTTACCCGGCTTCTCCCACTTGCCCTATATCAGTGGAAAGCGCGGTAATATTTGTGGGGTTGATGTCACCTTTGTATTGTCCGGTGACATCAAGCCCACGGCTATCTATAAGACACCTATCCATTACTAATTCTATATGGTAAATAAAGACACAGACAGAATAAAGTCCTTTAATTGAAATAATGACACATACTCCTTTAATATTCTAAATTAAACCATACTTATTGCATTGCCTATTCCAACGAAACCCTTGATCTCCTGTAAGAGAAATAAAACAACAAATCAACAATATAGCATACGTGTCCACCAAGAAGATAATCCATAATGGCAGCTGTGCTGTTGCTGGTCAGCTGATGTGGGTGGTGACCACTCTCATCAACCTTTAAATAGTCACCTGACGCATCAGCTGACTGTTGGTGATAGCGATTTTTTTGGAGACCAGCCGATGAGTGTGGAGCTCTCTGGTGTCAGCGTGTATCAGCTGTTTGAGGTCCTGGGTCCTTATCCACTGCTGAGTATAGCTTGCAGCAGCAGCTTGGAAGCTAAGTTTCCCTGTCTTTTCCTGTCCAGTGAGGTGGAGGAGGAGGAAGACAAGGAGGTTATGTTGCGGCTTCCCACACACGAAGTGATGAAGCCACAACAAACACTGATTCCTCAGCCCCAACTCTGGCTGTGGCCAGCACTGGTCTTGAGTGTGCAGGTTGCAGGGTGGGCAAGGGTTGCCTACCCAGGGCCTATTTTCAGACCGCATAAAAATGACCCAACACACGTTATCTGTCAAATTTGCAAAATAAGACTCAGTAGAACCAAAGATTGCAATAATTTGACAACCACATATATGAACCAGCACATGCGCAAACTACATGCCAACTTAGTGTGAGAATCTCACTGCCCTAAAATGCGGACTAGCGGGCCTTGCCAATCACCGGCCATCCCATAAACCCTATCTGCTGCTTCTTCCTCCTCCATCACCATTCCAAGTCTTCTCACACCGGTTTCTGGCTGCAGAAACTCCACTTGTTTACACCCTGCAGTTGGGGTGGGTGAGAGCCTGTCAGCTGTTACTGGAGTGGACATGATTGCTGCTTTTGTGTAACTTAGTAGAACACATCTTTCTAAATCCAACATAACATCTCCGCCTGCACCTCACTGACTGTTGAGCAATTTTTTCTGTTCTCCGTGCTCCACCCTCTCTCAGCAAAGCAAATAGCCCTTGGCCCTGCATTTTTTTTTGACAGGGGACATGTACATCGGTGGATTAAGCGAAGGGTGAAACATTATGGTTGTTCGTTTTCTGTTTTACAGGTGACAAGGGCTTCAATTGAATAGGCAGAAGACGAGTATAACTTTTGCTTTTTATTTCTAATAAAGTAGTCTGTGTAATTTTTCAATTAAAAGACTTTAATCTGACTGTATTTTTTTTCAAAAACTTTCTATGGGGTTAGTAATGGGGGCATCTTATAGATCCCTCTCCATTATTAATCCTTGGACTTGATGGCATCTAACAATACAAAGGGGACATCAACCTCACAAATATTACCCTACTTGCCACTGCAACAGGACAAGTTTGAAGAGCCAGGCAAAGCTCCAAAATTGGCTCATTTAATAGATGTGCATTTTCTGGATTGGCTGCAGGCTGCAATTTTTATGCTGGGCGGGGTCAATATTCATGGCTCCTTACCAGCCTGAGAATACCAGCTCCTAGATGTCTGCTTTAGCTTGGCTGGTTGTCATAAATGGTAGGGACCCCTCGATTCTTGATATCTAGCCATTATAAAGTTGACAGCTGAGGGTTGCCTGCACTGGTTATAAAAAAAAAATAGAAAAAAAATAGAGACCACATGTCAGTTTTTTGTAAAAAATGTACTTATTTATAGCGCAGGCGCAGGTTGGTGAAAAGCTGATACTCCCATCAGCAGCGCCTGCTCTCACTGTTATAAGCTGATGAGAATAGTATTCTCTCACCAGCCGATGCCTGTAATCGGGGGTAAACTTTTTACCGCCAGTCACAGCTGCTGGCTCATGCTCTCATCTGACATCCAGGCCCTCTATTCCTCTGAATGGGGTTCATGTACCCGAATCAAACTTTTTTAAAGATGTTAGGTCAACCCCCACCGGACTCGAACATCCACGAGTTCGCTCATCAGTATCAGTGAGTATTTGTACAGTAATTCTGTTTTTCCTAAAGTTACTGTACATTGCACTGGTGATTACTGTTAAATACCTTGTGGTTGTTTAGTGGAGTGATACCCTGAATCCTCGCCCATTTTTGTGGAGTTTGCTGACTATTTAACACTAGAAGTCCCAGAAATTTCGAGATCCAAAGGTTCCAAAGGTAGAAATGTTAAATGACCCCTCACTGGGACTTCTAGTGTTAAGTAAAGTGAGCATTTTAGCTACATTATCCATAAAAAGGATGACATTTTTGCCTGAATTGTGCGGGAAAATGCCTTAATTATTCCTTGCACTTTGCTCCAATATAGACTGGATACGTCATTCATCCTCACAGCTGGAATATCTTCACGTTTGTGAGTCCTTGGTTGTGATTAGAAAAGTTCTTTCCAACTATATTTGCTCTGAAAATTACTTGTTATGTAAGTCAACTAATGAAACAAAGGAGATAACTGAATACCTGACCCGGTACCCCACAGGAAGTGATGACATCAGTGACCCGTCCCTGTAGCCAATCAGTGACCTCAGCCATCACATGACTAAACATGCGCAATGCCATCACTTCCAGTCCGGGTCAGAGATCGGCGATAGCTGGAGAAGTAAAATAATGTTTCTTTCTGTATTTTATAACCATCTTTTCTTTCCTAGTAAAATCTCTATAATGGACCGGACCGATATATTCTGTATTATCTCTATAAATTCTCAGAAAATAATAAAATAAAAGTCACAGAGCAAAGATGGGGAATGATGTGTTTATTAGAGGCAGGAGTCACACGGCAGCAGATCATCACCATTTCCCACCGCCGATGTTTTCCATCTTGTTTTAAACCTGAAAGAAAGAAAATTATGATTAATCTATAGAAGTCGAGAAGACAGAATATGGTATATATAGCAGTGCTGGGGGTCTATGTGACCATGTGGATCACACATTGTACAGGGGAGGAGTTTGATTATATGCAGTTACTTGCCTAGGAGAGATGATGTGGCTGATTGGCTGGATGGGTGAGAATAAGCAGCTGATTGGCTGGGTGCTGCATAATAAGCAGCTGATTGGTTGGATGTAGGAAGAACAAGCAGCTGATTGACTTGGTGTGGCGAGACCAAGCAGCTGATTGGTTGGGTGTGGCTCAAATAGGCAGCTGATTGGTTGAGCGTGGCAAGAATAAACAGATGATCAGCTGGGTGTGGCAGTAACAAGCAGATGATTATCTGAAGCAAAAACATGTTTCATGCTCTGCAATACCAAACATCACCATGTACTGGGGTGGCGCTGTCTCTAAAATATAAATTAGAGTCTTCGGTCTCTTCCCATATATCCCCTTCAATGCCTGTCAACCGCTAAGATCTACAGAGAGACACAGGCTTCGATTCATCGATTGCGTGTTTTTTTTTAAGTGACTTTCATTTTTGGTCTTGTGCTAGTTGCTGTTTTTGGCTCCAAATTCTTCAACATGACGTATTCAATTCATGAATTTAACATAAATTGAAAGAATTTTTTTATTTCTGCCTTGAATGGTCAACCCCTTTCCAACGTGGGGTGTAATAGCACACCCACGTCGCAATCCCTCCCTTTGATGTGGGCTCCGGCAAATATATAGGAGAATATAGGAATATGTAAGAATATAGGGGAAAATAGTGGACAGGTGTGAGGTCAAAATGACAGGTGTTAGGGGGGAAATGAGAGGTATGATGGGAAAATGAGAGGAGTGAGGGGGAAATGAGAGGTATGATGGGAAAATGAGAGGAGTGAGGGGGAAATGAGAGGTATGATGGGAAAATGAGAGGAGTGAGGGGGAAATGAGAGGTATGATGGGAAAATGAGAGGAGTGAGGGGGAAATGAGAGGTATGATGGGAAAATGAGAGGAGTGAGGGGGAAATGAGAGGTATGATGGGAAAATGAGAGGTGTGAGGGGGAAATGAGAGGTATGATGGAAAAATGAAAGAAGTGAGGTGCTATAACTAACCACAGTAAGTTACTATGCCCGGGCAACGCCAGGCTCTTCAGCTAGTTCAAAATAAAATTTAAAAAAAATAAATCAAATATACACATATTTGGTATTGCCATGTTCAGAATCGCCCAATCTATCAATGTAAAAAAGCACTAACCTGATCGATAAATGGCGTAAAGAGAAAAAATTCAAAACACAAATTATGATTTTTTTTTGCTCACCGCAACATTGTAATGAAATGCAATAACGGGCGATTAAAAGATTGTATATACATTAAAATGGTATTAATAAAAATGGCAGCGCGGTGTGCAAAAAATAAGCTCTCAGCCAGCCCCAGATCACGAAAAGTAGAGACCCTATGGGTCTCGGAAAATGGCGCCATTTTTTTTTTTTTTTACCAAAGTTTGGATTTTTTTTCACCACTTAAATAAAAAAGAACCTAGACATGTTTGGTGTCTGTGAACTCGTAATGACCTGGAGAATCATAATAGCAGCTCAGTTTTACTATCTAGTGAACATAGTAAACAAAAAAAAGTGTGGAATTGAACAGTTTTTCAGTGCAAGATATGTTAAAATCAATCATGTTGTTCAAAATGCAGCTTGTCCTTCAAAAAACAAGCCCTCGCATGGCCATATTGACAGAGAAATAAGAAAGGTATGGCTCCAGGAAGAAAGAGAGCAAAAAATGAAAATGGAAAATGGCTCGGGGTTTAAGGGGTTCAATCTTTTTGGCACCAAAACTCTCAAGTTGCACAGATTGGAATAAATTGCGACAAATAATACACCAGGCAGAGAAACTGGAGTAAAGTTGCACCAAATATTGAGACTTTTATAAGATAGAAACTGATGAATGAGGCGAAAATATCTGGAATTGCCAAATGTCGCCCACAAAGCGGAAAAACAAAAAACTCATAAGATCACATATGAAATTGAATTTAAAAAGGCACAAATAGAATAATGAATTGAGTGTCAAGCAATGCTGAATCTGGCCATAGTGTGAGGTGGTGCTGGGACTTCCCGCTGGGGGAGGGTGGGGAGAGCTGCACATGGAGAATACACGGCTGATACTTACAGTATCCGAGCACAGCATCCGACAGCCGATGTCACAGCACCTCTGTCGCCCAGGACACGAATAGTCATCTTTGCACTTTACCACGGAATAAGGCTTAGTGCAGGGTGCGAATGTATTCACCGTTGGACAGTTCCCGGGTTTAACTACAAAATAAACATAATCTTATGAGTGACGCGACCTACACGGCAGCTATGGGGTAAAAGAGGCATCCAGCAGGGGGAAGAGCACGTACCGCTAACGCACTCTGTGACACAGTCGATGGAGCAGCACTTCAGATTGGATGGACAATCCTGGTCATATTTGCATCTTCCAGGTTTCATTCGTCCTGTGCATTTGCTCCATTGCGCTGGGCATGTTCCCGGCTTTTCCTCTGCAAAAAAAATAACGATCACTAAATTAGCACAAAAAGGATGAGGCCAAATCAGTACAGAATATCTAAAACATGTACACAGTGGCTCCACCAGCAGAATGGTGAGTGCAGCTCTGAACTTCTGATCCTGATGTGTGCTCCTGAGCTCCAGGGTACCATGACCTCACCACCTGGGGCCTGCTTTCCCAAAGCTCCCGCTCCACAAGCCAGGCTGGTGGGAGCAGGACAAGCCGGTAGCCTATCTGCACACTGGAGGACATGGGAGTGAGACAATCAAACCAGGATTTGCAGTATTGTGGCTTCTACAACCCCTGGTCCTCTCGAGACCCCGAGAATCCATATGTCTTCCATCATAGAAGATTTGCCATCCAGTGCGTGTTATAGCTGTCCTTCTGGACGTAAGGCGAGTGAGTGCTCACAGAGGTGAGGATGACTTCTTCCTGAGGAAAGTCGAGGACTGCAGAGACCCTAGGAGTCTCCATGAGTACGAAGATGCCACCAGGATCATCAGGCTCCTCACAAGTGCCTAAGCTCCTGTATCCCTAATCAGAGGAAAATACAGCTCCTTGCTAAGGTAAAGAGGCTCTTGAGTCTGGCCATCTCCTGTCCTGGTGGTGGGCTGCTGCTGACACCGTAGAGTTTTTTTTTGGTCAGTTTACAGTGATGTAGATCTCACAGATGCTGAATTTGGGCATTGTTTGGGGTGGTGTGTTTATATTTCTATGTTCCGATTTATGTTGTGAATTTTGTATGTGTATATTGTCCACAGCTTGTATAGATGGATGTAGATATGGATGTAGGTGCTAGGTTAGATAATGAGACAAAGAGTGTGGAAGGTTCTTGTGGGACTTTTGGATACTGGGGTGTTTGAGTGAAACTCTGGTGGTGCCTGATCTCGCATGTGGATTGTGGATAAGGACTGAGGCATGAGATGGAGGACCAGCTCCCAGGTCAGAGGTGGTCGGGATTGTTTGCTCACTTGTAGACTATATCGTTTATGGTTTAGCTCTGAATTTGTCTATATAAGACTTTTTATTTTTATGCTTAGTATATAATTAACCACTTAGTTACCACTAGGGTTGAGCGAAACGGGTCGGCCAGATTCAGAAGTCGCCGACTTTTGGCAAAGTCGGGTTTCATGAAACCCGACCCGACCCCTGTGTGGGGTCGGCCATGAGGTCGGCGATCTTCTGATCTGGAATCGGAATTCCGATACCGAGTTCCGATATGTTTAAGATATCGGGAATCGGTATCGGAATTCATATTTAAGCGTAAAATAAAGAATAAAAATAAAAAAATATTGATATACTCACCCTCGGACGCGCCCTGGTTCTCACCGGCAGCCTTCCTTCCTAAGAATTAGTGCCTGAAGGGCCTTCGATGACGTCGCGGCTTGTGATTGGTCGCGTTAGCGGTCACATGGGCGGTCACGCGACCAATCACAAGTCGCGACGTCATCTAAGGTCCTTCAGGCGCTAATTCTTAGGAAGGAAGCGTCCAAGGGCGCGTCTGAGGGTGAGTATATTCCTAATAGGTACATACTCACCCTCGGACGCGCCCTGGTTCTAACCCGCAGCCTTCCTTCCTAAGAATCAGTGCCTGAAGGACCTTAGATGACGTCGCGGCTTGTGATTGGTCGCGTGACGCCCATGTGACCGCTCACGTGACCAATCACAAGCCGCGACGTCATCGAAGGTCCTCCAGCCGCTCATTCTTAGGAAGGAAGGCTGCTGGTGAGAACCAGGGCGCGTCCGAGGGTAAGTATATCAATATTTTTTATTTTGATTCTTTATTTTACACTTAAATATGGATCCCAGGGCCTGAAGGAGAGTTTCCTCTCCTTCAGACCCTGGAAACCATTAGAAACCCAATGCACTGCATTGGGTTTCGTGTTTCAGCCAACCCCGACCCCGACTTTTCTATAGGATCGGCCGATTTCACTCGACCCGGCTTTTGAAAAAGTTGGGTTTTGTGAAACCCGACCCGATCCTATAAAAAGAAAAGTCGCTCAACCCTAGTTACCACCAATATGTCTTTTTACTGACCTGAGATATAAGATACTAGCTGCTGGCTGCCTACTATAGCTGACAACTTTCTGCATTAGCCATCATCCGTGTTGGCACCAACCATGGATGTTTAGCCCTTTAAATACTGCAGTCAATAGTTACTACATCATCTAGATAGTTAACAGAGTTTGGAGGCTCCCACTTTAACCCCATTGGCACTCTGAGATCCTGATTCTGTGGTCCTGATATTTGCCATGGCAGAGTTAGCGACAGTAGGAACATTTCTAAAGGCACTCGCACTGACGTCAGAAAGGTGAGGTGAGTTCATTGGCTGTGCACTCCCAGGACCTTTCTGACGGCTCCGAGAGTATGCAAACTTTCTCACACTCGTGGCAACGTCAGACAGGTTATAGGGATTCACCGCGAGACACTCAGCAGCGGTAGCAGATGCTCCACTGTGTCTCTGCTGGATGTCAGGATGTATGGTCACATCATGCAATCATGCAGCCTGCCATCTAGAGGTAGCAGAGTGAGACTCATCATGAGACAAATGGATTATCATCTTCTCAGCAGACAGGTGAGTAATATTCTTGTTTGGTATTTTAATTTTCTTACAGGGGACATTGGCGCCACTGGAATGGGTGATGCAGTAAATATGGTTTAATTAAAATTTATTAAAGGAGTCTGTGTCATTGTTTCAATTAAATGACTTTATTCTGTGTGTGTTTTTTTTATATCACAATGAGGTTAGTAATGGGGCATCTTATAGACACCTCTCCATTACTCATATCTGGGCTTGATGTCACCTGACAATACAAAGGTGACATCATCATCTGACACATAAAGGCAAGTGGGAAGACCGAGGCTAGGTGCTAGAATTGGCGCATCTTATAGATCTGCCTTTCTTGGGGCGGCTGTGAGGTTATATTTTTAGTCTGGGAGGGGGCCAATATCCATGGTCCCTTCCTAGGCTATCAATATTAGCCTTTGATGGTATGTCACTTTTTGAGGGGTTCCCATTTTAATAGCTAGCCAGTTATGCCTAAATATACAACTGTGAGTTGATATTACTAGCCTGGGAAACTCCAGGGGTATTTCCCACTTCTGATGCTATATACATCTGCCTCCAGCAATCGGTTTTCCCTTTTCTGGTTAAGAAAATTACGTGGGAGCCCACTCTATTTTTTTCAGAAAAATAATATTTTAATAAATAAATACATGTACAGTAAGCTGCACACACTGTATTAATTGTATATGTACCTGACATCTGTATATCTATCTATTCTATGTGTATATACTGTATGTAATCCATCTATTCTATCCTGTCGGGTCCTACTGTGATTTTACTGTATACAGCTGCTGAATTGATGGCTTTTCATATCTCTCTATCTTATATACAGGTCTGGCAAAAATTAAGAGACCACCACATCAAATCCCTGTCATGGCCGCCCAATATCCAGACCTGAACCGCACTGAAAACCTCTGGAATGTAATCAAGAGGATGATGGATAGTCACAAGCCATCAAACAAAGAAGAACGGCTGACATTATTGTACCAGGAGCCGTGTGAGAGACTGGAGGAAAGCTGCCGAGGTGCAAGAAAGCTGTGATTAACAATCATGGTTATTCCACAAGTTATTGATTTCTGACCTCTTCCTGAGTTAAAACATTAGTATTGTTGATTCTAAATGATTATGGACTTGTTTTCTTTGCATTGTTTGAGGTCTGCAAGCACTGGATTTTTTTGTAATTTGGACCATTTCTCCTTTTCGGAAAAAAACAAAACAAAATGTATTACTTGGGAATTCTGAGACATGTTGTCAGTAGTTTATAGAATAAAAGAACAATTTACATTTTACTAAAAAAATATAAAGAGAAAAATCAGACAAACTGAATATTTTGCAGTGGTCTCTTAATTTTTGCCCGAGCTGTCTGTGTATTTTATATATGTATACATATATATATATATATATATATATATATACACACACATATATATATAATGCCTTGCGAAAGCATTCGGCCCCCTGGAATATTTCAACCTTTTCCCACATTTCATGCTTCAAACATAAAGATACCAAATGTAAATTTTTGGTGAAGAATCAACAACAAGTGGAACATAATTGTGAAGGTGAACGAAATTTATTGGTTATTTCAAATTTTTGTGGAAATTCAAAAACTGAAAAGTGGTCTTATGAGAAGCAAAAGGTGACAGATTTAAAGGCCGAGTTAAGGCATGTGAGACAAGCGGCTGAGCACAGGGTGGATGAGCTGGAGAAGGAAGTCTCTGAGCTCAGGCGTCACCTGTCAACGTGGCAAAGTGTGAATAAGGTCTTAAGGGAAGATCTGGAAGTGCTCAGAGAAGCATTAAGAGGTCTTCTGCAAGAGGAGAAGATGGTGGTCGCAGACTCACAGCGGCAGTGCCAGAGTGGTAATGAGGTGGAGCTGCCAATGCTCATCCTGGGCAGGGGTCTGGAAGAGTGTAAAGCGGAGGAAGAGTTGGCGCTAAAATCAGAACAAGACAGTCACCCGGTCGTGGCAGATGTCTGGCAGATTTGTTCATTCTGCCTCTCAAAGATCTCAGTAAGTCTCGGCTCATTTATCTTGCACTGCACGCTTACAACGTGGTTTCCATGTAAATCTCTATAATACGTGATTCAGATGGAACCCCCAGAGGAAGATTCCCTATAATGAAGCAGATGGAGACACTGTGGACATCGTCTGATCTATGATCCAGCAGTGTCTGTCATTTTTAGGCTAGTATAAAAGTGCAGTCGACCATAGTTTTGTGCACCTCTGAAAAGAAGGACATCAGCTGAAAAAAGACCAGACGGAGTTCAGAGTAACTCTGCTGCCTCATTATAGTGAATGGAACCCTCGGGAATTTCATCTGAATCACATCACTCAGAGATTTAGATGGAAACCCCAATGTAAGTGCTCAGCATAGAGCACAGGATAAATGTGATCCCAGATATTATGTAAAATGTTCCTACCAAAAGCTTCAAATCAATCCACAAAAAATCAAGTCCCCACTCAGGTACGTCATCTGTTAACAGAAATCTAGGGGCTTCTATGTTACTGACAGTACAAAGGCTCTGAAAAAGCAAAATAGCTCCTCACCCCCCCCCCCCAAAAAAAAAATAATTCAAGCAAATTCTGCGCTCCCAATTCCAAATGCCCCCTCCCTTCTGAGCCCCATTGTGCCTAAACTGCATTTAGCATCCACATGCTTGGCATTTCTGTAGCAATGAGAGACTGCCTAATTTACGGGTGCGTGTCTCCAGAACCATGAGCTGGGTACAATGTACTGGTCACTACAATCTTCAGTTTGCAATTTTCCCACAATATCACTCGCTGCTGCTTGTTTCTGGAAAACGCTCGTGGAGTCAAAATTGTCACCACACCTGTAGATAAATTCCCAAAGAGGTACGATTTCCAAAATGGAGTTACTTGAAGTGGGATTTTGCTCTTCTAGCACTTAAGGGCTCTGTATATGGAGTCCGCATAGGATAATCTGCTCTCCAGGAGACCAATAGCACTCCATCCCTCATGAGTCTCGCTGTGTGGCTAAGCAGTACTGTACAGCCACATATGGAGTATGTCTGTCTACATTCAGCAGAAATTTTAGGACAAATTTTAGTGCCATTTTTACCCATTTTCCAGTGTGAAAATGTAAAATCTGGGGCTAACAACTGTGGTGTCAATATGATAACTGTACCCCTAGCTGAATTAGTTGAGAAGTGTAGTGTGCGCCCGCACGTCAATAGTTAACAACAGCCACCAACCAATTGGAGGCTGGCAGCTGAAGTCAGCCGCAGGCGCAGCGCACACGTCGCCGGCGTCTGACGTCATTGTCAGTCGCTGGTGAGTGTGCGCTGCTGGAGGGAGCTCGCCGCTGGAGCGCACAGTTCAGGTGAGGAGACTCGGTTTGCTTTTTTTTTGTTTTGGGGGCAATGCTGGAGACACTGGGTGTCACGATTCACACCGTGCCCGTCACCGCTACGTCACGGATCGGGGTGACTTTAGGCCAACAGACGGCTATCACATGTGCAGGGGGCTTATCTTAGTTATCCCTCCACTCCACAATGTGATGAAAAACACACACAAGGCTATTGACCTCTTAGTTTACAGCAGGGGCTTATTCTAGGTATCCCACTGCTTTTCTATATACCACGAACTGCAGGGATTTATGTATATCCCGCTTACAGTTCCACTTAAGACTTGCAGCTCTCTGGCGCCACCCTTACTCTCAGGTCAGTTTAGGTACTGCACCCTGGGTAACTAGTCGCCAGAAAGGCTGCCTGCTATGTACTGGCTATTGGGTACGCTGCAGCGATGCGATAAACTACTCCCACTCAGGCAGGAATAATAATTATTAACGCCGCCGTCGCTACAACATCACCCAAAAGCCTGCACAGTACGCTGCCACCAGCTTCGGTTAAACGGGTCCGAAGCTAACCCAACACAGTAGCGTAATTCCCTTCAGGAGACTTAGGGTACATTTTAGAACAGGATGAACGAACTAGTATTAAATAATATAAGATGTTACAATATGAGACAATTGCAAATATGTACAAGGTAATTATAACATAAAGGGATTACAGGAGAAAAGATAACACTCACATGTTCTCAGAGCATTGCAGGCAACCAGGCTAGTGGAGCTTCCATACTTCCATACGTCCCAGTTCATTGGACGTGCTCCAGGCTCTCCAGGAAAAGACAAGAAGACTCTGCTGGGAGCCTGCCAGAAACTTAAAAAACCTGCAGCCTGTGACCTCACAGAAAGGTTGGCTTATCCAGACCCTCCTCTCACTACATTCTGAGTACGTCAACCTTAAATTTGTCTACTTTCTATAACTTCGCTACAAAACATGTCATAGTCATAAACCCATAGTCAACAAACCCAGCAAACATCTCGGATTAACGTGGCCATTTGTTATGAACAGGTGATTCAGAACCACAATGGACCTAGTGGTTAAGAGCACACAAAGTGACCTGATAGTTACTAACATAGGACGAGCTCTGAGACGTGGAAACTCTGCTGACCGCAATCCCTAATCCTATCATACCACACTAGAGGTAGCCGTGGAGCGCTCCTGACCAGACCTAGGCGCCTCGGGCACAGCCTGAGAAACTAGCTAGCCCTGAAGATAGAAAAATAAGCCTACCTTGCATCAGAGAAATTCCCCAAAGGAAAAGGCAGCCCCCCACATATAATGACTGTGAGTTAAGATGAAAATACAAACACAGAGATGAAATAGATTTAGCAAAGTGAGGCCCGACTTACTGAATAGACCGAGGATAGGAAAGATAGCTTTGCGGTCAACACAAAAACCTACAAACAACCACACAGAGGGGCAAAAAGACCCTCCGCACCGACTAACGGTACGGAGGTGCTCCCTCTGCGTCTCAGAGCTTCCAGCAAGCAAGAAAAACCAATATAGCAAGCTGGACAGAAAATATAGCAAACAAAAGTAACACAAGCAGAACTTAGCTTATGCAGGGCAGACAGGCCACAAGAACGATCCAGGAGAGAGCAAGACCAATACTGGAACATTGACTGGAGGCCAGGATCAAAGCACTAGGTGGAGTTAAATAGAGCAGCACCTAACGACTTAACCTCGTCACCTGAGGAAGGATCCTCAGAAGCCGCAGCCCCACTCACATATACCAGCGGAAGCTCATAGACAGAACCAGCCGAAGTACCACTCATGACCACAGGAAGGAGCTTGACCACAGAATTCACAACAGTACCCCCCCCTTGAGGAGGGGTCACAGAACCCTCACCAGAGCCCCCAGGCCGACCAGGATGAGCCAAATGAAAGGCACGAACCAGATCGGCAGCATGAACATCAGAGGCAAAGACCCAGGAATTATCTTCCTGACCATAACCCTTCCACTTAACCAGGTACTGGAGTTTCCATCTCGAAATACGAGAATCCAAAATCTTCTCCACTATATACTCCAACTCCCCCTCAACCAAAACCGGGGCAGGAGGATCAACGGATGGAACCACAGGTGCCACGTATCTCCGCAACAATGACCTATGGAATACGTTATGGATGGAAAAAGAAGCTGGAAGGGTCAAACGAAAAGACACAGGATTAAGAACCTCAGAAATCCTATACGGACCAATGAAACGAGGCTTAAACTTAGGAGAGGAAACTTTCATAGGAATATAACGAGATGACAACCAAACCAAATCCCCAACACAAAGTCGGGGACCCACACAGCACCTGCGGTTAGCGAAACGTTGAGCCTTCTCCTGAGACAATGTCAAATTGTCCACCACATGAGTCCAAATCTGCTGCAACCTATCCACCACAGTATCCACACCAGGACAGTCAGAAGACTCAACCTGCCCTGAAGAGAAACGAGGATGGAAACCAGAATTGCAGAAAAACGGCGAAACCAAAGTAGCCGAGCTGGCCCGATTATTAAGGGCGAACTCAGCCAAAGGCAAAAAAGACACCCAATCATCCTGATCGGCAGAAACAAAACATCTCAGATATGTTTCCAAGGTCTGATTGGTTCGTTCAGTCTGGCCATTTGTCTGAGGATGGAAAGCCGAGGAAAAAGACAAATCAATGCCCATCCTAGCACAAAAGGCTCGCCAAAACCTCGAAACAAACTGGGAACCTCTGTCAGAAACGATGTTCTCCGGAATGCCATGTAAACGAACCACATGCTGGAAGAACAATGGTACCAAATCAGAGGAGGAAGGCAATTTAGACAAGGGTACCAAATGGACCATCTTCGAGAAGCGATCACAAACAACCCAAATGACCGACATTTTTTGAGAGACGGGGAGATCCGAAATAAAATCCATAGAGATATGTGTCTAGGGCCTCTTTGGGACTGGCAAGGGCAAAAGCAACCCACTGGCACGAGAACAGCAGGGCTTAGCCCGAGCACAAATCCCACAGGACTGCACAAAAGAATGCACATCCCGCGACAGAGACGGCCACCAAAAGCATCTAGCCACCAAATCTCTGGTACCAAAGATTCCAGGATGACCAGCCAACACCGAACCATGAACCTCAGAGATAACTCTACTCGTCCATTTATCAGGGACAAACAGTTTCTCCGCTGGGCAACGGTCAGGTCTATTAGCCTGAAATTTTTGCAGCACCCGCCGCAAATCAGGGGGGATGGCAGACAAAATTACCCCCTCCTTGAGAACACCCGCCGGCTCAGACAAACCCGGAGAGTTGGGCACAAAACTCCTAGGCAGGGCATCCGCCTTCACATTTTTAGAGCCCGGAAGGTACGAAACCACAAAGTCAAAACGGGAGAAAAACAGCGACCAACGAGCCTGTCTAGGATTCAACCGTTTGGCAGACTCGAGATAAGTCAAGTTCTTATGATCAGTCAAGACCACCACGTGATGCTTAGCTCCTTCAAGCCAATGACGCCACTCCTCGAATGCCCACTTCATGGCCAGCAACTCTCGATTGCCAACATCATAATTACGCTCAGCAGGCGAAAACTTCCTGGAAAAGAAGGCGCATGGTTTCATCACCGAGCCATCAGAACTTCTTTGCGACAAAAAAGCCCCTGCTCCAATCTCAGAAGCATCAACCTCGACCTGGAACGGGAGCGAAACATCTGGTTGACACAACACAGGGGCAGAAGAAAAACGACGCTTCAACTCTTGAAAAGCTTCCACAGCAGCAGAAGACCAATTGACCACATCAGCACCCTTCTTGGTTAAATCAGTCAACGGTTTAGCAATACTAGAAAAATTATTGATGAAGCGACGATAAAAATTAGCAAAGCCCAGGAACTTTTGCAGACTCTTCAGAGATGTCGGCTGAGTCCAATCATAAATGGCCTGAACTTTAACAGGGTCCATCTCGATAGTAGAAGGAGAAAAAATGAAACCCAAAAATGAAACCTTCTGAACACCAAAGAGACACTTTGACCCCTTCACAAACAAAGAATTCGCACGCAGGACCTGGAACACTATTCTGACCTGCTTCACATGAGACTCCCAATCATCCGAGAAGACCAAAATATCATCCAAGTATACAATCAGGAATTTATCCAGGTACTCTCGGAAGATGTCATGCATAAAGGACTGAAACACTGATGGAGCATTAGAAAGCCCGAATGGCATAACCAGGTACTCAAAATGGCCCTCGGGCGTATTAAATGCTGTTTTCCATTCATCGCCCTGTTTAATGCACACAAGATTATACGCACCACGAAGATCTATCTTGGTGAACCAACTAGCCCCCTTAATCCGAGCAAACAAATCAGACACCAGCGGCAAGGGGTACTGAAATTTGACTGTGATTTTATTTAGAAGGCGGTAATCAATACAAGGTCTCAGCGAACCATCCTTCTTGGCCACAAAAAAGAACCCTGCTCCCAATGGCGACGACGACGGGCGAATATGACCCTTCTCCAAGGATTCCTTTACATAACTCCGCATAGCGGCGTGCTCAGGCACAGACAAATTAAACAGTCGACCTTTAGGAAACTTACTACCAGGAAACAAATCGATAGCACAATCACAATCCCCATGTGGAGGTAGGGCTCTGGACTTGGGCTCATCAAATACATCCCGGTAATCACCACGTACCCCCTGACAACCCCAGCTGGACACAGATATTGATTTCCAATCCAATACTGGGTTATGGACTTGTAGCCATGGCAACCCCAACACGACCACATCATGCAGATTATGCAACACCAAAAAGCGAATATCCTCCTGATGCGCAGGAGCCATGCACATGGTCAATTGGGTCCAGTACTGAGGCTTATTCTTGGCCAAAGGCGTAGCATCAATTCCTCTCAATGGAATAGGATACTGCAAGGGTTCCAAGAAAAACCCACAGCGCCTAGCATACTCCAAGTCCATCAAATTCAGGGCAGCGCCTGAATCCACAAATGCCATGACAGAATAGGATGACAAAGAGCAGATCAAAGTAACGGACAAAAGACATTTCGACTGTACCATACCAATGGTGGCAGAGTTAGCGAACCGCTTAGTGCGCTTAGGACAATCGGAGATAGCATGAGTGGAATCACCACAGTAAAAACACAGCCCATTCCGTCGTCTGTGTTCTTGCCGTTCAGCTCTGGTCAAAGTCCTATTGCATTACATAGGCTCAGGTTTATGCTCAGATAATACCGCCAAATGGTGCACAGTTTTACGCTCACGTAAGCGTCGATCGATCTGAATGGCCAAAGACATAGACTCATTCAGACCAGCAGGCATAGGAAATCCCACCATGACATCCTTAAGGGCTTCAGAGAGACCCTTTCTGAAAATTGCTGCCAGAGCACATTCATTCCATTGAGTGAGCACAGACCACTTCCTAAATTTCTGACAATAAATCTCTATCTCATCCTGACCCTGACACAGAGCCAGCAAGATTTTCTCTGCCTGATCCACTGAATTAGGTTCGTCATAAAGCAATCCAAGCGCCAGGAAAAACGCATCAACATTACATAATGCCGGATCCCCTGGCTCAAGGGAAAATGCCCAGTCTTGAGGGTCGCCACGTAATAAAGAAATAATGATCTTTACTTGTTGAACTGGGTCACCAGAGGAGCGGGGTTTCAAAGCCAGAAATAGTTTACAATTATTTTTGAAATTCAGAAACTTAGCTCTATTTCCAGAAAATAACTCAGGAATAGGAATTTTAGGTTCTAACATAGGATTCTGAACCACTAAATCTTGAATGTTCTGAACACTTATAGCAAGATTATCCATCAAAGAGGACAGACCTTGAATGTCCATGTCTACACCTGTGTTCTGAATCACCCTGATGTAAAGGGGAAAAGAAAGACAAAACACAGTGCAAAGAAAAAAAATGGTCTCAGAACTTTTCTTATCCCTCTATTGAGAAGCATTAGTACTTTAGGCCTCCAGTACTGTTATGAACAGGTGATTCAGAACCACAATGGACCTAGTGGTTAAGAGCACACAAAGTGACCTGATAGTTACTAACATAGGACGAGCTCTGAGACGTGGAAACTCTGCTGACCGCAATCCCTAATCCTATCACACCACACTAGAGGTAGCCGTGGAGCGCTCCTGACCAGACCTAGGCGCCTCGGGCACAGCCTGAGAAACTAGCTAGCCCTGAAGATAGAAAAATAAGCCTATCTTGCCTCAGAGAAATTCCCCAAAGGAAAAGGCAGCCCCCCACATATAATGACTGTGAGTTAAGATAAAAATACAAACACAGAGATGAAATAGATTTAGCAAAGTGAGGCCCGACTTACTGAATAGACCGAGGATAGGAAAGATAGCTTTGCGGTCAACACAAAAACCTACAAACAACCACGCAGAGGGGCAAAAAGACCCTCCGCACCGACTAACGGTACGGAGGTGCTCCCTCTGCGTCTCAGAGCTTCCAGCAAGCAAGAAAAACCAATATAGCAAGCTGGACAGAAAATAAAGCAAACAAAAGTAACACAAGCAGAACTTAGCTTATGCAGGGCAGACAGGCCACAAGAACGATCCAGGAGGAAGCAAGACCAATACTGGAACATTGACTGGAGGCCAGGAACAAAGAACTAGGTGGAGTTAAATAGAGCAGCACCTAACGACTTAACCTCGTCACCTGAGGAAGGATCCTCAGAAGCCGCAGCCCCACTCACATATACCAGCGGAAGCTCATAGACAGAACCAGCCGAAGTACCACTCATGACCACAGGAGGGAGCTTGACCACAGAATTCACAACAGCCATTCTAATGAGATCAAATATGTCCTGTCTGTGATACATATTTATAGAGAAATCTCTACTTCTTTACCAGATGGAGTTAGAAGCTCATGTTTAGAGTGGCGGATAGATCCGCCCAGGGAGATTAAGAATATATATTTTCCTGTTCCTATCTTCAATGGTTGGCCTAATATCTTACAATAATGGAACAAAGGACTTCCAAGTATTCTAGAGATTTCTAATCCAGTTCCTGCTGTAAGAAGACTCTAGCCTGATCGTAAAAATTCCTTTAGGCAATAAAACTCTCTTCCCCCATGTACATTGGCAAGGCAGCTCTTGCCTGAGTGAAAGGGAAGGGGGGGTTTAGCCCACAGCCTTCTAGCAAGAGAAACTACTTACATGATATTTCATACAATATCGTGACACTGGGGCAATGCTGGAGACACTGGGACAGATTTGCTGGACACACTGGGGCAATGCTGGAGACACTGGGGAAGATTGCTGGACACACTGATGGCAATGCTGGACATACTGGGGCAGATTGCTGGACACACTGGGGGTAATATGCTGAACACACTGAGGCAGATTGCTGGACACAATGGGGCAATGCTGGAGGCACTGGGGCAATGCTGGACACTGGGGCAGATTGCTGGACACACTGGGGGCAATACTGGATACTCTGGGGCAATATGCTGGACACACTGGGGCAGATTGTTGAACACACTGTCAGGGGCAATGCTGGGCACAATGGGGCAATGCTGGATACACTGGGGCAATGCTGGAGATACTGGGGCAATGCTGGAGACACTGGGGCAATGCTGAACACACTGGGGTAGATTGATGGACACTGTGGGCAATGCTGGACAATTGGACATACTGGGGCAGATTGCTGGACACACTGGGGGCAATGCTGGACATACTGGGGCAGATTGCTGGACACACTGGTGGTAATATGCTGGACACACTGGGGCAGATTGCTGGACACACTTGGGCAATATGCTTGACATACTGGGGAAGATTGCTGGACACACTGTCTGGGGGCAATGCTGGACACACTGTCTGGGGGCAATGCTGGACACACTGGGGGTAATATGCTGGACAAACTGGGGCAGATTGCTGGACACACTGTCTGGGGGCAATGCTGGATACACTGGGGGTAATATGCTGGACAAACTGGGGCAGATTGCTGGACACACTGTCTGGGGGCAATGCTGGACACACTGGGTCAGATTGCTGGACATACTTGGGGCAATATGCTGGAGTCAGACACTGGGGCAGATTGCTGGACACACTGTCTGGGGGCAATGCTGGACACACTGGGGCAGATTGCTGGACACACTGGGGCAATGCTGGAGACACTGGGGCAATGCTGGAGACACTGGGGCAATGCTGGAGACACTGAGGCAGATTGCTGGACACACTGACGGCAATGCTGGACATACTGGGGCAGATTGGTGGACACACTGGGGGTAATATGCTGGACACATTGAGGCAGATTGCTGGACACACTGGGGCAATGCTGGAGGCACTGGGGCAATGCTGGATACTGGGGCAGATTGCTGGACACACTGGGGGCAATACTGGATACTCTGGGGCAATATGCTGGACACACTGGGGCAGATTGTTGAACACACTGTCAGGGGGCAATGCTAGGCACAATGGGGCAATGCTGGATACACTGGGGCAATGCTGGAGACACTGGGGCAATGCTGGAGACACTGGGGCAATGCTAAACACACAGGGGTAGATTGATGGACACTGTGGGCAATGCTGGACAATTGGACATACTAAGGCAGATTGCTGGACACACTGGGGGCAATGCTGGACATACTGGGGCAGATTGCTGGACACACTGGGGCAATATGCTTGACATACTGGGGAAGATTGCTGGACACACTGTCTGGGGGCAATGCTGGACACTCTGTCTGGGGGTAATGCTGGACACACTGGGGGTAATAAGCTGGACAAACTGGGGCAGATTGCTGGACACACTGTCTGGGGGCAATGCTGGACACACTGGGGGCAATGCTGGACACACTGGGGGTAATATGCTGGACAAACTGGGGCAGATTGCTGGACACACTGGGGGCAATGCTGGACACACTGGGGCAGATTGCTGGACACACTGGGGGCAATATGCTGGAGTCAGACACTGGGGCAGATTGCTGGACAAACTGGGGGCAATGCTGGACACACTGGGGCAGATTGCTGGACACACTGGGGGCAATATGCTGGAGTCAGACACTGGGGCAGATTGCTGGACACACTGTCTGGGGGCAATGCTGGACACACTGGGGGCAGATTGCTGGACACTGGAGCAATATGCTGGACATACTGGGACAGATTGCTCGACACACTGGGGGTAATATGCTGGACACACTGGGGGTAATATGCTGGATGCACTGGGGCAGATTGCTGGACACACTGGGGACAGGACTGGAGGCAGAATGTAGATACGGGGCATGATTGGAGACAAGGGGCAGAATGAAAGACATGGGGCAGGATTGGATCATGGGGCAGGATGGATACGATGGAGACAGATGGGGCAGGATGGGGAGATCATATAGGGTAGAATGGATACTCATGAGGGCAGGATGGGAAGATCATATGGGGTAGAAATGTAGAATGGATACTCATGAGTGCAGGATGCGAGAACATATGGCTGGAGCCAGGAATGAGATAAACGGGGGCCAGGATGGGGAATATTATTACCATAAGGGATAATTAAGGGATATTATTACTGCAGTGATGTTTTTATTTTATTTTTTGAGTATACTGTTTTAAATGGGGGGGGGGGCGGTCCTGTTACTGTGCAGAGTGACACTATCGACTTTTTTTCTTCATGTGGTGTAAAGTAGAAGTTGTGAAAAATTAAGTAATGTTTTCTGCAAGCGGAGCTCAAGATAACTGTTATTTCCTGCAGAAACGAGTCCTGGCTGGAAGATGTGATGGCGGTCTGTGCTGGATGAAAGATGAAGGACTTCACCTAGAGACGTCACTGGTGAGTCAGTGTTACCTATACACTGACACTATACACTGTATACTATATACAGAGGTCCTGTGTACAATGTCACCAGTGATCACTGTATTACCTATACATTATATACAGAGCTCCTGTGTGTAATACCACCAGTGATCTCTGTATTACCTCTACACAGACACTGCATACTAAGTACAGATCTCCTGTGAATACTGGCACTTATGGTGATAGTATTGTGTTGGTTTTTTTTTTATTACTGATCAGTATTGTAGTATTCAGTCACTTTGTGGTGGTAATATCTGGTCTGGAAATGGTGTTGTGGTATTTGTCCCTTGTATGTTATATTTGGTCACCAAGTGGTGGTAATATGTGGTCTTGACATGGTGCGGTGGTATTTGTTCCTTGTATATGATATTATTCGATCACCGTGGTTGTAATTTGTGGTCTGGTCATGGTTCGGTGGTATTTGTTCCTTGTATGTGATATTGGTCAAAATATACCTAAATTGTATTGCATATTTTAACAAATATTTAATAGGTTACAGTAGAGTAGAGCCCGGCCATTTTTCTGGAATAATCTGGTTTGGGTATATCATGACCCCGTCACATGACCCCCGTCACATGACCCCCGTCACATGACCTGGGGGGCCCACAGTGTCTGAACAGCCCGGGGCCTTGGCTACCCTTAATCCACCCCTGATTAGTGGAAACACGTTGATTTACTGAACTCTGACTGATTTTTGCCGACCTTGAGTAAAAATTCTCGGGAAACCAAACACAAATCTGGATGTGCTACACTTGTGCCGAATTTGAGACTGGCAAACGTTTTCCAAACAAGTTTGGTCATCTCCAGTCCCGATATAACACAATATTTTTGAGACACTTCTTTGATCCTATTGAAAATATCAGATACTATACACCTTGGATATTTTTAAGGAACTTCCATAAAAAGCCAAAAAAATCAATATGTTTCATACACTGTATATGAACCTGCCAATACTCGCCATATTATCCATCCCATATCCACGTAGTAAAGTGGCTATTACAGAAGTCCAAATAACCATTAGCATCTATGTATTCTTGAAATATGTGGTTATGATGATTGTACTGTTTTCATTCTTAATAATTTACAAAACCAATAACTTAAGACTCATTCAGTGTAAACTGGAGATAAGCATACTTATGCTATGAAGCCATAAACACCATGGTTTCTTGAACGGAACCTGACCAAAAACAAATCGTCTATGTAATGCACATTGTGGCTGTATACCAGGGAGTGGGAGATGATGATGAAGGCACAAGGGGGCATTCTTTGCGTCTGGAGGAGAGAAGGTTTTTCCACCAACATAGAAGAGGATTCTTTACTGTTAGGGCAGTGAGAATCTGGAATTGCTTGCCTGAGGAGGTGGTGATGGCGAACTCAGTCGAGGGGTTCAAGAGAGGCCTGGATGTCTTCCTGGAGCAGAACAATATTGTATCATACAATTATTAGGTTCTGTAGAAGGACGTAGATCTGGGGATTTATTATGATGGAATATAGGCTGAACTGGATGGACAAATGTCTTTTTTCGGCCTTACTAACTATGTTACTATGTTACTATATGTATGACTGGAAATGCCTTGTCACCAAATTAGCATAACTGGGTGTGAATCAAGTCATCGACCATGTGGTTTATCCACAGTTTAGTGGCTATGACATCTACAATTTGTCAGGATCCTCTGCCCATTATTTCTTCACACCTCGGCTTCCACAATTGGATGTTTTCATTGGTCGTTATCTCATGCTCTTATAGATAGATAATGAAGGTGGAGGTCAACATCTAAGAACACGAGGTAAGATGAGTGTCTGAAAAGTCTAAACAATGAGGAGGGTTTGGGCCATGGACACAACAAAATTCATCCTCATGGGGTTATATCATGTGTACAGCTTTTTAGTACAGGAAGCATCTGCTGCTTGAGCCCTTGGCAATTGGCTTTAATATAATATTTTCTCATCTTTATTAAAGACACAATGAAGTCATAACGTAATGCAAATGAATAAGGAAAACTAGACTTCACATCCTGGGGCATGTCCTCCTACCTTCAGTTCCACCATCGAAGCAGCACAAATAGCCTCGTGACAACTGATGACCTAATTGATCTTATTGTTTTCTATGGGGTCATTTTTAAGCATGATGGGACCAATTTTGCTGCCAGATCTCTACCAATGAGTCAACATCTCAATGCAGCTATGGACACTGGACCAGAGAACAACATCACCAGCTTTGTTCAACTCAGGCATGAGATAGCAAGCCAAACAGAGAAGACTTCACTCAACCAGTTCTTAGATACCAATAAGACTATTCACCTTTGATCCCCATAACTTACTGGGTGGTGGTGGTGGATGATTGTGCGGATTCCATGGTTTTGGTGGTGGTGGATTCCATGGTGGTGGTGGAGGATTGTGCGGATTCCATGGTTTTGGTGGTGGTGGATTCCATGGTGGTGGTGGAGGATTGTGCGGATTCCATGGTTTTGGTGGTGGTGGATTGGGCGGATTCCATGGTTTTGGTGGTGGTGGATTGGGCGGATTCCATGGATTTGGTGGTGGTGGATTTCCATAGTCATGTGCCAAGGTTCCTGCGTAGCACAGGATGAGTAGAATGAGACATCGGGTGTCCGGAGCCATGTCTGCAGAGCACTGTGGATATGAGTTATCCAGGTAAAGGGCACATCATTTATAGATGTGAAAAAAGATGGGAGGAGAAGATACAAGACCGGTTGGGCTCTTCCACAATGATAGATTTCACAATTTATGGGATTCTATGAAGACATCACTCTAATTGGCAGATAGGGATAATCATGTCAGCAACACCCTGGTATCTGGTTTTACAAGAATATCCCTGTGGGAGGGGGATGATTGCGGTTCCTCGCATTTGGATCCCAGAATTTTGACAAGTATGCACTTTCTTTTTTTAGCACCTGGAATCACCTTTCCAAGGTCAGGAACTCCGATGCTCCTCTGTCTGTGTCCCCACAGCATGTATCGCCACAGACCTAGAGATTGTCAGCAGGAGAGTGATGGACAGCAAAGGATGCGGACTCTGGATAAGGAACTTTAAAGGAAGAAAATGATCACCTACTCATAGGGAAGCTAATGATTTACCGATCACTGGTGGCACCACCACTGGGACCAACATCAAGCTCCAGAATGAAGCGTTGCAGAGACAGACCATATGGAGTGTCAGTTAAATCTGTACACCCACCACGCTCTCTTCGTTGTCTATGGAACTGTGGGAGTTTTCTGATTATAGGGCAGAGATCCATTTTCAGGTTGGTGGGGCTCCCAATGGCGGTTTCCCCAACAATCCGCAAGCTATCACCTCCCCTATGGATAGAGGATCAGTTACATAGCGAGATACTGACATATTAAATACATCAGTGGCCACATCAGATCTCAGGCATGGATTCCTCCAGTTATATGTATATAGAATAACCGATTATAGGAGAAGCCTCATGTCTTGGGGCGGGATTGAGGTAGGAGGGGAGGACAGGAAGGGGTGATGCGGGACTGAGGGAGGAGGGGAGGACAGAAAGGGGTGGTGCGGGACTGAGGGAGGAGGGGAGGACAGGAAGGGGTGGTGCGGGACTGAGAGGGGAGGGGAAGACAGGAAGGGGTGGTGCGGGACTGAGGGAGGAGGGGAGGACAGGAAGGGGTGGTGCAGGACTGAGGGAGGAGGGGAGGACAGGAAGGGGTGGTACGGGACTGAGGGAGGAGGGGAGGACAGGAAGGGGTGGTGCAGGACTGAGGGAGGAGGGGAGGACAGGAAGGGGTGGTACGGGACTGAGGGAGGAGGGGAGGACAGGAAGGGGTGGTGCGGGACTGAGGGAGGAGGGGAAGACAGGAAGGGGTGGTGCAGGACTGAGGGAGGAGGGGAGGACAGGAAGGGGTGGTACGGGACTGAGGGAGGAGTGGAGGACAGGAAGGGGTGGTGCGGGACTGAGGGAGGAGTGGAGGACAGGAAGGGGTGGTGCGGGACTGAGGGAGGAGGGGAGGACAGGAAGAGGTGGTACGGGACTGAGGGAGGAGGGGAGGACAGGAAGGGGTGGTGCGGGACTGAGGGAGGAGGGGAAGACAGGAAGGGGTGGTGCAGGACTGAGGGAGGAGGGGAGGACAGGAAGGGGTGGTACGGGACTGAGGGAGGAGGGGAGGACAGGAAGGGGTGGTGCGGGACTGAGGGAGGAGGGGAAGACAGGAAGGGGTGGTGCAGGACTGAGGGAGGAGGAGAGGACAGGAAGGGGTGGTGCGGGACTGAGGGAGGAGGGGAGGACAGGAAGGGGTGGTGCGGGACTGAGGGAGGAGGGGAGGACAGAAAGGGGTGGTGCGGGACTGAGGGAGGAGGGGAGGACAAGAAGGGGTGGTGCGGGACTGAGGGAGGAGGGGAGGACAGAAAGGGGTGGTGCGGGACTGAGGGAGGAGGGGAGGACAGGAAGGGGTGGTGCGGGACTGAGGGAGGAGGAGAGGACAGGAAGGGGTGGTGCGGGACTGAGGGAGGAGGGGAGGACAGGAAGGGGTGGTGTGGGACTGAGGGAGGAGGGGAGGACAGGAAGGGGTGGTGCGGGACTGAGGGAGGAGGGAAGGACAGGAAGGGGTGGTGCGGGACTGAGGGAGGAGGGGAGGACAGGAAGGGGTGGTGCGGGACTGAGGGAGGAGTGGAGGACAGGAAGGGGTGGTGCGGGACTGAGGGAGGAGGGAAGGACAGGAAGGGGTGGTGCGGGACTGAGGGAGGAGGGGAGGACAGGAAGGGGTGGTGCAGGACTGAGGGAGGAGGGGAGGACAGGAAGGGGTGGTGCGGGACTGAGGGAGGAGGGGAGGACAGGAAGGGGTGGTACGGGACTGAGGGAGGAGGGGAGGACAGGAAGGGGTGGTGCAGGACTGAGGGAGGAGGGGAGGACAGGAAGGGGTGGTACGGGACTGAGGGAGGAGGGGAGGACAGGAAGGGGTGGTGCGGGACTGAGGGAGGAGTGGAAGACAGGAAAGGGTGGTGCAGGACTGAGGGAGGAGGAGAGGACAGGAAGGGGTGGTGCGGGACTGAGGGAGGAGGGGAGGACAGGAAGGGGTGGTGCGGGACTGAGGGAGGAGGGGAGGACAGGAAGGGGTGGTGCGGGACTGAGGGAGGAGGGAAGGACAGGAAGGGGTGGTGCGGGACTGAGGGAGGAGGGGAGGACAGGAAGGGGTGGTGCGGGACTGAGGGAGGAGTGGAGGACAGGAAGGGGTGGTGCGGGACTAAGGGAGGAGGGAAGGACAGGAAGGGGTGGTGCGGGACTGAGGGAGGAGGGGAGGACAGGAAGGGGTGGTGTGGGACTGAGGGAGGAGGGGAGGACAGGAAGGGGTGGTGCGGGACTGAGGGAGGAGGGGAGGACAGGAAGGGGTGGTGCAGGACTGAGGGAGGAGGGGAGGACAGGAAGGGGTGGTGCGGGACTGAGGGAGGAGGGGAGGACAGGAAAGGGTGGTGCAGGACTGAGGGAGGAGGGGAGGACAGGAAGGGGTGGTGCGGGACTGAGGGAAGGACAGGAAGGGGTGGTGCGGGACTGAGGGAGGAGTGGAGGACAGGAAGGGGTGGTGCGGGACTGAGGGAGGAGGGGAGGACAGGAAGGGGTGGTGTGGGACTGAGGGAGGAGGGGAGGACAAGAAGGGGTGGTGCGGGACTGAGGGAGGAGGGAAGGACAGGAAGGGGTGGTGCGGGACTGAGGGAGGAGGGGAGGACAGGAAGGGGTGGTGCGGGACTGAGGGAGGAGTGGAGGACAGGAAGGGGTGGTGCGGGACTGAGGGAGGAGTGGAGGACAGGAAGGGGTGGTGCGGGACTAAGGGAGGAGGGAAGGACAGGAAGGGGTGGTGCGGGACTGAGGGAGGAGGGGAGGACAGGAAGGGGTGGTGTGGGACTGAGGGAGGAGGGGAGGACAGGAAGGGGTGGTGCGGGACTGAGGGAGGAGGGGAGGACAGGAAGGGGTGGTGCAGGACTGAGGGAGGAGGGGAGGACAGGAAGGGGTGGTGCGGGACTGAGGGAGGAGGGGAGGACAGGAAAGGGTGGTGCAGGACTGAGGGAGGAGGGGAGGACAGGAAGGGGTGGTGCGGGACTGAGGGAAGGACAGGAAGGGGTGGTGCGGGACTGAGGGAGGAGTGGAGGACAGGAAGGGGTGGTGCGGGACTGAGGGAGGAGGGGAGGACAGGAAGGGGTGGTGTGGGACTGAGGGAGGAGGGGAGGACAGGAAGGGGTGGTGCGGGACTGAGGGAGGAGGGAAGGACAGGAAGGGGTGGTGCGGGACTGAGGGAGGAGGGGAGGACAGGAAGGGGTGGTGCGGGACTGAGGGAGGAGTGGAGGACAGGAAGGGGTGGTGCGGGACTGAGGGAGGAGTGGAGGACAGGAAAGGGTGGTGCAGGACTGAGGGAGGAGGGGAGGACAGGAAGGGGTGGTGCAGGACTGAGGGAAGGACAGGAAGGGGTGGTGCGGGACTGAGGGAGGAGTGGAGGACAGGAAGGGGTGGTGCGGGACTGAGGGAGGAGGGGAGGACAGGAAGGGGTGGTGTGGGACTGAGGGAGGAGGGGAGGACAGGAAGGGGTGGTGCGGGACTGAGGGAGGAGGGAAGGACAGGAAGGGGTGGTGCGGGACTGAGGGAGGAGGGGAGGACAGGAAGGGGTGGTGCGGGACTGAGGGAGGAGTGGAGGACAGGAAGGGGTGGTGCGGGACTGAGGGAGGAGGGAAGGACAGGAAGGGGTGGTGCGGGACTGAGGGAGGAGGGGAGGACAGGAAGGGGTGGTGCAGGACTGAGGGAGGAGGGGAGGACAGGAAGGGGTGGTGCGGGACTGAGGGAGGAGGGGAGGACAGGAAGGGGTGGTGCTGCACGCAGCTCTGAAGGTACAAGGTAACGGCAGTCGCTCATCTCCTGAGAGATTCTTCATGTATGATATGACACCGTCTTCATTCACAGCTCAGTCCTGTGACCAAATCCTTCAGCTGCTTTCCTGATTTATTGCAGTAATTGTCTTGGTTCTGTATCCGTGTGCTTTTATGTGTAATATTCTCCCCTGTGATTAATGAGTTGCCACCAGACATGACTACATTTTATCTATTTAGGCCATTTGTACGATTGATTGTAGTAGATTATTTTCAGTCAGGCGTCTTTGATATCTATTTTTTATTCTGACAATTACATTTGTGTTCTGCTTTGACCTATTGAATTTAATGAAACATATTTTATAATTTAACTTTGATTTGTGCTTCTGGAGTAATTTGCTAGTGTTTCACCGGCCACCCGTATGCCTGCTAAGCCTCGCCCTACTCCCCATGTGTTTTGCTGTGCTCCGCCCTGTACCTGACCATTGCCCTGACTTGTCTTGTGCTGGTTGTGAGTCTCAGGGAGGAGCGGCTGAACTCTGCCGGAATTAATATCACCAGCGTATCACCTGCTATCATGTGACTAGGGATGAGCAAACCTCAACTGCAAAGTTCGGGATTTGTACCAGACCCCAGCGTTACTGAACCCCGAACCTTTTTTTACTGGAAGTCTGGTTTACTGTTTGGCTTCTGATGACGAATAAAGTTTGTTGAAAGGCTACAGTGCAGCCAATCAACAAGCTTTTAGGCCGGCTTCACACTCAGCGTATGAAAATACGGTCCGTATATTACGGCCGTAATACGCTGAAATGTCCCGAAAATAGTGGTCCGTAGCTCCTCCGTAGGCAGGGTGTGTCAGCGTTTTTTGCGCATGGCATCCTCCGTATGTAATCCGTATGTCATCCGTACTGCGTGGTTTTCTCGCAGGCTTGCAAAACCAACATACCGCTATAGAAGTGATCCATGTGTCCCAAAAAGAAAAAAATATATATATATACTGTCTATATATATATATATATGTCATTAGACACATATATGTATATATATTAATATTTTTTCCAGCGCTATACAGCTTGAAAGCCGGTAATTCAATTACCGGCTTTTTCTTTTTCCTTCCTAAAACCCGACATGATATGAGACATGATTACATACAGTAAACCATGTCTTCTCCCCATTTTTTTTGCAGATTCCACACTACTAATGTCAGTAGTGTGTATCTGCAAAATTTGGCCGTTCTAGCTCTTAAAATAAAGGGTTAAATGGCGGAAAAAATTGGCGTGGGCTCCCGCGCAATTTTCTCCGCCAGAGTAGTAAAGCCAGTGACTGAGGGCAGATATTAATAGCCTGGAGAGGGTCCATGGTTATTGGCCCCCCCTGGCTAAAAACACCTGCCCCCAGCCACCCCAGAAAAGGCACATCTGGAAGATGCACCTATTCTGGCACTTGGCCACTCTCTTCCCATTCCCGTGTAGCGGTGGGATATGGGGTAATGAAGGGTTAATGTCACCTTGCTATTGTAAGGTGACATTAAGCCTAATTAATAATGGAGAGGCGTCAATTATGACACCTATCCATTATTAATCCAATTGAATGAAAGGGTTAAATAAAACACAAACACATTATTTAAAATTATTTTAATGAAATAAAAACAATGGTTGTTGGAGTATTTTATTCTACGCCCAATCCAGTCACTGAAGACCCTCGTTCTGTGAAAGAAAAAACATAATAAACCAACAATATACTTACCCTCCGCAGATCTGTAACGTCCAACGATGTAAATCCTTCTGAAGGGGTTAAAACATTTTGCAGCAAGGAGCTCTGCTAATGCAATGCTGCTCCTCGCTGCAAAACCCCGGGGAATGAGTCTAAAAATAGATCAATGAGCTATATTTAGCTTCATTTGCGGTGAGGCGCCCTCTGCTGGATGTTCATAGATCGTGGGAAATTTCCTAGAAAGCCGGGGAGCTTTCCACACGGGAATGGGAAGAGAGTGGCCAAGTGCCAGAATAGGCGCATCTTCCAGATGTGCCTTTTCTGGGGTGGCTGGGGCAGATGTTTTTAGCCAGGGGGGGGCCAATAACCGTGGACCCTCTCCAGGCTATTAATATCTGCCCTCAGTCACTGGCTTTACTACTCTGGCGGAGAAAATTGCGCGGGAGCCCACACCAATTTTTTCCGCCATTTAACCCTTTATTTTAAGAGCTAGAACGGCCAAATTTTGCAGATACACACTACTGACATTAGTAGTGTGGAATCTGCAAAAAAAATGGAGAGAAGACATGGTTTACTGTATGTAATCATGTCTCATATCATGTCGGGTTTAGGAAGGAGAAAGAAAAAGCCGGTAATTGAATTACCGGCTTTCAAGCTGTATAGCACTGGAATAAATAATAATATATATACATATATGTGTCTCACTGACATATATATATATATATATATATATATATACCTATTCTATGTGTACACATTTATTCTACCTATTCTACTGGAAGCTGTCAGTGTGATTTTACTGTACACCGCACTGAATTACCGGCTTTCAAGCTGTATAGCGCTGGAATAAATATTAATATATATATATATATGTGTCTAATGACATATATATATATATCTACCTATTCTATGTGTACACATTTATTCTACCTATTCTACTGTAAGCTGTCAGTGTGATTTTACTGTACACCGCACTGAATTGCCGGCTTTTCTCTCTAACAGCGCTGCGTATTTCTCGCAAGTCACACTGCTGGTCCGTGTGTAATCCGTATTTTTCACGCTTCCATAGACTTTCATTGGCGTATTTCTTGCGCAGTACGGTGACAAACGCAGCATGGTGCGATTTTGTACGGCCGTAGAAAGCCGTATAATACTGATCAGTAAAATACGGCAGATAGGAGCAGAGGCATAGAGAATAATTGTGCCGTATTTTTTGCGAGTTTTACGGACGTAGTTTCTGCGCTCTTACATCCGTAAAACTCGCAAGTGTGAAGCCGGCCTTAGGCTGTAGGCACTTCCGGAGCCATCACACCCATGTCCAATATTGTCATTATTATTCTTTTATTCTATGTTATTTCTATTAATAAAGTTAATTTCAATTCAATCTTGGAATAATAATAATTTCCACATTTGGATGTGTTTAAAAGAAATGTCCCTGTGCCGAGCTATTCTCATGTCATATAGGGTCCATCAAGTTCAACCGTTCTCCACTATTTGTACATTTTCTATGGCTAGATGATACATCACCGACAATGCCATTTGTTGTTTTGTTGTGAGAATCCTCGGGCCGTCTATAAATGATGTCACAGCGTCTGCCATTACCTATTGTGGACGGCGTTCCACAGTCTGACTGCTCTAACTGTGGAGAACCCTTTCTGCCACATGGAATGAATGTCCCCTGGTCCTTTTTAAGGTCTTTGTTAGGAACAAGTGATGTTCTTTGCATAAATCCATGTATGTATTATCTAATATACATCAGATAGACTGAGGCATCTTCTTTTCTAAGCAAAACAAGCCCAGCTTTACTACCCTCTTATCATATTAGAGGCCTCCATCCTGTGTAATATAGGAGAGGCCTCCATCCCGTGTAATATAGTAGAGGCCTCCATCCCGTGTAATATAGGAAAGGCCTCCATCCCGTGTAATATAGGAAAGGCCTCCATCCCATGTAATATAGGAGAGGCCTCCATCCTGTGTAATATAGGAGAGGCCTCCATCCCGTGTAATATAGTAGAGGCCTCCATCCCATGTAATATAGGAGAGGCCTCCATCCCATGTAATATAGGAGAGGCCTCCATCCTGTGTAATATAGGAGAGACCTCCATCCCGTGTAATATAGCAGAGGCCTCCATCCCGTGTAATATAGGAAAGACCTCCGTCCCATGTAATATAGGAGAGGCCTCCGTCCCGTGTAATATAGGAGAGGTCTCCATCCCGTGTAATATAGGAGAGACCTCCGTCCCGTGTAATATAGGAGAGACCGCCGTCCCGTGTAATATAGGAGAGGTCTCCATCCCGTGTAATATAGGAGAGACCTCCATCCCGTGTAATATAGGAGAGGCCTCCATCCCGTGTAATATAGGAGTGGCCTCCGTCCTGTGTAATATAGGAGAGGCTTCCATCCCGTGTAATATAGGAGAGACCTCCATCCCGTGTAATATAGGAGAGGCCTCCATCCCGTGTAATATAGGAGAGACCTCCGTCCCGTGTAATATAGTAGAGGCCTCCATCCCGTGTAATATAGGAGAGGCCTCCATCCTGTGTAATATAGGAGAGACCTCCATCCCGTGTAATATAGCAGAGGCCTCCATCCCGTGTAATATAGGAAAGACCTCCGTCCCATGTAATATAGGAGTGGCCTCCGTCCCATGTAATATAGGAGAGGCCTCCGTCCCGTGTAATATAGGAGAGGTCTCCATCCCGTGTAATATAGGAGAGGTCTCCATCCCGTGTAATATAGGAGAGGCCTCCATCCCGTGTAATATAGGAGTGGCCTCCGTCCTGTGTAATATAGGAGAGGCTTCCATCCTGTGTAATATAGGAGAGACCTCCATCCCGTGTAATATAGGAGAGGCCTCCATCCCGTGTAATATAGGAGAGACCTCCGTCCCGTGTAATATAGGAGAGGCCTCCATCCTGTGTAATATAGGAGAGGCCTTCCATCCTGTGTTATATAGGATAAGCCTCCATTGCCTGGACTCTAGAAAACACCTCCATCCTGTGTAATATAGGAGAGACCTCCATCCCGTGTAATATAGGAGAGGCCTCCATCCCGTGTAATATAGGAGTGGCCTCCGTCCTGTGTAATATAGAGAGGCTACCATCCTGTGTAATATAGGAGAGACCTCCATCCCGTGTAATATAGGAGAGACCTCCGTCCCGTGTAATATAGGAGAGGCCTCCATCCTGTGTAATATAGGAGAGGCCTCCATCCTGTGTAATATAGGAGAGGCCTTCCATCCTGTGTTATATAGGATAAGCCTCCATTGCCTGGACTCTAGAAAACACCTCCATCCTGTGTAATATAGGAGAGACCTCCATCCCGTGTAATATACGAGAGGCCTCCATCCCATGTAATATAGTAGAGGCCTCCATCCCGTGTAATAAAGGAGAGGCCTCCATCCCGTGTAATAAAGGAGAGGCCTCCGTCCCATGTAATATAGGAGAGGTCTCCGTCCCGTGTAATATAGGAGAGGCTTCCATCCCGTGTAATATAGGAGAGACCTCCATCCCGTGTAATATAGGAGAGGCCTCCATCCTGTGTAATATAGGAGAGGCCTTCCATCCTGTGTAATATAGGATAAGCCTCCATTGCCTGGACTCTAGAAAACACCTCCATCCTGTGTAATATAGGAGAGACCTCCATCCCGTGTAATATAGGAGAGGCCTCCATCCCGTGTAATATAGGAGAGACCTCCATCCCGTGTAATATAGTAGAGGCCTCCATCCTGTGTAATATAGGAGAGGCCTTCCATCCTGTGTAATATAGGATAAGCCTCCATTGCCTGGACTCTAGAAAACACCTCCATCCTGTGTAATATAGGAGAGACCTCCATCCCGTGTAATATACGAGAGGCCTCCATCCCGTGTAATATAGGAGAGACCTCCATCCCGTGTAATATAGGAGAGGCCTCCATCCTGTGTAATATAGGAGAGGCCTTCCATCCTGTGTAATATAGGATAAGCCTCCATTGCCTGGACTCTAGAAAACACCTCCATCCTGTGTAATATAGGAGAGACCTCCATCCCGTGTAATATACGAGAGGCCTCCATCCCGTGTAATATAGTAGAGGCCTCCATCCCGTGTAATAAAGGAGAGGCCTCCGTCCCATGTAATATAGGAGAGGTCTCCGTCCCGTGTAATATAGGAGAGGCTTCCATCCCGTGTAATATAGGAGAGGCCTCCTTACTTGTGTAATATAGGAGAGGCCTCCGTTCCGTGTAATATAGGAGAGGCCTCCATCCTGTGTAATATAGGAGAGGCCTCCATCCCGTGTAATATAGGAGAGGCCTCCATCCCGTGTAATATAGGAGAGGTCTCCATCCCGTGTAATATAGGGGAGGCCTCCATCCCGTGTAATATAGGAGAGGCCTCCGTCCCGTGCAATATAGGAGAGGCCTCCATCCTGTATAATATAGGAGAGGCCTTCATCCCGTGTAATATAGGAGAGGCCTACATCCCGTGTAATATAGGAGAGGCCTCCATCCAGCATAATATAGGAGAGGCCTTCATCCCGTGTAATATAGGAGAGGCCTACATCCCGTGTAATATAGGAGAGGTCTCCATCCTATGTAATATAGGAAAGGCCTCCATCCTGTGTAATATAGGAGAGGCCTCCATCCCGTGTAATATAGGAGAGGCCTACATCCCGTGTAATATAGGAGAGGTCTCCGTCCCGTGTAATATAGGAGAGGCCTCCATCCCGTGTAATATAGGAGAGGCCTCCATCCCGTGTAATATAGGGGAGGCCACCATCCTGTGTAATATAGGAGAGGCCTCCATACCGTGTAATATAGGAGAGGCCTACATCCCGTGTAATATAGGAGAGGTCTCCGTCCCGTGTAATATAGGAGAGGCCTCCATCCTGTGTAATATAGGAGAGGCCTCCATCCCGTGTAATATAGGAAAGGCCTACATCCCATGTAATATAGCAGAGGCCTCCATCCCTTGTAATATAGGAGAGGCCTCCATCCTGTGTAATATAGGAGAGGTCTACATCTCATGTAATATAGGAGAGGCCTCCATCCCGTGTAATATAAGAGAGGCCTCCATCCCGTGTAATATAGGAGAGGCCTCCATCCCGTGTAATATAGAAGAGGCCTCCATCCCATGTAATATAGGAGAGGCCTCCATCCCGTGTAATATAGGAGATGTCTCCGTCCCGTGTGATATAGGAGAGGCCTCCATCCTGTGTAATATAGGAGTGGCCTCCGTCCTGTGTAATATAGGAGAGGCCTCCGTCCTGTGTAATATTGGAGAGGCCTCCATCCCGTGTAATATAGGAGAGGTCTCCATCCCGTGTAATATAGGAGAGGTCTCCATCCCGTGTAATATAGGAGAGGCCTCTATCCCGTGTAATATAGGAGTGGCCTCCGTCCTGTGTAATATAGGAGAGGCCTCCATCCCGTGTAATATAGGAGTGGCCTCCGTCCTGTGTAATATAGGAGAGGCCTCCGTCCCGTGTAATATAGGAGAGGTCTCCATCCTGTGTAATATAGGAGAGGTCTCCGTCCCGTGTAATATAGGAGAGGCCTCCATCCCGTGTAATATAGGAGAGGCCTCCATCCCGTGTAATATAGGAGAGGCCTCCATCCCGTGTTATATAGGAGAGATCTCTATCCCATGTAATATAGGAGAGGCCTCCATCCCATGTAATATAGGAGAGGCCTCTATCCCGTGTAATATAGGAGAGACCTACATCCCGTGTAATATAGGAGAGGCCTACATCCCGTGTAATATAGGAGAGGCCTCCATCCCGTGTAATATAGGAGAGGCCTCCATCCCGTGTAATATAGGAGAGGCCTCCATCCCGTGCAATATAGGAGAGGCCTCCATCCCGTGTAATATAGGAGAGGCCTCCGTCCCGTGTAATATAGGTGAGGTCTCCATCCTGTGTAATATAGGAGAGGCCTCCATCCCGTGTAATATAGGAGAGGCCTCCATCCCGTGTAATATAGGAGAGACCTCCATCCCGTGTAATATAGGAGAGGCCTCCATCCCGTGTAATATAGGAGAGGCCTCCATCCCGTGTAATATAGGAGAGGCCTCCATCCCGTGTAATATAGGAGAGGCCTCTATTCCGTGTAATATAGCAGAGGCTTCCATTCCGTGTAATATAGGAGAGGCCTCTATCCCATGTAATATAGGAGAGGCCTCCATCCCGTGTAATATAGGAGAGGCCTAGATACCATGTAATATAGGAAAGGTCTCCGTCCCGTGTAATATAGGAGAGGCCTCCTTACCTGTGTAATATAGGAGAGGCCTCCATCCCGTGTAATATAGGAGTGGCCTCCGTCCTGTGTAATATAGGAGTGGCCTCCGTCCTGTGTAATATAGGAGAGGCCTCCATCCCGTGTAATATAGGAGTGGCCTCCATCCTGTATAATATAGGAGTGGCCTCCGTCCCGTGTAATATAGGAGAGGCCTCCATCCCGTGTAATATAGGAGAGGCCTCCATCCCGTGTAATATAGGGGAGGCCACCATCCTGTGTAATATAGGAGAGGCCTCCATACCGTGTAATATAGGAGAGGCCTACATCCCGTGTAATATAGGAGAGGTCTCCGTCCCGTGTAATATAGGAGAGGCCTCCATCCTGTGTAATATAGGAGAGGCCTCCATCCCGTGTAATATAGGAAAGGCCTACATCCCATGTAATATAGCAGAGGCCTCCATCCCTTGTAATATAGGAGAGGCCTCCATCCTGTGTAATATAGGAGAGGTCTACATCTCATGTAATATAGGAGAGGCCTCCATCCCGTGTAATATAAGAGAGGCCTCCATCCCGTGTAATATAGGAGAGGCCTCCATCCCGTGTAATATAGAAGAGGCCTCCATCCCATGTAATATAGGAGAGGCCTCCATCCCGTGTAATATAGGAGATGTCTCCGTCCCGTGTGATATAGGAGAGGCCTCCATCCTGTGTAATATAGGAGTGGCCTCCGTCCTGTGTAATATAGGAGAGGCCTCCGTCCTGTGTAATATTGGAGAGGCCTCCATCCCGTGTAATATAGGAGAGGTCTCCATCCCGTGTAATATAGGAGAGGTCTCCATCCCGTGTAATATAGGAGAGGCCTCCATCCCGTGTAATATAGGAGTGGCCTCCGTCCTGTGTAATATAGGAGAGGCCTCCATCCCGTGTAATATAGGAGTGGCCTCCATCCCGTGTAATATAGGAGTGGCCTCCGTCCTGTGTAATATAGGAGAGGCCTCCGTCCCGTGTAATATAGGAGAGGTCTCCATCCTGTGTAATATAGGAGAGGTCTCCGTCCCGTGTAATATAGGAGAGGCCTCCATCCCGTGTAATATAGGAGAGGCCTCCATCCCGTGTAATATAGGAGAGGCCTCCATCCCGTGTTATATAGGAGAGATCTCTATCCCATGTAATATAGGAGAGGCCTCCATCCCATGTAATATAGGAGAGGCCTCTATCCCGTGTAATATAGGAGAGACCTACATCCCGTGTAATATAGGAGAGGCCTACATCCCGTGTAATATAGGAGAGGCCTCCATCCCGTGTAATATAGGAGAGGCCTCCATCCCGTGTAATATAGGAGAGGCCTCCATTCCGTGCAATATAGGAGAGGCCTCCATCCCGTGTAATATAGGAGAGGCCTCCGTCCCGTGTAATATAGGTGAGGTCTCCATCCTGTGTAATATAGGAGAGGCCTCCATCCCGTGTAATATAGGAGAGGCCTCCATCCCGTGTAATATAGGAGAGACCTCCATCCCGTGTAATATAGGAGAGGCCTCCATCCCGTGTAATATAGGAGAGGCCTCCATCCCGTGTAATATAGGAGAGGCCTCCATCCCGTGTAATATAGGAGAGGCCTCTATTCCGTGTAATATAGCAGAGGCTTCCATTCCGTGTAATATAGGAGAGGCCTCTATCCCATGTAATATAGGAGAGGCCTCCATCCCGTGTAATATAGGAGAGGCCTAGATACCGTGTAATATAGGAAAGGTCTCCGTCCCGTGTAATATAGGAGAGGCCTCCTTACCTGTGTAATATAGGAGAGGCCTCCATCCCGTGTAATATAGGAGTGGCCTCCGTCCTGTGTAATATAGGAGTGGCCTCCGTCCTGTGTAATATAGGAGAGGCCTCCATCCCGTGTAATATAGGAGAGGCCTCCATCCTGTGTAATATAGGAGTGGCCTCCATCCTGTATAATATAGGAGTGGCCTCCGTCCTGTGTAATATAGGAGAGGCCTCCATCCCGTGTAATATAGGAGAGGTCTCCATCCCGTGTAATATAGGAGAGGTCTCCATCCCGTGTAATATAGGAGAGGCCTCCATCCCGTGTAATATAGGAGTGGCCTCCGTCCTGTGTAATATTGGAGAGGCCTCCATCCCGTGTAATATAGGAGAGGTCTCCATCCCGTGTAATATAGGAGAGGTCTCCATCCCGTGTAATATAGGAGAGGCCTCCATCCCGTGTAATATAGGAGTGGCCTCCGTCCTGTGTAATATAGGAGAGGCCTCCATCCCTTGTAATATAGGAGTGGCCTCCGTCCTGTGTAATATAGGAGAGGCCTCCGTCCCGTGTAATATAGGAGAGGTCTCCATCCTGTGTAATATAGGAGAGGTCTCCGTCCCGTGTAATATAGGAGAGGCCTCCATCCTGTGTAATATAGGAGAGGCCTCCATCCTGTGTAATATAGGAGAGGCCTCCATCCTGTGTAATATAGGAGAGGTCTCCATCCCGTGTAATATAGGAGAGGCCTCCATCCCGTGTAATATAGGAGTGGCCTCCGTCCTGTGTAATATAGGAGAGTTCTCCAACCCGTGTAATATAGGAGAGGCCTCCATCCCGTGTAATATAGGTGTGGCCTCCGTCCTGTGTAATATAGGAGAGGCCTCCGTCCCGTGTAATATAGGAGTGGCCTCCGTCCTGTGTAATATAGGAGAGGCCTCCATCCCGTGTAATATAGGAGTGGTCTCCTCCTGTGTAATATAGGAGAGGCCTCCGTCCCGTGTAATATAGGAGAGGTCTCCATCCTGTGTAATATAGGAGAGGTCTCCGTCCCGTGTAATATAGGAGAGGCCTCCTTACCTGTGTAATATAGGAGAGGTCTCCGTCCCGTGTAATATAGGAGAGGCCTCCTTACCTGTGTAATATAGGAGAGGCCTCCATCCCGTGTAATATAGGAGAGGCCTCCATCCCGTGTAATATAGGAGTGGCCGCCATCCTATAAACTGGATCCCATATGCTAGATGAGGTCTCGCAAGTGATTTATAGAGTAGTACCAATACGTTGGGATCGCAGGATTTTATCACCCTTATTATACACCCTAAAATCTTGTTTGCTTTTGCGGCTGCTGCCTGACATTGAGTGCTGCTGCTGCTCAGATTTCTTGCAGCCTGAATCCCCGGCCTTCTGTTGGGTAATCCCACCTGTCTGTCCATATAATGTATATGCAGCAATAGGATTGTTCCAGCTGCGGTGCATTACTCTGTATTTATCACTATTACTTTCCGTCTTCATTATTGTTGCCCGTGCAGATTGTTCTGTAATATTGTAATGTCGGGGTCGGAGTTTAACATCCTACATAGTTTGGTATCGTCCGCAAAGAATAAGACTGACACTTTACTCACAGTCCCATCCACAATGCCATTAATAAAGAGATTAAAAAGAATTGGTTCTAACACAGTGGTCCCCACTGCTGATGCTTGTGGTCCCCGCTGCTGATGCTTGTGGTCCCCGCTGCTGATGCTTGTGGTCCCTGTCACGATATGTTATGAAATATCATAAGTAGTTCTCTTGCTAGCCTGCGTGGGCTAAGCCCCCCTTCTTGGAGTAACAGTTTGTAGCTGCCAATTCCTGGCTTTCCTTCTCAGAGAGTGTGGGGGAGTTTTATGGCCGAACGGTATTTACGACCAGGTTTGAATCTTCCTCCAGCTAGAACAGGAAAAATGGCTCCAAAATTCATGAAAGATCCTTTGTTTGGTTTTTGTACGATATTATGCACCATGTTTACGTTAAGAACACGAAAATATATATTCGTATTCCCACTCGGTGTATCTACCCATCCCTTGAAACTCGGGCTTCTAACTCCGTCTGGTAAAGAAGTAGGGTTTTCTCTGGAAATATGTATCCCAGATAGGACGTATTTGATCTCATTAGAATGCTCACGTTAATCCGAGATGAATTATGAGTATGTTAGGACTCTGACATGTTTTGTAGTAAAGTTATAGAAATCAGAGAAAATAGTTTAAAGTTTACTCAGAAGGTAGAGAGAGGAGGGTCTGGATAAGCCAGCCTTTCTGTGATGTCACAGCCTTGAAGTGATAACTGGCTGCACACATCCCCAGCTCAGTCTCTCTGCTTGATTTCTTTCTGCTGATTCTTGTCTTCTCCTGGAAGAGCCCTGCTCACGTCCAAATGAGCTGGGACGTATGGGAAAAACTCCACTAGCCTGGTTGCCTGCAATGCGTTGAACATGTGAGTGTTACTTTTCTCATTTAAACCCTGTTTATTTCATAATTACCCTTGTACCTATTTGCAATTGTCTCATTTGTAACATCTTGATAAAATATTTTTGATAAAGCACTGCCTAATTTTTTAATGGGATATACTATTATATGTTAGTTCATTCTCCTGTTCTAAACCGTACCCTAAGTCTCTTGAAGAGAATTACGCTACTGTGTTGGGTTAGCTTCGGACCCATTTAATCGAAGCTGGTGGCAGCATACGTTTTGTACTGGGTAGTTGGGTGGCGTTATAGCGACTGCGGCATTGATAATTATTGATCCTGCCTAAGTGGGAGTAGTTATCGCGTCGTTGCAGCGTGCTCAATAGCCAGTACATAGCAGGCAGCCTTTCTTGCGACTAATTACCCAGGGTGTAGTACCTAATCTGACCTGAGAGTAAGGGGGTGCCAGAGAGCTGCAAGTGTTAAGTGGAACTGTAAGCGGGATATACCTAAATCCCTGCAGTTCGTGGTATATAGAAAAGCAGTGGGATACCTAGAATAAGCCCCTGCTGTAAGCTAAGAGGTCAATAGTAGAGTTGAGCGACCTTGACCTTTTTAGAGTCGAGCCGGGTTTCGCGAAACCCGACTATCTCAAAAGTCGGGTCGAGTGAAATCGGCCGATTATGGCGAAAAGTCGGGATCGACCGAAACACGAAACCCAATGCAAGTCAATGGGGCAGCATAGTCGGCAGTGAGTGGGGGCCAGGAAAACACCTAGAGTGCCCATTTTAATGTCAAAACCATCCATTCTTCTTAATGAAGCTTGTCAAGCGTAATTTACCTTATAATAATTGGAAGGCATTTGAAATTGGGGGTCATTTGGCTAAAGTTGTGTGGGGTAGGGCTGGTTCAAGTAATTAGTGGGCCCAGGAAATCTGGACCACGTCACGGCAGTGGAGCAGGGAGAGGTAAGTATTTCAACTTTGCAAGTGCTGTGATCCTGAGCAAGCAGGGGGGGCCCACTTGTTTTCATTGGCACTGGCACAGGGCCCCTCAAAGTACAGCGGTGTGTTTGCACGGCGGGGGCGCCTCCCACCGGCAGCAACACTTTTGCGTACTATGAGAGGCCCTGTGCCAGTGACGTCGCCAACTAGTATTCCTCCCCCCACCTGATGAAGGAACCTGCACTTTCATCTGCACCTTCCTCTTTGTCCCCGTGTAAGGTGGTATGGTATGCGGGAAGAGCAACCTGACTTTCAGCAGGGTCACAATGTTGTTGTGTAGCGTGCACGGGAAATGTTGCGTTATGGGTCAATGTACCAGCAGACTCATCTATCACTGGCTGGGCAATGGGCACGATGAAGTGGAAACACAGATATAGGCCCAAAGAATAAAGTGGGCTAAATGCAGTTCAAAATTGGTAACACAGGAATAACCAGGGGGCATTGCAGTGGAGGACAACTGGAATGAGAGGCTGACACAGAGAGTAGGGCCAAATCAGTAAGTAGTCGAAATGCAGTTCAAAATTGGCAACCGTAGTAAACAGGCGGCACAGCTTTGTTCAGTGGAGGAGAACAGCAAGGAGTGGCAGACACCGATAGTAGGCCCCAACCCAACTAGTAGGCAAAATGCAGTCTAACATTAACAACTACTTAACGAGAGCCTGAAAATGGAATTTCAGGACAGGAAACCAGGAGAACAGCAAGGAGTGGAAGTAGGCCCCAAAGCAACTAGTACGCCAAATGCAGTTGTTCCATTTAACCACAATTTAATGAGAGCCTGAAGATAGAAGCTCAGGAAAGGCAACCTGGGGAACACCTTGGAGTGTAACACACCATCTCTCTCCACCCCATACCCATTTTGTAGGCCTAATGCAGTGTACTTTTCTACAACTACTAAACGAGAGTCGGAAGACCGAAGCAATGGCAAGGAAACCTGGGGAACACCTTGGAGTGTAACACACCATCTCTCTCCACCCCATACCCAATTTGTAGGCCTAATGCAGTGTAGTTTCCAAGAACTACTAAACGAGAGCCGGAAGATCGAAGCTCAGGAAAGGCAACCTGGGGAACACCTTGGAGTGTAACACACCCTCTCTCTACACCCCATACCCAATTTGAAGGCCTAATGCAGTGTAGTTTCCAAGAACTACTAAACGAGAGCCGGAAGATCGAAGCTCAGGAAAGGCAACCTGGGGAACACCTTGGAGTGTAACACAACGTCTCTCTACACCACGGAAGGGCTGATTCTTAGGAAGGAAGGCTGTTGGAAATAAGCATTGTGCGTCCGAGGGTGATTATATTCTTATTAGGTATATACTCACCCTCGGACGCGCCCTGCTTCTTTATTTGGAATTAATGTTTATTTGCAATGTGGTGTTGACTTTCTCTATTATTTTGGTAATTAATGATTTTATTATTTTCATTGTTTTGCATCTTCTCGGCAATAATATAAAGAAGACGCGACAGGACAACACTCGGTGGATGCCATATCTGTGTTTTCAATTTAAAAAACCTTTCAGTTAAATACTTGCAGGATAAAGTAATTGTAGCTGGTGGCCATTTTTAGTACTGTACCAGATTTTAGTTGTGTGTTTGTTTTTAATGTTAAAATGTCTGCATTTGATATCTCACCAGTATTTTCTTTTTTATAAGCAAAATACTTTTTTTTTTATTTTATGATGTTGGTTCAAGGGGTACACGGGCAGCAGTAGACAGGTCAGTGGAGGCCTAGTGGAAGGAGGGACCGCAGACAGGCTTCGAAGCCCTAACATAATAAATTGGGCTGCCTGTAGGCAGTTTAAAATTGGTTCCAGGGGAACACGGGCAGCAGTAGACAGGTCAGTGGAGGCCTAGTGGAAGGAGGGACTGCAGACAGGCTTCGAAGCCCTAACATAATAAATTGGGCTGCCTGTAGGCAATTTAAAATTGGTTCCAGGGGAACACGGGCAGCAGTAGACAGGTAAGTGGAGGCCTAGTGGAAGGAGGGACCGCAGACAGGCTTCGAAGGCCTAACATAATAAAATGGGCTGGCTGTAGGCAATTTAAAATTGGTTCCAGGGGAACACGGGCAGCAGTAGACAGGTCAGTGGAGGCCTAGTGGAAGGAGGGACCGCAGACAGGCTTCGAAGGCCTAACATAATAAAATGGGCTGGCTGTAGGCAATTTAAAATTGGTTCCAGGGGAACACGGGCAGCAGTAGACAGGTAAGTGGAGGCCTAGTGGAAGGAGGGACCGCAGACAGGCTTCGAAGGCCTAACATAATAAATTGGGCTGCCTGTAGGCAATTTAAAATTGGTTCCAGGGGAACACGGGCAGCAGTAGACAGGTAAGTGGAGGCCTAGTGGAAGGAGGGACCGCAGACAGGCTTCGAAGGCCTAACATAATAAATTGGGCTGCCTGTAGGCAATTTAAAATTGGTTCCAGGGGAACACGGGCAGCAGTAGACAGGTAAGTGGAGGCCTAGTGGAAGGAGGGACCGCAGACAGGCTTCGAAGGCCTAACGTAATAAAATGGGCTGGCTGTAGGCAATTTACAATTGGTTCCATGGGAACACGGGCAGCAGTAGACAGGTCAGTGGAGGCCTAGTGGAAGGAGTGACGGCAGACAGGCATCAAAGGCCTAACATCATAACATTGGGCTGTTGGCAATTTAAAATTGGTTCCAGGGGTACACGGGCAACAGTGGTCTGGTCAGTGGAAGTCTAGTGGAAGGAGTGACGGCAGACAGGCATCAAAGGCCTAACATAATAACATTTGGCTGTTGGCAATTTAAAATTGGTTCCAGGGGTACACGGGCAACAGTGGTCTGGTCAGTGGAAGTCTAGTGGAAGGAGTGACGGCAGACAGGCTAAGAAGGCCTAACATAACAAAATTGGGCTGGCTGTAGGCAAGTTTAAATTGGTTCCAGGGGAACACGGCCAGCAGTGGCCTGGTCAGTGTAGTAGTTGTAGAAAGAACGGACCGCAGACAGGCTTCGAAGGCCTAACATAACAAAAATGTCAAAACAATGGTATTGTCAGTGCCAGGCATTGAAGGATGTCAGCGCATAGACTAAACATTGGTGAAGCTGTGAGAGATAATTTTGCTAGTGGTAGAGCACTGTTTGAGCTGGGGGGGGAACTGTCTTGTGGCCGGCGGTACAGGCCCAGGGCCCCTCATATTACAATGGTGTGTCTGACGTTGGGTGCGCACCACCACCGCCAGAGACACTTTATTGTACTATGAGGGACCCAGTGGCAGTGCCGTCGAACAAAAGCGGGCACACCCACCTCTTCAGACAAACAGCACTCTCACGGGTGCTGGCGCAAAGTGGCGATACCACGGCCCCGTGTGGGGAGTTTGGCCATTTTGTTAGGAGTAAACATGTCGTATGCTGGACAATCAGGTGCAGAAAATTACGAGATTGGAAAAGTCATTCAGAAGAGTCCACAGGCAAGACCTTTTCATAGGAAAGTTAGGTGTCAGCCGGGCAAGGTGGGGCAAAAGATTTCGAAATCCAGTTGTGGTTCATTTTAATGAAGGTTAGATCATCTACATTTTGGGTAGCCAGACGAGTCCTTTTTTCTGTTAGTATTGAACCTGCAGCACTGAATACTCTTTCTGATAGGACACTAGCTGCCGGGCAAGCAAGCTCCTGCAATGCATATTCTGCCAATTCTGGCCAGGTGTCTAATTTGGATGCCCAGTAATCAAATGGGAATGACGGTTGAGGGAGAACGTCGATAAGGGATGAAAAATAGTTTGTAACCATACTGGACAAATGTTGTCTCCTGTCACTTTGAATTGATGCTGCAGTACCTGTCCTGTCTGCGGTCATAGCAAAATCACTCCACAACCTGGTCAGAAAACCCCTCTGGCCAACGCCACTTCTGATTTCTGCCCCTCTAACACCTCTGGTCTGCTGGTCCCTGGAGCTCGTGTGAGAACGATCACGGGCGCTGTGTGCAGGGAATGCCAGAAGCAAACGGTCAACAAGAGTTGATTGTTTGGTTGCTAATATTAGTTCCAAGTTCTCATGTGGCATAATATTTTGCAATTTGCCTTTATAGCGAGGATCAAGGAGGCAGGCCAACCAGTAATCGTCATCGTTCATCATTTTTGTAATGCGTGTGTCCCTTTTGAGGATACGCAAGGCATAATCCGCCATGTGGGCCAAAGTTCCAGTTGTCAAATCTGCGGTTGTGCTTGGTTGAGGGGCAGTTGCAGGCAAATCTACGTCACTTGTGTCCCTCAAAAAACCAGAACCCGCCCTTGCCACGCCACCAATTTCCAATGACCCCGGGAAAGCTTCCTCATTAAAAATATACTCATCCCCATCATCCTCCTCATCCTCCACCTCCTCTTCGCCCGCTACCTCGTCCTGTACACTGCCCTGACCAGACAATGGCTGACTGTCATCAAGGCTTTCCTCTTCCTCTGGTGCAGACGCCTGATCCTTTATGTGCGTCAAACTTTGCATCAGCAGACACATTAGGGGGATGCTCATGCTTATTATGGCGTTGTCTGCACTAACCAGCCGTGTGCATTCCTCAAAACACTGAAGGACTTGACACATGTCTTGAATCTTCGACCACTGCACACCTGACAACTCCATGTCTGCCATCCTACTGCCTGCCCGTGTATGTGTATCCTCCCACAAAAACATAACAGCCCGCCTCTGTTCACACAGTCTCTGAAGCATGTGCAGTGTTGAGTTCCACCTTGTTGCAACGTCTATGATTAGGTGATGCTGGGGAAGGTTCAAAGAACGCTGATAGGTCTGCATACGGCTGGAGTGTACAGGCGAACGGCGGATATGTGCGCAAAGTCCACGCAGTTTGAGGAGCAGGTCGGATAACCCCGGATAACTTTTCAGGAAGCACTGCACCACCAGGTTTAAGGTGTGAGCCAGGCAAGGAATGTGTTTCAGTTGGGAAAGGGAGATGGCAGCCATGAAATTCCTTCCGTTATCACTCACTACCTTGCCTGCCTCAAGATCTACAGTGCCCAGCCACGACTGCGTTTCTTGCTGCAAGAACTCGGACAGAACTTCCGCGGTGTGTCTGTTGTCGCCCAAACACTTCATAGCCAATACAGCCTGCTGACGTTTGCCAGTAGCTGCCCCATAATGGGAGACCTGGTGTGCAACAGTGGCAGCTGCGGATGGAGTGGTTGTGCGACTGCGGTCTGTGGACGAGCTCTCGCTTCTGCAGGAGGACGAGGAGGAGGAGGAGGAGGAGGGGGTGCGAACGGCTACAGCCAACTGTTTCCTAGACCGTGGGCTAGGCAGAACTGTCCCAAACTTGCTGTCCCCTGTGGACCCTGAATCCACCACATTTACCCAGTGTGCCGTGATGGACACGTAACGTCCCTGGCCATGCCTACTGGTCCATGCATCTGTTGTCAGGTGCACCTTTGTGCTCACAGATTGCCTGAGTGCATGGACGATGCGCTCTTTAACATGCTGGTGGAGGGCTGGGATGGCTTTTCTGGAAAAAAAAGTGTCGACTGGGTAGCTCGTAGCGTGGTACAGCGTAGTCCATCAGGTCTTTGAAAGCTTCGCTTTCAACTAACCGGTAGGGCATCATCTCTAACGAGATTAGTCTAGCTATGTGGGCGTTCAAACCCTGTGTACGCGGATGCGAGGCTAAGTACTTCCTTTTTCTAACCATAGTCTCATGTAGGGTGAGCTGGACTGGAGAGCTGGAGATCGTGGAACTAGCGGGGGTGCCGGTGGACATGGCAGACTGAGAGACGGTGGGAGATGGTATTGTTGCCGCCGGTGCCCTAGATGCAGTGTTTCCTACTACGAAACTGGAGATTCCCTGACCCTGACTGCTTTGGCCTGGCAAAGAAACCTGCACAGATACTGCAGGTGGTGCAGAAAATGGTGGCCCTACACTGCCGGAAGGGATGTAGCGTTGATGAGTAGCTTCATTGGCCGAGGGTGCTACAACCTTAAGGGACGTTTGGTAGTTAGTCCAAGCTTGCAAATGCATGGTGGTTAAATGTCTATGCATGCAACTTGTATTGAGACTTTTCAGATTCTGCCCTCTGCTTAAGGTAGTTGAACATTTTTGACAGATTACTTTGTGCTGATCAATTGGATGTTGTTTAAAAAAATGCCAGACTGCACTCTTTCTAGCATCAGATACCTTTTCAGGCATTGCAGACTGAGCTTTAACCGGATGGCCACGCTGTCCTCCAACAGGTTTTGACTTTGCCACGCGTTTTGGCCAAGATACGGGCCCGGCAGATGGAACCTGTTGCGATGTTGATGCCTGTTGCGGCCCCTCCTCCTCCGCTTCAGAACTGCTGCCGCCTGCACCCTGTTCCCCCAATGGGGTCAAGAACTGGGTCATCTATTACCTCTTCTTGTAGCTCGTGTGCAACTTCGTCTGTGTCACCGTGTCGGTCGGTGGTATAGCGTTCGTGATGGGGCAACATAGTCTCATCAGGGTCTGATTCTTGATCAGCACCCTGCGAGGGCAAGGTTGTGGTCTGAGTCAAAGGACCAGCATAGTAGTCTGGCTGTGGCTGTGCATCAGTGCACTCCATGTCAGATTCAACTTGTAATGGGCATGGACTGTTAACTGCTTCACTTTCTAAGCCAGGGACGGTATGTGTAAAGAGCTCCATGGAGTTACCGTTGTGTCGCCTGCTGCATTCTTCTCTGTTGTTGTTTTTGCTGAAGAGGACAAGGAAGCGACTTGTTCCTGACCGTGAACATCCACTAACGACGCGCTGCTTTTACTTTTACCAGTTTCACGAGAGGAGGCAAAAGAGCTAGAGGCTGAGTCAGCAAGATAAGCCAAAACTTGCTCTTGATGCTCCGGCTTTAAAAGCGGTTTTCCTACTCCCAGAAAAGGGAGCGTTCGAGGCCTTGTGTAGCCAGACGACGAACCTGGCTCCACAGCTCCAGACTTAGGTGCAATATTTTTTTTCCCACGACCACCTGATGCTCCACCACTACCACTACCCTCATTACCAGCTGACAATGAACGCCCCCGGCCACGACCTCTTCCACCAGACTTCCTCATTGTTTTAAAAACATTACCAAACGAACGGTATTTGTTGCTGTCACACAACTTACACGGTGAGCTATAACTTCAGTATGATTTAGCTACCCCTTTACAGGTGGGTGAGACCACAACGAAAATCAGCCACAATGTTACACACTCTGTTGTTGTTGGCAACAAATGAGATGGCACACACGCAGGACTGTCACTGAAGCGCAAATGTAAATATTTATCTCCCACTGATTTGTGTTTGTTTTTTTTAAAAGGGAGACTTCAGAAAAAAAAAAAATTAAAAAAAAATTATTTTTTACAGAAGAATTTATAAAACAAATAAAATGAAATGATTGTTTCAGGGAGAATTTAGGGAAAAAAAAAAAAAAAAAGGCTTTGTAGGGCCCACTGAGTGAGAGAGGACGCACACAGGAGTCAGGAGTGGCACACAAGCCCAGAGGCCAATATTAATCTCCCACCGATTGATTTAGTTATTTTTTTTGGTAGATTTTGGAACCCAAATCAAGCAAAAAAATTAATAGGCTTTCTATGGCCCACAATTGGGGAGAGAGAGAGAGATGGCACACCCAGAAGTCAAGACTGGCACACAAGCAGAAGGGGCAATATGAATCTCCCACAGATTTTTTTTTTTTTTTTTTTCAGGGAGACTTGAGAGAAAAAAAAATACAAAAAAATTGATTTTTTTCAGGAATAATTTAGAAACCAAAGAAAATAAAATGATTGTTTCAGGGAGAATTTAGAAAACAAATAAAACAAAAAATAGGCTTTCTAGGGCCCACTGAGTGACAGATGACGCACACAGGAGTCAGGAGTGGCACACAAGCCCAGAGGCCAATATTTATCTCCCACTGATTGATTTAGTGATTTTTTTTGGTAGATTTTGGAACCCAAATCAAGCAAAAAAATTAATAGGCTTTCTATGGCCCACAATTGGGGAGAGAGAGAGAGATGGCACACCCAGAAGTCAAGACTGGCACACAAGCAGAAGGGGCAATATGAATCTCCCACAGATTTTTTTTTTTTTTTTTTTCAGGGAGACTTGAGAGAAAAAAAAATACCAAAAAATTGATTTTTTTCAGGAATAATTTAGAAACCAAAGAAAATAAAATGATTGTTTCAGGGAGAATTTAGAAAACAAATAAAACAAAAAATAGGCTTTCTAGGGCCCACTGAGTGACAGATGACGCACACAGGAGTCAGGAGTGGCAGACAAGCCCAGAGGCCAATATTAATCTCCCACTGATTGATTTAGTGATTATTTTTGGTAGATTTTGGAACCCAAATCAACCAAAAAAATAAATAGGCATTCTATGGCCCACTATTTGTGAGAGAGATGGCACGCTCAGGACTGGCACACAAGCCCAGAGGCCAATATTAATCTCCCACTTTTTTTTTTTTTCCAGGGAAAATTTATAAACCCAATAAAATAATAAAAAAATAGACTTTCTATGGCCCACTATCTGAGAGAGAGAGAGATGGCACGCTTAGGACTGGCACACAAGCCCAAAGGCCAATATTAATCTCCCACTGATTGATTAAATGATTTTTTCAGGTAGAATTTAGAACCCAAATCAAGCAAAAAAATTAATAGGCTTTCTATGGCCCACTGAGTGAGAGATGGCACACACAGGAGTAAGGAGTGGCACACAAGCCCTGAGGCCAATATTTTTCTCCCACTGATTGATTGATTGATTTTTTCAGGTAGAATTATGAACCCAAATCAACCAAAAAAATAAATAGGCTTTCTATGGCCCACTATTTGTGAGAGAGATGGCACGCTCAGGACTGGCACACAAGCCCAGAGGCCAATATTAATCTCCCATTTTTTTTTTTTTCAGGGAAAATTTATAAACCCAATAAAAAAAATAATAATAAATAGGCTTTCTATGGCCCACTATCTGAGAGAGAGAGATGGCACGCTTAGGACTGGCACACAAGCCCAAAGGCCAATATTAATCTCCCACTGATTGATTGATTGATTTTTTCAGGTAGAATTATGAACCCAAATCAACCAAAAAAATAAATAGGCTTTCTATGGCCCACTATTTGTGAGAGAGATGGCACGCTCCGGACTGGCACACAAGCCCAGAGGCCAATATTAATCTCCCACTTTTTTTTTTTTTCCAGGGAAAATTTATAAACCCAATAAAATAATAAAAAAATAGGCTTTCTATGGCCCACTATCTGAGAGAGAGAGAGATGGCACGCTTAGGACTGGCACACAAGCCCAAAGGCCAATATTAATCTCCCACTGATTGATTTAATGATTTTTTCAGGTAGAATTTAGAATCCAAATCAAGCAAAAAAATAAATAGGCTTTCTATGGCCCACTGAGTGAGAGATGGCACACACAGGAGTAAGGAGTGGCACACAAGCCCTGAGGCCAATATTTTTCTCCCACTGATTGATGTTGTGATTTTTTCTGGTAGATTTTGGAACCCAAATCAAGCAAAAAAATAAATAGGCTTTCTATGGCCCACTGAGTGAGAGATGGCACACACAGGGATGGCACTCTAGCAGAAATGTCAATCTTAATCTCCCACAAAAAAAAAAAAAAAAGGAACTGTCCTTCAATTACTATCTCCCTGCAGTAATCTCAGCCAGGTATGGCAGGCAGCAATAAGGAGTGGACTGATGCACAAATTAAATAAAAAGTGTGTACAAACAAACAAGATAGCTGTGCAGAAAGGAAGGAACAAGAGGATTTGTGCTTTGAAAAAAGCAGTTGGTTTGCACAGCGGCGTACACACAGCAATGCAGCTATCATGGAGCCTTCTAGGGCAGCCCAATGAGCTACAGCGCTGAGGGGGAAAAAAAAAATGTAGCTTCCACTGTCCCTGCACAACGAAGGTGGTGTTGGGCAGTGGAAATCGCTACAGCACAAGCGGTTTTGTGGTTAATGGACCCTGCCTAACGATATCCCTGCTTCTGACGAAGCGGCAGCAACCTCTCCCTAGGCTCAGATCAGCAGCAGTAACATGGCGGTCGGCGGGAACGCCCCTTTATAGCCCCTGTGACGCCGCAGACAGCAAGCCAATCACTGCAATGCCCTTCTCTAAGATGGTGGGGACCAGGACCTATGTCATCACGCTGCCCACACTCTGCGTTTACCTTCATTGGTTGAGAAATGGCGCTTTTCGCGTCATTGAAACGCGACTTTGGCGCGAAAGTCGCGTACCGCATGGCCGACCACGCACAGGGGTCGGATCGGGTTTCATGAAACTCGACTTCGCCAAAAGTCGGCGACTTTTGAAAATGTTCGACCCGTTTCGCTCAACCCTAGTCAATAGCCTTGTGTGTGTTTTCTCATCACATTGTTAGCAGTGGAGGGATAACTAAGATAAGCCCCCCTGCACATGTGATAGCTGTCTGTTGGCCTAAAGTCACCTCAATCCGTGACGTAGGGGTGACGGTCACGGTGGGAATCCTGACCCATTGGTGACAGCGGTCAGGGGAATCGTGACAATTGGTGGCAAGGCGGTGGGATATCTTAGAGCATTAGTGATTTGGTTTGAGTAATCATTCCTCTCACTAAAAACTTGCAGATAGTTCTTGCGAGGACTCTGCGCAAATAAGTTTGGAGAACGAACTCAGTGCTTTTTAGTTGTGAGACAATTGCGTACTCGTAATTATCCCTTCCCTTTCTCTTCGTTTTTCTATCCTATCTTTTATTTGGCAACCATGGCTGCGAAAAGGGAAGCCTGGTACAACCAGCAGAAGAAGGACTTTCTTGCTGGGATATGCACGTGCCATGGCCTGAACCCCCAGGGCAAGACCAAGACTCAAATGGTCGCTGAACTGGTGCAATTTGAAGCAGACCAAGCCAGGCCACAGAGCCCAGAGGCCGCAGAAGCCAGCACAAGCGAACATGGTGCTGCAGCAGAGGTCCAACCACTGAACACGGGCCCTACTGGCAACCAGGGGGGCGCAGACCTCCTCCTGCAGCTGGCTCTGCAACAATGCTCTGCAGATGACCTAGAGAAACGTCTGCAGCTGATCCAGCAATACCAGGAGCGAGCCGAGCGAGAGGCCGAGCGGGAGGCTGAGAGAGCCGAGCGCCAAGCCCAGCGAGCACATGAACTGGAGATGCTCCGGCAGGGGGGGATGCCCTCCACCGCCCAGAGACGTGAGCCCAGCAGCGCTCAGATACCTAAGCCCCGGCCCGATCACTTTCCTGTTATGGAGAAGGACGGGGACTTGGACACTTTTCTTCGGGCCTTTGAGAAAGACTGCAGACAGTACCGGCTGCCTACAGATGAATGGGCCCGATACCTGACACCAGGGCTGAGAGGTAAAGCTCTGGAGGCGTTTGCTGCCCTCCCTCAAGAACAAGATGGTGACTATGAGGCCATCAAGCAGGCTCTGATAGCCAAGTACCAGCTTACACCCGAGGTGTACCGTAGAAAGTTCCGGACCCTCCAACGTGGCCCACACGACAGTTACAGTGATGTGGTGCATGGACTGGGGACCCACTTTGACCAGTGGACCCAAGGACTGTCAGTGACCACCTTTGCACAGCTGCGAGACCTGATGATCAAAGACCAGTTCTTTCATCTTTGCCCAGCTGAGGTGCGACAGTTCGTGATGGACAGAGAACCCAAAGACGTGACGAAAGCAGCACAGATTGCCGATACCTATGAGGCCAACCGTAGATCGGAAGCGCGGAAGCCAGTCACCACCAGCTGGAGAGGGGGTAAGCCTGCAACCAACGCCAGTACCCCTGCCAGCCAACACACCAGAGGTCCTGTCCCTGTGGCCAACAGCACCAGACCTACCACCGAACCTCGCGCGTGTTACACCTGCCATCAGACTGGTCATATCAGTCCCTCCTGCCCAACCAAGCAGAACACCCCAGCCAAGGCCCCAGGGCCTAATGCAGCAGTTCTTTTGGTGGGTGGTGTGGTTGGGAGGGTGTGTGACAACGTACAGCACGTCACTGTGGGAGGCCATGTTGCTACAGGCCTCAAGGACACCGGGGCTGAACGAACCCTCATCCGACCCGAACTGGCGGCCGCTGAAGAAATCATTCCGGGGAAAACCCTAACTGTCACTGGGATTGGGGGCATCAGCTGTCCCTTACCGATGGCCCGGGTTTTTATTGATTGGGGTGCCGGGAGCGGGGTGAAGGAAGTGGAAGTGGGGCTGTCTGATAATTTGCCCACTGATGTTTTGTTGGGGACTGATTTGGGGAGGATGGTTGCATACTACGTCCCTGACACCCCTCCCCAATCTACTAATGCGGGTAAAGTTAACCCTGATGATGATGATGGGAAATCGCATGTGTTACCTGACCATGCTTTATCTTGTAATGATGCATCTAATAACCATTTTTTCCCTAGGATTGATGGTGAAAATGTTGTACCTGTGCCAGCTGAACCTGATAATGATTTTTCTGTGAAGGTTAATGTGTCCATAGGTACAGGCGTGCCCAGCCACGTCGCTCTGCGGAGTGAGACGGCTGAGGAACCCCTAACAGGGGCAAGTGTCGGTGCTACAGGAAATGGGGAGATGCATGGGAACCGTGAGCAAGGTGACGCCATGAAGGTGACCAGTGCCACCGAGGAAGGTAACTGGCCCATAATTAGCACTGCCCCTGGAGTGTTGGGGGTGGATGGGGAGGTAGAGCCCATAGCAGCGCCGGCTGATGGGACTGTAGAAACCCCCGGGGAGACAGCCTACATAGCTGCTGTCACCCACAGTCAGAGTGCCCGGAACGCAGATAACTGTCTGCCTTCCGGACCCTCCTCAGTGATTACTGTGACTGAACCAGAGGTGGACCCAGAGCAGGTCCAAGAGGGTTCCCGTGGGGAAGGGGCCCTGACGTCGCTTCTGGCTTCCCCTAGCCAGGAGTTTCAGGCCGCTCTGCACACAGATGCGAGCCTAGAGAGTTTGAGACAACTTGCCGGGACGCACTTTTCCGAGGCAGATAAGGAGAAGGTGTTCTGGGAACGAGGAAGGTTATACCGGGAGACAGTACCCGGAGAATCACAAAAGGAGTGGTTGAGGGAAAGACAGCTGGTTGTCCCGCAGCAATTCCGGGGTGAGTTGTTAAGGATTGCCCATGAGATCCCGCTAGCTGGACACTTGGGGATCAGCAAAACTAAGGCCCGGCTGTCTCAACACTTCTATTGGCCTAAGATGGGGACAGATGTGTCAAACTACTGCCGCTCCTGTGTCACCTGTCAAAGAGTGGGGAAGGCTGGGCCTGCTCTTAAGGCTCCCCTGATCCCTTTGCCAGTGATAGAGGAGCCTTTCCAGAGGATCGCGGTGGACATTGTGGGCCCACTGGCCGTCCCCAGCAGCTCTGGAAAGCAATACATCCTTACTGTGGTAGACTATGCTACCCGGTACCCAGAGGCAGTAACTCTGTCGTCAACTAGGGCAGATAAGGTGGCGGATGCCCTGTTGGCCATCTTTTCACGTGTAGGGTTTCCCAGGGAAAGGCTTACTGATCAAGGGACCCAATTTATGTCTCGCCTAATGGAGGCATTCTGTAAGAGAATGCAGGTGAAGCACCTAGTATCGAGTGCGTATCACCCACAGACCAATGGCTTGTGTGAACGCTTCAATGGTACCCTCAAACAGATGCTACGCATGCTGGTTGAGACTCAAGGGCGCGACTGGGAGCGGTACCTCCCACACCTGCTGTTCGCTTACCGAGAGGTTCCGCAGGCCTCGACGGGGTTCTCCCCCTTCGAGCTCCTGTACGGCAGGCGAGTCCGGGGACCCCTTGGGTTGGTAAGAGAATCCTGGGAAGAGGAGCCGAACCCTTCTGAAGTGTCCATAGTGGAGTATGTCATGCGCTTCCGTGACAAGATGCAGACCTTGACACAGTTGGTGCATGACAACATGACGCAGGCTAAGGCTGATCAGAAGCACTGGTACGACCAGAATGCCCGGGAGCGGACCTACCACGTGGGTCAAAAGGTGTGGGTGCTGGTCCCCGTACCAACGGATAAGCTTCAGGCAGCCTGGGAGGGCACTACGTCGTCCGCCAACAGCTCAACCCGGTCACTTACGTGGTCACGCTTGACCACGCTCGGGATAGGCGAAAGGCCTTTCACGTCAACATGATGAAGGCTCATCACGAACGTGAACCTTTCGTCCTACCGGTCTGCAGCTTGCCCGAAGACGGTGAGGAAGACACCCTCCTGGACTTGCTGGCCCAAGCCAAGGCCAATGGGTCCATCGAGGATATGGAGGTAAGCGCCTCGTTAACTGAACCCCGGCGGGTGCAGTTGCAAACCACACTGGAACCCTTCCGAGTCGTGTTCTCCAACCGACCTGGGAGGACTGAGTTAGTAGTCCACGAGGTGGACACCGGGAGTCACGCCCCACTACGGCGAACACCCTATCGAATCTCTGACCAGGTGCAGCAGATTATGCGCCAAGAGATTGATGAGATGTTACAGCTGGGGGTGATTCGACGGTCAAAGAGTGCGTGGACCTCACCTGTAGTTCTCGTGCCAAAGAAGGACCGGACCACCCGGTTCTGCGTGGACTACAGGGGGCTCAACGCCATTACAGCCTCTGACGCGCACCCCATGCTGCGCATCGAGGAGCTGCTTGAGAAGTTAGCTGGCGCAAAATACCTGACAATAATGGATTTGAGTAGAGGATACTGGCAGATTCCTCTGAGCCCCGAGGCGCAGGAGAAGTCCGCCTTTATCACGCCCTTCGGACTGTACGAGTCCACGGTCATGCCCTTCGGCATGAAGAATGCCCCTGCCACTTTCCAGCGGATGGTCAACCTCCTGCTTCAGGGACTGGAGAAGTACGCCGTGGCGTACTTGGATGACATTGCCATCTTCAGTTCATCCTGGGAGGAACACCTGCAGCATCTCGAGGAGGTGCTCAGGCGGATTCACCAAGAAGGACTGACTATCAAGCCGGGAAAGTGTCAGATGGGCATGAGGGAGGTTCACTACCTGGGGCACCGGGTAGGCGGGAACACCCTGAAGCCAGAGCCTGACAAAGTGGGAGTGATCGTGAACTGGCCCACTCCCGTGACCAAGAAACAGGTGATGTCCTTCTTGGGCACTGCAGGGTACTATAGGCGCTTCGTAAAGCACTATAGTAGCCTGGCAAAACCTTTGACGGACCTCACCAGGAAGAAGCTACCTCACATTGTCAACTGGAAAGATGGCTGTGAGGGGGCCTTCCAGGCGTTGAAAACCGCACTGTGCAACGCCCCTGTGTTGAAAGCAGTCGACAGCAGTCGACCGTTCTTGGTGCAGACCGACGCCAGCGAGTTTGGCCTTGGTGCTGTACTCAGCCAGGTTGACTCGGAGGACCAAGAGCACCCCGTGTTATACCTGAGCCGGAAACTTTTGCCGAGGGAAGTGGCCTACTCCACCATCGAGAAGGAGTGCCTGGCCATAGTCTGGGCCCTGCAGCGCTTGCAGCCCTACTTGTACGGTCACCCCTTCACTGTGGTGACCGACCACGACCCTCTGCGCTGGCTAAACGCCATGTGTGGAACCAACGGCAGGTTGCTACGCTGGAGCCTTGCCCTTCAGCAGTTTGACTTCACCATTGAACACAAAATGGGCAGGGAGCATGGGAATGCAGATGGACTCTCCCGCCAGGGTGAACCTACTGAGGTGCCCATGGAGGCATACCGTCGGGTCCTACCTCCCTAGCGCACACCAAAAGGGGGAGGTGTCACGATATGGTATGAAATATCATAAGTAGTTCTCTTGCTAGCCTGCGTGGGCTAAGCCCCCCTTCTTGGAGTAACAGTTTGTAGCTGCCAATTCCTGGCTTTCCTTCTCAGAGAGTGTGGGGGAGTTTTATGGCCGAACGGTATTTACGACCAGGTTAGAATCTTCCTCCAGCTAGAACAGGAAAAATGGCTCCAAAATTCATGAAAGATCCTTTGTTTGTTTTTTGTACGATATTATGCACCATGTTTACGTTAAGAACACGAAAATATATATTCTTATTCTCACTCGGTGTATCTACCCATCCCTTGAAACTCGGGCTTCTAACTCCGTCTGGTAAAGAAGTAGGGTTTTCTCTGGAAATATGTATCCCAGATAGGACCTATTTGATCTCATTAGAATGCTCACGTTAATCCGAGATGAATTATGAGTATGTTAGGACTCTGACATGTTTTGTAGTGAAGTTATAGAAATCAGAGAAAATAGTTTAAAGTTTACTCAGAAGGTAGAGAGAGGAGGGTCTGGATAAGCCAGCCTTTCTGTGATGTCACAGCCTTGAAGTTATAACTGGCTGCACACATCCCCAGCTCAGTCTCTCTGCTTGATTTCTTTCTGCTGATTTCTTGTCTTCTCCTGGAAGAGCCCTGCTCACGTCCAAATGAGCTGGGACGTATGGGAAAAACTCCACTAGCCTGGTTGCCTGCAATGCGTTGAACATGTGAGTGTTACTTTTCTCATTTAAACCCTGTTTATTTCATAATTACCCTTGTACCTATTTGCAATTGTCTCATTTGTAACATCTTGATAAAATATTTTTGATAAAGCACTGCCTAATTTTTTAATGGGATATACTATTATATGTTAGTTCATTCTCCTGTTCTAAACCGTACCCTAAGTCTCTTGAAGAGAATTACGCTACTATGTTGGGTTAGCTTCGGACCCGTTTAATCGAAGCTGGTGGCAGCATATGTTTTGTACTGGGTAGTTGGGTGGCGTTATAGCGACTGCGGCATTGATAATTATTGATCCTGCCTAAGTGGGAGTAGTTATCGCGTCGTTGCAGCGTGCCCAATAGCCAGTACATAGCAGGCAGCCTTTCTGGCGACTAATTACCCAGGGTGTAGTACCTAATCTGACCTGAGAGTAAGGGGGTGCCAGAGAGCTGCAAGTGTTAAGTGGAACTGTAAGCGGGATATACCTAAATCCCTGCAGTTCGTGGTATATAGAAAAGTAGTGGGATACCTAGAATAAGCCCCTGCTGTAAGCTAAGAGGTCAATAGCCTTGTGTGTGTTTTCTCATCACATTGTTAGCAGTGGAGGGACAACTAAGATAAGCCCCCCTGTACATGTGGTAGCCATCTGTTGGCCTAAAGTCACCTCAATCCGTGACGTAGGGGTGACGGTCACGGTGGGAATCCTGACCCATTGGTGACAGTGGTCAGGGGAATCGTGACAGTCCCCCCTGCTGATGCTTGTGGTCCCCGCTGCTGATGCTTGTGGTCCCCGCTGCTGATGCTTGTGGTCCCCCCTGCTGATGCTTGTGGTCCCCGCTGCTGGCTCTATCGCAAAATTGGTAACTTAGTATAAACCCTCTAGGGTTCCTCAGAGAGTAGTCCTTTCCTTGTTGGCCATCACTCATAAAGACAATGAATGGACAGCTGGTGTGCCTCTCCACGGCTGCTCCATCTACATGGGACACTGTAGGTCCTCCTTCCTCAGGGATGGCGAAGAGCCTGCAATCACATTCTGTATCTTATGGATAGATAATAATTTACTCTTCTGGAAAGATGATACCAACACTTCTGGTGGACCAGTATGCAATTCATGGCCACATGGTCTAGGGCTGAAGGATATCAAGCTATGATAATGAAAGGAACAAATGTCAGGATGACCGTGTGAGAGGTAGCTGGTTGGGGAGTAAGAGTAGCGTAGATGGCAATGAAGCCTGTACCCAACCCACATGTCAGCTGACGTTTTTACTTTTTGTGTTACAATTTGTGAAATTTGACTTTACTGTTATGCACTTGGATTGTGGTGGAATAACAAGACCACTGTGAGTGTCCCACAGGTCCAACAGCAAGGGGATCTCGCCCATAAGGGGGTACAAAGATTACTTCAGATGATTTGTCCAATTCTGCTGTCTGATAACCCAGAGCTAGGGGGCTCCGATCTTGTTCCTAGGGGCGCCTTAGCTACCCCTGCTCCCCAAATTACTTCTGATGGGGAAGATGCTAGGGCCACATATCTTGCTGTACTCCTGAATCAGCCCTTATCTGTCCCCTCCCTCAAACAAGGAAATGGAGAAGAATAGTGTATGTAAATACACAAGTGAGACAGACCAGGAAGACAAATCATATTAAATATGCACTCACAGACAACAGAGAGAGACACCGGAGGAATTAGGAAGGTAAATAAAATAGGAGAGGATGGGGTGTACGCACAAAACTGAAACACTAAGCAGTAGTCACAGAACATGTCTCCTAAATGCCTCTACGTCACACCGAATCTTCCACTTGAAGCTCATCAAGAGAATGCCAAGATTGTGCAAAGCAGTCATCAAAGTCATCAAAGCAAAAGGTGGCTACTTTGAAGAACCTAGAATAAGACATAATTTCAGTTGTTTCACACTTTTTTGTTAAGTATATAATTCCACATGTGTTAATTCATAGTTTTGATGCCTTCAGTGTGAATGTACAATTTTCATAGTCATGAAAATACAGAAAAATCTTTAAATGAGAAGGTGTGTCTATGAAATACTGATAACACTGTGTTACAAAGGTTTGGTCCCTCGGACAGTTTTGAATGTTCCTGATAGATTTTTTCATGCTGATTTCACAAATGACTTCAGATTTTTCCTGTCACATAAGGTTTTTGAGAAATGATATGAAACATTATAATATTCTGTTATAATTCTAAAAACTCATATATGAACTTTTTCTGAAACAGAAGATTCAGAATTTTCCACTGAAATAACATAAATCGCTGATCTACACGTATGCAAGCACTTATTATGCGAATTCCGCGCAGGCAAAGTGAATCATTCGTCTGACCATGTACGGAGCATACTACATCTCCTGGGCAGGGGAGGAATCAAAATACAATACTGACATTACAGCAGGGGATCACAGAGGATTTCTTTTGTCAGGTATTCACTGACTGCTTTTAACCCCTTTACCCCATGTGAGACAGCACTTACTGAGTGTGTTGGGGACACTCACTTGGCAGCGGGATAAATGTGGATAGACACGTTTTTTCCACATAAACAGTCTATGCAGTTTATTTACACTTCATAAACTGCTGTAGGCCATGTTACACATCACAGACCTCATAAAGTCCATCGCACTTCATAACTATACAGTTTTGACTCAGATACTTCATAGCACAACATTAGGTTGCAGGCACTACACATGCTGGACCTTACTCCGTCCAGTTACCGTGGGTGACCGCGCAGTTCATTAACTGACCCCCTGCCAAGGCACACAGTTCCCCATACTCTCGCACACCTAGACAGTCACAGACTCTCAGACTCTTTCCTACCCCTGTCCTCCATATCTTCACTCCACGACATGGACAGCGCCACCGCGTTCTATAACTCCACTCTCACATCAGCCATAGACTTAGCCGCCCTCTCATACATGGCACAGTGCGACAAATCAATAGGCAACCCTGGCACAACAATCTCACCAAAAAACTTCGACAAGCATCCAGGGTCACGGAGCGGCGTTGGAAGATAACACGCCTGCAAGACGACTTCACTGCTTTCAAACAAGCTACATTTGACTTCAAATTAGCCCTCACCTCTACTAAACAGACCTATTTCACTAACCTTGTATCTTCACTATCCTACAACCCAAAACAACTATTCAGCACATTTACCACCCTCCTCTGCCCACCACTGCCACCTCCAATTCCCCTCATCTCCTCCGAGGACTTTGCCACCTACTTCAAAAACAAGATCGACCAAACAAGGCAAACCCTAACTGTTCCACCACCCCAACCACTCCATATACCAGACCCTTGCCCTTCCCTAATAACCTCCCTCTCCAGCATCACTGAAGGAGAGCTTACTCGCCTCTTTTCCAAATCACACCTCACCACCTGTGCACTTGACCCATCCCCTCCCACCTGCTCCCCAACCTCACTAACATGGTTATTCCAGCCCTAACTCATCTCTTCAACCTATCGCTATCTTCTGGTACCTTCCCCTCTGCCTTCAAACATGCCACCATCACACCCATCCTCAAAAATACTAACCTTGACCCAACTGCTATGCCCAGCTACCGCCCCATATCACTGCTCCCGTTTGCTTCAAAACTCCTGGAGCAGCATGTCCATGCTCAAACTTCCTCCCACTTCTCATCTAACTCTCTCCTTGACAACCTCCAATCTGGCTTCCGCCCCCACCACTCCACCGAAACTGCCCTGACAAAAATTACTAATGACTTACACACAGCCAAAGCTGACGGACAGTTCTCCATCCTCCTCCTTCTTGACCTGTTCTCTGCTTTCGACACAGTCGATCACTGCCTACTGCTACAGATTCTTTCCTCCCTTGGCATCAAAGACCTTGCCCTGTCCTGGATTGCATCATACCTTTCTGACAACACATTTAGCATTTCCCACTCCCACACCACCTCCTCATCCCGCCCTCTCTCTGTTGGAGTCCCTCAAGGCTTTGTCCTAGGGCCCCTACTTTTTTCCATCTATACTCTTGGCCTAGGACAACTCATAAAGTCCCATGGCTTCCAGTACCACCTGTATGCGGACGACACTCAGATCTACCTCTCTGGCCCAGATGTCACCTCTCTGCTGTCCAGAATCCCGGAGTGTCTGTCAGCCATATCCTCCTTCTTCACCTCTGGCTTCCTAAAACTCAATGTAGACAAAACCGAATTCATCATCTTTCCCCCATCTCACGTATCCCCCTACCTGATCTGTCTATTATGGTAAATGGCATGATGCTCTCTCCCGCACCTGAAATCCGCTGCCTCGGGGTAACTCTCGACTCTGCCCTGTCCTTCAAACCGCACGTCCAAACTCTTGCCAACTCCTGCCGCCTCCAACTCAAAAATATTGCCAGAATCCGTTCCTTCCTCAGCCCACAATCAACCAAAACTCTTGTGCATGCCCTCATCATCTCTCGCCTCGACTACTGCAACACCCTCCTCTGTGGCCTCCCCGCTAACTCTCTTGCAACACTCCAGTCTGTCCTTAACTCTGCCGCCCGGCTAATCCACCTCTCTCCTCGCTTCTCCCCTCTGCAAATCCCTCCACTGGCTCCCCATTCCCCAACGAATCCAGTTCAAACTACTAACACTGACCTACAAAGCCATCCACAACCTGTCCCCTCCCTATATCTCTGAACTATTCTCCCAATATCTTCCCTCGCGTAATCTCCGATCCTCCCAAGACCTCCTACTCTCCTCCACACGTATTCGTTCCTCACACAATCGCCTCCAAGATTTCTCCCGAATATCCCCCATCCTCTGGAATTCCATGCCTCAACACGTCCGACTATCCACCCTCGGATCCTTCAGACGGAACCTGAAAACCCATCTCTTTAGGAAAGCCTACAGCCTGCAATATCCATTCTGCCGCCTCGCCATTGCCAGAGCCGCCGCCTCGCCCCTACCTTCTGCCTCTTCCCCACTATCCAATAGAATGTAAGTCTCTCAGTGCGTTATTCAGGGATCCGATCCTACTCCCAGGATCTCCCAACACACAAGTCTCTCAGTGCGCTATTCAGGGATCCGATCCTACTCCCAGGATCTCCCAACACACGAGTATTCAGGTCCATGGCCTCTCAGTGCGCTATTCAGGGATCTGGTCCACACACAGGACCTCCCAACACACAAGCCTTCCAAGCCTACACACTCTCCATCACAGAGACCATGTGACCACACCATGGTCACATTATGCACCTGTAACCACTTCCATAGGTGGGAGGTGTGTGTGGTTAGTCAGACCTGCCCAGCTCTCCAACTATCCCTGCATGCCTCCCTTTACAATGATACAATTACTTGTGGGACTACAGGTCCCAGAACAATAACATTACGGGCTTACAGTGCAGACTCCCTCTGCGACACATACAATAATGCCAGTCACTATCTCATTATCATCACTACAGTTACGCCTCCATGCGTATCCCGAGGAGCGCACACAGCGTCCCCTAGCTGCAGCATGGGTCCCTGCATCACACCCACGTCCTTGGCAACAGCAGGGCATCGATCATTGAACAACTTGTGCACAACATGCTCCCAGCATATCACTTGCTGAAATGCAATATGTCGCTAAGAATGCATTTTCTACATTCTCGCTTGGACTTTTTTCCAGCCACTCTTGGTGCCGTTAGCGATGAACACGGTGAAAGATTTCACCAAGACATAGGGCTGATGGAGAAAAGGTCCCAGGGAAAGTGGAGCTCGTCAATGCTGGCCGACTACTGCTGGAATCTTATTCGAGAAGCATCTGACACGGATTATAAACGAAAGTCGTCTGCAAAACACTTTTGAACAATTGATTTTGCTCCTGACATCGATGCACATGTACGTAGTGTCTCAGACGTCATAATGTAGACTATAAACTGTTGTTTCTTAACCCCTTACTGCCAGCTGACAGGATAGTACGTCAGCTGGCAGTATCACCCGTTTTTTATGTGGGCTCCGGCGATGAACCCACCTCAAAGCTGCGACATATCAGCTTTTTTTAACAGCTGACATCTGCCCCCAATAGGCACAAGTGGAATCGTGATCCACCCGCGCCTATTAAGTAGTTAAATGCTGCTGTCAAACTCTAACAGCGGCATTTCAATGCACTTCTGGACGCCACGTGATCAGGGGTCACGTGATCGGGGGTCATCGCTGCATTGCCATGACAACCAGAGGACTCCGCGAGACCTCTTTGGTTGTTGATGGCAGATTGCTATGAGCGCCACCCTGTGGTCTGCGCACATATCCAGCCTGTAATTCTGCTGCATAGATGTGATCTGAGCATCGCTCCTATGTAGCAGAGGCGATCAAGTTGTGCCAGCTTCTAGCCTCCTATGAAGGCTATTGAAGCATGCCAAAAGTAAAAAAAAAGTGTTTAGAAATATTAAAAAAAAAACATAAAAGTTCAAATCACCCCCCTTTTGCCCTAATCAAAATAAAACAATAAAAAAAAATCAAACCTACACATATTTGATATCACCGTGTTCAGAATCGCCCGATCTACCATTAAAAAATAGAATTAGCCTGATCGCTAAACGGCATAGTGATAAAAAAAAAATCAAAACGCCAGAATTATGTTTTTTTGGTCATCGTGAGATTGCATTAAAATGTAATAACGGGTGATCAAAAGAACGTACCTGCACAAAAGTGGTATTATTAAAAACGTCAGCTCACCCTGCAAAAAATAAGCCCTCACATGGCCATATTGATACAAAAAATAAAAAAGTTGTGGTTCTGGAAAGAAGGGGAGCGAAAAATGAAAACGAAAAATGAAAAAAAAGCACTGTCATGATGGGGTTAAAAACCTTACGTGATACAGACTTTTGGAGCACATATTCGTGTTCATATCAAAATCTATAAGATACAATAACATTTTCTCAGGGTACAAGAACTCCCCTGAACTTTGTTGCGTGGTATAATAAATCCAAGTGCCTGTCAGAGAGCAGCTCCCTCATTCTGTCCACTATTGCCGAGACAATCGTGGGTGCAAAACTCACAGAGAAAATAAATTACTTCAATTGGTGACATCACCGGTGATCACAGACGTTCCCAGTAATATGACAGCTTCCACCAAACGGTCATTGTACGGGGATAAAATTAATGCTAGCATTGTCGGATTTATTAATAACTCATATGCTGTTTTTTGGGGGTCACTGTGGTGGTAATTCATGGTCATGGTGTGGCGGCATTGTTTGCCTCTTGCATGCAGTATTATTGGTGTACATTATTAGAGTGGACTCTGTATAGCAATAGTACGGGGATAAGAATATTTCTCATTTGGTAACCATGTGACTGTATTATTTAGACATTACTTATTATAGACATTATTATTGCTGTTTTTTTTATCACATTTATATTTTGTATTTGTATTTTTTTGAGCGGCTAACACAGACTGTACAATACGTGGGCCCACATGTCTGAGCGACATGCATGTGTGCGTGTAGTGGAGGGGTGTGTGCGTGTGTGTGTAGTGAGGGACTGCATGTGTGTGTATAGTGGAGGTGTGTGTTGTGGAGAGGTGTGTCTGAGTGTAGTGAATGGGTGTGTGAGGCGGAAAGAGGTGTGTGTAGTGAAGGGCTGTGTGTGTTTGTGTAGTTGAGGGGTGTCTGTGTGTATAGTGGAGGAGTGTGTGTGTAGTGGAGGGTGTGCACGTGTATAGTGGAGGGGTGTGTGAGGTGTGTGTAGTGAACGGGTGTGTGTGAGGTGGGGAGGGGTGTGTGTAGTGGAGGTGTGTAGTGGAGGGTGTGCGCGTGTATAGTGGAGGGGTGTGTGTTTTTGTAATGGAGTGGTGTGTGTAGTAGTGAGGTGTGTTTAGTGAACGGGTGTGTGTGAGGTGGGGAGGGGTGTGTGTAGTGGAGATGTGTATAGTGGAGGGGTGTGTGTAGTGGAGATGTGTATAGTGGAGGGGTGTGTGTGAGGTGGGGAAGGGTGTGTGTGTGTAGTGGAGGGTGTGTATTTGTTTAGTGATGGGTTGTGTGTAATGGAGTGTGTGTATGTTTGTGTAGTGGAGAGCTGTGCCTGTAGTGGAGGAGTGTGTGTAGTAAAGGGGTGTGTGTGTATTGGAGAGGTGTGTGTGTTTAGTGGAGGGTTGTGTGTGTTGTGGAGGGGTGTGTCTGTGTGTAGTGAAGGGGTGAGTGAGGTAGGGAGGGCTGTGTGTAGTGGAGGGTGTGTGTATAGTAGAGCGGTGTGTCTGTCTGTGTAGTGGAGGGGTGTGCGTGTTTGTGTAGTGGGGGGGTGTATAGTGGAGGTGTATGTGTGTTTAAGAAGGGGAAACCAGGGGGTGTAAGTCGTGGCAAGTTACTTAAAGGCCCAGTTCACAAGCAGAGTCCACTAAGCAGACAGTCAGTGAGGACTTCTCCCCCTGGAACCTTTTACATAAAATATGGACCTTCTACAGTTCTTTCCCCTCGAGTTACCTTTCTCCTTTGATCCCGGCCATCCTGTCGACACAGAATCCACAATAGGCAACGAACACTGACGGGGGAAAAACTTTTCTTTAATTAACAGTAGAGGAATGAAGTAAATGCAAGAGTACAATACTGGTTTTCCTATTCTTTCCCTGGTCTGGTCTCCAACTGCACCCACAGCAATTCCAGAAGTCCAAGTTAAGAGGAATTCCACACGCCGGGCACAGCCCTACAGAAGTGGGGGTCCTTCTGGAAATCCTGAGGCCGTATTGCAATTCTCACTCTGAGTGTTTAGTCTTTACTTCAGGGCAGCAGTTCCCTCCCGTCCTGGAGGCCTGGCAATGCCCTGTGTTCACATGCGACTGTCCTGTCTGAGGTCCCAGGCAGTAACTTCTCAAGAGAAGACAGCAGCTTCTTGTTCCCTCTCTGCTGCTGCTAGCCCAACCCACAATAGTAACTGTTTACTGTCCCTGAACGAGCAACAGTAATTAAAGGGGACACTCAAAATACCATATATCACAATAGGAAAAGCACAGACATTAAAGAACTAATACAGCATAACAATACAACAACCTGTAGGTGCATCATGTGGTGGTATATAAAGTGCATCATATGCAATAATGATCAAATAACCTCTTTATATCAAGTGCACGGGGGTCACAAGAAAGGAGGACAAGGCACTACTGAGGGGATTGGCCACCTCCTTACACTCCCTCCTCTTTAAACATGGCAGTCCCGGTCATGGCAAACTAAGCAAACCACAATAATAACACAGTCCATAATGACCAATTATCCTTTTTAACATGGGCAGACACAGTCTTTAAAGTGAGCCTCACTTTCAGACCTAACAGACCTTTGTAGTGAAGGGGTCCAAATGACCCTAGTCCTTCCGGAGACAGTCTCCTCTCTCTCCCTTCAGTGGATCACAGGCCTCTTTTTGACAGTGGTTGGCTGTGTTTAAACATGGGGCCAGTCCAGAGAAAAGAATGGGGGCAAAGTTCAGGGGCAGGCAGTCCAACAGCAGTGTCCGGAGTCCACTGTCAATAACCCCATGGGGTTCTAGTCCTGTGATTCAGCAGGGGAGACACCAACGGGTGTCAACAAAACTGGGAGAGAGGAGAAAAATAAACAAATGTCAACAGGGGCCACTACAAACGGCATTATCCTTAATCATCATGCCAGCTCCATTGTCCTTTTAGGGACGCGGAACAGTCCTTCAGTGTTGCTCCATAGAGTGCAACGGGCACCAACAACAAGTATTAAAGAAAAGTGGGCCGCAAAAGGCCCTTGAACAACCACATAAACATTTGAAATGTGGCACCCCTAGGGGTATTTGCCACAAAAATAGTTACTGACACTAAACACAAATGTTAAGATAGCAAAACTGCACTACCACCTCCGGCCAGAAGGGGGAGCTCCAGAGACTCCCCTTGATCCATTCTGGTCTGAGAGAAGAACTGGCAGTTGGGCCAAGGAGCTGAAAGTGAGAGGTCATACAGCTGAATTTCTAACAGCCCTATGACGGTTTCCAGGCCCAAATCACCAGCCTGAGGAGAAGAGGGACAGAGAAAAGGGACATTGTGAGAACCGGGTAGCATTAATCACTACCCAGAACAGGCGCAAAGACGGATACCGGATCCGTGGCTGTATTCATTATATATAATACAGCAACCGGAAAAACGTGAGGTGATATCAGCTTCACTAGGGTCGGACGCAGCAACAGACACAGAGTTCAGCGGTACTCCCAGAGGGGGTAAACCGATAAAAGGACTCGGGTTGCCCGTCGAACCAGGACCCGGAGGGGACAGATTGGGCCGGCAGCCAGTTCACATACAGCAGCAGGGCCACACAGATATTGCGCACAATAAGAGGTGAAGACCCCGGCAGGGTCAAAGTAACTCAGAGTTCCCATACAGACGCCGGTGACAGGACTGGTTGTAAATCCTTTTATGTTAAAGTAAACTGGTTAAACGTTTCAGTGCCTCAGTCTTTCATTTGGACAATAGCCATCTATCCAGGATTGGGATCGTCACCGCTGAGAGAACCTGCTGCTGATCAAGTAAGTGCCTGTCCCCTCACGATACCCCTTACACTGTGCATTGCCTGAGGCCACAGCACCGGGTCAAGCCACCTGTGACATCCCCCTCAAGAGACAGACCCCATTGGTCCGGTGCTGGGTACCCCGGTCTCTCGGGCGTCACAACTGGCGTCACGAACAGGATCGAGCCAGCCCATATACCGGGTATTGTGTGCCGTGATTGGAGCCCAAAACTGTGAAAACTGGGATGAAAAATCTTGAAAATTGACTTTATTAAAGAAATATCCATTCCCCATTGAAAACTATTGAAAGTGATTTTTCCCCATTGGTTATAATGGAGTAAAGATGGCCGCCATCCCCTGAGGTAATCACCTCATAACCGTTAGGCACGAGACTGTTAATTGAGCTACGCCATCACCTGAGCCCCAGTCTAACTGAAAAACTTCAGAATCCGCCATTACAGAGCGCGGTGGGTGGGAGCAGCAGGGGGCGTGTCATTGTGGGCGGCACCAAGCTGAGCGCTCTGACATCAGAGCAAGGGGAAAATCGATCCTGCTGCACAGCGGAACGAATCTACACTATCCCGACGGAAGCGGAGGACCGGAAGGGTCCGGATTAACTAAGGGGGCACAGTATGTCGCAGCACGGAGACGCCACAGCACTCGGCAACGCTAATGCAGCTGAAAGACAGAGTGTCAATAGAGAGTCCGGTAGCACAGCGGTGCAAGGAGTGGCGCCCATCATGCCGGTGCTGATGCCATATACCCCGGGTGGCCCATGGCTTCCAATGTATGAAGGTGAGCCTAATACCCTTGACGATTTCAGAGAAAAGATGCTGGCCCATTTTGACATGTTCCCTGTGGGTGAAGTTCAGCGTGTTAGTCTCCTGATGATGCAGTTAAGTGGCCATGCTAAGCGAGAAGTCACAGCATGGGCAGCTGATCTAAAAGGCACTGTTGAACGCATATTTGCTGGATTAAAAGCTACATTTGAAACCACTGCCAGCAGCAAAGCTAAAGTACGATTCTTTAACCCCTTTACCCCCAAGGGTGGTTTGCACGTTAATGACCGGGCCAATTTTTACAATTCTGACCACTGTTCCTTTATGAGGTTATAACTCTGGAACGCTTCAATGGATCCTGGTGATTCTGACATTGTTTTCTCGTGACATATTGTACTTCATGACAATGGTAAAAATTATTTGATAGTACCTGCGTTTATTTGTGAAAAAAACGGAAATTTGGCGAAAATTATGAAAATTTCGCAATTTTCCAACTTTGAATTTTTATGCAATTAAATCACAGAGATATGTCACACAAAATACTTAATAAATAACATTTCCCACATGTCTACTTTACATCAGCACAATTTTGGAAACAAAATTTTTTTTTGTTAGGGAGTTATAAGGGTTAAAAGTTGACCAGCAATTTCTCATTTCTACAACACCATTTTATTTTAGGGACCACATCTCATTTGAAGTCATTTTGAGGGGTCTATATGATAGAAAATACCCAAGTGTGACACCATTCTAAAAACTACACCCCTCAAGGTGCTCAAAACCATATTCAAGAAGTTTATTAACCCTTCTGGTGCTTCACAGGAATTTTTTGAATGTTTAAATAAAAATGAACATTTAACTTTTTTTCACAAAAAATTTAATTCAGCTCCAATTTGTTTTATTTTACCAAGGGTAACAGGAGAAAATGGACCCCAAACATTGTTGTACAATTTGTCCTGAGTATGCCAATACCCCACATGTGGGGGTAAACCACTGTTTGGGCGCATGGCAGAGCTCGGAAGCGAAGGAGTGCCATTTGACTTTCAATGCAAAATTGACTGGAATTGAGATGGGACGCCATGTTTCGTTTGGAGAGCCACTGATGTGCCTAAACATTGAAACCCCCCCACAAGTGACACCATTTTGGAAAGTAGACCCCCTAAGGAACTTATCTAGAGGTGTGGTGAGCACTTTGACCCAACAAGTTCTTCACAGAAGTTTATAATGTAGAACCGTAAAAATAAAAAATCATATTTTTTCACAAAAATTATCTTTTCGCCCCCAATTTTTTATTTTCCCAAGGGTAAGAGAAGAAATTGGACCCCAAAAGTTGTTGTACAATTTGTCCTGAGTACGCTGATAGCCCATATGTGGGGGTAAACCACTGTTTGGGCGGATGGGAGAGCTCGGAAGGGAAGGAGCGCCGTTTGACTTTTCAATGCAAAATTGACAGGAATTGAGATGGGACCTCATGTTGCGTTTGAAGAGCCACTGATGTGCCTAAACATTGAAACCCCCCACAAGTGACACCATTTTGGAAAGTAGACCCCCTAAGGAACTTATCTAGAGGTGTGGTGAGCACTTTGACCCACCAAGTGCTTCACAGAAGTTTATAATGTAGAACCGTAAAAATAAAAAATCATATTTTTTCACAAAAATTATCTTTTTGCCCCCAATTTTTTATTTTCCCAAGGGTAAGAGAAGAAATTGGACCCCAAAAGTTGTTGTACAATTTGTCCTGAGTACGCTGATACCCCATATGTGGGGGTAAACCACTGTTTGGGTGGATGGGAGAGCTCGGAAGGGAAGGAGCGCCGTTTGACTTTTCAAAGCAAAATTGACAGGAATTGAGATGGGACGCCATGTTGCGTTTGAAGAGCCACTGATGTGCCTAAACATTGAAACCCCCCACAAATGACACCATTTTGGAAAGTAGACCCCCTAAGGAACTTATCTAGAGGTGTGGTGAGGACTTTGACCCACCAAGTGCTTCACAGAAGTTTATAATGCAGAGCCGTAAAAATAAAACAAAATTTTTTTCCCACAAAAATTATTTTTTTAGCCCCCAGTTTTGTATTTTCCTGAGGGTAACAGGAGAAATTGGACCCCAAAATTTGTTGCCCAATTTGTCCTGAGTGCGATGATACACCATATGTGGGGGGAACCACTGTTTGGGCACATGGGAGGGCTCAGAAGGGAAGGAGTGCCATTTGAATGCAGACTTAGATGGAATGGTCTGCAGGTGTCACATTGCGTTTGCAGAGCCCCTAATGTACCTAAACAGTAGAAACCCCCCACAAGTGACACCATTTTGGAAAGTAGACCCCCTTAGGAACTTATCTAGATGTGTGCTGAGCGCTTTGACCCACCAAGGGCTTCACAGAAGTTTATAATGGAGAGCCGTAAAAATAAAACAAAAATTTTTTCCCACAAAAATTATTTTTTAGCCCCCAGTTTTGTATTTTCCCGAGGGTAACAGGAGAAATTCGACCCCACAATTTGTTGTCCAATTTGTCCTGAGTGCGCTGATACCCCATATGTGGGGGGGAACCACTGTTTGGGCGCATGGGAGGGCTCGGAAGGGAAGGAGCTCCATTTGGAATGAGGACTTAGATGGAATGGTCTGCAGGTGTCACATTGCATTTGCAGAGCCCCTAATGTACCTAAACATTAGAAACCTCCCACAATTGACACCATTTTGGAAACTAGACCCCCTAAGGAACTCATCTAGATGTGTTGTGATAGCTTTGAACCCCCAAGTGTTTCACTACAGTTTGTAACGCAGAGCCGTGAAAATTAAAAAAAAAAATCTTTCCCCCCAAAATTATTTTTTAGCCCCCAGTTTTGTATTTTCCCGAGGGTAAGAGGAGAAATTCGACCCCAAAAGTTGCTGTCCAATTTGTCCTGAGTACGCTGATACCCCGTATGTTGGGGGAAACCACCGTTTGAGCGCATGGCAGAGCTCGGAAGGGAAGGAGCGCCATTTGGAATGCAGACTTAGATGGAATGGTCTGCAGACGTCACATTGCGTTTGCAGAACCCCTAATGTACCTAAACAGTAGAAACCCCCCACAAGTGACCCCATATTGGAAACTAGACCCCCCAGGGAACTAATCTAGATGTGTTGTGAGAACTTTGAACCCCCAAGTGTTTCACTACAGTTTATAACGCAGAGCCGTGAAAATAAAAAATCTTTTTTTTTCCCACAAAAAATATGTTTTAGCCCCGAGTTTTGTATTTTCCCAAGGGTAACAGGAGAAATTGGACCCCAAAAGTTGTTGTCCTATTTGTCCTGAGTACGCTGATACCCCATATGTTGGGGTAAACCCCTGTTTGGGCACACAGGAGAGCTCGGAAGGGAAGAAGCACTGTTTTACTTTTTCAACGCAGAATTGGCTGGAATTGAGATCGGACGCCATGTCGCGTTTGGAGAGCCCCTGATGTGCCTAAACAGTGGAAACCCCCCAATTATAACTGAAACCCTAATCCAAACACATCCCTAACCCTAATCCCAACAGTAACCCTAACCACACCTCTAACCCTGACACACCCCTAACCCTAATCCCAACCCTATTCCCAACCGTAAATGTAATCTAAACCCTAACTGTAACTTTAGCCCCAACCCAAACTGTAGCCCTAGCCCTAGCCCTAACCCTAGCCCTAACCCTAGCCCTAACCCTAGCCCTAACCCTAGCCCTAGCCCTAACCCTAGCCCTAGCCCTAACCCTAGCCCTAACCCTAGCCCTAACCCTAGCCCTAAACCTAACCCTAACCCTAACCCTAGCCCTAACCCTAGCCCTAGCCCTAACCCTAGCCCTAGCCCTAACCCTAGCCCTAACTCTAACCCTAGCCCTAATGGGAAAATGGAAATAAATACATTTTTTAAATTTTTCCCTAACTAAGGGGGTGATGAAGGGGGGTTTGATTTACTTTTATAGCGGGTTTTTTAGCGGATTTTTATGATTGGCAGCCGTCACACACTGAAAGACGCTTTTTATTGCAAAAAATATTTTTTGCGTTACCACATTTTGAGAGCTATAATTTTTCTATATTTTGGTCCACAGAGTCATGTGAGGTCTTGTTTTTTGCGGGACGAGTTGATGTTTTTATTGGTAACATTTTCGGGCACGTGACATTTTTTGATCGCTTTTTATTCCGATTTTTGTGAGGCAGAATGACCAAAAACCAGCTATTCATGAATTTCTTTTGGGGGAGGCGTTTATACCGTTCCGCGTTTGGTAAAATTGATGAAGCAGTTTTATTCTTCGGGTCAGTACGATTACAGCGATACCTCATTTATATCATTTTTTTATGATTTGGCGCTTTTATACGATAAAAACTATTTTATAGAAAAAATAATTATTTTTGCATCACATTATTCTCAGGACTATAACTTTTTTATTTTTTTGCTGATGATGCTGTATGGCGGCTCGTTTTTTGCGGAACAAGATGACGCTTTCAGCGGTACCATGGTTAGTTATATCTGTCTTTTTGATCGCGTGTTATTCCACTTTTTGTTCGGCGGTATGATAATAAAGCGTTGTTTTTTGCCTCGTTTTTTTTTTTTTTTTCTTACGGTGTTTACTGAAGGGGTTAACTAGTGGGCCAGTTTTATAGGTCGGGCCGTTACGGACGCGGCGATACTAAATATGTGTACTTTTATTGTTTTTTTTTTTTTATTTAGATAAAGAAATGTATTTATGGGAATAATATTTTTTTTTTTTTTTCATTATTTTGGAATATTTTTTTTTATTTTTTTTACACATTTGAAATTTTTTTTTTTTACTTTTTTACTTTGTCCCAGGGGGGGACATCACAGATCAGTGATCTGACAGTTTGCACAGCACTCTGTCAGATCACTGATCTGATAGGAGTGCAGGCTGCTTCACAGTGCCTGCTCTGAGCAGGCTCTGTGAAGCCACCTCCCTCCCTGCAGGACCCGGATCCGCGGCCATCTTGGATCCGGGGCTGGAGGGAGCAGGGAGGGAGGTAAGACCCTCGCAGCAACGCGATCACATCGCGTTGCTGCGGGGGGCTCAGGGAAGCCCGCAGGGAGCCCCCTCCCTGCGCGGTGCTTCCCTGTACCGCCGGCACATCGCGATCATCTTTGATCGCGGTGTGCCGGGGGTTAATGTGCCGGGGGCGGTCCGTGACCGCTCCTGGCACATAGTGCCGGATGTCAGCTGCGATAAACAGCTGACACCCGGCCGCGATCGGCGGCGCTCCCCCCGTGAGCGCTGCCGATCGCATATGACGTACTATTGCGTCCTTGGGAAGTAAAGCCCACCCCACATGGACGCAATAGTACGTCTAATGGCAGAAAGGGGTTAATTGCAAACAAAAAGTTAATGAGGGCGTGAGAGACTTTGCCTTAAACCTGCAGGAAGCCCTTAAATCACTTACACTGGCTGAACCCATTTTTAACACCGGAGCGGATAAACTGCTAAGAGATCAATTTATTGAGGGACTCTACACCCCTTCTCACCGGGGGCATGTGAGCATGCTTGTTTTTAAGAACCCAATTAAAGGAGAGCGCTATACGTCTCCAGCTGGCAGAGGCACCTCGGGATCAGGAGCCTGCGCAACTCATGGCAGAGGCTCCTCAACAACATGGAGTACCAGTGACATCAGCTATGTCCGGGGCCATTGCTAAGCCCCTGGGGCCCAGTACTAATGAGGCTTTTCAACAAAAGCTTGACTCTTTAACTGATGTTGTTGCTTCAATGGCTAAAACCATGCAGGAGATGAGAGGACCCAAGATGGAGTTGGCAAACCGTAGAGAGGATGTTCCATGGATGAGACCCCGGAAATACCCGACATGGAGAGGACGACCCCGCAACCGCTACCAACCGGATGGACAGCCCATTTGCCGCCGTTGCCAGCAGCCAGGCCACTTTGCACGAGATTGTGATTTAAACGGGAATCCCCTGGGAATGCGGGCCGCTTCCCAGGAATGAACTTTCAAGGCCCAACACCCTGGCACGACAGGTACATCGGAGGACGACCCATTATCCCTATCGTGCTGGACGGAATGCCCCTCAACGCTTTGCTGGACACAGGTTCCCAGATTTCATCTATACCGTATATCCTTTATAAGAGGTACTGGGCTGATGCAGATATTGATAAAGGGCCCTCTGATGTTGAACTAGATATATGGGCCAGTAATGGTAAGTTGGTACCGAAACTAGGATTCAGGGAGATGACCATAAAGATTGGTAAAGTAGAATTGAAGAAACAGGGTATAATTGTTGTTGATGTTGACCGGCGGAACTGTGAACCAACTGTATTGATAGGAATGAATGTGTTAGAGAACTGCTTTTCCGAAGTCATTTCTGTCTTGCAGCAAATTGCTGAAACTGCCCAATCCTGCCAGCAGAGAGTTCTCCGGAGGGAAATAAAAGTATTGATGTTAAGGCAACAGGTAGAAGTTGCAGGTGGAGAAATCGGCAGTGTGAGGGTAAGTGATCCAACGTCTATTGTAATCCCACCAAAAACAGAAATGCTGGTATGGTGTAGAGCAGCCATTGGTACTAAGGGACGAGATTATCAAGCCTTAATAGAACCAGTGTACACCGACAGCAGGCCCACTATACTCACAGCACGAGGGATAGTCGAGGTACACCGGGGACGAGTGCCGGTACGACTTTTGAACTGTGGAGAGGAAGAGGTCACTTTGCCAAGGTATGCTACAATGGCAAAGCTATATACTGTTGACAACAATGCCATCACAACCATTGAGCCCTTAGAACCAACCTGTCAGGTGGAAGGCAATGGCTCAGATGGAGAAATGGAGGATTGGTGCCAACAGCTACACGTGGGCATAAATTCAACACCTACCCATCAAAAACAAGGGGTGTATAGGCTAGTGACGGAATATGAACAAGTCTTCAGTAAACACCCATTGGACTTCGGACGGATAGAAGGGGTAGAACACACAATCCCCACAGGTGACCATCCCCCAATAAAAGAAAGATATAGACCCATACCGCCCGCTCACTATCAATGTGCAAAAGATATGCTGAGGGAAATGAAACAGGCCGGGGTAATAAGAGACAGCTGTAGCCCCTGGGCGGCCCCTCTAGTGCTTGTCAAAAAAAAGGACGGAACCATGAGAATGTGCGTAGACTACCGGCGGATTAATAACATCACCCATAAAGACGCCTACCCCTTGCCTAGGATAGAAGAGTCCTTGACTGCTTTGAAATCTGCTAATTATTTTTCCACCTTAGACTTAACAAGCGGGTATTGGCAAGTCCCTGTGGCTGAGAGAGATAAGGAAAAGACAGCATTCACCACACCAATGGGTCTAAGTGAATTTAATCGCATGCCATTCGGACTCTGCAACGCATCCGGTACCTTCCAGCGGCTGATGGAATGCTGCCTCGGACACAAGAACTTCGAGACCGTCCTCCTGTACCTAGATGATGTGATCGTCTACTCAAAGACTTACGAACAACACTTAATAGACCTGGCAGAAGTGTTCGAAGCCTTATCCAGGTATGGCATGAAAATCAAGCCATCCAAATGTCACCTTCTCAAGCCAAAGGTACAGTACCTGGGACACATCGTGAGTTCGGAGGGAGTAGCACCGGATCCCGAGAAAATAAGCGCCATAAGGGATTGGCCAAGACCTACCAACGCAAAAGAAGTGAGGCAATTCCTGGGATTGGTGGGTTACTATCGCAGATTTATAAAAGGATTTACCAAATTGGCAGCACCCTTGCAAGACGCCTTGGTAGGGCAGACGAAGAAACCTTCAAACCGAAACCCTCCTTTTCAGTGGAACGATGAAAGGGAAGACTCCTTTGAACAACTAAAGAAGGCACTAACCGGAGAAGAGGTTCTGGCATACCCAGATTACCATCAACCTTTCATCCTCTACACCGATGCCAGTAATGTGGGACTAGGAGCGGTGCTGTCACAAAAGCAAGAAGGTCGGGAGAAAGTCATCGCCTTTGCAAGTAGAAAGCTCCGGCCTACTGAAAGAAATCCAGAAAATTATAGCTCTTTCAAATTGGAACTACTGGCAGTAGTTTGGGCTGTGACTGAACGTTTCAAACACTATCTGGCTGCTGCAGAATTTATTGTCTATACTGACAACAATCCGTTGACCCACCTGGACACAGCCAAATTAGGTGCGTTAGAACAGCGATGGATAGCCCGGTTATATAATTACAACTTCATAATCAAGTATCGAGCAGGTCGCAAGAATGGAAATGCTGATGCCCTATCCCGGATGCCACACTTGAGAGATGTAGAAGAGGAAACGGGGGAGCTTGAAGAAATTGAACTACCAGCCTTCCATCATCCCAAGGCAAAACATCATCAGTCAAGTACCTATCAGAAACAACAAGAGGTGAATTTTAATCCGTTAGCACACCATAGATGGGCTGACACTCAAGACAGCAATCCGGCTGTGAAGTTGGTGAAGGAACTGCTGACTGAGCAAAGTGCATATCCCGATGAGGATGCCCCAGAAGAGACGCATCAACTCTGGAAAGAGAGAGGCAAAATGTTCCTGTATCAAGGGAAGCTCTGTAGAAGGTACACCAATCCGAAAACACATGAATTGGTTTGGCAGATTATCGTGCCTAAACAAGATGTCAAGATGGTCCTCGAAGCTTACCATAATGGTGCTGGTCACTTCGGTTGGAAAAAGTTAGAAGTACTTCTAAGAGAAAGATTTTATTGGGTCGGGATGAGAAAATCAATCGAACAGTGGTGCAGAAATTGTGGCCCGTGCAACCTCAGAAGAAACGATCAAAAGAACCAAAGAGCACCACTGCAGCCCATAATCACCAAACAACCACTTGAACTTGTAGCCATGGACCACGTGAAGTTGACACCAAGCCGGTCCAGCTATGTCTATGCCTTGACCATCGTGGACCATTATTCACGCTTCTTGGTAGTAGTACCCGTAAAAGATCTGACAGCAAAAACAGCAGCCAAAGCGTTCCAAACGTACTTTTGTAGACCCCATGGATATCCGGAACAGGTTCTCACCGACCAAGGTACAGCCTTTGAATCAGAGATCTTCGGAGAATTCTGTAATATGTATGGTTGCAAAAAGATCCGGACGACGGCCTATCATCCACAAACAAACGGCTTATGCGAGAAGATGAACCATATTATAATAGACCTACTAAAGACTTTACCTGAGACAGAAAGGAATCAATGGCCAGAGAAATTGCCTGACTTGGTAGATCTATATAATCATGTCCCGGTAAGCTCCACCAACTGCACCCCAGCTTACCTTATGCGTGCAAGACCCGGCCAATTACCAATCGATCTAGAAATGGGAATTCTGAAACCAGACGCAGAAGTTCAAGACTCCAATTGGGATATCATACGGCAAAAGCAGTATCGCCAAGTGCAAGAGAGTGTGGAAAGAAGCCTTCAGCAAACTAGAGAAAGACAAGAGCGAACTTTCAACCAGAATGCTCTAGCGACCCCATTAAGACCGGGTGACCAAGTGCTCAAGAGAAATCGTCGAACCAATAAACTAGACAATCAGTGGGAAGCCGTACCCTACACAGTTTTACCAACAAGAATGGATAATCCTAAAATGTGTCTCATTAGCAAAAACGGAGGCTTAACATCTGTACTAGTGTCAAGAGACAATCTTAAATTGTGTCCGGAAGCATTGAAAGAGCCAGAAGTTGTCCAGCCAGAACCAGAAGTTATTCAACCCATACTGGTCCAACCAGTAAAGGAAAAAGAAGAGAAAATGTATCACACCTGTATAGGAGACTTTCCCAAAACCCTACTAACATACCATGGTGCAGTAGTGGTTCCCATGGTGGCCTTTTACCCAACACCGAACCCAATACCAGAAGTCCCAAGACAGGAAGAGGCTGACCCTGTACTACAGGAGGTTCCAGGCCAGGAAGAACAGATTCCTGATCAGAGTAATCTCATTCACGGTGGACTTGCCAACTCCATAGTCATGGAATTATCTTTAGCAGAGCGGGCAGATACTACATCCGCAGTAGACAGTAGTACACCACATGAAGAGATACCGCTATTACGCAGATCACAGCGTAGTACCCAGGGCCAATTACCGGCCAGGTATGCAGATTACCAACTATAAAACTATAGTCATTGTTATCAGTCTGCAACGTTTAAGCCCAGTACCTACAGAGACTTGTCTGTATGAACTTCTTGCATATTCTTGAACTTGTTATCAGCCCGGAGGCACTAAATCAAAGCTTCGGAAAGACTGCTTTTTGAACTTTCCTTTTTGCTCTTTTTGAACTTTCTTTAGACTTTCTATTGGTAACTCCGTTGGAAAAATGGAACTAAATTCCTGGACACAAAGTGCAGTGCCTTTCCTAGTACCTTCAAGGGTAGAACTGTATTAATGGACGCTATTTGAAGTGACTTTTTACAGAACTCTATTTTTGTTTCCTTGAGTGGTTTTTGTAACTTTTCATTTTTAAGACTCTGTACATATTAATTGTTATTTCAAAATGTTATCGTCCCACAGTCCCGGAGTACTGTTCTTAACTAAGGGGGAATGTGGCACCCCTAGGGGTATTTGCCACAAAAATAGTTACTGACACTAAACACAAATGTTAAGATAGCAAAACTGCACTACCACCTCCGGCCAGAAGGGGGAGCTCCAGAGACTCCCCTTAATCCATTCTGGTCTGAGAGAAGAAATGGCAGTTGGGCTAAGGAGCTGATAGTGAGAGGTCATACAGCTGAATTTCTAACAGCGCTATGACGGTTTCCAGGCCCAAATCACCAGCCTGAGGAGAAGAGGGACAGAGAAAAGGGACATTGTGAGAACCGGGTAGCATTAATCACTACCCAGAACAGGCGCAAAGACGGATACCGGATCCGTGGCTGTATTCATTACATATAATACAGCAACCGGAAAAACGTGAGGTGATATCAGCTTCACTAGGGTCGGACGCAGCAACAGACACAGAGTTCAGCGGTACTCCCGGAGGGGGTAAGCCGATAAAAGGACTCGGGTTGCCCGTCGAACCAGGACCCGGAGGGGACAGATTGGGCCGGCAGCCAGTTCACATACAGCAGCAGGGCCACACAGAAATTGCGCACAATAAGAGGCGAAGACCCCGGCAGGGTCAAAGTAACTCAGAGTTCCCATACAGACGCCGGTGACAGGACTGGTTGTAAATCCTTTTATGTTAAAGTAAACTGGTTAAACGTTTCAGTGCCTCAGTCTTTCATTTGGACAATAGCCATCTATCCAGGATTGGGATCATCACCGCTGGGAGAACCTGCTGCTGATCAAGTAAGTGCCTGTCCCCTCATGATACCCCTTACACTGTGCATTGCCTGAGGCCACAGCACCGGGTCAAGCCACCTGTGACATTCCCCTCAAGAGACAGACCCCATTGGTCCGGTGCTGGGTACCCCGGTCTCTCGGGCGTCACAGATACATAACCACTGGAGCAGGAGTTAATCCCTACTGTTCTTCCGGCTCTGCACTCCCTCCAGTGATGGTCCGACAGGTTCTTGAGCCTCTAACTCTGTGAAAACATCAGCAGCTGCCTCACTGCTCCAAGGCACAGCTTGCTCCTGTGCAACCGGGACAACTTCGGCCGCATCAGCTGGCTGTTCCACTTGTGGGGTCCTTTGTGGTGGACTGGTTTCTCGATCAGAGGCCAGTTTGACTGCCACTGCATAGGGCCCCCGGGGTCCTTCTTTCTTGATAAATGACCCATAGTCCCCCTCTCGAAGGGGGCCATTGAACATGTGGGAGCCAGCATTTATGTAGACCTTGGCTCCGGTCTCCAGTTCCTGTACAAAGCCAAAGCCCCTGCGCCGATTCAGGTACCTGATGAGGCCGCAGGTCATCCGGCCTGCTGCTGATCCTCCACCTGGGTGCTGTAGCTCCTCACGGATGCGGCGCTCCTGTGGCCACTTCTCCTAAATCACCTCATGCTTCCACTCAGCCTCTTTCATCACGTAAGTCTCCTCCACTGCTGCACGGGGTTCCCTCATACGGTCTCCACAGGTGTCAGCCAAGACCAGTGCGGCCAGAGGAAGAGTCGGAAACTCCACCGCCAAAGATGATGGTGCAGGGCCACGGCACAGCTCCGGGAAGGACAGCGGTGAAAGCAGTCATCAGGGCAGCTCCGGCGTGGATGGCGGGACTACAGAAAGCAGGTGAGCCACAGGGGGACAGTGAGATGACCGGATGGGAGATCTTTACTCATTGCCGCGTCCTTCGTTAGTCCTCTGGCATGGCCACCGAGTTCGGCAATTGCGGCCAACACAATGCCTCGCACGGCCACCTCCATAATCTCTTTTTCCCCTGCAGCCTTGCATCAGGGTGTCAGCGGCTCTTCATCCCCATCGTCCCCGACCTCCGTGGGTAACAGCGGTGATCGCCAGGGTAAAGGCTGCTCCTCCGGGTATTCAGTCCACCAGGCCTTATATTGCAGGCCTACCTCCACACGGACCCCAGAGCTCTTCCAATCTTGGCGGCCTAAGCTGCTGCGAAAGGACATGTCATTTCATCCCAGGTCAGCTGATAATGGCAGCTCTTCCTCTAGCAGACAGTCCAGCTTTCCTGGGTCCAACCCATTCGTGGGTAGGGTCAGTTCTGGCGGTTCCACCCGTTTCTCTAAGTTCTGCTGCGGGGGCAGGAGCTCTTTTTTGGGTGGGCATCTCCTGCAACAGGGTGCAGCCTATTTTCTCCAGGCGCAAAATTCTCTTGGTGACGCCCATAACACCTAGCCTTGCCTTCAGTTTTGGCTCCAATGTCCGCCATCTTTTCGGCGGCCATCACCATTTTTAAGTCCATAACAACCGCCATCTTTTCCTCGGTCATGGCGGGCAGCATAACACAAGTATCGATCTGAAAGTCACAAATTTCAGTGCCACTGTCAGCCAACAGCTCCATGTCTTGTAATTAAGTCAGCTCATCACATAGCTCAATGTCATAGTCACAGTCAGCTTCCACCTTCACTTCTTCTACGGCAGACAACGATGCACAAGCGTTATATCTTTCATCCATCAGTCTCAGAGTTGACGTAGTCGGCAGTCCACCCTGCCAACTATGTCAAGTTTAAGAAGGGGAAACCAGGGGGTGGAAGTCGTGGCAAGTTACTTAAAGGCCCAGTTTACAAGCAGAGTCCACTAAGCAGACAGTCAGTGAGCACTTCACCCCTGGTCCCTTTAACATAAAGTATGGACCTTCTACAGTTCTTTCCCCTCGAGTTACCTTTCTCCTTTGATCCCGGCCAGGGCCGCCATCAGGACATTACAGCCGTGACTGGCGTAAGGGGCCCGGTGAGCAGAGGGGGCCCGCATCGCGCCCCCTCTTACCTGCTCACCGGGCCCCTACCGGCAGCCGCAGGCTGAACCGGGCCCTTAGCGGCGGCCGGCGCTGCAGCTGTACGCTATTGACATGCGGGCCCGCGCCCCAGGGCCGCCATCAGGGCATTACAGCCGTGACTGGCGTAAGGGGCCCGGTGAGCAGAGGGGGCCCGCATCGGGCCCCCTCTTACCTGCTCACCGGGCCCCTACCGGCAGCCGCAGGCTGAACCGGGCCCTTAGCGGCGGCCGGCGCTGCAGCTGTACGCTATTGACATGCGGGCCGCGCCCCAGGGCCGCCATCAGGGCATTACAGCCGTGACTGGCATAAGGGGCCCGGTGAGCAGAGGGGGTCCGCATCGGGCCCCCTCTTACCTGCTCACCGGGCCCCTACCGGCAGCCGCAGGCTGAACCGGGCCCTTAGCGGCGGCCGGCGCTGCAGCTGTACGCTATTGACATGTGGGCCCGCGCCCGCACGTCAATAGTTAACAGCCGCCAGCCGCAGCGTGCAGGTCGCCGGCGTCTGACGTCATTGTCAGTCGCCGGTGAGTGCACAGTGCAGCTGCGTGGAGAGATCAGGAGCGCGGCAGGTAAGTAGAACTTTTTTTTTTTTCTATTAAGAGCGGCGAGCGGGGGGGGGTTTGGGCGGAAGGCTGGACACAGAGGGGGCAGAAGGCAGCTGGACACAGGGGGGCAGAAGGCCGCTGGACACAGAGGGGGCAGAAGGCAGCTGGACACAGGGGGGCAGAAGGCAGCTGGACACAGAGGGGGCAGAAGGCAGCTGGACACAGGGGGGCAGTAAAGCTCGACACAGGGGGGCAGAAGGTAGCTGGACACAGGGGGCAGAAGGCAGCTGGACACAGGGGGGCAGTAAAGCTGGACACAGGGGGGCAGAAGGTAGCTGGACACAGAGGGGGCAGAAGGCAGCTGGACACGGGGGCAGAAGGCAGCTGGACACAGAGGGGGCAGAAGGCAGCTGGACACAGGGGGGCAGTAAAGCTGGACACAGGGGGGCAGAAGGTAGCTGGACACAGAGGGGGCAGAAGGCAGCTGGACACGGGGGCAGAAGGCAGCTGGACACAAAGGGGGCAGAAGGCAGCTGGACACAGGGGGGCAGAAGGCAGCTGGACACAGAGGGGGCAGAAGGCAGCTGGACACAGGGGGGCAGTAAAGCTGGACACAGAGGGGGCAGAAGGCAGCTGGACACAGAGGGGGCAGAAGGCAGCTGGACACAGAGGGGGCAGAAGGCAGCTGGACACAGGGGGGGCAGTAAAGCTGGACACGGGGGCAGAAGGCAGCTGGACACAGAGGGGGCAGAAGGCAGCTGGACACAGGGGGGCAGAAGGCAGCTGGACACAGAGGGGGCAGAAGGCAGCTGGACACAGGGGGGCAGAAGGCAGCTGGACACAGAGGGGGCAGAAGGCAGCTGGACACGGGGGCAGAAGGCAGCTGGACACGGGGGCAGAAGGCCTCTGGACACAGGGGGGCAGAAGGCCGCTGGACACAGGGGGGCAGTAAAGCTGGACACAGGGGGGCAGAAGGTAGCTGGACACAGAGGGGGCAGAAGGCAGCTGGACACGGGGGCAGAAGGCAGCTGGACACGGGGGCAGAAGGCAGCTGGACACAGAGGGGGCAGAAGGCAGCTGGACACAGGGGGGCAGAAGGCAGCTGGACACAGAGGGGCAGAAGGCAGCTGGACACAGGGGGGCAGAAGGCAGCTGGACACAGAGGGGCAGAAGGCAGCTGGACACAGAGGGGGCAGAAGGCAGCTGGACACAGGGGGGCAGAAGGCAGCTGGACACAGGGGGCAGAAGGCAGCTGGACACAGAGGGGGCAGAAGGCCGCTGGACACGGGGGCAGAAGGCCTCTGGACACAGGGGGGCAGTAAAGCTGGACACAGAGGGGGCAGAAGGCAGCTGGACACAGAGGGGGCAGAAGGCAGCTGGACACGGGGGCAGAAGGCCGCTGGACACGGGGGGGCAGTAAAGCTGGACACAGAGGGGGCAGAAGGCAGCTGGACACAGGGGGGCAGAAGGCAGCTGGACACAGGGGGGCAGAAGGCAGCTGGACACAGAGGGGGCAGAAGGCAGCTGACACAGAGGGGGCAGTAAAGCTGGACACAGGGGGGGGCAGAAGGCTGGACACAGGGGGCAGTAAAGCTGGACACAGAGGGGGCAGTAAAGCTGGACACAGGGGGGCAGAAGGCCGCAGGACACAGGGGGGCAGTAAAGCTGGACACGGGCAGAAGGCTGGACACAGGGGGGCAGTAAAGCTGGACACAGGGGGGCAGTAAAGCTGGACACAGGGGGGCAGAAGGCTGGACACAGAGGGGGCAGTAAAGCTGGACACAGAGGGGGCAGTAAAGCTGGACACGGGGGCAGAAGGCGGCTGGACACAGAAGGGCAGTAAAGCTGGACACGGGGGGCAGAAGGCTGGACACAGGGGGGCAGTAAAGCTGGACACAGGGGGGGCAGAAGGCTGGACACAGGGGGGCAGTAAAGCTGGACACAGGGGGGCAGTAAAGCTGGACACGGGGGGGGGCAGAAGGCTGGACACAGAGGGGGCAGTAAAGCTGGACACAGAGGGGGCAGTAAAGCTGGACACGGGGGCAGAAGGCCGCTGGACACAGAAGGGCAGTAAAGCTGGACACGGGGGGCAGAAGGCTGGACACAGGGGGGCAGTAAAGCTGGACACAGGGGGGCAGAAGGCTGGACACAGAGGGGGCAATAAAGCTGGACACAGGGGGCAGTAAATCTGGACACAGAGGGGGCAGTAAATCTGGACACAGAGGGGGCAGTAAATCTGGACACAGAGGGGGCAGTAAAGCTGGACACAGAGGGGGCAGTAAAGCTGGACACAGAGGGGGCAGAGTGCTGGACAGAGATGGGGCAGAGTGCTGGACAGAGATGGGGCAGAGTGCTGGACAGAGATGGGGCAGAGTGCTGGACAGAGATGGTGCAGGATTGGAAACAGATGGGGCAGGATGGATACGATGGAGACAGATGGGGCAGGATGGGGAGATCATATGGGGTAGAATGGATACTCATGAGGGCAGGATGGGAGAACATATGGCTGGAGCCTGGAATGAGACACACGGTGGCCAGGATGGCGAATATTACCATAGGGGCTAATTAAGGGATATTATTATTGCAGTGATGTATTTATTTTATTTTTTGAGTATACTGTTTTAAATGGGGGGGCGGTCCTGTTACTGTGTAGAGTGATACTATGTTGCCTTCTTCATGTGGTGTAATGTAGAAGTTGGGAAAATTAAGTAATGTGTTCTACAAGCGGAACTCGAGATAACTGTTTTATTTCCTGCAGAGACGAGTCCTGGCTGGATAAAGTGATGGCGGCCTGTGCTGGATGAAAGATGAAGGACTTCACCTAGAGACGTCACTGGTGAGTCAGTGTTACCTATACACTTACACTATACACTGTATACTATATACAGAGGTCCTGTGTACAATGTCACCAGTGATCACTGTATTATCTATACATTATATACAGAGCTCCTGTGTGTAATGTCACCAGTGATCACTGTATTACCTGTACACAGACACTGCTTACTAATTACAGATCTCCTGTGCATAATGGCACTGATGGTGATAGTATTGTGGGTTTTTTTTGTATTACTGATCAGTATTGTAGTATTCAGTCATTGTTGGTAATATGTGGTCTGGTCATTATGTGGAGGTAATATGTGGTCTGGTCATGGTGTAGCGGTATTTGTTCCTTGTATTTTATATTATTCGATCACTGTGGTGGTAATATGTCATCTGGTCATAGTGTTGTGGTATTTGTTCCTTGTATGTAGTATTATAGGTCATTTTAAAAATTGAAAAATAAATAAAAATATACCTAAATTGTATTGCATATTTTAACAAATATTTAGTAGGTTACAGTAGAGTAGGGCCCGGCCAAAAGTGTCTACCTTGTTGTGGTGGCGGCTTAAAAAATCTTTTGGCCAAAACAAAAGCTGCCGGCTATATGTGTGATCTGGTGATGGGAACTGTTAATGTGTGATAGGTGAGAAGTGGAGATTTTCCAAGAGAGAGTGGTGGGACTGTGGACAGTTCGTGGGGTGGAGCCTGGATGCGGGGCTGGGGTGGAGCCTGGGCGGAGTTTCAAGGGGGCCCCGAAAATTTTGCCAGTATGGGGCCCCGAAATTTCTAGTGGCAGCCCTGATCCCGGCCATCCAGTCGACACAGAATCCACAATATGCAACGAGCTCCGACGGGGGAAAATTTTTCTTTAATTAACAGTAGAGGAATGAAGTAAATGCAAGAGTACAATACTGGTTTTCCTATTCTTTTCCTGGTCTGGTCTCCAACTGCACCCACAGCAAATGCAGAAGTCCAAGTTAAGAGGAATTCCACACGCTGGACATAGCCCTACAGAATTGGGAGTCCTTCTGGAAATCCTGAGGCCCGTATTGCAATTCTCACTCTGAGTGTTTAGACTTTACTTCAGGGAAGCAGTTCCCTCCCATCCTGGAGGCCTGGCAATTCCCTGTGTCCACATGTGACTGTCCTGCCTGAGGTCCCAGGCAGTAACTTCTCAAGAGAAGTGTCACAATTCACACCGTGACCGTCACCCCTACGTCACGGATCGGGGTGACTTTAGGCCAACAGATGGCTATCACATGTGCAGAGGGCTTATCTTAGATATCCCTCCACTGCTAACAATGTGATGAAAAAAACACACACAAGTCTATTGACCTCTTAGTTTACAGCAGGGGCTTATTTTAGGCATCCCACTGCTTTCTATATACCACGAACTGCAGGGATTTATGTATATCTCGCTTTACAGTTCCGCTTGAACTTGCAGTTCTCTGGCGCCCCCCTTACTCTCAGGTCAGATTAGGTACTGCACATAGGGTAATTAGTTGCCAGAAAGGCTGCCTGCTATGTACTGGCTATTGGGCACGCTGCAGCAACGCGATATAACTACTCCCACTCAGGCAGGAACAATAATTATCAACGCCGCAGTCGCTACAAGGACTCCCAAAGGCACAGCACACGGTATGCTGCCACTAGCTTCGATTAAACGGGTCCAAAGCTAACCCAAAACAGTAGCGTAATTCCCTTCAGAAGACTTAGGGTACGTTTTAGAACAGGAGAACGAATCTAGTATTTTAAATATTTTACTCCATTAAAGATTAATGCAGTGTTTATAAAAAGATATAAAAGATGTTACAATATTAGACAATTGAAAATTGTTTGTCTAATGCCTGTATCTCCGCTACAGACCATGTCAGAATCATAACACACCCAGCATTCATCTTGTATTAACATTGGTGTTCTAATGAGACCAAATTTGGGCTTGATGGGATGCATAGATCCAGAGAAATCCATACTCTATCCCTGTTGGAACTGGAAGCCCACGCTTACTGTGGCTGATAGATCCGTCGATGGAGATTCATAAACTGGACTTATTATTTTCCTAGCCTAAACCGTTGGCCCAATATCTCACTATAATGGAACAAAGGACTTCTTGCCTTTAAAGAAGGAGATCAGACCAGTTTCTGCTGGAGGAAGGTTTGAGCCGACACAAGCGATCATAAAAATTCTTTTGGGAGGGGCATGAGGGGTTTGGGAGCTGCACATACACATCTCAGAACAGGAACACAGAGAAGGGGGGTTTTAGCCCACAGCATGGGCTAGCAAGAGAAACTAAAACTTATATTACACTTCATACAATATCGTGACAAGAAGACAGCAGCTTATTGTTCCCTCTCTGCTGCTGCTGGCCCAACCCGCAATATTGACTGTTTACTGTCCCTGAACTAGCAACAGTATTTAAAGTGGACACTCCAAATACCATATATCACAATAGGAACAGTACAGACATTACAGAACTAATACAGCATAACAATACAACAACATGTAGGCGCATCATGTGGTGGTATATAAAGTGCATCACATACATTACATTGCAATAATAAATGAAGAACCTATTTATATCAAGTGCACCGGGGTCACAAGAAAGGAGAAGGCACTACTGAGGGGACTGGCCACCTCCTTACATGTGTAATGGAGGGCTGTGTGTGGGTGTAGTGGAGGGGTGTGTCTGTGTGTAGTGAAGGGGTGTGTATGAGGTGGGGAGGGGTGTATGTGTGTAGTGGAGGGTGTGTGCTTGTCTAGTGAAGGGCTCTGTGTAGTGGAGGGTGTGTGTTTTTCTCGTGAAGGGCTGTGTGTGTTTGTTTAGTGGAGGGGTGTGTCTGTATATAATGAAGTGTGTGTGAGGTGGGGAAGGGTGAGTGTGTAATGAAGGGGTGTGTGTAGTCTAGGTGTGTGTGTAGTGGATGGGTGTGTGTGAGGTGGGGAGGTGTGTGTGTGTAGTGAATGGTGTGTGTTTGTCTAGTGAAGGGCTGCATGTGTTTGTTTAGTGGAGGGTCTGTGTGTATAGTAGAGGGGTGTGTGTGCCTGTGTAGTGGAGGGTTATATGTGTGTGTATAGTGGAGGGGTATGTGTGTAGTGAAGGGGTGTGTGTAGTCTAGGTGTGTGTGTGTGTAGTGGAGGGGGGGTGTGTAGTGGAGGGGTGTGTGTGAGGTGGAGAGGTGTGTGTGTAGTGATTGGTATGTTTGTCTAGTCAAGGGCTGCGTGTGTTTGTGTAGTGGAGGGTGTGTGTGGCTTTGTGGTGAAAGGGTGTATGTGTGTCTATAGTGGAGGGGTATGTGTAGTGAAGGGGTGTGTGTAGTCTAGGTGTGTGAGGTGGGGAAGTGTGTGTGTAGTGGAGGGCGTGTGTGTTTTTGTAGTGGAGGGCTGTGTCTGTAGTGGAGGTGTGTAGTCTGGTGTGTATATAGTAGAGGGATGTGAGTGTGTAGTGAGGGTGTATGTGTGTGTATAGTGGAGGGGTGTGTGTTTGTGCAGTGGAGGGGTGTGTGTATAGTGGAGGGGTATGTGAATGTGGTGTCCCAGGGTCCTGATCGCCACGGTACATTGCTTTCCTCACGGGGAGAGTGATCTAATGCTTGAAGGCAAGAAGGGATAACTGTAACCAGGTACCACAAACATGCAACACATTCACACTCCAGGCCACCAGGGGGAGCTTTTGATCCTATTTACTAAGTGACTCCCCACATATATATCTGTTAGTCTGTAGGGAAAGTCAGTGAGTTCTTGCCAGGAAACGTAAGAATTTGTGAACATATACGAGATATAGAAAAATCCAAGGAAGTAAAAGATAATGAACAACTTAAAACCCTCGCCAGGCACTTCCAAGCTGTTCACAACTCCGACGCCAGTAACCTTCGATTTATGGCTATCGATCAGGTAACCTTGGGCATTAGGGGAGGGAACTTATTTAAGGTGCTATCTCAGGTAGAAAGCCGCTGGATTTTTAGGCTGAATACTCTGGTACCCCATGGGTTAAATGAGAGCCATGGGTTTGGCTCATTCCTTTGAATTAGGTTTCATCATGGATAGTTTTTAGCTTGTATTCGTATGGTTTTAATTGTTTTTATTTAATATTGATATTCTTGTTTTATTATCCTAGATTGTTTGTTTATGAGTGGAGTTGGTCAAGGGCGTGCATGAAAGTGGAGAACTAATCTGCATCTGGAAACACAAGAGCATCTGGACTGTTTAAGGACTCTTACACATGGACTCTGAGAAGCTTCTAAGATCCCTTGGCATTGTATTAGTTGTTTTAATATGTGTCATTTTTCAATTTTTTTTCCTTTTTTCTTTATATATTTATTGCTGACATATGAGGCAAGAGATCTTTATACTACAACAAGGTACACATCAAGTACATTTTTGATATTATACAACACATTTTTAGCATCACCAAATATTTCACTTTATTTTTATTCTCACCATTTTTTTGAAAAAAATCTTTTAACCGAAAAAAACCCTTCTTGTATAAGATTTATATTGGTACATGTGGTCATTGCTCTAGTTTGACCACAGGTACCAATGCACATAATTAATTAGTAGCACTTTATATATACATTTTTGTATGAGAAATATACACTGCCATTTTAACCACATTTAGTATTTATATACTATCTACCATCACATTTGGTAGTTTTTATATGTTCACCTATTATTCTTTTTTCCTTGTCCTGTTGTTATATGATTTTTATTTTTTAGTTGTAGCTACAGATATATTATCCTCTTTTTTAACATTCCAATTTTTGTGGTTTATTGTCAGTGAGCTCAGTTCGATATCTTTATGTCTGAGCCTTTCACTATAGCAGCTAATAGGGTACTAGTCACGTTTGCGTATGCCCAGGATCTTTCTGTCCTATATATTCTTCTTATTTGCAGGCATATTTAGGCGCTACCATGCTTGGACCTTTCCTGGCGCGCTTTTGTGACGTTGTAGCATTCCCCGCTGCTTAGCAGCAGGGGATCGCTCACGTCGCGGGCGCGCTGAGGGAGGTACCTGCCTTGAGTTGGGACGCGACTGCGCTTGCTTGAGATTTCCTTTCCGTTACCTTCATTCAGCTAGTGCGCATGACCGGATGTTACCATGCTCGGATCTTCCCGATGTGCTCAGGTGACGCGCGGGCGGACCGCTTGCGTTTCAAGAGCGCAGAAGGAGGTACCCCTATGGAGCCGGAAAGCACTGGCGCATGCGCCATATATTAGCTGACACCTGCTTAATCGCTATCTTCCCATTGGTCCACTCCCTCGATATATACGGATATGAGCTTTGCTTTAGCCACGCCTCCTGAAGAAGGAAAACAGCGAAACGCGCGTGAGGCGGCAGGCTGGGGCTCCAGGTTTTCACTAGCTTTATGTAAGTTCACTGTTCGTACTGTGGTCCACTTTTGCCTATTTTACAGCTGGGTAGCTATTCTTGTGGTAGGGATATAACACATGGCACATGCCATTATATATAAAAAAAGAAATAAGAGAAAAAAACTCGTTTTCTAATGAAAACCCTGCCTTGTATAGCCAGTTGTATTTATAGCGATTTGGGCTAGGTTTTACTCCCCCGGCTCTTAAAGGGCCAAAACCCCTTTCTCTCCTTTATCTTGCAACTTTGCACAAGATATGTCTATACTAAATGTGTGGAGATATATGGTATTTGTTCTGACGGGGGCATAATATAGCTATTGTTTAATTACCTGGTTACACTCCCATTTAAACCTGCTTGGTTTGTGGTACTCCTACCGTATGTAATTTATTTGTGTTTGTTAATAAAAATATTTATATTTGAAAGAAAATTCTCCTTACCTCATTGAGTTATACACAATAGAGGTTTATGCGCTATAGTGAAATTTGGAGTAAAATTGATATATGAGATCCCCTGGTGTATAACAGACTGGATCAGTCTGAGGCAGAAGAGGGTTTACGGAGCTGTGAAGCCGCAGTGCAGCAGTTCCCGGAAAGAGACATTCAGAAAACCAAATACATTGCAGTGAACGTGCAGGAGAGCAAAGCACAGGAGAGGATACCAGGGGGAGACCAGCCCCGAGCAGGCTGCCTCCTTCTGAGGTGCGGAGACCGGTAACTGGAACACGGAGGATCGTAAGGTTCTCCACGACTTACATCAGAGACCGGCAGGACAGTTGAATTCCATGTTCCCTGTCCACGTTAGTACCAGGAGTCATGGTGACACCCTTAGAGCCCGGGGCATGCTAGAGTCCCTATAAACTGCCTCAAGTCACCAGTCATACGGGTCGTGTCCTATCCTATACGGGGGACAGAGAGAGAGAACATCTGTGAGGACCTTATGTGAGGCCATAGGCAGTAAGGGACTACAACGCCACTGCGCTAGAGGAAGGCTTTCGATTTCCACCTGGATAAGGGGACTCCTAACTTGCCTTCAAGCTGGCCGGACCCTGCCTGCCCTGTGATCTGATGCCCTGGACTGTGGATGCTGAAGTCTTCAGTAAACAAGGTAAAGAGACTGCAAACCTGTGTCCTCATTCTTTACTGCGCCATTCACCATCTTCCATCTACACACCGGGAGCCCTGGGGATACACTTCACCTGTGGGAAGTTATACCATCTAGCTGCCATAACATCACCCCAGAGGACCCCTTAAATCGGCGTCGGTCCCCACTGACCGAATACCACAGGTGGCGTCACGAACACAAATTTTATTCCCTTTAAAGACCTTTCCCTTTTACATGGGCGCCCAGGGCCACGGACCGGGTCGCCACTGTGACTTCCCCCTGTGAACACTGGACCCGCTACTGAGTACCCCACGGCCCTGACGGGCGACTCATGTGTAGTTAAGGGATAAGTGTGAGGTGGGGCCTGGTGTGTATGTAGTGGAGGTGTGTGTGTGTAGTAAAGGGGTGTGTATAGTGGAGGGGTGTGTGTGTAGTGGAGGGGGTTTGTGTGAGGTGGGGAAGGGTGTGTATAGTGGAGGGATGTGTGTGTTTAGTGAATTGGTGTGTGTGTGTGTAGTGGAGGGGTGTGAGATGGGGAGGGGACCATTGGAGATTTTTCCCTGGGGCCATAGGACTCCACTTACACTACTACTGGCAGGTGAGCTTTGTCGTTAAGCATGATGAGAACTAGTGCCCCCCACTCAACTATTTGTTACGCTATATCATGGTTATGTGTGATGGGATGTTCTTAGGGTTTTTCCCAATATTACACCGTGAATCAGCAAATTATGAGCACGTTATAAATTTCATCTTATGAAATTTAGAAATGATGAAACAATTAATTGTCCTAGAATAGAACTGTCCTCCCTTCCACCCTTGCTGTAGGTTGGTGCCTTCACACAGACATGTCTGAGCCTCCGACAACTACATGAGCGCCACACCCTGCAGCCAAGCCTGGGTGATGTCAATCCTCGGCCTGGTTACACCCGACCCAGTGCTGGATTCTCCTCCTTCCTGCACATCACAGCAGCTCGGTGTCACCACACTCTTCATTGCTACAAACACTGGTTTTCCGAGTGTGGAGTCTTCAGCTCAGGGTCAGGAGGCTGCACAGAAAGCACAGGATGCACTTTATATAGTTAATAAGCATAAAGCCTTTACTGCCCCTAACGATGCCAGGAAAGGAAGATGAGATATGGAGGAGATATGTCAGGTCGTACATGATGGAGCCGCCATTAGTCTCCCTGTGTTCAGGACACTTAGGACATTATGTGTAGATATATAACTCTCATCTGCCTGACTTGTAGCTTATGATTTCACCAGATACCCAAAATGTTGCAGTCATCTGCTGGAAGCTTTGAAAAATCCATATTTATGAAAACTAATCCAAAATCCATAATAAAGCCCAGATCAATCTGTACAAAAAGTGACCATTGATTGAGTGATTTCTGATCACTTATCACTGTCTGTACGTCCAGCATCTGGTGGAGATACATTTGGTGAGTCCTGGTCGTTGCAGTAATGTCGTTCTTCCACCAGGGGGAGCGATGTTACGTCTGATGGCACCAAAGGAGTTCACCCTGCCAGGTATCACAAAGCACACAGCACACTTCACACTCCAGTCCACCAAGGGAAGCTAAGGGTTCTATCTACTAGGCCACTCCTCACACAGGGTAAAACTGGTGGGTTGGATAGGAAGTTAGAGAGAAGCAGACTGGGCTTTGCCCAAGTAACACCTAGGAGAAGGCAGAAGATGACTGGAGGGAGTAGGAGTAAGAAAGGCAAAGCAGACTGGACTCGGCTCAGGGAATACCTGTCAGGCAGACAGAGGGGAAAAGAAGAACATCAGAGGCTCAGTAAGACAGAAAGACACGAAGCTGCGCCTGCAACCCATGCGGCAGCATCCTAAGAAAGGACACGAAGAGAATTGTGTTGTAGGGAGTGAGCCACAAAGTCACAGCAAAAGGAGAACAAAAACCAGAAGGAGTCATGTCCTAAGAGAGGCTGCCTCCTTCTGGAGCGCGGGCCGGTGGCCAGAACACCGAGGGAGTAATAGACTCTACACTTTACTTCAGAGACCTGCAGGGCAGTCAATTCCAATTCCTAAACACCTAAGCAGACACAGTGGCAATTGTGGAGGAGGGGCGTCTCTAGGGTCCCTATAAAATAGCCTCAGGCCATCACCGTCATACGGGTTTGTCCTATCCATCTGGGGGATAGAGAGAGAGAAAGACATAACATCCACAAAAGTTGTGAGGACCTTACCGAGTTGCTCAGAAGGGGGGTACGACAACGCACGAGCGCTAGAAGGAAGGCTACTGATTTCCACCCGGATAAGGGGACTCTGGAATTGCCATCAGACCGGCCAGACCCTGCCTACCCTGTCATCTGGCACTCTGGACTGTGGATGCTGAAGCCTTCAGTAAAGGTAAAGAGACTGCATCCATTGTGTCTTCGTTATTATTATTATTTTCCGCGCCTTACATCATCCACCATCACCAGCTACACTTCTGGTAAGCTGGATCGCCCCCAGACACAGGGCCACAGGTTACTTGGTACCGGTCCTTTCTGTCTCAGTTCTGGGGTTGTCACGGTGGCTGGACCCGGTCCGTGACCCTGCTAAGGGGCGTCCAATAAAGGGTGATGGTGCGTAGTGCGAGGAATAACGAGGACACAGGGTTCAGTTTCTTTACCTTTTACTGAAGGTTTCAGGATCCTCAATCCGGGGCACTTTCACCAGGGCTGTCTGAGACCGGCCGGTCCGAAGGCACATCCAGAGTTCTCTTTGCAGGTGGAAATCAGTGTCATTTTAATTAGCAGGAGACTGCAAAGTAAGGGGTCTAGCCCATTTTGGCTCTCACTGAAGAGCTGGAGAAAGGTGAGTTTCAATGCTCCTTTCATTTTGGTGCTGGTGCGGTGTGGCGGCCATTGTTGCTGTGGCTTTGTGCTGGTGGGGCGGCGCGGTCTGGAGTCATGGGGGCTCAGTCTCGCAGCATGGGTGCTGTGGGGCAACAGGCTGTCTGCCCTGCTGGTGCGTGGCCGCTGTGGCGGTGGTCGCCGCACGGCTCCGCTCCGTTAGGGCGATAGGACCCACTACGAGGTTTGCCGTGAAGTGGCAGTGGGCTTCATACAGTCTGATCAGAATGTTAAACTGAAAACCTCATGTTCAGTATATAGATTTTTGCCTAGCGGCTTTAGATCAACGTATGATTTTGGGATGTGCGGTTCATGCTCTTTTTTTTTTTTTCTTTTTGTACAAAGGAAATCAGTGTCTACCCACTAGCGCCTGTGTGTTGTAGTGCTTCCCTGCTGAACATTCAGGATAGTCCTCACAACTTCTGTTCTCGTTCGTTCTAGATCTTTCTCTTCTCCGTCCCCCAGGTATGTTATGGCTAGGACGCACCTTTAGGACAGGTAGGCCTGGAGGTATTCTGGAACCCTAGTGTCGCCCCTCTCCCACGATTGCCTCATATGTCCTTCTTAGGGGTTGTATGGTAGACAGCCAACCTGTAATTAACTGTCCTGCCGCTGTTTGAAGTAATGCGTGGAGACTGTTACTTCTTTGGTGCTCCGGCCACCGGCTATGCGCCTCAGTAAGATGTTGCCGTTCTCGGGGCACGACTCCTACTGGATCTCCTTTGTGCTGATCTCGTTTCTCACTGTTCCACAATATCCTTCCTTTCTTGTCTCTTTCTTAGGATACCGCCGCAAGGTAGTGCAGGCGCGGTTGTTGTGAGTTCTGTTTTTGGGCTCCCTCTGGTGGTTACTGATGGTACTGGGTGATTTGTGTTCTGCTGTCTCTGGTGTCCACCTGTTCTATTAGGATTTGGGAGTTTCCTATTTAACCGGGCTTTCTTGTCATTTCCCCGCCGGCTATCAAGGTTATCAGAGTGTTTTGTTACCTCAGCTTCTGGCTTCAGTAATCTTCAGGACAAGCTAAGTTTTTGATTTTCTTGTTCCACGTTTTGCTTTATTTTTGTCTTGTCCAGCTTGCATGTAATTGTTTCTTTGCTGCTGGTTGCTCTAGTGGGCTGTAATTGCTCCTCATGTTCCATGAGTTGGAACATGAGTTCAAGTAATTACAGGATGGTTTTTTGAAGGTTTTTTTGCTGACCGCGCAGCTTACTTTTGTATCCTCTGCTATCTAGTTTTAGCGGGCCTCATTTTGCTGAATCTGTTTTCATACTGTGTATGTGCCTTCCTCTCATTTCACCGTCATTATATGTGGGAGGCTGCTATTTCTGTGGGGTATTTCTCTGGAGGCAAGAGAGGTCTGTGTTTCTTCTAATAGGGGAAGTTAGATCTTCGGCTGGTGCGAGACGTCTAGGATCAACGTAGGCACGTTCCCCGGCTATTGTTATTTGTGTGTTCAGGTTTAGGGTCGTGGTCAGCTCAGGTTCCATCACCCTAGAGCTCGTTGGTGCTTGTCCTTTTGTGATTCCCTGCCATTGGAATCATGACACGCGGTTCCGTAACAATCTGTCTCTAGATTTCTGCATTTCTGCCAATCTGCCAGATTTCCCAGTTCTGACAGGTCCTTCCTGGAGCTCTCCCAGGCTTCGTTCTGCCTAACTTCCTGTCCGACCCCTAGTTTTACCAATGTGAGAAGTGGCCCAATAAATAAGCCTTTTGCTCCCCCTAGTGGCCGGAGTGTGAAGTGTAGTGTGTGCTTGGTGATACCTGGTCAGTAGAACTCCTTTAGTGCCATCAGACGTACCATCACTCCCCTTAGTGGCAGAGCGACGTTACTGCAACGACCAGATCTCTGGGGCGCTGCAAAGCCCTGGGGAAATACTTCACCTGTGGGAAGGTATACCATCTAGCTGCTATAACATCACCCCAGCGGACCCCTGAGCAGTGTCGGTCACTCTTACCGAATACCACAGGTGGCGTCACAAACACTACCGTTATCTACGAACTCTGCCTTTTTATTGGGCGCTCCTCATAGGGCCACGGTCCGGGTCGGGCCACCGTGACATCCCCGCCGAGGGAACTGAAGGACCTGGTACCGAGTACCCCATTGCCCTTACGTGGGGGCGATCCACATTGGTTCTGTGTCCTCCAGACATGTTACATATGTACATGGATAAAGACAGGTGGCTTCATGTGGTCCTAGCTGTAGATAGAATGTGATCTGGTGGTTTCTATTAATGGGTCAGACCCATTATAAATCTCATTACCTAGGAGCAGCTAGGAGACTGGAGAAGTGAGGAGGTTCTGAGTCATTGCCAATTACTGAGCCATCACGTCCTCCAAAGAGGAGGCGATCATATTTATTTCTTCTGTGACCGTACTGTGATACAATTGGTGGCTGTGTGTTCTCCATCTAAAGGTCATGGTTGTCTTACCCTTTGTACCTTGGGTAGGGGGACAATCAAGGTAATTTATTAAACCCAATTTCTCAGCGTATCCAGTTTTAACTACTAACACTGACCTACAAGGCCATCCATAACCTTTCTCCTCCGTATATTTCCAAACTAATCTCTCAATATCTTCCCACACGTAATCTTCGGTCCTCCCGAGACCTCCTACTCTCCTCCACGCTTATTCGTTCCTCACCCCATCTCCTCCAAGACTTCTCCCGAATATCCCCCATCCTCCGGAATTCTGTGCCCCAACACGTCCGGTTATCCACCATATTTGGATCCTTCAAAAGAATCCTGAAAACCCATCTCTTCAAAGATGCTTACAGCCTGTAATGACCACATGGCCACCTCAACACCATCGGAGCTACTGCAACCCTCGACCTACTGTCTCCATCCCCACCATCCTGTAGAATGTCAGCCCGCAAGGGCAGGGTCCTCGCCCCTCTGTACCAGTCTGTCATTGTTAGTTTACTGTAAGTGATATCTGTAACATGTATGTAACCCCTCCTCATGTACAGCACCATGGAATCAATAGTGCTATAGAAATAAATAATAATAATCTACTATATAATTGTCTAAGGGTCACTTCCGTCTGTCTGTCCTTCTGTCACGGTTATTCATTCGCTGATTGGTCTCGGCAGCTGCCTGTCATGGCTGCCGCGACAATTAGCGACGGGCACAGTCCAGAAGAAAATGGCCGCTCCTTACTCCCCGCAGTCAGAGCCTGTCGCCCTCATACTCCCCTCCGGTCACCGCTAACACAGGGTTAATGCTGGCGGTAACGGACCGCGTTATGCCGTGGGTAATGCAGTCCGTTACCGCCGCTATTAACCCTGTGTGTCCCCAACTTTTTACTATTGATGCTGCGTATGCAGCATCAATAGTAAAACGATCTAATGTTAAAAATAATAATAATTAAAAAAAACCTTATTCTCACCTTCCGCCGTCGCGTCCTCTTCTCGGCACTGCAAGCGGCAGGTTCCGCTTTTAAAGATGCTATGGGAGAAGGACCTTCCATGACGTCACGGTCATGTGACCGCGACGTCATGGAAGGTCCTGCGCTCATACCAATCCTGGGAACGGACACTGATCACAAGCGCCAGAACTACAATGGGCTCTTCGGATGGTGAGTATGTTTCTTTTTTATTTTTTAACCTGTTACATACGTGACTGGGCAATATACTACATGGCTCTGTGCTATATACTACGTCGCTGTGCAATATACTGCGTGGCTGGGCAATATACTACGTGGTTGGGCAATATACTACGTGACTGGGCAATATACTACGTGGTTGGGCAATATACTACGTGACTGGGCAATATACTACGTGGTTGGGCAATATACTACGTGGCTGGGCAATATACTACGTGGCTGGACAATATACTATGTGACTGGGCAATATACTACTTGTCTGTGCTATATACAGTGGGGCAAAAAAGTATTTAGTCAGTCAGCAATAGTGCAAGTTCCACCACTTAAAAAGATGAGAGGCGTCTGTAATTTACATCATAGGTAGACCTCAACTATGGGAGACAAACTGAGAAAAAAAAATCCAGAAAATCACATTGTCTGTTTTTTTTAAAAATTTTTTGCATATTATTTTGGAAAATAAGTATTTGGTCAGAAATAAACAATCAAGATTTCTGGCTCTCACAGACCTGTAACTTCTTCTTTAAGAGTCTCCTCTTTCCTCCACTCATTACCTGTAGTAATGGCTCCTGTTTAAACTTGTTATCAGTATAAAAAGACACCTGTGCACACCCTCAAACAGTCTGACTCCAAACTCCACTATGGTGAAGACCAAAGAGCTGTCAAAGGACACCAGAAACAAAATTGTAGCCCTGCACCAGGCTGGGAAGACTGAATCTGCAATAGCCAACCAGCTTGGAGTGAAGAAATCAACAGTGGGAGCAATAATTAGAAAATGGAAGACATACAAGACCACTGATAATCTCCCTCGATCTGTGGCTCCACGCAAAATCCCACCACGTGGGGTCAGAATGATCACAAGAACGGTGAGCAAAAATCCCAGAACCACGCGGGGGAACCTAGTGATTGAACTGCAGAGAGCTGGGACCAATGTAACAAGGCCTACCATAAGTAACACACTACGTCACCATGGACTCAGATCCTGCAGTGCCAGACGTGTCCCACTGCTTAAGCCAGTACATGTCCGGGCCCATCTGAAGTTTGCTAGAGAGCATTTGGATGATCCAGAGGAGTTTTGGGAGAATGTCCTATGGTCTGATGAAACCAAACTCGAACTGTTTGGTAGAAACACAACTTGTCGTGTTTGGAGGAAAAAGAATACAGAGTTGCATCCATCAAACACCATACCTACTGTAAAGCATGGTGGTGGAAACCATGCTTTGGGGCTGTTTCTCTGCAAAGGGGCCAGGACGACTGATCCGGGTACATGAAAGAATGAATGGGGCCATGTATCGTGAGATTTTGAGTGCAAACCTCCTTCCATCAGCAAGGGCATTGAAGATGAAACGTGGCTGGGTCTTTCAACATGACAATGATCCAAAGCACACCGCCAGGGCAACGAAGGAGTGGCTTCGTAAGAAGCATTTCAAGGTCCTGGAGTGGCCTAGCCAGTCTCCAGATCTCAACCCTATAGAAAACCTTTGGAGGGAGTTGAAAGTCCGTGTTGCCAAGCGAAAAGCCAAAAACATCACTGCTCTAGAGGAGATCTGCATGGAGGAATGGGCCAACATACCAACAACAGTGTGTGGCAACCTTGTGAAGACTTACAGAAAACAATTGACCTCTGTCATTGCCAACAAAGGATATATTACAAAGTATTGAGATGAAATTTTGTTTCTGACCAAATACTTATTTTCCACCATAATATGCAAATAAAATGTTAAAAAAACAGACAATGTGATTTTCTGGATTTTTTTTTCTCAGTTTGTCTCCCATAGTTGAGGTCTACCTAAGATGTAAATTACAGACGCCTCTCATCTTTTTAAGTGGTGGAACTTGCACTATTGCTGACTGACTAAATACTTTTTTGCCCCACTGTACTACTTGAATGGGCAATATACTACGTCGCTGTGCAATATACTACGTCGCTGTGCAATATACTGCGTGGCTGGGCAATATACTACGTGGTTGGGCAATATACTACGTGACTGGGCAATATACTACGTGGCTGGGCAATATACTACGTGGCTGGGCAATATACTACGTGACTGGGCAATATACTACGTGGCTGGGCAATATACTACGTGGCTGGGCAATATACTACGTGGGCTGTGCAATATACTGCGTGGCTGGGCAATATACTACGTGGTTGGGCAATATACTACGTGACTGGGCAATATACTACGTGGTTGGGCAATATACTACGTGGCTGGACAATATATTACGTGGCTTGGCAATATACTACGTGACTGGGCAATATACTACTTGTCTGTGCTATATACTACTTGAATGGGCAATATACTACGTGGCTGAGCAATATACTATGTTTCTGGGCAATATAGTACGTGGCTGGGCAAAATACTACGTGGCTGGGCAATATACTACGTGGCTGGGCAATATACTACTTGTCTGTGCTATATACTACTTGAATGGGCAATATACTACATGGCTCTGTGCTGTATACTACGTCGCTGTGCAATATACTACGTGGCTGGACAATATACTACGTGACTGGGCAATATACTACGTGACTGGGCAATATACTACGTGGCTGGGAAATATACTACATGACTGGGCAATATACTACGTGACTGAGCAATATACTACGTGGCTGGGCAATATTCTATGTGACTGGGATATATACTATGTTTCTGGGCAATATACGTCGTGGCTGGGCAATATACTACGTGACTGGGCAATATACTACGTGGCTGGGAAATATACTACATGACTGGGCAATATACTACGTGGCTGAGCAATATACTACGTGGCTGAGCAATATACTATGTTTCTGGGCAATATACTACGTGGCTGGGCAATATACTACGTAACTGGGCAATATACTACGTGGCTGGGCAATATACTACGTGGCTGAGCAATATACTACGTGGCTGGCCAATATACTACGTGACTGGGCAATATACTACGTGACTGGGCAATATACTACGTAGCTGGGCAATATAATACGTGCCTGGGCAATATTCTATGTGGGCTGTGCAATATACTACGTGGCTGGACAATATACTACGTGGGTGGCCAATATACTACGTGCCTGGGCAATATTCTACGTGGGTGGCCAATATACTACATGACTTGGCAATATACTATGTGACTGGGCAATACACTACGTGGCTGGGCAATATACTACATGTCTGGGCAATATAGTATGTGGCTGTGCAATATACTACGTGGCTGGGCAATATACTATGTGGCTGGGCAATATACTATGTGGCTGAGCAATATACTACGTGACTGGGCAATATACTACGTGACTGGGCAATATACTACGTGGCTGGGCAATATACTATGTGGCTGAGCAATATACTACGTGGCTGGGCAATATACTACGTGACTGGGCAATATACTACGTGACTGGGCAATATACTACGTGGCTGGGCAATATACTACGTGACTGGGCAATATACTACCTGACTGGGCAATATGCTACGTGACTGGGCAATATTCTACGTGGCTGGGCAATATAGTACGTGGCTGTGCAATATAGTACGTAGCTGGGCAATATACTACGTGGCTGGGCAATATACTACGTGGCTGGGCAATATACTACGTGGCTGGGCAATATAGTACGTGGCTGTACAATATAGTACGTAGCTGGGCAATATACTACGTGGCTGGGCAATATACTACGTGGCTGGGCAATATACTACGTGGCTGGACAATATAGTACGTGGCTGTACAATATAGTACGTAGCTGGGTAATATACTACGTGGCTGGGCAATATACTATGTGGCTGGGCAATATACTACGTGGCTGGGCAATATACTACGTGGCTGGGCAATATACTACGTGGCTGGGCAATATACTACGTGGCTGTACAATATAGTACGTAGCTGGGCAATATACTACGTGGCTGGGCAATATACTACGTGGCTGGGCAATATACTGTGTGGACATGCATATTCTAGAATACCCGATGCGTTAGAATCGGGCCACCATCTAGTAATAATAATAAATCACGTGTCTCCGTCTGTCCAGATGTTTTTTTCTTTATTTTTGTGATTGTGACCATAACAATTACTGAGAGAGGAGTCGGAGAGATATAAGTCCCTCTGTGTCCCCAATCACCAGAAGTCAGGTCAGTGAAGATCTGTGCACAACGAGTCTCTCTCCACCGTCGTTCTCCATAGTTCTCCCCAATAGTGTCCACTTGCGGCTCTTTTCAGATGGCTCCTCTTTGCTGTGTTAATTGTGTTACTTCATTTGTTTTCTACTGAGGCCTCACCAGACAGACCATGACGATGATGATGGACCTCACCGCCTGTAGTGGACGTCCATACTAACTTTACAGATGGCTCTCCACTCTTTTTGTCTTGTAAACTCGTTACATCTCATAAGTGGAGAATGAGTCAAGTCAATAAACTGGAGATTGCTGCAGAAAGGCCGCACCCGAGATCAGGGAAAGTGCTTGATGTGTGCAGTAAATGAATAGATCAAGTCATCAAAGGGTAGAAACTTTATTCATCAAAAAGAACTGGTGAGAAGCGAGCGTCCAAAAATCAGCGAGAAGATGGCGCACATTAAAAAAAACTTACCTATGTGTCATGCCTGCGTCTGTTATCACTATTTGTATTACTGCATGGGATACTTTTACCCGCCATATTCTGCCATTGTTTGGTCTCTATCATTGATTTTACGTGTGGATTTATCTACAGCTTCTCCCATGATCCGTGCTTATACATTTTGCGGTTGGCTATTTTTTGCTTCATGCATAACACAGCAGCTTCTTTCTATTATCCAGCCCTTTATATGTACAATTTTATGTTTTTTACTGTTTTTGATGTGCGCCCTCTTCTCGCTTGTTTGTATGCTCACTACACACCCATCATTTTTGATTAATAGAGTTTTTATGACTTGATACCTTGACTTAATTATATTTTTTTCCTCTTTGGCTTTGTGTTTCATTACGGCTTTATCTGTTGGCATCTTTGTCCTCTGCCCTTACGTACACATGCATGCAGTATAATATAATCTCATTACATTCACATGGTACTTTCTACTTGAATACTATTTTATTAGTATTTGTGTGCGCCTATATAAATTATCCTCAATTTCTCTGTCCTTATAAAGTTCTGGATATGCAGATTGTAGGGTGTAACAATGCCCTGAGCCCATGGCCACACCAAGGGTGCAACAAAACCAAACATTTACACATGGACTAAAAGTCAATCTATCCGCACCTCTAGCTATACGGTGAATATTGCTGGAGTGATTCCATCTTGTGCACATTGCAGCCGGAAACAGCGTAGGGAGAGTGTAGTGTGAACGTAGGGAGAGTGAAAGGAGCATAGGGAGAGTGATATGAGTTTATACTGGGCGTTATTAATTCCAAAAAGCTCTTTTAAGAGCTGAAGATTGAAAAGAGATTACTTGTTTATTAGGTGGGGAATTAGTAGAGAGAAACTTAATAGAAGGGAGAGTGAAAAAGCAGGCAGCTGGGTGTTTTCATCATTGCAAGTACATGCTGCAGATCTCTGCTATTTTCCACTGAGTTATATAGTAGTATTAGGAATAGTGATGAGTGAGTGTACTCATTGCTCGGGTTTTCCCAAACACGCTCGGGTGGTCTCCGAGTATTTATGACTGCTCGGAGATTAAGTTTTCATCACTTCAGCAGCATGATTTACAGCTATTAGCCAGCTTGATTACATGTGGGGATTACCTAGCAACCAGGCAACCCCCACATGTACTCAGCCTGGCTAGTAGCTGTAAATCATTCAGCTGCCATGATGAAAACTAAATCTCTGAACACTAACAAATACCCGGAGGTCACCCGAGCGTGCTCAGGAAAACCCGAGCAACGAGTACACTCTCTCATCACTAATTAGGAACAGACTGTGGGATTAAGGTAAAATAGGGAGAGTTTCATTCACAACCATAAATACAAATCAGCTATTTGTAGAGGCAAATAATGTTAATTAGTACCAGCATATACAAAACCATTTTTTTGAAGCTACATAATATTACTGTGTAGCAGCCTATAATATTTTTTTTACCACAAAATAATCTTCCTCAGTGCCAGCATATAGTAACATAATTTTAAAAGCTGATTGCTAAATAACAACCCTCGCCTATTGCTTAAATACTTAATATTTCTCTAGCAGTTGTGCGACTGGTGCAAAACCTGTTGAGCTACGGAAACGTCACTATATACCATTAATTTCCCTGAGTCTGCTGTTGGCATGTCTCATAAAGGTGATGTAAATAAAATCCCCCCAAAATTATATTTATTAAAAAAAATAGAGTATCTTTATCTAGCAGTTGTGTGACTGCTGCAATCCATGCAGAGATAATCTTACGTGATAATTTAGCACTGGAAATAATTTTCATTAGTCTGCTTTTGGAGTGTGTCAGCAAGGCGATCTAAAACAAATCATAATTTTCTATTGGCTTAATAAATAGCACATCTTTATCAGGCAGTTGTGCAAATCCACAACCTGTCTCCTCCATACATCTGTGACCTCGTCTCCCGGTACTTTCTTGAAGGCAACCTCCGATCCACAGAAGATTTCCTTCTCTACTCCCCTCTTATCTCCTCTTCCCACAGTCATATACAAGATTTCTCTCGTGCATCCCCCCTACTCTGGAACCCTCTACCACAACACATCAGACTCTCGCCTACCATCGAAACCTTCAAAAAGAACCTGAAGACCCACCTCTTCCGACAAGCCTACAACCTGCAGTAACCACCGATCGACCAAACCGCTGCATGACCAGCTCTATCCTCACCTACTGTATCCTCACCCATCAATTGTAGATTGTGAGCCCTCGCGGGCAGGGTCCTCTCTCCTCCCGTATCCTCACCCATCCCTTATAGATTATGAGCCTTCGCGGGCAGGGTCCTCTCTCCTCCTGTACCAGTCGTGACTTGTATTGTTTAAGATTACTGTACTTATTGTTTTTATTACGTACACCCCTCCTTACATGGAAAGCGCCATGGAATAATTGGCACTATAATAAAAAATAATAATAACTGGAGAAATCCGATGTAGAGATAATCTTACATGACAATTTAGCTGTGGCAATAATTTTCATTACTCCGCATTTGGAATGCTTCAGCAAGGTGATCAAAAAAAATCTTAATTTTCTATTGGTTTAATAAATAGCATATCTTTACCTAGCAGTTGTGCGACTGTTGCAAAACCATAATGACAAGTTTCCTTCTCCGCTTACTCCTCCTCCTCATTCCCCTCCTATAAGCCAGTCCACTTAAGTGAGACAGGATGAAGCTTGTGAGTGTACTAGCCTTGTTACTCTAGCAACCAGCTCCTGTTTCTCCTCCTCCTCCACAGCCTCCACCCCCTCATTGTTACCCAACCAATGCTGAGCAGATGAAAGGAGGCTGGGCTGAGTTTTACCTCCCTGTCTCATGTCTTCCTCCATGTCCACCTGATCTGTATGAAAAGCTTCACCTTTAATTGTGAGCAGCGACTAACAAATGGAGAATCCTTGCATGTGTTGTGGCTGGGAGACATGCAGCCACGGTGACCTAAACATAGTATTAGAGCACGCAAAACATGCTCTATTAATCCTATAAACACTGTTGAAGGAAAGAGCGCAAATAGTGTCTCATCTGAGAAGGTTAAAAGGTTAATCCATAGGATTGCCCTCACCAGATGTGGTTAACTGGAAGCATTGAAAAGATTACCTGCAGCAGATCCAGGAGTCCAGGACTCCTTCATCAGGAAACACCACAGGATGTGCAGATATTGACCACACTTATCCCAATCTGCATCTAAAAATGCTCTATTAGCACTCGAGCTTGCTTGGATAGCACCTTATCTGAGCACGCTCACTCATCATTATTTAAGTAGACACAGAAGTGGGATCATTTCACTGATTATAGCAACATCGCCACTCACCATCTTTGTGCAATACTCAAAGAACTACACAAATATCAGCCATCCATGCCCACTCTTTAGTTATGTGCGGAGGCTGACCAAAATACCGACGGGTGTGTTGGAGCTAGAATTCGACAACTGACCTCTGCTGCTCACAAAGTCTTGCCAGCATGTGCAGTGTGTGGTGACCAGTCAGTGACCTGGCACTTGCATGCGCTGCTGCAGCACTGCCAGTGCGGCAGCAACTGTAGCTAACTTGCAGAAATGGACGCTAACATTGGACACTTTGAACAAAAAACTCTGGCAAATCTGGGTAAGTTTTCAGAAACCGTTAAACCACCAAGTTTATCACGTGGCTCAAGCATAGTACATGTGTGATTTGCCAAGCTTCACAGGTGCCAACAGTTTACGGCGATTATCACACACAATCATGTCTGGTTGGAGGTTTAGCAGCGAGAGCCACAAATCTGTCTGGTGTGTTATTCCTTTCAAAAACTTTTCCACGGTGTTTGGCTTCTCTCCTATACAAATTAGCTTCAGCAGAGCCTGTTACTGCTTTACTGAGGCAGTGCTGCAGAGCTTCCAGCTGATGTGGATGATGTTCTCTCAGAAACCAAATCGGATATGGAGGATGAGGAGGAGCAGAAGGGGGTGCAGGTATTGGTGTAGTAGGTGAAGGAAACCCTAACATAATAAGAAGGGGCAGCAATCCTTGGTGTTGGTAGCACATTTGTCATGCCAAGTTGGAACTTGGCCCCAGCCTCCACATTGTGCACCCAGTGTGCCGTCAGGGAAATGTAGCACCCTGGCCACAAGCGCTTAGCCACGTGTGGGTCGTTAAGTAGACAATCATAGTAAGTGTGTTGGTAAGGGCACAGGTACAAGGCTGAGCTGTCACACAGAGAGAAATAGTGGAGACTGGGGACCAAGTACCAATGGCGGATATCCTCTGTGTCTACAAGCCTAAACAAGAACCCTAGTGAGTATCCAATCCAATCCTTACTATATGTTCTCAACTTTCAATCTGTTTATCTGTTGAGATCTATATAAAATTGGTCGCTGAAGACCTTAAGGCCCCTTCACATTAAGCGACGCTGCAGCGATACCGACAACGATCCGGATCGCTGCAGCGTCGCTGTTTGGTCGCTGGAGAGCTGTCACACAGACCGCTCTCCAGCGACCAACGATGCCGGTAACCAGGGTAAACATCGGGTAACTAAGCGCAGGGCCGCGCTTAGTAACCCGATGTTTACCCTGGATACCATGCTAAAAGTTAAAAAAAACAAACAGTACATACTTACCTACCGCTGTCTGTCCTCCAGCGCTCTGCTTCTCTGCTCTCCTCCTGTACTGGCTGTGAGCCGGAAAGCAGAGCGGTGACGTCACCGCTCTGCTTTCCGGCTCACAGCCAGTACAGGAGGAGTGCAGAGCACAGCGCTGGAGGACAGACAGCGGTAGGTAAGTATGTACTGTTTGTTTTTTTTAACTTTTAGCATGGTATCCAGGGTAAACATCGGATTACTAAGCGCGGCCCTGCGCTTAGTTACCCGATGTTTACCCTGGTTACCAGTGAAGACATCGCTGGATCGGTGTCACACACGCCGATCCAGCGATGTCTCCAGGGAGTCCAGCGACGAAATAAAGTTCTGGACTTTATTCAGCGACCAACGATCTCCCAGCAGGGGCCTGATCGTTGGTCGCTGTCACACATAACGATTTCATTAACGATATCGTTGCTACGTCACAAATAGCAACGATATCGTTAACAATATCGTTATGTGTGAAGGTACCTTAAGACAGATTGCAGAGATCAGAACTCATGATAATCCTACTAAGTCACAGAGATTGGCTTTAATTCAAACAAGAGCCTCAAGGGAATAACCATCAAGCCTACAGACAAAAGAGGCAATGTGGTCATTTAATGCTCCGTGAATTATGAATGAGAAATGTACAAACAGCTACAAGATCATCGTGTAATAAGAAGCTTCCATAAAATCTTCTGCCACAATACAGGGGACAACTGATTGATATTCTTGAGCAAGCTAAGGACAAGGCGATCTTAACTAAACATCAAGTTGATGGACTTATCATAAAATATCTTACCATTGCTACTATTTATTTACTTCTGAAAATCCACACATTAGGTCATTCCACTTGGGTATCCCATGGTCTCAGGTAATAACAATCTATGCGATCCAATCTGTAGATGAATCGATGTTTATCTCCAACCTCTGGTTGAAAATCTTCCAACATATTAAGGATAATGGTGATGTTTTGTTGGAGTTAGACGGGATTCAACTGGAAGCTAACATGCTTTTGGTAACTTGCATCTGAAATCATAATATTCATCTATCAAACATATACATGGCCTAAATGCAGTAAGAACATTCCTTCTAATGCACGATTTTGATGAGGAAAAGTGGGAAGTCATCCTAGAGGCACTGTCATTTGTACTTACACGCAACTTCTTTTTGCTCAAGTACTCCCAAGAACGAGAAATACTTAAATACTGGCCTATACTACTGTGTGATAATACTATTAGCAATCAACTACCAACATATCCACCTGTTAAATGCAATACACACGTTCCAATAACCCCAGGGATATGTTGGGTCATAGTTACCATCAAGCTCAGAAATCTATTCGCTTGACCTACCTTGGCTCTAGAGGCCCTAAGTTGGGAAGGTTACCATGTGGAAGATGTATAGCAGTTCCTAAAGTGGAGAAATGTTCCAATTTCTAAAACTCAAGAGTTATTTACATAAAATGACCAACACAATCAATTCCATTACTACAGGCGTTATCTTCTATGTGACATGGACTTCCAACAAAATCTATGTGGCCATGAAATCTTGTGATATTAGAGCAGCAAAGGAGATCCCATCAACAACGGGTCTTAAACCAATTCCAAAACATTTCAAGATGATGCATGGATGTGATGAAACTTTACTTCACATCCGTGGAATTGACTACATCATCTCTGGACCCCGAGGTAGAAATTGGATCCTTGTCAAAATCTCTCTATTATCCTCAACAACCTTGGCCTTGAGGACGGAGACTTCATTATTTCTTCACTTCATTATTTGCCTACACATTTTTTCAAAAATTGGTTCTATGCAATTTTTACACTATAATTGCCTTATGTGTAAGTTCTTTTCTTTTTTTTCAGCTCTATTTTTCCAAAAATAGTTTGAGAAGGTATAATCCTTGATATATATATATATATATATATATATATATATATATATATATATATATATATATATATATATATATTTTCACATTCACTGTTTCACTTTTATCCATCAAATATGTGTATATTTGGCTGCATGTTTTGTTACTTGGCACTCTGAGATCGGCGTTTCTCTATCGTGATATTTTCTGCTCCGATTTGTTCACTTATTTTTTTGTTCTACTGGCTGCGCTGTTCCCCCTAGAACAGGACACTATGAATCTTCATGCCGCATTTATAGGGTGTCAGGAAAAGATGATTTATGTCCTATTGTTCGAGTGACACAGCCAGAGATGCATGCCACTCCTTCCCCAATTGTTTTGTGCAAAACTAAATTCCACATTCATCCCTCTGGCTACTGCAACTCCCCCTCTTCTCCCTCCCCTCTCCCTCGGGAATGCGAGCTTATGGCCTTCAGTCAACATGTGTTTCCTCGCCAAAGATTCCTTTGTTCCTATCCCCAAATACTTAAAGTCAAATTTAATAACTCCCTGTAATCTTAGAAATGTGGAAATTGGATTTCCCTGATCTGGACACGTAGGGCTACGCATGGCAGCGTTTTGTGGCCGTTAGGGCCATCAGAAACCTGGGAAATGAATTTCTGCTCCCCAGTCTCATGCAGACATGCCGTGTTCAGTCTCAAAAGAATGGTAAATTCACAGGAAAAAATATAATGCCCCTATCGTCACCCTGTGAGCTTCCTAGCCAAAGATATGGAAAATAGGAGTTTTGATGACTTCCAAAGAGAGGTGTATCTTCCTTGTCCACCAGTGAAGTCAGCACAAGGAGGATTCTCTAGGTTTTTGGACAAAGCATAAAACAGAAACGTACATTTTGGGAGTTGTCAGAAGCCGGAGAGACAGCTAAGAACACCATGCTGTGCTGTTGAACCATTTCTTTGGGATCTCTTCTCCCCTTTATCAACATGTCATGCCTGTGACTGAGATATAGTAAGTTCATATGTTCATCCCTTTTATTTTCTAACTGTTCTACATATTGTATTTTGTCTCATTTTGTAATATCTTTTGTATTTTTTGTAAACACCGACGATAATTTCTGGAGTAAGCTTATAAATTTACTAGCTTCATTGTTTGTGCTCTATGACCGAACCGACACATACTCCGTGCTATTCCCGCTACCTGGGGTTGGTTTCTGACCCGATATTGGCTTGGTAACGGACCTTGCTTATATCAAACGAGGAACTGGTGGCAGCTTAGAGTTCTGGTGTTATTGGGGAATCCTGCCAGTGATGAATCTGAGGTTCATATGTGTATTCCCCTCATGGGACTTGTGATATACATACCGCCCTCACTGCAGAGTGCCCCAATAGCCAGTAGGTGACAGGGCAGCCTTTCCGGCCACTACTTATCCTAGGTGCAGTTCCCTGATGGACCTGAGGATAGGGGGGCACCAGAGAGCTGCAAGTTCCTGAACTGAACTGAAACAAAATTGGGTTTTTCTGACATAAGGTATTTCACATTCCTTTAAGCACTACTGTCCGCCCTTTGCAACTACCGTGCCGGCCTATTGCGTTATCAGTCACATGACTGATCTTCAGGAGGTCATCCATCCTGCATGGGGCCACCTTCCCTTATCCGGATATGGATGGTGATGTGCCAGTTTTGGTCTGACAGGCTTTCTGACCAGTGCTGTGATGTATACCATTACTGGCAATACATACCGTGAAGTGAGTTTATTAATTAGGTATTTCCACCTATGTGAGCCATACTCTGGATGGTGTTTGAGCATGAAAATTACTTGCATTGCACATTTTCCCACACCCCTGATGAAGCTTGGTGCGTAATGTGCGTAAGAAGTGCGGTCTCTTTGACACCTTTGTGCTCTTTGACTGCTGTATTATCTTTAGGTTTGATCTTTAGGATTACTTGTCCCGCACTGACTATTTTTGGTCACATCTTGACGTGACATTTCATAAACTTAGGTGGATGATGCCATACTGACCTATCTACAGTATGTTTTAACCTGTCTTAATTTGTGCTAATTTTACATTTGTATCATAAAAATACATTTGTATAGTTTTCATATGTTCAGCCTTGCACATTACATGTATAGGTATTCCTAATTTATCTGTGTAGATTGGCCTCTTACTTAAAGAAGTACTCCTCCTCCTCCTCTTCCTACTCCTCCCATCGAAATATTTATCCTCTTAATATATTGCAACTATTATATTATTCAGCACCGTGTACATACAATTGCTCAGTTTGCCTTTCTACACAGATAATTCTTCTTTTTTCCATGGATGGAGACAATTTGGACTACGTTTTGTGTCAGTTCCGGTGGTATCCATCTTTTTGGGCACACTTGTGGGCTAAAAAGACTCCTAAAATAATGTCACATCATCAGAACAGAGACCAGACAAAGTACACATTGTCTCCATCTTCCTCATTATAGTGCGTGGCTTCATTGGGGGTTTTGTCTGAATTGCGGTTTTGGGAAATTTATACAGAAACCTTGATCTCAGCGCTCAGCGGAGAGCGCAAGATAAATGTGATCCGAGCCTTATTCCAGTTTTTCGGAGGCAGAATGAACAAACAGCAGTACAAGAATAGTTCTTATTTTTATTTTTGTGCTGTCTAAGTGATAAGGCAGATTTATTCTGCAGGTCAATGTGATTCCAGCGATGACGGATTTATATGGGGTTTCTTCTGCTTTGCTTCTTTTGCACACTGAAAACTAAATTTACAATTGTTCATTTGTTTTTACATTGCTATAATCTGAGAGCTGTAACTTTTTTTATTTTTTTGTGTAATGAGTCAAATTAGGGCTCAATTTTTGTGGACCAATTTGGTGTTTTCTTTTGTACCATTTTTTTTAACATATCACTTTTTCAATGCTTTTTATTCAACTTTTTGTGTGCCATCTTGATGAAAAAGTGAGATATTTGGCGTATTGCTTATTAATTTTTTTACGGTGTTAGCTGTACAGAATAAACAACGTGAGAGTTTTATAGTTCGAGTTGTCTCTGAAGCAGCGATACCAATCATAACTATATTTCTTTTTACCTAAAAGCTGTATTTTTAATGACTAAATGGCTTTTTGTGCACTTTTTGTGTTTTCTTTTTCTTTTTATGCATTTTAGTTAACTAATTCTTAATAATTTCGCTTACTCCCACAGTGGGAATTGAATATGACATGAATATTTTACCTGTGATTATGATCGCGGAGCGCCCATAGTGCTAAAGGTGGAGTCGTCTCCCTCTTTTAATCACTTACGTGCCGTCGACGCGATTAATAGTGGGATATACTGTATATATTGACCATAATCCGATATCGGTGACACCCGTGGAATTTTTTGCCCCCTAGGGGTATGGGGGCACTACATTCTTATTCCTCAGTGCAGTGCTGATGAATAAGACCCCTAACATGAAAAATAGATATTGGCGTGCACACTGAGGTATTTCACTAATGGAGCTGCCAATTGAGGGCACTGGCGAAATCCCTCATAGACCAAATAGAATAAATATCAATTGCACACTGCTTTTGAATGCAAACAAGATTTATTTTATTAAAGTTCAAGACATAAGAGCAACGTTTGAGTGTCAACGCGTTTCGGCCAAAACAGGCCTTTTTCACGTTGCATGCATTTAATAGGTGTTCTCTTCTAGACAGGGATTTTTCTTCCCTAGAGATGCAACTTGTTAAGTCTGGAGGGAATTGATCAAGAGATATCCATGAGTAGGCTGATGAAAGGCCTGAATTTCCCATGTCACGGGCCGGGTGGTTTCTTTAGTGTGCCCCTACACGGCCATTGTGAAAAAGCATGGCGCCTGTCGTTAAGGGATCAATAAATGTTGTGGAATGGAGTGGGGGAAAATCCTCATACTCACCTTATTTCTCTCCTCTCCGGCCCCTCCGCTACCCCCACCCATCTATCTGACCTCATTGCGTCTCCTGATTCCCCGTTGCTGGCACAGAAATCCTGAGGAACTTGCGACATGACAAGGTGACGCACGCCGTGATCTCAGTATGCACAGAATCCGAAGCGATCAGAAGATGTAACGAGGACTGGACGGATGGTGGTGAGGAGCCGAGGGGCTGGAGAGATGAGTGGGGAAGTGAATAGAAGGGTTTTTCAATCTTTCAATCGAGAGCAAAATAAGGGACATTAAATTCTCTGCAAATCAAATGTTGCAGTAAAAACTTTGCAAATAGTTGAATCAGAATTCTGCCTGACTTGCTCACCCACAATGCCCTTTACTAAGGCTGATGCACCTGACTCTAGGACCCACAGAGTTCCCAAACCGGAGCACCTGGCGGATGATGTCCCGTCCGGGATTTATTTATTATACATGATGGAACCTGTCCTCAAGAGGAAATCTCTAAGATTCCTAAGAAAGCTTGTATCTGGCTGTTCATCACATCAACAGCAGGTCATAACAGCCGGAGCATCCTTACTATGATGATAGTCCACACACGGTGTCTGCTTCACTGCTGCAGCTCCACAACACTTTACTATCGGAAGGATTTGTCTAATGTTACATGGCTTTCTAACCTTATTGATAACGCTGAGTTGTGAGCTCTGAGAGACTTTCACTCTCCTGAAATCGCTCTAAAATGGCTGCTGCATTCCCTGCCTCAGCTTTTATGCAGGCTATATTAATCCCTCTTGATTGGTTGCATTATGTCATGTGATGTTATAGCTACAAGACATTATGAGGATACCCATGTGGTTATGCCTGCGGTTAGTGATGCAGCCTGTGCAGCCGAACAAAGGCCCAAGGCTTCTGTTATAACAGAACTATTGGACTGCAAAGACCCCATTAACTGTTGTTACACAGGGGCAGCTTTCTGTCTGCATCTATCACTGGTCATGTCAGTATCCTGTATGTGATACAATGCTCTGCAGCAATGTCTAAAAGGAGGCATTGTTAAGGACACATGATCTGAATCACAAATTGTTCTATCCTGGACGGACCTGTGAATTTCATAAAATTCAACTCAATCGATTTGCATCGACTCAATTAATTCACCTGTAATATCTGTACTTCAGCAGACAGTCGTGGTATAAGCAACAGAGATTTAGATACATGATCGGTAACCCAACTACTCGGACAGTGACGGGGCTCCCAAACCATGAACATCTTCCCATGATGTCTCTCGCGAGTGTTTCCCCAGGTTCACCAGAATTGTCAGTGCGTGTATTGACCGCTATACACCAGTAAAATTACTGTTTGTAGATGAGATTGAACCACAAATCCCAAAATAGTGTAAGAAATCAAGTATTTTTATCTTTGAACGAGGATTTGGGATTCATTTCTATAGTGATTGATTCTTTGATGGAAATTTTTTTTTGTGCTGTCCAAGCTTTTTTTTTTTGTAGTCGCACGCCCACCAGTCCAGCAGATTTTCACCCAAACATCCCATTTTTTTTATTGCTTACTAAGAGCTCTCGACTATTCCTCTCCGGCCTCAGAAGTAAGATATAACATTTGGGGAGGAAGATGCAGCTCAGAAGTCCAGCGCTGGAGGCCAAGATGGCAAATACCTGCACGGCTACAGTATACTTACCACTGGTGCTCAGATAAGCCGGGATGAACGAGATCCAGACACAGCAGAAGACCAACATACTGAAAGTGATCAGTTTGGCCTCATTGTAGGTTCCCGGAAGGTTCTTTGCTAAAAAGGCAACAAAGAAACTTATCATGGCCAACAAGCCCATGAACCCCAATGTCATGTAGAAGAAGATCTTATGTCCTTCATTACACTCAAATATTATCTTATGATTTTCTATCTGAGAGTTCAGTGCAGGAAAAGGAGGTGACTTGTAAACCCAAACAGAGCAAATTACAATCTGCAACCCGGAGCAAAGTCCTACAACATGACGTGGGATTATGGGTCCTAACCATTTCCTCACAGGACTGGTAAGTCTGGTGGCTTTAAATGCCAAGATCACCATGATGGTCTTCGCTAGGACTGAGGAGATGCTGATGCAGAAGACCATGCTGAAGAACGTTTGTCTCAGGAGGCAGGTGACCTGGGTTGGTTGACCTATGAAGACCAAGCAGCAGAGGAAGCAGAGAATAAGAGACACCAACAAGATGTAGCTGAGCTCCCGGTTGGTGGCTTTGATGATTGGTGTTTCCTGGTGTTTAGCAAACAGTATTAAGATGCTGACTGTAAAAGATGAGAAGATGACAACCATGATGACCAACATAATTCCCAACGGTTCCTCATAGGTAAGAAATTCTACTACTTTTGGGATGCATCTGTCTTTCTCCTCACTGGACCACTGGTCGAGAGGACACTTAAGACACTCGCTGGCATCTGAAATAAAATAAGATTTGAGATGTAGGTAAAAGGGGCTTCTCAGACTTCATAAAGCTAAAAGTTGTTTACGTGGTTGGGATCTGGTAGAGCTAAGGGGGAATAATGGATTTCACTAAAGAGACCTAGCGATGTTTGAAAATGTATTTACAGACAATAAATGATGGGGAACAGCATGAAATCTCACTTACATCAGTCAAGTCGTAGACTACTACAAAAGAAAGAGGCCAGAATAAAAAAACGTTGACCACTGGAGAAATTGACAAAAAAAGGAATAAAAGGATTCACATGGCCGTATGAATAAAATATGTAGCTTTATTTCATATGGTTAAAAAGGGATGTCCATACAAATAAAAAGCTGTGCCATTCTGGCTCGTGTTTCTGGCCGAAGCCCTTAGTCATAGAATGCATATGGCCATGTGGATCATTTTCTTCCTTTTTTTTGTCAATTTCTCCGGTGGCCAACGGTATTGGATCCATGCTGTGTTAACAAGACGTAATACTACATTTACCACACGGTGAGGCTTTTCCCAATTTTTCTTTATGTGCTTCTTCTATGTTTATTTTGACCTTTACCATCCTCTCCACTGACGAGGGCCAAGAACCTCCAAACATTGGTGTTTTCAGTCTGGAGCAGTCTCTGACTTTGCTGATGTATATTTTTCGCCCATTAAAAAGTGACTGTAAATAATTTGCCTTCAGTGCTGGTTATTTTAAGTTAGAGCTAGTAATCCCCACTGTGGCTGAGTCTAGATATGCCATATAAAGGTTTTAGCTCTTTGGCTAGATGCTTCTTCACCCAACAGCAATTTTTCCTCCCTATTTTAAACAAATGAAACTTTGGCATAACTGAGCTTTCTTCTGTTTGACTGAAGAGGGTGAAGGCAGCAGGTGCCAGACACCCGGGTGGTGGAATATCTTCAAGAAAACAAAAGTGTTAGAACTTTGATTTCAAATTGATCAATCTATATTAACAGTATGTCACAAAAATGAGTCCAAACCTCAAGTCTTTGTAAATACTTTGTTCTATCTTTTCATGGTACAACACTGAAGATCTGACACTCATAGAATGTACAGTAGTCAGTGTACGGCTGGTATAACAGCGTAGATTTGGTGCCCTTTAAATAGCTCAACACAGCCATTAATGTCTAAACCTCTGGCAACAAAAGTGAGTACACCCCTAAGGGAAAATAGCCAAATTGTGCCCAATTAGCCATTTTCTCTCCCCGGTGTCGTGTGACTGATTAGTATTACAAGTTCTCAGGTGTAAATGGGGAGAAGGTGGGTTAACCTTGGTGTTGTCCCTCTCATACTTGGTTCTAGGACCCCTACTTTTCTCCATCTACACCTTCAGCCCGGGACAGCTCATAGAACCCCACAGTTTGCAGTATCATCTCTATGCCGATGACACGCAGATCTACCTATTTGGACCCGACCTCACTGCCTTACTGACCAAAATCCCACACTGTCTGTCTGCCATTTCATCTGTCTTTTCTGCTCGCTTTCTAAAACTGAACATGGACAAACAGAATTCATCATCTTTCCCCCACCTCACTCTACCCCTCCACAAGACCTATCCATCAATGTCAATGTCTGCTCACTTTCCCCAGTACCACACGCTCGGTGCCTTGGGGTGATCCTCGACTCTGCCCTCTCTTTCAAGCCACATATCCAAGCCCTTGCCTCCTCCTGCTGGCTCAAACTCAAAAATATTTCCCGGATCCGTACATTCCTTGACCATGAAAACACAAAAACGCTAGTGCACTCCCATATCATCTCCCTCCTTGACTACTGCAACCTCCTACTCTCTGGACTCCCCTCTTGCACTCTGGCACCACTCCAATCCATCCTACACTCTGATGCCCGACTAATCCACCTGTCTCACCATTTTTCCCCAGCCTATCATCTCTGCCAAGCCATTTACTGGTATCCTATTGTCCAGAGGCTCCAGTTCAAAACCCTAACTATGACATACAAAGCCATCCACAACCTGTCTCCTCCATACATCTGTGACATGGTCTCCCGATACTTACCTACACGCAACCTCCGATCCTCACAAGATCTCCTTCTCTATTCCCCTCTTATCTCTTCTTAACACAACTGCATCCAAGACTTCTCCTGTGCTTCCCCCATACTCTGGAACTCTCTACCCCAACACATCAGACTCGCCTACCACAGAAACCTTCAAAAAGAACCTGAAGACTCACCTCTTCCAACAAGCCTACAACCTGCGGTGAACCTTAGTCTGCTGAACCGCCGCACGACCAGCTCTACTCTCTCCTAGTGTATCCTCATCCATACCCTGTAGACTGTGAGCCCTCGCGGGCAGGGTCCTCCCTCCTTCTATACCTGTTAGTGCCTTGTTTTGCTCATGTCTATTGTACTTGTCTATATTTGCCCCTTTCATGCGTAAAGCACCATGGAATAAATGGCGTTATAAAAATGCATAATAATACTCTCTCATACTGGTCACTGGAAGTTGAACAAGGTTCCTCTTGTCAAAGAACTGTCTGAGGATCTAAAAAAAAAATATGTTGCGCTACATAAAGATGGCCGAGGCTATAAGAAGATCACCAACACCCTGAAACTGGGCTGCAGCACAGCGGCCAAGACCATACAGCCGTGTAACAAGACAGGTTTCACTCAGAACTGGCTTCGCCATGGTTGGATGAAGAAATTGAGTGCACATGCTGAACTTCATATTCAGAGGTTGTCTTTTCAAAATAGACGTATTTTATGCTGCCAGCTTTTCTGCAGAGGTTAAAGGGGTGAGGGGTCATCCTGTCAGTGGTCAGACCATAGGCCACATACTGCATCAAACTCGTCTGCATGGCTATCATCTCGGAAAGAAGCCTCTTCGAAAGATGAAGCACAAAAAAGCCACAAACACTGTGCTGAAGTCACGAAGCCTGACCATATCGATTAATGGAACCATGTCTTGTGGTCTGATGAGACCAAGATGAACTTACTTGGTTCAGATGGTGTCAAGCATGTGTGGTGGCAACCAGGTGAGAAGTACAAGGACAAGTGTGTCTTGCCTACAGCCAAGAATGTTGGTGGGAGTGTCATGGTTTATGGCTGCATGAGTGTTGCCAGCTGTGATAATCTACAGTTCATGGAGGAAACCATGATGCCAACATGTGTTGTGACATATTGAAGCAGAGCATGGTCACTTCTTTTTGGAAACTGGGCCGCAGGGCAGTATTCTATCATAACAACCCCAAACACAACTGCAAGATGACCACTGCCTTGCTAAAGAAACTGAGGGTAAAGGTGCTAGACTCGCAAAGCATGTTTTCCGACCTAAACCCTATCAAGCATCTGTGGGGCATCCTCAAATGGAAGGTGGAGGAGCATAAAGTCTCTAACATTGCCCAGCTCCATGATGTCATCATGGAGGAGTGGAAGAGGATTTCAGTGGTAACATCTGAAGCTCTAGTGAACTCCATGCCCAAGAAATTTGGTCGATTTGGTAATTTCCACTTGGGGGTGTACTCTCTTTTGTGGCCAGCAGTTTAGACATTAATGCCTGTGTGTTGAGTTATTTAGAGGGCACACCACATTTACACTTATACAAGCTGTGCACTGACTACTTTACATTGTATCAAAGTGTCGCATTCAGTCTTGCCCCATAAAAAGACATAGCAAAATTTTTACAAAAATGTGAGGGGTGTACACACTTTTTGTGATATAGTGTACTTCTACATCATCTGTGTAGAATTGTGAGGGGCATAGTAAGCATTAGATAGACGTGTGGACCAGTGAACATCAACCATGTATGGGAGCCTTCAGCCAACCACTACCTTTACAAATGATGGGCAACAACCCTGAAATGTTTGGAGTCTCAGGTTTAGCTATCTTCAACCTTGGCCTTGAGGATGGAGACTTCATTATTTCTTCACTTCATTATTTTGCATATGTGACATAGCAGGAACGCGGGATGCAGTGACGAGCAGGAGGCAGAACAAGTGTTAGCGAGTTTATTACAAAGATTACTTCCCGCAGGAGGAAAAAGGGTTAAGGGGAAAGTAAACTTGGGCTTTGTATCAGGGTAAGAACAAATGGTTAGGAAACTGGTAAATTTATCAGTCTGATGGTTTCCGGGCTGTAGAAGCTTGAAATCCCATGGTGGCGCCGTAGGTGACGCGTGAAGTCTCGGGCCTGTTCTTGAAAAAAGGTGAAGCACTGTCTCCCAACGGAAAAGGCGTATCCTGATGAGGTAGCGGGTTACCGGGGCGATGTTCACTAAGTGTAGGAGTCTCTGCCTCCACTGGAAGATGTCTCTGCACAAGGCTGGTGCCAGGGATATAGTTACCTGGTTCTCGACAATCCCCCTGGTCAGTACTAACGGCCGGTAGCTGAGCAGTACGGGTCAGAGCTTAGGTAGTCAGAATGGATGGACACACCATCTCACATTCCTCAGGGCCTGTGTGATTGCGTAGACCCACAGAGAGTGAGTCAACCTTCTCCTGCTCCACGCTTCCCGCCAAGTGTCCCTCTTTCCCGCACACAGCCCCTTTTATACCTGACATGCCCCCTACAGTTGAGTGCAAAGGTTTGTCCAGGTTGGAAAGCTTTCCCCCCAGCAACAATGGTGACAGCCCCAATAGTTCCGGAACTGAGACGAGACAAGCATCACCGGCCCGGTCCATCTTCCTACGCATACATATTTTTGCAAAAAGTGATTCTATGCAATTTTTACATTATACTTACCATATGTATAAGTTCTTTTCTATTTTTTAGTTCTATTTGGACAACACTTTCCAAAAATAATGTTAGCTTACAAGAAGGACGTACAATAATTCTTTAATTTTCTCAGAATTTCTTCTTTTGTTAATTTATGCATTCATAAATACAGTAATTGAGTGGACAATCTTACCAGTGTTGTTGGCCACCTCACCCATAGAACAGGGAATGCAGTCATAGCAACAGACAGGCTTTGCTTGTATTGGGATCTTCCTGTGTCCAGGAAGACACTGGTCACTGCAGACAGAACTGGGAATCTAGAAACATTGAACCCAAGGGGATGATTAGAAGGTTCTTTTGTAATTTTAAAATTCAAGATTCTATAGAATCTACTTAAGAGTCTGTGGAGCTGCTGATCAGATCTACACAGGAGAATGTGGAGCTACAGATCAGATCTACAAAGGGGAATGTGTTGTGAACTGGTGGTTTAGGAGCAACATGGGACGAGCTCTGAAGGAAGTGGTACCTGTACTGACCGCAGTCCCTAAGCTCAACACAACACTAGAAGTAGCCGTGGGATGCTCCTGTCACTCCCTAGGCACCTCGTCACAGCCTGAGAACTAACTACCCCTAAAGATAGAAACAGGAAAACTATCTTGCCTTAGAGAAAATCCCCAAAGGATAGATAGCCCCCCACAAGTAATGACTGTGAGTGGAGAGGGAAAAGACATACACAGAATGAAACCAGGATGTAGCACAGGAGGCCAGTCTAGCTAAATAGATAGGACAGGATAGAATACTGTGCGGTCAGTATTAAAAACTACAAAAATCCACACAGAGTTTACAAAAATCTCCACACCTGACTAAAGGTGTGGAGGGTAAATCTGCTTCCCAGAGCTCCCAGCTTAACTGAATTAATCCATACTGACAAGCTGGACAAAACATAGAAAGCACAGAACGAATAAGTCCACAACCTGTGGACAGAAAAGAGCAAGCAAGGACTTAACTTTGCTGAACTGGTCAGGATATCAGGGAAATCCAAGAGAGATGTGAATCCAACCAGGAACCATTGACAAGTGGCACTGGCTGAAGGAAAGAGTCAGGCATAAATAGCCGAGCAGAAAGACAATCAGTGGAAGCAGCTGCAGACTGCTAAATCCAAGGAGCAGCCATACCACTTAAAACCACCGGAGGGAGCCCAAGAGCAGAACTCACAAAAGTGCCACTTACAACCACCGGAGGAAGCCCAAGAGCGAAATTCACAACAGTACCCCCCTTGAGGAGGGGTCACCGAACCCTCACCAGAGCCCCCAGGCCGATCAGGACGAGCCAAGTGAAAAGCACGAACCAAATCGGCGGCATGGACATTGGAGGCAATGTGGAATTCACAACAGGAATGTGGAGCTACAGATCAGATCTACACCGGGGAATGTGGAGCTACAGATCAGATCTACACAGGAGAATGTGGAGCTACAGATCAGATCTACACAGGAGAATGTGGAGCTACAGATCACATCTACACAGGAGAATGTGGAGCTACAGATCAGATCTACACAGGGGAATGTGGAGCTACAGATCAGATCTGCACAGGAGAATGTGGAGCTGCAGATCAGATCTACACAGGGGAATGTGGAGCTACAGATCAGATCTACACAGGAGAATGTGGAGCTACAGATCAGATCTACACAGGGGAATGTGGAGCTACAGATGAGATCTACACAGGGGAAAGTGGAGCTACAGATCAGATCTACACAGGAGAATGTGGAGCTACAGATCAGATCTGCACAGGAGAATGTGGAGCTGCAGATCAGATCTACACAGGGGAATGTGGAGCTACAGATCAGATCTACACAGGAGAATGTGGAGCTACAGATCAGATCTACACAGGGGAATGTGGAGCTACAGATGAGATCTACACAGGGGAAAGTGGAGCTACAGATCAGATCTACACAGGAGAATGTGGAGCTACAGATCAGATCTGCACAGGAGAATGTGGAGCTGCAGATCAGATCTACACAGGGGAATGTGGAGCTACAGATCAGATCTACACAGGAGAATGTGGAGCTACAGATCAGATCTACACAGGGGAATGTGGAGCTACAGATGAGATCTACACAGGGGAAAGTGGAGCTACAGATCAGATCTACACAGGGGAATGTGGAGCTACAGATCAGATCTACACAGGAGAATGTGGAGCTACAGATCAGATCTACACAGGGGAATGTGGAGCTACAGATCAGATCTACACAGGGGAAAGTGGAGCAACAGATCAGATCTACACAGGAGAATGTGGAGCTACAGATCAGATCTACACAGGGGAATGTGGAGCTACAGATCAGATCTACACAGGGGAATGTGGAGCTACAGATCAGATCTACACAGGGGAATGTGGAGCTACAGATCAGATCTACACAGGGGAATGTGGAGCTACAGATCAGATCTACACAGGAGAATGTGGAGCTACAGATCAGATCTACACAGGGGAATGTGGAGCTACAGATCAGATCTACACAGGGGAAAGTGGAGCAACAGATCAGATCTACACAGGAGAATGTGGAGCTACAGATCAGATCTACACAGGGGAATGTGGAGATACAGATCAGATCTACACAGGGGAATGTGGAGCTACAGATCAGATCTACACAGGAGAATGTGGAGCTACAGATCAGATCTACACAGGGGAAAGTGGAGCTGCAGATCAGATCTACACGGGAATGTGGAGCTACAGATCAGATCTACACAGGGGAATGTGGAGCTACAGATCAGATCTACACAGGGGAATGTGGAGCTACAGATCAGATCTACACAGGGGAAAGTGGAGCTACAGATCAGATCTACACAGGAGAATGTGGAGCTACAGATCAGATCTACACAGGGGAATGTGGAGATACAGATCAGATCTACACAGGAGAATGTGGAGCTACAGATCAGATCTACACAGGGGAAAGTGGAGCTGCAGATCAGATCTACACGGGAATGTGGAGCTACAGATCAGATCTACACAGGGGAATGTGGAGCTACAGATCAGATCTACACAGGGGAATGTGGAGCTACAGATCAGATCTACACAGGGGAATATGGAGCTACAGATCAGATCTTCACAGGGGAATGTGGAGCTACAGATCAGATCTACACAGGGGAATGTGGAGCTACGGTAATGATCAGATTAACAGAAGAGTCTGAGGGCCTAGAGATCTGTCCTACACATGAGTCTGTGGAGCTACCGATTAGATCTACACAAGAGTCTGTAGAGCTACTGATCAGATCAACAGAAGAATCTGAGGATCTACAGATCTACACAAGAGTATGTGGAGTATGTGGAGCTACCGATCAGTCGTTCACCGTCCTTTGCCTCTACAATTTGTGAGCTCAACATCCACCTTAATCACAATGGACGCAAGATTGTCAATGATTTAGGAAAGATTAGGCTCACATACGGCCATCATTTTGAACTTTAGTTTCTATATTGTTACATTTTTCTTATGTAAAAGCTAAAAACCTAGATGCCTATGTATATACTTTATAATAAACTACAAACATACAGCACGTATACAATGCAAATATAAAAAGCATTACAATGCATTACAGACATATACCGTACATACATAAATCATACACATGCATACAATACATATATACAGTTGTGCTCAAAAGTTTACATAACCCGGCAGAATTTTTGCTTTCTTGGCCTTTTTTTCAGAGAATATGAGTGATTATTTATTTCTAATGCACCATTGATTCCATGGTGCTGTACATGAGAAAGGCTTACATACAAATTACAGATATCACTTACAGTAAACAAACTAACAATGACAGACTGATACAGAGGGGCGAGGACCCTGCCCTTGCGGGTTTATATTCTACAGGATTATGGGGAAGGAGACAGTAGGTTGAGGGTTGCAGCAGCTCGGGTGTTGGTGAGGCGGTAGCTCCAGTGTTGGTGAGGCGGTAGCTCCGGTGTTGGTGAGGCGGTAGCTCCGGTGTTGGTGAGGCGGTAGCTCCGGTGTTGGTGAGGCGGTAGCTTCGGTACTGATGAGGCGGTAGCGGGGTCAGTGCAGGCTGTAGGCTTTCCTGAAGAGATGGGTTTTCAGGTTCCATCTGAAGGATCCGAATGTGTTTGACAGTCAGACGTGTTGGGGCAGAGAGTTCCAGAGGATGGGGGATATTCGGGAGAAGTCTTGGAGGCGGTTGGATGAGGAGCGAATAAGTGTGGAGGAGAGAAGGAGGTCTTGGGAGGACCGGAGATCACGTGAGGGAAGATATCGGGAGATTAGTTCAGTGATATATGGAGGAGACAGGTTGTGGATGGCTTTGTAGGTCAGTGTAAGTAATTCGAACTGGATACGCTGAGTGAATGGGAGCCAGTGAAGAGATTTGCAGAGGGGGAAGCGGAGGAGTAGTGAGGAGAGATGGATTAGTCGGGCAGCAGAGTTAAGGATGGATTGGAGAGTTGCAAGGGTGTTAGCAGGGAGGCCACAGAAAAGGATGTTGCAGTAATTGAGGCGGGAAATGATGAGGGCATGCACAAACATTTTAGTAGATTGACGGTTGAGGAAAGGACGGATCCTGGAGATATTTTTGAGCTGGAGGCGACTGGAGGTGGAAAGAGCTTGGATGTGCGGTTTGAAAGACAGGGCAGAATCAAGGGTCACTCCGAGGCAGCGGACTTCCGGTACGGGGGAAAGCGTGATGTTGTTAATTGTAATAAATAGATCAGGTAAAGAAGATCTATGAGATGGAGGAAAGATGATGAGTTCAGATTTGTCTACATTGACCTTGAGGAAGCGAGAGGAGAAGGAGGATATGGCTGATAGACACTCTAGCATTCTGGGCAGCAGAGAAGTGATGTCAGAGCCAGAGAGATAGATCTGAGTGTCATCAGCATAAAGGTGGTACTGGAATCCATGGGACTTTACGTTACAGCTGCTGCCACTACTGCCGCCACTGCCGCCACTTCTACTCACCTATCCGGGCGTTGCGTTGGTTCCTCCTCGCTTGCGGCCGTTCCCTCCGCTGTCCCTGCTACTGTCTCCGCCGATCTGCTTCCTTCTCGCCGCTCTCGTCGTCTCGCCGCTGTTCCCGGGCTTCCTGTGCCGTCGGCCCCTCCTCGCTCCTGGTCTCACGCTGAATCCTCAATTCCTTCTCTGGCCACTAGGGGGCTTCAGCGTGGAGCTCCTTTTCAGCCAGTATCGGCTCCATTCAGGCGCTTTAGGGTGTCGGCGTGCACTCCTTATTCTGTTTAACCCTCGCTCCTTCTTCCCAGCAGTCAGATTCCAGCACAGGGTATATCAGGTGTCTCCACCATTCCAACAATGCCTGATTATCATGTGCAGTCCATGCATGCTTCTGGCCCATTCTCTGTCTCGTCCAGTTGTTCTGGTTCCTTTCCCTACTTGTTCGTCTCAGTCTGTCTGTTTAAATCCATTTTCCTTTCTGAGCTTTCTTCTTGAGCCGTCCCTCTTGGTCCCAGCCGTTGCGTGATGGGGTGGAAACCAGATTGTAGATTGTCAAAGAATAATGTGAGACGTGGGAGGAAAGTTCAGCATGGACGTGCTGCTCCAGGAGTTTGGAAGTGAATGGGAGCAGTGATATTGGGCGATAGCTGGACATAGCAGTTGGATCGAGGGTTGGCTTTTTAAGGATAGGCGTGATTGTGGCATGTTTGAAAACAGAAGGGAAGGTGCCAGAAGTTAGTGATGGGTTGAATAAGTTGGTTAGGGATGGGATAAGTGTGGTGGTGAGGTTGGGGAGGAGATGGGATGGGGTCAAGCACACAGGTGGTGACGTGCGATTTGGAGAGGAGACAGTTAAGCCCTCCTTCAGTGATGTTGGATAGGGATGATATGGGGTTTGGGCATTGGTCTGGTATACAAAGGGGTTGTGGTGGTTGAACAATGAAGACTTGCCTTGTTTGGTCGAACTTATTTTTAAAGTCAAAGTCCTCAGCAGAGATGAGGAAGGTTGGAGGGGGCAGTGGGGGCAGAGGAGGGAGTTAAACATTTTGAATAACTGTTTGGGGTTGTAGGATAGGGAAGATACAAGGGTTGTGAAGCAGACCTGTATAGCAGAGGTGAGAGCAGATTTGAAAGCGAATGTTGCCTGTTTGAATGCAGTGAAGTCGTCTTGCGAATTTGTTTTCTTCCAACACCACTCTGCAACCCTGGACACTTCCCAGAGCTTTTTAGTGGTGTTATTGTGCCAGGGTTGTCTATTGATACATCGCACTATGCCATGAACGAGAGGGGCAACTGTGTCAATATCTGATGGAAGAGTGGCATTGTAGAAAGCAGTGGCACTGTCTGGGCTGTGCAGTGAGGATATGAATGCCAGTGGTAGGATGGAGTCAGAGAGTGTGTGGGTGTCTAGGTGTGCGAGGTTTCTGCGGGGGTGTGCATGGTACTGGACATGGGTGAGCGGTGAGAAGGACAGAAATGAGAAAGTGAGCAGATGGTGGTCGGATAGAGGGAGAGGGGAAGTAGTGAAGTTAGATAGAGAGCAGAGATGGGTGAAGACCAGGTCTAATGTATGTTTTGGGTTGTTTAAAAAGAGAAAAAACAGTCATTTAACAATAAATGTGTCATGCTGCTGCAGTGCAGTGTAAGGCAACCTCCACCAGAGGGAGCTTGAGAGGGAACTGAAATGCGTACACAGAATCAATGATCTCATAAGGACCAATAAACCTGGGACCAAGCTTAGCACAAGGAACCTTTAGACGAATGTTCTTGGTAGACAACCACACTTTATCTCCTACCAGGAATATACGTCCTACAGACTGTTGCTTATCCGCAAAAAGTTTATGTTTGCCCTGTGCTTCCCCAATGTTCTTCTGGACCTCCCTATACACCTCCCCCAATCGTTGCACTGCCGTATCAGCCCCTGGACATTCTGAATCCAGCCTAGAAAATTCTCCAAAATGGGGATGAAAACCGTAGTTACAGAAGAATGGAGAAGTGCTCGTAGACTGGTTAATCTGATTATTATATGCAAATTCAGCCATGGGCAACGAAGAACACCAATCATAGCCATAGAGACATAGCAAGATACCTCAAAATCTGTTCAAGTGACTGATTGGTCCTCTCCGTCTGACCGTTGGTCTCAGGATGGTAAGCAGAGGAGAAGGTCAAACAAATACCCAACCTTTTACAAAATGCCCTCCAAGATTTGGGCACAAATTGTACCCCTCTATCAGAAACCACATTCAAAGGCACGCCATGCAGCCATACTCAGTGGCGTAACTACAAAGTTAGGGGCCCCGGTGCGAACTTCCAAATGGGGCCCCCCCCCTGCAGCCCTGCCATACAACTCAATGTAACCCCCATAGAATAATGGCCACACATGATGCTCAATACTGTATAACGGCCACCACACATGATGCTCCATACTGTATAATGGCCACACATGATGCTGCATACTGTATAACGGCCACACATGATGCTCAATACTGTATAATGACCCCCCTCCTGTATGCATGGCTCATCTCCCTCCTATCCCATATACATAGCTCATATTACCCCTCCTGTATGCATGGCTCATATTCCCCCTGCATGGCTCATATTCCCCCCTGCATGGCTCATATCCCCCCCTGCATGGCTCATATTCCCCCCTGCATGGCTCATATTCCCCCCTGCATGGCTCATATTCCCCCCTGCATGGCTCATATTCCCCCCTGCATGGCTCATATCCCCCCCTGCATGGCTCATATTCCCCCCTGCATGGCTCATATTCCCCCCTGTATGCAGGCTTAGCTCTCCGCTCCTGCTCGGCGCGCTGGCTTATGTCCTCCTTCATCCCCCCCCCCCGTTCCCCCCCCCTGTCTCCCCGTCCCCCCGTCCCCCCGTCCCTCGTCCCTCATACTCACCTGTCTTCCCACTGCACGGCCGTGCCGACATCCCTCGCGCTCTGTCCCGACTCCAGACGGCGGCGCCGGCGCAGCACCTTCTTCCTGCTTGAGCGGTCATGTGACACCGTTCATTAAGATCATGAATATGCGCATATTCATGATCTTAATGAGCGGTGTCACGTGACCGCTCAAGCAGGAACGAGCTGCAGTGCAGACGCCGAGACCATCGCTGGAGCAGGGTGAGTATTCAAGGCAGCGGTGGCGGCGGCGGGGAAGGGGGGGGAGGCCCTGGAGCGGGGGGAGGCACTGCCAGTCCGAGCCTGCCTGCCGGGCCCGGGCCCCTGACCTGCCGGGCCCGGTCGCACTGGCGACCGCTGCGACCGCGGTAGTTACGCCACTGGCCATACTACATGCTCAACAAACAAGCTAGATAGTGTCTCAGCATTAGGCAATCCTGCTAGAGGTACAAAATGCACCTGTTTACTGAATCTGTCAATCACTACCCAGATTATAGTTTTGCCATTGGAAGAAGGGAGATCAGTGATAAAATCCATGGACAAATGAGTCCAAGGTCCATCTGGAATTGGCAATGGCACCAATTCCCCGGCCGGCCGGTTATGGGAGCTCTTAGCATGGGCACAGGTATCACAAGCAGACACAAACAATGATATCAGAGTTCATGGAGGGCCACCAAAAAAGCCTAGCAATGGCTTTCTGAGTGGCTGAGATCCCTGAGTGTCCACTTTGAGCAGAAATGTGGAATTCCCAGAGAACCCTCAACCGGTACTGAACTGGGACAAAGAGCTTATTATCAGGCAAAGAGGGAGGAGCAAGAGACTGAGCCTTCCAAATCTTCTGTTCCAATTCAGAGGATACCCCCACAACAACCATCCCGTGCTGAATAATGGAGGAAGGAGGTTTGGGGGTGATATTGGATCAAAACTGTGAGATAAGGCATCAGCCTTGACATTTTTGGAACCAGACCAAAAAGTGATTGAAAAATTAAAACGAGAAAAAAAAGCGACCACCTAGCCTTTCTAAGAGTCAACCGGTTGGCAGATTCAATGTAAGACAAGTTCTTGTGGTCCATGATCACCGTGATCTGATGAACCGCCCCCTCCAAAATATGCCTCCATTCTTCAAAAGCCAATTTTATGGCCAATAACTCCCAGTTACCAACATCATAGTTCCTCTCAGCAGAAGAAAACTTCTGGGAGAAAAAGGCAAATGGTCTTAAATTGGTCAAAGTAACGGGTCCGTGAGACAACACCGCCCCCACGCCCACCTCTGATGCGTCCACCTCTACAATAAATGTTTCAGATGGATCGGGCTGAACCAAGACAGGAGCACACATAAAACACTTCTTTAAAGTAAAAAATGCTTCAACTGTCAAGGGTGACCAAACTTTGTGATCAGCCCCCTTGCGAGTGAGATCAGTGAGTGTGACCACCTGAGAAAACCCCCTAATGAATTTTTGGTAATAGTTGGTGAAACCAAGAAAATGCTGCAACCCCTTGAGGTCTGTGAGTTGCACCCAATCAACAATGGCCTTTACCTTTCTGGGATCCATCCGAAACCCATTGGCAGAAAGGATGATCCCCAGAAAGGAAAGCTCCTAGACACAAAACAAACGTTTCTCAGGTTAGGGAACAGAGAATTACCCTAAAACCTGTGAAGAACAGCACATAAATGACCAAAGTAGTATTCCTTGTCAAGGATATCATCCAATTATACAACCATAAAGTGCCCAATAAAATCAGAGCAAACATCATTTATGAAGTTCTGAAAGACAGTGGGTGCATTTGTGAGACCAAAGGGCATGACCAAATTTTCAAACAGACCCTAGGAGGTTTTCCACTCATATCCTTCCTGAATACGGAAAAGGTTATATGCTCCCATGAGATCAAGTTTGGAAAACCACTTAGCCCCAGACAATTGGTTATAGAGATCAGGAATGAGTGGGAGAGGGTAGGTATTTCTCAAAGTAATTTTATTTAGTTCCCGGAAATCAAGGCAGGGGCGTAAACCTCCATCTTTTATCTTGACAAAAAAGAATCCTGCGGCCACAGGTGAGACAGAGGGACGGTTGTGACCTTTGCGTAGACTATCAGAGATATAGTTTTTCATAGCAATACATTTCGGGCCAGAAAGATTGTACAAACGGGCTTTGGGCAATTTAGAACCCAGAATAAGATTAATGGTACAATCATAAGGACGATGGGGTGGCAAGACCTCAGCCTCTTTTTCGGAGAACATGTCCCCAAAGTCCTTTAGGTACTCGGAATACCTCTGGACTAATGGCAGATACAAAAACAGAAGAAAGACAACCATTGGAACAATTAGGACCCATTTAACAATATCACGAGATCCCCAGTCTATAACAGGATTATGCCTCTGCAACCAGGGGAACCCCAACACCAGTCCCGCAGGAAGATTATTCATAACATAACATGAAATTCGTTCCTGATGCAAGGAACCCACTTTGAGGAGGAACTCCTCAGAGACAAACTTAAGGATATTTTGAGCCAACTGTGTCTTATCAATGGCAACAACATGGATTGGAGTCTCTAGCCAACTGTCCCTAACTTTAACTTGGACACCAGACTAGAGTCAATGAAGTTCATGGAAGATCCACAGTCCACAAATGATGAAGGGGATGCAAAACCACCTCCATAAACCAATTCCACCTCTAACAAAACTTTTTTAAATTATGAAAATGGTACCTGGGAGTCAGGATGACCTCCTAGACCATCACCCAGACTCTGCAGCTTGTTACTCGATGGACAAGAAGGGCAGTCCTTCCAATGTCCCTGATCTCACCAATAAAAACATAATTTCCCATCACGTCGTCGCTTCCTGTCTTTCTCCTTGAAGTTGGTGGCACCAACTTCCATAGTCTCCTTGAATGACATCATCTCAGACTTGGCAGGCAAAACAGGGATCTCACGCTGGATAGTTCCTCTCTCCCGTCACCTCCGGTCCATACGAATGGCCTGGGTTATGGTCTCCTCCAGGGAACTGGGTGGCATATGAAGGGCCAGCATGCCCTTGAGATGATCAGAAAGTTCTCTGTCAAACAGGCATCTCAGAGCAGAGTCACCCCAAGACACCTCAACAGACCACTGCCTAAACTCAGAACAATACTGTTCAGCAGTGAGTTCATTCTGGGAGAGACCCATGATCATGTCCTCTGCTACCCTGACCCGGTCTGGTTCATCATAAATGAGTCCCAAAGCCTCAAAGAATCTGTCCACAGACACATGTTCAGGGGCAGAAGCAGGTAGAGAAAAAGCCCACGACTGAGGTCCCTCCCGCAGTAAGGAAATGATTATCCCTACCTGCTGACTCTCATCACCAGAAGATAGGGGCCTAAGAGAAAACAATAGCTTGCAACTCTCCCTAAAAGTATGGAATCTCTCTCTCACCGGAGAAGATATCTGGGAGCTTGACTGTAGGTTCGGGAGAGTGCAATGAAACATCAACAGTGTTAGAGTGCCTACAGTCAGTCTGCAACAATTTTACTGTGTTAGCAAGCGCCCTTTGCAGGTGGTTATGAGACGAGGCCAAGGCCCTCTGTTCCATAAACAGGTCTTGTATCATCAATGTCAAGCTGTCCATTTGATCTGCCAAGGTATGGAGTGGATCCATAGCAAACAGAGCAGAGAAGAAAATGCAGAAATCCCTTTAAATGTGTGGTCAGCTATAATGTCATGCTGCTGCAGTGCAGTGTAATGCAACCTCCACCAGAGGGAGCTTGAGAGGGAAGTGAGACTGCGTACAAAGAGTAGCTCCATAGAGCAGCAGCACAGGTGTCACCAAATGGCGAGAGAGTGGTCAGACAAGCCAAGTCAAAAGCATTCAGATGCAAAGTACAAAAAGGAGTAAGCAGTATACGTGGTCAGGAAAAAGCCAGGGGGTTCAGCAACGGTCAGAAGTGGATAAGGCAAAGACAGAAAGCAGAAGCGAGTCCGAGTACAGGTTGAGTCAGAAACCAGATAATCAAACCGAGAAACAGAGAAACGCTTGGAAAAGGGCAGACAGAGGAAGACAACAGACACGGGGCAAGTCAGGGATCACAGCAGGACAAATCAAGGATAACAAGACTCAGGTACACATGCCGAAGGCAGAACTATAGCTGACATCACCAGCAGGATGCATGGGAGCAAAATAGTAAACCTGAACCCAGAATGAGGCAGAGCAAACTTAACCCTTCATCCACCTGGAAAAGGGCAGACAGGATTAAACCCTGGAACGGATCATGACAAAACGGCTTCACCCAACCACTAACAATGAGTGGAGAAAACGCTTTGATGTTATCATTCATATTCTCTGTAAAAAAGCCCAAGAAAGCAAAAAATCTGCAAGGGTATGTAAAGTTTTGAGCACAAGTGTGCATACTGACAAACTAACATGACTAGCAAACATACAGCGCATATAAAATAGAACCAGTGTGCACCATATAAGTGCACCATAGAAGTGTGGAGCTATGAATTAATCCAGAATTTAATATGAAGTATACAGACTGTACCGTGCCATCTGCCTCCATCACACTCTAATCAGCATGTCCATTTATTTATTCTTCCTACAGGTACGTGACCCAACTTCCACACTGGCATTCCCCTACCTCAGCTTCTTGGTATGCTTTTCAACTAACTCGTTATACCCCCAATGTTATTTATTACCTGCTTTTTAACTCAGCCTTGATCATCCAGCAGGCAACTAAAGGTAACGATACAGTCACTGTAAACAATGTTTCTGTTTGTTTTCTCTCTCACCCCCTAGTCCTTCACTTTCTGCTAACCTCCCTAGTCCCTACACCTAGTAAGGAACTGGTCATCTCTCCCTCCATCCTCCCCATCCATCTCACCTCCTCCTCAGAACTGTTCCTCTACATACAATTCTCTGTCTCAAAACACAGACAGCCCCTCATGCCCTCTCTTGCTCCCACCTGCTAACACTTTCTCTGCTCCTTCTCACTGCTGGTGACATCTCTCCAAATCTTGGTCCTCCTCACCACATCCCCAGTCACTTCCACCTCCCATCCATGCTCTACCACACATTTCTGTAACCTCTCTAATCTTATACTCATTCGCCCAGCCCCTGCTTCCCCGGTCCCTCGAAAGTGAGCTCTATGGAACGCTTGCTCTGACTGCAATAAACTTTCCTACATTCTTGATCTTTTTATTACTAACAAATTTTCCTTCCTCGCTATCACCAAAACTGGCTCACCCCCTCTGACACAGCCTCTCCAGCTGCACTTTCGTGGATTCCACCTTTCCCACACCTCCCACCCCAGCAGCAAGCATGGCGGAGGAGTTGGCTTTCTCCTGTCAGATACAGTAACTGTTCCTTCACCCAAATCCCACTGCCACCCTCTGTTACTCTCCCTTCCTTTGAGGTGCAGTCTGTGCACATCTACTCTCCCACCAACCTCCAACTGGCTGTCATTTACTGCCCCCCAGGAACAGCCACGATTTTCTTTGACCACTTCACCACCTAGATACTTAATTTCCTCTCCACTGACATCCCCAATATCATCATGAGTGACTTCAGCATCGCCACTGACACTTCCCTCTCAGCTGTCACTAAACTTCTATCTCTCACTTCCTCATTTGGCCTAACTCAATTGTCTACTGCAGCCACCCACAAAGATGGCCACATACTGGACCCCATCTTCACCCGCCTCTGCTCCCTCTCTAACCTCTGTAACACACCTCTCCCTCTTTCTGACCACAACCTACTTATATTTCCTCTCCTATTCAGTTCCACAATCCCCACACCACAAACTTGAACACCCTCTCTCTCTGAATTCCTTATCCCTTTTACAGACATAAGTTCCTTACACAATAGCTGCAGCTCTCTAATTGGTCACCCCTCTCACACATACCAAAGATCACAAAATCAACAGACAACCCTGGAACACCAGCCTGACCAAAGAACTGAGAAGGGCTACCAGGGTTGCTGAGCAGAGATGTCCCTCACTACTTTCATGGCCACATTCGTCACAGCAAAACAAACCTACTTCTGTTCTCTCATATCCTCCCTATCTCACAACCCTAGACAACTATTCAACACTTTCAATTCTCCCCTCCGTCCCCCAGCATCTCCTCCATCTCCACTCATCTTGGCTGAAAACTTTACCTCATTCTTCTGTCAGAAAAATGATAATATCAGAGAAAGCTTTGGCCTAAAACCCCCACAACCCCTCTTCCGAACTACTCAGCTGTTCTCCTCCAAAACCAACTTCTTCACCATTACAGAAGATCAACTTTCTTCCCTACTCTCAAAATCACATCACACCACCTGTGCAACTGATCCGATCCCATCCCACTTCATGCCAAAACTCACTACAATTTTCATCCCAACCTAACTCTAACCCATCTTTTCAACCTATCACTAACAGCTGATGTTTTCCCGTCATGCTTCAAACATGTCTCAATCACTCCCATCCTCAAAGAGGCCTCTCTTGACTGATCCTCTGTAAGTAGCTATGACCCCATATCACTTCTCCCCTATGTCTCAAAACTACTGGAACAACATGTCTATTTCGAACTGTCCTCCCACCTCTCTTTTGCTGCCTCTTCGGCCGCTAACAGTCTGGCTACTGACCGCATCTTTCCACTGAAACTGCCCTAACTATAGTCACCAATGACCTCCTAACTGCCAAAGTCAAATGACACTACTCTGTCCTCCTCCTCCTGGACCTGTCCTCTGCCTTCTATATTACTCTGTCCTCCTCCTCCTGGACCTGTCCTCTGCCTTTGACACAGTGGACCATTCCCTATTATTACAGACCCTCTCATCCCTTGGCATCACAGACTTGGCCCTATCCTGGATCTCATCATACCTAACAGACCGGACATTCAGTGTCTCCCACTCACACACCACCTCCTCACCTCGCCCCCTATCTGTCGGAGTCCCACAAGGTTCAGTTCTAGGGCCCCTGCTCTTCTCCATTTACACCTTTGGCCTGGGACAGCTCATAGAATCTCATGGCTTTCAGTATCACCTCTATGCTGATGACACACAGATCTACATCTCTGGACCAGATATCACCTCCCTACTAACCAGAATCCCTCAATGTCTGTCCACTATTTCATCCTTCTTCTCCGCTAGATTTCAGAAACTTAACATGGACAAAACAGAATTCATCATCTTTCCCCAATCTCACTCGACTACCCCAGCGGACCTATCCATTACAGTAAATGGCTGCCCACTCTCCCCAGTCCCACAAGCTCGCAGCCTCGTGGTAATCCTTGACTCTGATCTGTCCTTCAAGTCACATATCCAAGACCTTTCCATTTCCTGCTGACTTCAACTCAAAATTTTTCCCGGATCCGTACATTCCTCAACCAAGAATCTGCAAAAACAATAGTGCATAGTTCCATAGACATACTGATAGAGAATTTAGATTGTGAGAAGAAAAATAAACCTGCTCACCCGTAATGCATTTGTTGAACTTCGGGAGCACGGACCCGCTGTGTCCAAACGTATAAAGTCCAAAAGAAGAAAAATGTCAGGCTCTACCGAATCCGTGAAGATAAAATGTCTTTATTCACAAACTTGTAACATAGAGGATACAAACTTCAGCACAAACCATGTGGGTGTGAATCACAACACGGATTCGGTGGAGCTGGACATTTTTCTTCTTTTGAATTTAGAATGTGAGCCCCATCAAGGACAGTGATGATAATGTGTGCAAACTGTAAAGCACTGCAGAGTATGTTAGCGCTATATAAAAATAAAGATTACTATTATTATTATATTATTATTATTATTAGTGCACATCCTCATTATCTCCAGCCTTGACTACTGCAAACTCCTGCTCTGTCGCCTCCCCTCTAACACTCTTGCACCCTTCCAATTTATTCTAAACTCTGCTGCCCAACTAATCCACTTATACTCCTGTAACACCCAAGGTTCCTGGTTGTTACAGTGGCATTGCTTTCCACACGGGGAGAGTGATGTCACGCTTGGAAGCGATGAAGGATCTCTTTATCAGGTAATCACAAACATGCAACATGTTCATACTCCAGGCTAGAAGGGGGAGCTCTGATCCAGCTTGTGGGTGGCTCCCCTATGTATATTCTAGTCTGGAGGGAAAGTTAGTGAGTTGGTGAGAGGAGTCAGTGACTGCCAGACAGCAGACTAGAGCAGTCTGAGGAAGAGAATCTGAGGGAGGGGCCGTGCGGCCACGAGGGTGCTGCAGCTCCTGGAAGGAGAGAAGGGAAAGCAGAACAGATTCTAGAGAGCGTGAAGGGGAAGTGAAGCAAAGAAGAGTAAAGAGCTGGGGGTTAGCTGCGACTGATCTACCTCCCTACTGAGCGCAGATACCGGTAGCTGGAAGACCGGGGTTGTGAAGTTCTCTACATCTCACAGCAGAAACCGGCAGGATAGCTGGATTGCAAGTCACATGTCCACCATTGAAACCTGAGGACACAGTAGCACATAGAGCCCGGGTCATGCTAGAGATCCTGTAAAAAGGCTCAAGCTACGGGTAGTGTCCTATCAACAAGGGGGACAGAGAGAGAAAACGTGAGAACCTTGTGTGAGGCCTAACGCAGCAACGGACTACACCACAGTGCTAGAGGGAAGTCTTCCAACCCCACCTGGCAAGGGGGATTCCAGACTCATTTCCACGCTGGCTGGAACATCGACACCTGTGATCCGGTACCCTGGACTGTGGCTGCCTGAATTCATCAGAAAACCAGGTAAAGAGACTGCAAACCTGTGTCCTCCGTTTCTTTCTACACCGCCTACCATCTGTCCCTACTACACCGGGGAGCCCTGGGGACCCAACTTCACCTGTAGGAATTTATACCATCCCTGCTGCCACAATAATCACCCCGGAGGACCCCTTAAAGTAGCGTCGGTCATCCCTGACCGAATACCACAGGTGGCATCACGAACAAGCTCTATTCCTAAAATCCCTTTAAATACCGACTCTTTTAACATGGGCGTCCAGGGCTATGGACTGGTTCACCTCTGCCGTGACACATCCCTTTAAGTACCTGACCCAGTACCGAGTACCCCACTGCCCTGCTGGGAGCTCCACCCCCGCCATTCCCCGGCCTCTTCACTGGCTCCCCATTACCTAGAAACTCCAGGGCAGGGTCCTCTCTCCTCCTCTACTTGTTTTGTATAAGATTACTGTACTTTTTTATGTATACCCCCCCCCTCACATGTAAAGCGCCATGGGATATATGGCACTATAATAATAAATAATAACTATACTAATAATTATTCAGAAACATACAACCTACATATTAATAAATTCATAAATAAAATGTTCATATTTCTGCTGTCAGTCAGTAAATAATTTAGCAGTTTTTTACTAAGTGGATTTGGTGTAAAGGTACCGTTACACTAAACGACTTACCAACGATCACGAGCAGCGATACGACCTGGCTGTGATCGTTGGTAAGTCGTTGTGTGGTCGCTGGAGAGGTGTCACACAGACAGCTCTCTCCAGCGACCAACGATCCGGGGAAAGACTTCGGCATCGTTGAAACTGTCTTCAACGATGCTGAAGTCCCCGGGTAACCAGGGTAAATATCGGGTTACTAAGTGCAGGGCCGCGCTTAGTAACCCGATATTTACCCTGGTTACCATTGTAAAAGTTAAAAAAAAACAGTACATACTCACATTCCGATGTCTGTCACGTCCCCCGTCGTCAGCTTCCCGCACTGAGTGTCAGCGCCGGCCGGCCGTAAAGCAGAGCACAGCGGTGATGTCACCGCTATGCTCTGCTTTACGGCCGGCCGGCGCTGACACAGTCAGTGCAGGAAGCTGACGACGGGGGACGTGACAGACATCGGAATGTGAGTATGTACTGTTTTTTTTTTTTTAAACTTTTACAATGGTAACCAGGGTAAATATCGGGTTACTAAGCGCGGCCCTGCGGTGAACACATCGTTGGAATGGGCGTCACACACGCAGGTGATCAGCGACCAAAAAAATTTCCTGATCATTCCCAGTGACCAACGATCTCCCAGCAGGGGCCTGATCGTTGGTCGCTGTCACGCATAACGATTTCGTTAACGATATCATTGCTACGTCACAAAAAGCGTTAACGAAATCGTTATGTGTGAAGGTACCTTTAGATCCTAGAATTTCTTGATTTCTGGAGCTGGGTGTGGAGGGGAGGCCGCCTCTCCATCAGGACAGTATTCAGGTACAATTTACAAGGAGCCGTATTCCTGGAGGAGTAATGTGAGTCATTGAGGAGCCGCTCTCCGTAGGTGATGTCTGTGGAATGCATTTCACATTTACCTGCCGCTAATCCCTCTGCCCCATGTTGATACCTGCCCAATAATACTTCTATAAAGCATATTATTATGTAAAAGTCCCGGTCTCCTCTGTACTCACATGTGAAAACTTCTCATTCCACAGAATGGAGCTGATATTCAATGTGATTTTGTCTCCATCATTAGATTCTGGGTTGACTTTTCCCACTTTCACAAAATTAAATGTGTTCTGGAGAATCTGAACGTTAATGATGTCATAGGAAGCTGTGAGGTCACCATCAGCATTAAATGTAAACTTCTCCCCTGAGCTGGTACGGAAACTTGATTTCTTGAGGTGATGAAGCACCTGTAGAAGAGGTACATGGTCAGTATCACAGAATCCACCTCATGACCTTCAATCCTCACACTGGCGAATATGTAGTCATGGTCCATAGACTGAACCGGCCATTACAGCTCCATGGTTGACATTTGGTCAGGGGCTGGCTCGTCATACCACAACCAGTAAATGGGATGGAAACAATTAAATTTCAATCATTTGGGCCTTATCTAGAGGATTTATCTGGCAGTGAATGAACAATATATGCAAATTTTATGAATCAGGATTCTAAAATGTGTTTTGAATGTTGCTCATGACCCAAGTGAACCCATGATTTCTTATTTTTAGAATTTACATAAATGGCTACAATGGCCACACAGTAAGAAGAACATCAAATTAACTGTGCAAACCTGAGACAAAGACTGATGTGACCTAATCTCACTGAATACCAAGAAGCAACAATCTGCCACAGGGCTACCGCGACAGAGAGGTTCCAGAGAACCGCAGCGCTCTGGGCCTCGTTCACACACAGTGAACAGAAACTCTTCACCTGTATTCTGACCTGGCTGCTTTGTGCCAGCAGTGCAGGAGTTAACCTTATTGCTGAGTTGCTGAGAGCTGGGTCTCTCAGCTGAAGTGGATTTTGTAATCTGAACCTCTATATAGACCCGCTGCTGACTTCAGCTATTGTCAGTGATCAGTTCTACTGCCTGGCTTGGAGGTTGAAGGAGCGTAGTGTTGGTGTTGGAGGTTTATTTACAGAGATTGGTGTCTGCTGTTTTGGTTGCATGTTTAACCTGTTTTCCTTCCTAGTTTATTCCTTCTCTTCCCTTCTCTGTGTTTCCTCTGTGGTTGTGTGAGCATTTGGTGAGTTTGAGACTTTTAGTTACCTTGTCTGTATACCCTGTTATTTGTTGTATTATTACACTGGTGCAGTCCACCTCCTTTGGTGGGAGAGGGGGCCACTGATAGGGCCTGCACAGGAGACAGGGATACGCTGGCGGCTCAGGCCTCCTAACCATCATAGGTACCCCCAAGATAAGGGAAAGCCAGGGCCCCATTAAAGTGGTAGGGACAGGTGCGGGTCCCAGTACGCCATGCTGCCCCTTTAACGCCGCTTACGGCGTGACACAATCTGGATGGAATACGATGACATGGCATGGTGCGGAGTAGTGTGAAGCATGAGGCAGGGTGGCATTCTAGCACCATTTTTCTTAAGTTTATATGCAGAAGATATTTTTAGGAAGGCTGGATTGCTAAAAAGGAAGAAGGAAACAAAATTGCTGGACTAATCAACAATTTTAAGTACGCAGATGATGGAACTTTCGAACATGGGACCCTACCCAACACAAAGAAGATGAAGATATTGACTACTGCCAGGTATGACGGGGGCACATGTGAGATGGATGGCTACAAACTGAAAGTTGTAAAGGACTTCAACCTTCTCGGATCAATGATCGAAATGCAGTGATGACACCGGAAGTCAATGGGAGAATAGCTATGGGCAAATCAACAATGAAGTGACTGGACAAGATCTTCAAGTTGAGGAACATTTCACTGGCAATTAATGCACAGTACATAGTTTGGTATTTTGATGTCTTTGTAATGTCGCGCTGTAGAAGGACTTCAACAATACCATGGATAGCAAGGAGAACAAATAAATTAATTTTGGAATGAATAAAGCCAGAAATGTCATTTGAAGCAAGGATCGCCAAGCTACAACTTGCCTACTTTGGACACAACATGCAAAGAGAGCAATAACTGGAGGAGATCAGAAGAATAGAAGGAACAATGCGAAGAGGATGACCAGCAACCCAATGGCTTGATAACTATCAGGATTAAGGTGGAGAACATCCTGATGGAGCTATCAAGGCTTGGACAAAATCAATGGTTCTCCAGATTGTTCATCTATCAAGTTGCATTGGCTGGAGATTGAGCTGACAGCAGTAAAACAAAACCAGGAAAACATTATATAAATCATCACATACCTTCAAAGGTTTTACATCCCTAAATTCATCACAGATTCCATCATGGCATCTAAGTAGCCAGTGCAATGCATGAGCATAGGCATACACCGCTAGGTAGGCATGGTAGGTGAAACTCAGGTCATTGGTCTCAAATAAGAAAGCCATATTTTCTCCAAGGTCCTCTTTCCCTGTGCAGTGTGCTGTGTCATTTTTATTGAGGACAGCTGAGGTTTGCAGGTCCCTGTCCCCATTAGTCCACTTGCAGTTGAATGCTTTCTCCCAGAATACTCTGATAAATGGGTACGAAGAATGGTCAGATGGACTCAGGTTGAGAAGAAAGCTTTCAAATCCAGGCATATCTCCTGTTTTTGGAATCAACCCAATGGTGCCGTTCAAAATCTTCCAGGTATTTTTAGAATAAAGTCCTGGAGTCATTGCAAAGGAAACGGAAGTTATGAATATCTTCCCAGTCACACCCTCAGCAAACAGAGCATCTAGCAGAGCTTTCGTGTGGACCTCAGGACAGTGCAGAACAATCACATTGACCGTGCTTTTCTTAATGACCTGGACCACGCTGGAAATCTGTCTGGCTGAATAGCTCAGGTGGATTTTCTCCAGGAAGGCTATACAAACTCCAATTCTCTCCATACTGGCTTGGATGACTTGTGCTCCTTGTAGCCCCACATCATTGTCCACCACCAACATTCCCACCCATGTCCAGCCAAACTGGCCAACCAGCTGAGAAAGAGCAATGTTCTGAAACGCATTGCTAGTTACTGTGCGGAAGAATGATGGGAAGTTAATCTTATTACTAAGGCTGGACAGGGTGGCCCCATGGCTGATCTAGAAAAGACACATAATCTATTTCACAATCCATGAAATTTCCTATAATATTGATATACAGTAAATGAAGTTTGCAGCTTTACATAGTGAAAGCAAAGAGCAGATCAATGCATCATAACAGGTGAGATGTGTGTCCAAATGCTTTACCTGGGGGTAATGGAGGACACCAAGGATTCGAGCCATTGGAAGAGATAAAGCTGAGTAAACATCCCCAATGATCCCAGCTTTGACAGTCTGGAGGCAACAATCATAATCTGGAATAGGGTTAGCAGTTCCGGACAACAACGACATGACTCCTCTGACTGCTCTCAGTTCAGACATACAAGTGTCTACGAGACTGAAACCCAGCGTGACATTAGGCAGGAGGTTCGGAGTTTGATTAACTTCATTTAGTGCAAATATGAGGCCAAGAACATCTCGGTAATAACGGATGTGGAAACTATGAGAACCAGAAGATAATGAGAGATTTATAGCTTATTTATAATAAACACTCATTAATCTGAAATATACAGAGGCTACAAGAAACGAGAAGAAGACATCATCAAGAAAGACCAATAAATGGTCAACGTGATCTGAAGCAACATGGTCGCATCTAATTTGACTTTGACCAATATATTTTCTACTCACCTGTAGGTTTGACAAAAGCTTAAATGTATTGAGCCAAAACATTGTCACCTGTTCACATGGGCCAACATTATTGGCACGCAATTTACCTAGACTGCTGCCCACCTTCTTGAGGTTTGTACAAAAAATGATTAATGGGTGACAACTAGCCGGTTGACACCCATCTTTGTAATTTATTTTTTTTTTCTGCTGATGTGTAGAGCAAGACACTATTCTTGATGTAACATTAGAAGCATCAGAAGTAGAAAGGATGAACCCACCCTTACCTGGTGCACAATACAGGCTTTGGCTGCTCCTGGAAAGTCGGTGGTTGGAAGTAAAAGTCAGAGTGAACAACGAAAGTTCCTCCAATTAAAATATCTCCGTTCTGGAGGAAGGAATCCATTGTCCATCCCTGGAGGCTGCAGCCAAGCTGGGAATGTTCTTCACTCAGTGAAGACAGAAGAAGAAGGAGTATTTGAAGGATTCTTCTCATGGAGACGGAATGGTCGTCTGAGATGTATCGAGAGTGTATGCCACGTCAAGCAACTGGAACTGAAGCAAAATGATGCAAACTTTGCTGATCCAGCATTTTTAAGCTATTTTTGATGTTAACTCATAATTCTATAGTTAATATGTTTAAAAAAAGCTCATAGATGGGAAAGGATAACTAACATGAGGGAGAATATGTACAACTACAATGCATGATCCGGGCCGAACCAGAAAAGCAGTTGTCGATCCACTGAGCAACCATTTAGAAAAGACCTTAGCACATGACATGAACCAACTGATTTATATTATTTTCTTTAAAAAAAAAAGAATCCAAGCCTTTTTCAAAACCATCAATGGTTCCCATTGTAAGCATCTCCTGAGGTAGACTATTCCCCAGATTAATAGTTGCCATGGCAAAGAAACTCGGCACCAGACATGCCCCATAGTCTTTTGTGGGGTTTTTTATGAAGCCACTTGTTACCACAATTTTTCTATGGGTTATTTCTGTACTTGTATAAGTCAATCATGTCACCCTTATACTTCATATCTCAAGGCAAACTAAAATTCATTCCTGTAGTCCTTCATCATAACTAGGCTCCTCCATGAACCTCATCAGTTTTTTGGCTTTTATTTGTTACTTCTCTAGGTCCAGGGCGTCCTTCTTCCTATGAACTGGTGCCCAGAACTCAGCTGCATATTCCAGCTACATCCCTGTCCTGCAAGTTCAAACCTCTTAATTCATGACAGTGTCCTGCTGGCTTTAGAGACAGCTGATTGACATTGTGCTGGTACTTAGTTTCTGAAATACAAGTAGAACCAGATCCTTCTGTACAAGTGACTCTGCTAGTTTTACTCCCATTAAACATATAATACCTGCAGATTATTCTCCTCTACAAGTGACTCTCCTAGTTTTACTCCCATTAAACATATAATACCTGCGGATTATTCTACTCTACAAGTGACTCTCCTAGTTTTACTCCCACTAAACATATAATACCTGCAGATTATTCTCCTCTACAAGTGACTCTCCTAGTTTTACTCCCATTAAATATATAATACCTGCGGATTATTCTACTCTACAAGTGACTCTCCTAGTTTTACTCCCATTAAACATATAATACCTGCGGATTATTCTACTCTACAAGTGACTCTCCTAGTTTCACTCCCATTAAACATACAATATCTGCAGATTATTCTCTACAAGTGACTCTCCTAGTTTTACTCCCATTAAACATATAATACCTGTGGATTATTCTCCTCTACAAGTGACTCTCCTAGTTTTACTCCCATTAAACATATAATACCTGCAGATTATTCTCCTCTACAAGTGACTCTCCTAGTTTTACTCCAATTAAACATATAATACCTGCGGATTATTCTCCTCTACAAGTGACTCTCCTAGTTTTACTCCCATTAAACACATAATACCTGCGGATTATTCTCCTCTACAAGTGAGTCTCCTAGATTTAGTCCCATGAAATATACAATATCTGCAGATTATTCTCCTCTACAAGTGACTCTCCTAGTTTCACTCCCATTAAACATATAATACCTGCGGATTATTCTCCTCTACAAGTGACTCTCCTAGTTTTACTCCCATTAAACATATAATACCTGCAGATTATTCTCCTCTACAAGTGAGTCTCCTAGATTTAGTCCCATTAAACATATAATACCTGCAGATTATTCTCCTCTACAAGTGACTCTCCTAGTTTTACTCCCATTAAACATATAATACCTGCAGATTATTCTCCTCTACAAGTGACTCTCCTAGTTTTACTCCCATTAAACATATAATACCTGCAGATTATTCTCCTCTACAAGTGAGTCTCCTAGATTTAGTCCCACTAAACATATAATACCTGCAGATTATTCTCCTCTACAAGTGACTCTCCTTGTTTTACTCCCATTAAACATATAATACCTGCAGATTATTCTCCTCTACAAGTGACTCTCCTAGTTTTACTCCCATTAAACATATAATACCTGTGGATTATTCTCCTCTACAATTGACTCTCCTTGTTTTACTCCCATTAAACATATAATACCTGCAGATTATTCTCCTCTACAAGTGACTCTCCTAGTTTTACTCCCATTAAACACATAATACCTGCGGATTATTCTCCTCTACAAGTGAGTCTCCTAGATTTAGTCCCATTAAATATACAATATCTGCAGATTATTCTCCTCTACAAGTGACTCTCCTAGTTTCACTCCCATTAAACATATAATACCTGCGGATTATTCTCCTCTACAAGTGACTCTCCTAGTTTTACTCCCATTAAACATATAATACCTGCAGATTATTCTCCTCTACAAGTGAGTCTCCTAGATTTAGTCCCATTAAACATATAATACCTGCAGATTATTCTCCTCTACAAGTGACTCTCCTAGTTTTACTCCCATTAAACATATAATACCTGCAGATTATTCTCCTCTACAAGTGACTCTCCTAGTTTTACTCCCATTAAACATATAATACCTGCAGATTATTCTCCTCTACAAGTGACTCTCCTAGTTTACTCCCATTAAACATATAATACCTGCGGATTATTCTCCTCTACAAGTGACTCTCCTTGTTTTACTCCCATTAAACATATAATACCTGCAGATTATTCTCCTCTACAAGTGACTCTCCTAGTTTTACTCCCATTAAACACATAATACCTGCGGATTATTCTCCTCTACAAGTGAGTCTCCTAGATTTAGTCCCATTAAACATACAATATCTGCAGATTATTCTCCTCAACAAGTGACTCTCCTAGTTTCACTCCCATTAAACATATAATACCTGCAGATTATTCTCCTCTACAAGTGACTCTCCTAGTTTTACTCCCATTAAACATATAATACCTGCGGATTATTCTCCTCTACAAGTGAGTCTCCTAGATTTAGTCCCATTAAACATATAATACCTGCGGATTATTCTCCTCTACAAGTGACTCTCCTAGATTTAGTCCCATTAAACATACAATATCTGCAGATTATTCTCCTCAACAAGTGACTCTCCTAGATTTAGTCCCATTAAACATACAATATCTGCAGATTATTCTCCTCAACAAGTGACTCTCCTAGTTTCACTCCCATTAAACATACAGTATCTGCAGATTATTCTCTTCTACACGTGACTCTCCTAGTTTTACTCCCATTAAACATACAATATCTGCAGATTATTCTCCTCAACATGTGACTCTCCTAGTTTTACTCCCATTAAACATATAATACCTGCGGATTATTCTCCTCTACAAGTGACTCTCCTAGTTTTACTCCCATTAAACATACAATATCTGCAGATTCTTCTCCTCTACAAGTGACTCTCCTAGTTTCACTCCCATTAAACATATAATACCTGCAGATTATTCTCCTCTACAAGTGACTCTCCTAGTTTTACTCCCATTAAACATATAATACCTGCAGATTATTCTCCTCTACAAGTGACTCTTCTAGTTTTACTCCCATTAAACATATAATACCTGCAGATTATTCTCCTCTACAAGTGACTCTCCTAGTTTCACTCCCATTAAACATATAATAACTGCAGATTATTCTCCTCTACAAGTGTCTCTCCTAGTTTCACTCCCATTAAACATATAATACCTGCAGATTATTCTCCTCTACAAGTGACTCTCCTAGTTTTACTCCCATTAAACACATAATTCCTGCGGATTATTCTACTCTACAAGTGAGTCTCCTAGATTTAGTCCCATTAAACATACAATACCTGCAGATTATTCTCTTCTACAAGTGACTCTCCTAGTTTTAGTCCCATTAAACATATAATACCTGCAGATTATTCTCCTCTACAAGTAAGTCTCCTAGATTTAGTCCCATTAAACGTACAATACCTGCAGATTATTCTCCTCTACACGTGACTCTCCTAGTTTCACTCCCATTAAACATATAATGCCTACGGATTATTCTACTCTACAAGTGACTCTTCAAGTTTTACTCCCCTTAGAACATATGGTGTTGCATTTTATTGCCGACCATAAGCATAGCTTTACACCCCATGAAGAAGGCAGCAACGAAACGTGCATTGTGGCATTCTGACACCAGTGCAGTGATTCAGGCACGTTCTGGTGTGAGTTCATTTTTGCACTTGATATAATCATGTTTAGGATGTAGCCTCCTGTTCACATTATACGGCACCGTTGTCTTCCTCTGACAGGCTGTGGATCATTGCTACAGTTATGCACGTTGTGTCTTATACTCTAACCCACGTTTCCATACAAGTGATGTGTGATCTATGTGGTACTGACACTTGTTCCGCCCAATGTATTATTAATAAGCAGGTACTTATATCACATTTTGCAGTTACATCATCATTGTGCATTTCTGTCCCATTCTTGTAAATTATTTGCACTGCATATCACACATTGTACTATATCGCCTGCACTTATCCCATGTCGTCTCTTTGCCCATGTCGTCTCTTTGCCCATTGTTTTTCTGTTATTAAAATCCCGTATTTTTAGTTCTAATAAAGTTGGTGATCTAATGAAACACGTATTTATATATTTTCTCATTTGGTGACTTTGAACTCAATTCTTTCCAGGTCTCCATCGTTGTTCTGCGGCTGCGCCTGCAATTATAGATTCTAGTGAAGGATAATATACACTGATATAATCGGATACAGATACTGTTGTCCTATTTTCCTTCACAGAACTGTATGAGAAATATCTCACTGCTTCCATCTAGAGATGAGAGAATATTTTCACAATTTTAGCTGCCAGATTCCTTGAATTTTTGTAGCAAATTAACTTGCCATGAATCGGAAGTACTGCGAGGCCTTCAATTCAGGATTGCCAAATTGTCCATAAATTATTTACAGACAGCATGCAAACCATGTTTTTTTTCTCCTGTCCATAGTGTCTATGATTTTTTTACTGCCCCAAAGTTGAGTCAAAATTGGGAGCAGCTCGGGGAAATGGAGAACAGAGCTCTGTTTGGTGGAGACTGAGCTGTTTGTCCGCTGCTCTGCAGTCCATGCAGGAAAGGAGGAGAAAGTCCACTCAACCAACCCTGGCTGAACAATTCTTCCTTCAACGTTTCCTCCAGCCGGCCAGCAGCGTCTGCGGCAGGACAGACAGTGTGTGCATGGTGTGACAGCAGAGCAACGGACACTTAATAATCTTTATTTTATAATAATCTTTATTTTTATATAGCGCTAACATATTCCGCAGCGCTTTACAGTTTTGCACACATTATCATCACTGTCCCCAATGGGGCTCACAATCTATAATCCCTATCAGTATGTCTTTGGAATGTGGGAGGAAACCGGAGTACCCGGAGGAAACCCACGCAAACACGGAGAGAACATACAAACTCTTTGCAGATGTTGTCCTGGGTGGGGTTAGAACCCAGGACCCCAGCGCTGCAAGGCTGCTGTGCTAACCACTGCGCCACCGTGCTGACACTTGCAGTTCTATGAGAATCAACGTTTTTGGAGGAGCTGAGGGATGTGCGTTTCAAAAGACTTGCTCTTCTCTGCTCGCCTAACAGTTTATATCCATCCCCTTCATACATGGCGGAGAAGCTAGCCACACCAGAGAGGCCGGTCTACAGTCAGCTGCTCCTCCAGGTCAGTACAGACTTTACTCTGCTCAACTAACAGTTTATATCCATCCCCTTCAGACATGGCTGAGAAGCTAGCCACACCAGAAAGGCCGGTCTACAGTCAGCTGCTTCTCCAGGTCAGTACAGACTTTACTCTGTTCATCTAACAGTTTATATCCATCCCCTTCATACATGGCGGAGAAGCTAGCCACACCAGAGAGGCCGGTCTACAGTCAGCTGTTTCTCCAGGTCAGTACAGACTTTACTCTGCTCAACTAACAGTTTATATCCATCCCTTTCAGACATGGCTGAGAAGCTAGCCACACCAGAGAGGCCGGTCTACAGTCAGCTGCTTCTCCAGGTCAGTACAGACTTTACTCTGCTCAACTAACAGTTTATATCCATCCCCTTCATACATGGCGGAGAAGCTAGCCTCACCAGAAAGGCCGGTCTACAGTCAGCTGCTTCTCCAGGTCAGTACAGACTTTACTCTGCTCAACTAACAGTTTATATCCATCCCCTTCAGACATGGCGGAGAAGCTAGCCACACCAGAGAGGCCGGTCTACAGTCAGCTGCTTCTCCAGGTCAGTACAGACTTTACTCTGCTCAACTAACAGTTTATATCCATCCCCTTCAGACATGGCGGAGAAGCTAGCCACACCAGAGAGGCCGGTCTACAGTCAGCTGCTTCTCCAGGTCAGTACAGACTTTACTCTGCTCAACTAACAGTTTATATCCATCCCCTTCAGACATGGCTGAGAAGCTAGCCACACCAGAAAGGCCGGTCTAGAGTCAGCTGCTTCTCCAGGTCAGTACAGACTTTACTCTGTTCATCTAACAGTTTATATCCATCCCCTTCAGACATGGCGGAGAAGCTAGCCACACCAGAGAGGCCGGTCTACAGTCAGCTGTTTCTCCAGGTCAGTACAGACTTTACTCTGCTCAACTAACAGTTTATATCCATCCCTTTCAGACATGGCTGAGAAGCTAGCCTCACCAGAAAGGCCGGTCTACAGTCAGCTGCTTCTCCAGGTCAGTACAGACTTTACTCTGCTCAACTAACAGTTTATATCCATCCCCTTCAGACATGGCTGAGAAGCTAGCCACACCAGAGAGGCCGGTCTACAGTCAGCTGCTTCTCCAGGTCAGTACAGACTTTACTCTGCTCAACTAACAGTTTATATCCATCCCCTTCAGACATGGCGGAGAAGCTAGCCACACCAGAGAGGCCGGTCTACAGTCAGCTGCTCCTCCAGGTCAGTACAGACTTTACTCTGCTCAACTAACAGTTTATATCCATCCCCTTCAGACATGGCAGAGAAGCTAGCCACACCAGAGAGGCCGGTCTACAGTCAGCTGCTTCTCCAGGTCAGTACAGACTTTACTCTGTTCAACTAACAGTTTATATCCATCCCCTTCAGACATGGCTTAGAAGCTAGCCTCACCAGAAAGGCCGGTCTACAGTCAGCTGCTTCTCCAGGTCAGTACAGACTTTACTCTGTTCAACTAACAGTTTATATCCATCCCCTTCAGACATGGCGGAGAAGCTAGCCACACCAGAAAGGCCGGTCTACAGTCAGCTGCTTCTCCAGGTCAGTACAGACCATTATATTCACATAGAGATATGGGTACCCGGTTTATGGGCTCGAGTATAATCCTCATTGTTCCCTCTCATGGTGACTCGGGGACATTATCACCAGATTACAGACCTAAAGCCTCAGATTGATATCACTAATGATCTGGTAGAGAGCAGCCTATGGGTCAGTCCAGCGCATGAAGAGAAAAGGCAAAAAGTCCAACCACCTCAAAACATTTATTTAGAAAAACAAGTGAAAAGATATTATTAAAAACATCATATACTTCAATGCTCTATAAAGAAGAAAAACCATAGCATTAAGCCGACGCGTTTCGAGAGCTGTTTGTGTTTGCGTTAGATGGACTTTTTGCCTTTTCTCTTCTTGTCTACTTACCTGAAACCGGAGCCAGGATCTGTCCGTGCCTTTTGTGGATCATTGCTCGGGATCTGATGAGAAGATACCTGATTTATGGCGCAATGTCCATCACACACAAGAACAGCATCCGGATATTAGATTGAGGGCGAACTCATCAGTCCACAAGCTCATACACATTGCTTAAAGTGTTAAATGCTCTTACTTCAGATTTCCTTCATGGGGGTCACAGTTTGTGGATTCATCAGATGGAATCTGGTTCTAGTGACCTGTCCACAGATGGAATCATGGCGTATCACAGCCCTGACATGATGATTCCACTAACACCGCAATGATATGTGGGTATATATATATACAGTGGGCAGTATATTCCTATGACCTGAGGATGGGTCTGTGTATATGATACATGTGATGAGTATAGGGTGTATACACGTGGCTATATATGTGATGGGGATATGTATATATCTGGGGTTGCATATAACATGGGGTCAGAGTATATGTATATGTGAGTTTCTGACCCAATGATGAGTATATAGAGTATATAGAATCTGTCTATACTGTCTGTAGGTGATATGGGGGTGGATATATGTATATAGTACAGAGGTGAGCCTGTCAGTATTTATATCTATGATTATCTGACTTTCAGGACACAGATTCGCTATAATTATAGATTTGCTCCTATGAAGGTCTCCAGGGTTCCGGCAGAAGATAATGATAATGAAGGGTTTGCTGATTACAGGTCAGATAATGACGGCTCCTCGGGGCGTAATCTGGGGATTGCGATGGGATCTGCTCACTGCGGGATACATGGATCCGGGGAACAGCAAGGAAGACTGACAATATCCAATCTTATGTATGACCAGCGCAGAATAACATATAAAGGAAGCCCACCGAAGTCCATGATAGGGGTCTGCACATAAATGGGGGTGGAAGGAAACAAAAACGTCTTGTTACTGGGGTTTGTAAAGATCGTCATACTTGACAATATATCATGGATGATGAATGATTGATATTTGACCAAGAGTCGGCAGCACAAGGACATCTGGGCTAATGTTGGCCACACACATTGGATAGTGGAGGGGCACGATCGTAGCGATGACGCGCTCGTACATATTTTAGTGCTTACTGACCTTTACAGTGTTCGACAAAGGCCATACATGTTCACAGGGCCGGTTATAGGCAAAGTGGGGCCCCAGGCAAAAGTTTATATTACTAACAACTTGCAAATCACACAGAAACATTTTGGTTGTAGCGACATGCGCTGATTTCAGGCCACGAAACAAGGGTGATCAACAATATTGAGGTCATTCGCCGCTTGTTTCCGGCCTCTTTACACCGGCTGAGGAATAATGATGGGGACAGAATGATCGCTAGTAGATCAATCTGTCCACATACAGTATCATCTTAGCAACATATCTGCAGGTTTCACTGGGCGATGTGCTGATGAGAACAATGATTTTTGTTTCGGCATAACCAGTCCAAGTGCTTGATGACTATCCTACATTTTGCATTCCCTTTAGTCCTCCATATAGTATAATACACCCCCATAGTCCTCCATATAGTATAACGCACCCCCATAGTCCTCCATATAGTATAATGCACCCCCATAGTCCTCCATATAGTATAATACACCCCAATAGTCCTCCATATAGTATAACGCACCCCCATAGTCCTCCATATAGTGTAATATACTCCCCCTAGTCCTCCATATAGTATAATTCACTCCCCATAGTCCTCCATATCGAATAATAGACTCCCCATAGTCCTCTATATAGTATAATGCACTCCCCATAGTCCTCCATATCATATAATAGACTCCCCATAGTCCTCCATATAGTATAATTCACTCCCCATAGTCCTCCATATAGTATAATGCACCCCCATAGTCCTCCATATAGTATAATTCACTCCCCATAGTCCTCCATATCGTATAATAGACTCCCCATAGTCCTCTATATAGTATAATGCACTCCCCATAGTCCTCCATATCGTATAATAGACTCCCCATAGTCCTCCATATAGTATAATTCACTCCCCATAGTCCTCCATATAGTATAATGTGTTGTGAATTCTGTGGTCAAGCTCCCTCCTGTGGTCATGAGCGGTACTTCGGCTGGTTCTGTCTATGAGCTTCCTCTGGTGGATGTGAGTGGGGCTGCGGCTTCTGAGTTTCCTTCCTCAGGTGACGAGGTTAAGTCGTTAGGTGCTGCTCTATTTAACTCCACCTAGTTCTTTGTTCCTGGCCTCCAGTCAATGTTCCACTATTGGTTTTGCTCTCTCCTGGATCGTTCTTGTGGCCTGTCTGCCCTGCATAAGCTAAGTTCTGCTTGTGTTACTTTTGTTTGCTATTTTTTCTGTCCAGCTTGCTATATTGGTTTGTCTTGCTTGCTGGAAGCTCTGGGATGCAGAGGAAGCACCTCCGTGCCGTTAGTCGGTGCGGAGGGTCTTTTTGCGCCCTCTGCGTGGTTGTTTGTAGGTTTTTGTGCTGACCGCAAAGCTATCTTTCCTATCCTCGGTCTATTTAGTAAGTCGGGCCTCACTTTGCTAAAATCTATTTCATCCCTGTGTTTGTGTTTTCATCTTTGCTCACAGTCATTATATGTGGGGGGCTGCCTTTTCCTTTGGGGAATTTCTCTGAGGCAAGGTAGGCTTATTTTTCTATCTTAAGGGCTAGCTAGTTTCTCAGGCTGTGCCGAGTTGCATAGGGAGCATTAGGAGTAGGGTTGAGCGAAACGGGTCGTTCATTTTCAAAAGTCGCCGACTTTTGGCAAAGTCGGGTTTCATGAAACCCGATCCGACCCCTGTGCGGGGTCGGCCATGCGGTACGCGACTTTCGCGCCAAAGTCGCGTTTCAATGATGCGAAAAGCGCCATTTCTCAGCCAATGAAGGTAAACGCAGAGTGTGGGCAGCGTGATGACATAGGTCCTGGTCCCCACCATCTTAGAGAAGGGCATTGCAGTGATTGGTTTGCTGTCTGCGGCGTCACAGGGGCTATAAAGGGGAGTTCCCGCCGACCGCCATCTTACTGCTGCTGATCTGAGCTTAGGGAGAGGTTGCTGCCGCTTCGTCAGAAGCAGGGATAGCGTTAGGCAGGGTCCATTAACCACCAAACCGCTTGTGCTGTAGCGATTTCCACTGCCCAACACCACCTTCGGTGTGCAGGGACAGTGGAAGCTACATTTTTTTTTTTTTTCTCAGCGCTGTAGCTCATTGGGCTGCCCTAGAAGGCTCCCTGATAGCTGCATTGCTGTGTGTACGCCGCTGTGCAAACCAACTGCTTTTTTCAAAGCACAAATCCTCTTGTTCCTTCCTTTCTGCACAGCTATCTTTTTTGTTTGTCCACACTTTTTATTTAATTTGTGCATCAGTCCACTCCTTATTGCTGCCTGCCATACCTGGCTGAGATTACTGCAGGGAGATAGTAATTGAAGGACAGTTCCTTTTTTTTTTTTTTTTTTTTTGTGGGAGATTAAGATTGGCATTTCTGCTAGAGTGCCATCCCTGTCTGTGCCATCTCTCACTCAGTGGGCCATAGAAAGCCTAATTATTTTTTTGCTTGATTTGGGTTCCAAAATCTACCTGAAAAAATCACTACATCAATCAGTGGGAGAAAAATATTGGCCTCAGGGCTTGTGTGCCACTCCTGACTCCTGTGCGTGCCATCTCTCAGTCAGTGGGCCATAGAAAGCCTATTTATTTTTTTTTTGCTTTATTTGGGTTCTAAATTCTACCTGAAAAAATCAATAAATCAATCAGTGGGAGATTAATATTGGCCTTTGGGCTTGTGTGCCAGTCCTAAGCGTGCCATCTCTCTCACAAATAGTGGGCCATAGAAAGCCTATTTATTTTTTATTTTTTTTGGTTTTATAAATTCTCCCTGAAAAAAAAAGGGAGATTAATATTGGCCTTTGGGCTTGTGTGACAGTCCTAAGCGTGCCATCTCTCTCTCTCAGATAGTGGGCCATAGAAAGCCTATTTATTATTTTTTTATTGGGTTTATAAATTTTCCCTGAAAAAAAAAAAAAAAAGGGAGATTAATATTGGCCTTTGGGCTTGTGTGCCAGTCCTGACTCCTGTGTGCGTCATCTCTCACTCAGTGGGCCATAGAAAGCCTATTTTTTGTTTTATTTGTTTTCTAAATTCTCCCTGAAAAAATCATTTTATTTTATTTGGTTTCTAAATTCTTCCTGAAAAAAATCATTTTATTCTATTATTTTTTTTTTCTAAAGTCTCCCTGAAAAAAAAAAAAATCAGTGGGAGATTCATATTGCCCCTTCTGCTTGTGTGCCAGTCTTGACTCCTGGGTGTGCCATCTCTCTCTCTCTCTCCAATTGTGGGCCATAGAAAGCCTATTATTTTTTTTGCTTGATTTGGGTTCCAAAATCTACCTGAAAAAATCACTACATCAATCATTGGGAGAAAAATATTGGCCTCTGGGCTTGTGTGCCACTCCTGACTCCTGTGTGCGTCATCTCTCACTCAGTGGGCCATAGAAAGCCTATTTTTTGTTTTATTAGTTTTCTAAATTCTCCCTGAAAAAATCATTTTATTTTATTTGGTTTCTAAATTCTTCCTGAAAAAATCATTTTATTCTATTATTTTTTTTTCTAAAGTCTCCCTGAAAAAAAAAAAAAAAATCAGTGGGAGATTAATATTGCCCTTTCTGCTTGTGTGCCAGTCTTGACTCCTGGGTGTGCCATCTCTCTCTCTCTCTAATTGTGGGCCATAGAAAGCCTATTATTTTTGTAGCTTGATTTGGGTTCCAAAATCAACCTGAAAAAATCACTACATCAATCAATGGGAGATAAATATTGGCCTCTGGGCTTGTGTGCCACTCCTGACTCCTGTGCGCGTCATCTCTCACTCAGTGGGCCATAGAAAGCCTATTTTTTGTTTTATTTGTTTTCTAAATTCTCCCTGAAGAAATCATTTTATTTTATTTGGTTTCTAAATTCTTCCTGAAAAAATCATTTTATTTTATTTTGTTTCTAAAGTTTCCCTTAAAAAAAAAAAATAAATAAAAAAAAACAGTGGGAGATTAATATTTACATTTGTGCTTCAGTGACAGTCCTGCGTGTGTGGCATCTCTCTCATTTGGTGCCACCAAAAACAGAGTGTGTAACATTGTGCCTGATTTTCGTTGTGGTCTCACCCACCTGTAAAGGGGTAGCTAAATCATACTGAAGTTATAGCTCACCGTGTAAGTTGTGTGACAGCAACAAATACCGTTAGGTTACGTTTTTAAAACAATGAGGAAGTCTGGTGGAAGAGGTCGTGGCCGGGGGAGTTCATTGTCAGCTGGTAATGAGGGTAGTGGTAGTGGTGGAGCATCAGGTGGTCGTGGGAAAAAAAATATTGCACCTAAGTCTGGAGCTGTGGAGCCAGGTTCGTCGTCTGGCTACACAAGGCCTCGAACGCTCCCTTTTCTGGGAGTAGGAAAACCGCTTTTAAAGCCGGAGCAGCAAGAGCAAGTTTTGGCTTATCTTGCTGACTCAGCCTCTAGCTCTTTTGCCTCCTCTCGTGAAACTGGTAAAAGTAAAAGCAGCGCGTCGTTCGTGGATGTTCACGGTCAGGGACAAGTCGCTTCCTTGTCCTCTTCAGCAAAAACAACAACAGAGAAGAATGCAGCAGGCGCCACAACGGGTTACTCCATGGAGCTCTTTACACATACCGTCCCTGGCTTAGAAAGTGAAGCAGTTAACAGTCCATGCCCATTACAAGTTGAATCTGACATGGAGTGCACTGATGCACAGCCACAGCCAGACTACTATGCTGGTCCTTTGACTCAGACCACAACATTGCCCTCGCAGGGTACTGATCAAGAATCAGACCCTGATGAGACTATGTTGCCCCATCACGAACGCTATACCACCGACCGACACGGTGACACAGACGAAGTTGCACACGAGCTACAAGAAGAGGTAATAGATGACCCAGTTCTTGACCCCGATTGGCAGCCATTGGGGGAACAGGGTGCAGGCGGCAGCAGTTCTGAAGCGGAGGAGGAGGGGCCACAGCAGGCATCAACATCGCAACAGGTTCCATCTGCCGGGCCCGTATCTTGCCCAAAACGCGTGGCAAAGCCAAAACCTGTTGGAGGACAGCGTGGCCATCCGGTTAAAGCTCAGTCTGCAATGCCTGAAAAGGTATCCGATGCTAGAAAGAGTGCAGTCTGGCATTTTTTTAAACAACATCCAATTGATCAGCGCAAAGTCATCTGTCAAAAATGTTCAACTACCTTAAGCAGAGGACAGAATCTGAAAAGTCTCAATACAAGTTGCATGCATAGACATTTAACCACCATGCATTTGCAAGCTTGGACTAACTATCAAACGTCCCTTAAGGTTGTAGCACCCTCGGCCAATGAAGCTAGTCAGCAACGCAACATCCCTTCCGTCACTGTAAGGCCACCATTTTCCGCACCACCTGCAGTATCTGTGCAGGTTTCTTTGCCAGGCCAAAGCAGTCAGGGTCAGGGAATCACCAGTTTCGTAGTAGGAAACACTGCATCTAGGGCACCGGCGGCAACAATACCATCTCCCACCGTCTCTCAGTCTGCCATGTCCACCAGCACCCCCGCTAGTTCCACGATCTCCAGCTCTCCAGTCCAGCTCACCCTACATGAGACTATGGTTAGAAAAAGGAAGTACTTAGCCTCGCATCCGCGTACACAGGGTTTGAATGCCCACATAGCTAGACTAATCTCGTTAGAGATGATGCCCTACCGGTTAGTTGAAAGCGAAGCTTTCAAAGCCCTGATGGACTATGCTGTACCACGCTACGAGCTACCCAGTCGACACTTTTTTTTCCAGAAAAGCCATCCCAGCCCTCCACCAGCATGTTAAAGAGCGCATCGTTCATGCACTCAGGCAATCTGTGAGCACAAAGGTGCATCTGACAACAGATGCATGGACCAGTAGGCATGGCCAGGGACGTTACGTGTCCATCACGGCACACTGGGTGAATGTTGTGGATGCAGAGTCCACAGGAGACAGCAATTTTGGGACAGTTCTGCCTAGCCCACGGTCTAGGAAACAGTTGGCTGTAGCCGTTTGCACCCCCTCCTCCTCCTCCTCGTCCTCCTGCAGAAGCGAGAGCTCGTCCACAGACCGCAGTCGCACAACCACTCCATCCGCAGCTGCCACTGTTGCACACCAGGTCTCCCATTATGGGGCAGCTACTGGCAAACGTCAGCAGGCTGTATTGGCTATGAAGTGTTTTGGGCGACAACAGACACACCGCGGAAGTTCTGTCCGAGTTCTTGCAGAAAGAAACGCAGTCGTGGCTGGGCACTGTAGATCTTGAGGCAGGCAAGGTAGTGAGTGATAACGGAAGGAATTTCATGGCTGCCATCTCCCTTTCCCAACTGAAACACATTCCTTGCCTGGCTCACACCTTAAACCTGGTGGTGCAGTGCTTCCTGAAAAGTTATCCGACCTGCTCCTCAAAGTGCGTGGACTTTGCTCACATATCCGCCGTTCGCCCGTACACTCCAGCCGTATGCAGACCTATCAGCGTTCTTTGAACCTTCCCCAGCATCGCCTAATCATAGACGTTGCAATAAGGTGGAACTCAACACTGCACATGCTTCAGAGACTGTGCGAACAGAGGTGGGCTGTTATGTTTTTCTGGGAGGATACACATACACGGGCAGGCAGTAGGATGGCAGACATGGAGTTGTCAGGTGTGCAGTGGTCGAAGATTCAAGACATGTGTCAAGTCCTTCAGTGTTTTGAGGAATGCACACGGCTGGTTAGTGCAGACAACGCCATAATAAGCATGAGCATCCCCCTAATGCGTCTGCTGATGCAAAGTTTGACGCACATAAAGGATCAGGCGTCTGCACCAGAGGAAGAGGAAAGCCTTGATGACAGTCAGCCATTGTCTGGCCAGGGCAGTGTACAGGACGAGGTAGCGGGCGAAGAGGAGGAGGAGGACGAGGAGGATGATGCGGATGATTATATTTTTAATGAGGAAGCTTTTCCGGGGCCACTGGAAATTGTTGGCGCGGCAAGGCCGGGTTCTGGTTTTTTGAGGGACACAAGTGACGTGGATTTGCCTGAAACTGCCCCTCAACCAAGCACAAGCGCAGATTTGAGAACTGGAACTTTGGCCCACATGGCGGATTATGCCTTACGTATCCTCAAAAGGGACACAAGCATAACTAAAATGATGAATGATGACGATTACTGGTTGGCCTGCCTCCTTGATCCTCGCTATAAAGGCAAATTGCAAAATATAATGCCACATGAGAACTTGGAACTAATATTAGCAACCAAACAATCAACTCTTGTTGACCGTTTGCTTCTGGCATTCCCTGCACACAGCGCCCGTGATCGTTCTCACACGAGCTGCAGGGGCCAGCAGACCAGAGGTGTTAGAGGGGCAGAAATCAGAAGTGGGTTGGCCAGAGGGGTTTTCTGACCAGGTTGTGGAGTGATTTTGCTATGACCGCAGACAGGACAGGTACTGCAGCATCAATTCAAAGTGACAGGAGACAACATTTGTCCAGTATGGTTACAAACTATTTTTCATCCCTTATCGACGTTCTCCCTCAACCGTCATTCCCATTTGATTACTGGGCATCCAAATTAGACACCTGGCCAGAATTGGTAGAATATGCATTGCAGGAGCTTGCTTGCCCGGCAGCTAGTGTCCTATCAGAAAGAGTATTCAGTGCTGCAGGTTCAATACTAACTGAAAAAAGGACTCGTCTGACTACCCAAAATGTAGATGATCTAACCTTCATTAAAATGAACCACAACTGGATTTCGAAATCTTTTGCCCCACCTTGCCCGGCTGACACCTAGCTTTCCTATGAAAAGGTCTTGCCTGTGGACTATTATGAATGACTTTTCCAATATCGTAATTTGCTGCACCTGATTGTCCAGCATACGACATGTTTACACCTCCCTAAATGGCCAAACTCCCCACACGGGGCCGTGGTATCGCCACTTGGCGCCAGCACCCGTGAGAGTGCTGTTTTTTTTCTGAAGAGGTGGGTGTGCCCGCTTTTGGTCGACGGCACTGCCACTGGGTCCCTCATAGTACAATAAAGTGTCTCTGGCGGTGGTGGTGCGCACCCAACGTCAGACACACCGTTGTAATATGAGGGGCCCTGGGCCTGTACCGCCGGCCACAAGACAGTTCCCCCCCCCAGCTCAAACAGTGCTCTACCACTTGCAAAATTATCTCTCACAGCTCCACCAATGTTTAGTCTATGTGCTGACATCCTTCAATGCCTGGCACTGACAATACCATTGTATTGACATTTTTGTTATGTTAGGCCTTCGAAGCCTGTCTGCGGTCCCTCCTTCCACTAGGCCTCCACTGACCATTGTACTGCTGCCCGTGTACCCCTGGAACCAATTTTAAATTGCCAACAGCCCAATTTTGTTATGTTAGGCCTTCGAAGCCTGTCTGCAGTCCCTTCTTTCTACTACTACTACACTGACCAGACCACTGCTGCCCGTGTACCCCTGGAACCAATGTTAAACTGGAAATTATAGGCCAGTAAGTCTAACCTCTATTGTTGGTAAAATATTTGAAGGGTTTCTGAGGGATGTTATTCTGGATTATCTCAATGAGAATGACTGTTTAACTCCATATCAGCATGGGTTTATGAAAAATCGCTCCTGTCAAACCAATCTAATCAGTTTTTATGAAGAGGTAAGCTATAGGCTGGACCACGGTGAGTCATTGGACGTGGTATATCTCGATTTTTCCAAAGCGTTTGATACCGTGCCGCACAAGAGGTTGGTACACAAAATGAGAATGCTTGGTCTGGGGGAAAATGTGTGTAAATGGGTTAGTAACTGGCTTAGTGATAGAAAGCAGAGGGTGGTTATAAATGGTATAGTCTCTAACTGGGTCGCTGTGAACAGTGGGGTACCGCAGGGGTCAGTATTGGGACCTGTTCTCTTCAACATATTCATTAATGATCTGGTAGAAGGTTTACACAGTAAAATATCGATATTTGCAGATGATACAAAACTATGTAAAGCAGTTAATACAAGAGAAGATAGTATTCTGCTACAGATGGATCTGGATAAGTTGGAAACTTGGGCTGAAAGGTGGCAGATGAGGTTTAACAATGATAAATGTAAGGTTATACACATGGGAAGAAGGAATCAATATCACCATTACACACTGAATGGGAAACCACTGGGTAAATCTGACAGGGAGAAGGACTTGGGGATCCTAGTTAATGATAAACTTACCTGGAGCAGCCAGTGCCAGGCAGCAGCTGCCAAGGCAAACAGGATCATGGGGTGCATTAAAAGAGGTATGGATACACATGATGAGAGCATTATACTGCCTCTGTACAAATCCCTAGTTAGACCGCACATGGAGTACTGTGTCCAGTTTTGGGCACCGGTGCTCAGGAAGGATATAATGGAACTAGAGAGAGTACAAAGGAGGGCAACAAAATTAATAAAGGGGATGGGAGAACTACAATACCCAGAAAGATTAGCGAAATTAGGATTATTTAGTCTAGAAAAAAGACGACTGAGGGGCGATCTAATAACCATGTATAAGTATATAAGGGGACAATACAAATATCTCACTGAGGATCTGTTAATACCAAGGAAGGTGACGGGCACAAGGGGGCATTCTTTGCGTCTGGAGGAGAGAAGGTTTTTCCACCAACATAGAAGAGGATTCTTTACTGTTAGGGCAGTGAGAATCTGGAATTGCTTGCCTGAGGAGGTGGTGATGGCGAACTCAGTCGAGGGGTTCAAGAGAGGCCTGGATGTCTTCCTGGAGCAGAACAATATTGTATCATACAATTAGGTTCTGTAGAAGGACGTAGATCTGGGGATTTATTATGATGGAATATGGGCTGAACTGGATGGACAAATGTCTTTTTTCGGCCTTACTAACTATGTTACTATGTTATGTTACAAATTGCCTGCACCCCTATTTTTGTTATGTTAGGCCTTCGAAGCCTGTCTGCGGTCCCTCCTTCCACTAGGCCTCCACTGACCATTGTACTGCTGCCCGTGTACCCCTGGAACCAATTGTAAATTGCCAACAGCCCTATTTTTTTATGTTAGGCCTTCGAAGCCTGTCTGCGGTCCCTCCTTCCACTTGGCCTCCACTGACCATTGTACTGCTGCCCGTGTACCCCTGGAACCAATGTAAAAGTGCCTACAGCCTGTCCAATTTGTTATGTTAGGCCTTCGAAGCCTGTCTGCGGTCCCTTCTTTCTACTACAACTACACTGACCAGACCACTGCCGCCCGTGTACCCCTGTAACCTATTTTAAAGTGCATACAGCCAATTTTTATTCTCTATTTTACAATTATAAAGCCCAGATGGACTACGCTGTACCACGGTAAGAGCTACCCAGTCGTCACTTCTTTTGCGAGAAAAGCCATCCCAGCACTACAGCATCATGTAAAAATCTGCATTGTCCATGCTCTCTGGCTATCTAATAGTAGAAAGGTGCACCTAACAACAGATGCATGGACCAGTAGGCATGTCCACGAAAGGTTAGATGTCCATTACGGCGCACTGGGTTAATGTTGTGGATGCATGGTCCACAGGGGACAGCCTACAAAGTCTGTCTGCAGTCCCAAATATAAATTGTCCTCCGCTTACCACACCAATGCTGCCTGTGTACCCCTGGAACATTTCATAAACTCCATTGACCAAAATTTGGGGTTTACAGCCTACTACCAGTGTCTGCCGCTCCAAGGTGTTCCCCGGGTTGCCTTTTCTGAGCTTTGATCTTCAGGCTCTTCTTAAGTAGTTGTTGAAAACAACACTGCATTCGGCCTACAAGTTGGGTCTGGGGTGTAGAGATGGTGTGTTCCACTCCAAGGTGTTCCCCAGGTTTCCTCGCCATTGCTTCGATCTTAATGCTCTCGTTTAGTAGTTGTTGGAAACTACGCTGCATTAGGCCTACAAATTGGGTATGGGGTGTAGAGAGATGGTGTGTTACGCTCCAAGGTGTTCCCCAGGTTTCATCCACATTGCTTCGGTCTTCCGACTCTCGCTTAGTAGTTGTTGGAAACTACAGTGCATTAGGCCTACAAATTGGGTATGGGGTGTAGAGAGACGGTGTGTTACACTCCAAGGTGTTCCCCAGGTTTCCTCGCCATTGCTGCGATCTTAATGCTCTCGTTTAGTAGTTGTTGGAAACTACAGTGCATTAGGCCTACAAATTGGGTATGGGGTATAGAGAGATGGTGTGTTCCACTCCAAGGTGTTCCCCAGGTTTCCTCGCCATTGCTTCGATCTTCCTACTCTCGTTTAGTAGTTGTTGGAAACTACACTGCATTAGGCCTACAAATTGGGTATGGGGTGTAGAGAGATGGTGTGTTACACTACAAGGTGTTCTCCAGGTTGCCTTTCCTGAGCTTCTATGTTCAGGCTCTCATTAAATTGTGGTTAAATGGAACAACTGCATTTGGCGTACTAGTTGGGTTGGGGCCTACTATCGGTGTCTGCCACTCCTTGCTGTTCTCCTCCACTGAACAAAGCTGTGCCACCTGTTTACTACGGTTGCCAATTTTGAACTGCATTTCGACTACTTACTACTCTCTGTGTCAGCCTCTCATTCCAGTTGTCCTCCACTGCAATGCCTGTCATGATCCCAATGGCAGGGGATCACAAAAGGACAAGCACAAAAAACAAAACAAGCTCTAGGGTGATGGAAACTGAGCTGACCGCGATCCTGAACCTAAACACACAACTAGCTGTAGCCGGGGAACGTGCCTACGATGATTACTAGACGTCTCGCGCCAGCCGAAGGACTAATTTCCCCTATTAGAAGAAACACAGACCTCTCTTGCCTCCAGAGAAACACCCCACAGAAATAGCAGCCCCCCACATGTAATGACGGTGAAATGAGAGGAAAGCACATACGTAGATATGAAAACAGATTCAGCAAAATGAGGCCCGCTAAAGCTAGATAGCAGAGGATACAAAAGTGAACTGCGCGGTCAGCGAAAAACCCTACAAAAAACCATCCTGAAATTACTTGAACTCATGTGCCAACTCATGGAACATGAGGAGTAATATCAGCCCACTAGAGCAACCAGCAAAAAGGAATCACATATCTGCAAGCTGGACTAAGACAAAAATTAAGCAAAACGTGGAACAGGAAAATCAAAAACTTAGCTTGTCCTGAAGATTACAGAAGCGGGAAGCAGAGGTAACAAGACACACTGATTACATTGATAGCCGGCGAGGAAATGACAAGAAAGCCAGGTTAAATAGGAAACTCCCATATCCTGATAGAACAGGTGGACACCAGAGACCGCAGAAAACACAAGTCACCCAGTACCATCTGTAACCACCAGAGGGAGCCCAAAAACAGAATCCACAACAGTACCCCCCCCCTTGAGGAGGGGTCACCGAACCCTCACGAGAACCACCAGGGCGACCAGGATGAGCCCTATGAAATGCACGGACCAAATCAGCAGCATGAACATCAGAGGCAACCACCCAAGAATTATCCTCCTGACCATAACCCTTCCACTTGACCAAATATTGGAGTTTCCGTCTGGAAACACGAGAATCCAAGATCTTCTCCACAACATACTCCAATTCTCCCTCCACCAGCACCGGAGCAGGAGGTTCAAGCGAAGGAACAACAGGTATCTCATACTTCCGCAACAACGACCGATGGAACACATTATGAATAGCAAACGATGCCGGGAGATCCAAACGAAACGACACAGGGTTAAGAATTTCCAAGATCCTATAGGGACCGATGAACCGAGGCTTGAACTTAGGAGAAGAGACCTTCATAGGAACAAAACGAGAAGACAACCACACCAAGTCCCCAACACGAAGTCGAGGACCCACGCGGCGACGGCGATTAGCAAACTGCTGAGCCCTCTCCTGGGACAACTTCAAATTGTCCACCACATGACTCCAAATCTGATGCAACCTATCCACCACCATGTCCACTCCAGGACAATCAGAAGGCTCCACCTGACCAGAGGAAAAACGAGGATGAAACCCCGAATTACAAAAGAAAGGAGAAACCAAGGTAGCAGAACTAGCCCGATTATTAAGGGCAAATTCGGCAAGCGGCAAAAAGGTAACCCAGTCATCTTGATCAGCAGAAACAAAACACCTCAAATAAGTTTCCAAGGTCTGATTAGTTCGTTCCGTCTGGCCATTCGTCTGAGGATGGAATGCAGACGAAAAGGACAAATCAATGCCCATCTTAGCACAGAACGTCCGCCAAAATCTAGACACAAACTGGGATCCCCTGTCAGAAACGATGTTCTCCGGAATCCCATGCAAACGAACCACGTTCTGAAAAAACAGAGGGACCAACTCAGAGGAGGAAGGTAACTTAGGCAAGGGTACCAGATGAACCATCTTAGAAAAGCGGTCACACACAACCCAGATGACGGACATTTTTTGAGAGACAGGGAGATCCGAAATAAAGTCCATGGAAATGTGCGTCCAAGGCCTCTTCGGGATAGGCAAAGGTGACAACAATCCACTGGCCCGAGAACAGCAAGGCTTAGCCCGAGCGCAAACTTCACAAGACTGCACAAAAGAACGCACATCCCTCGACAAGGAAGGCCACCAAAAAGACCTGGCCACCAAGTCTCTAGTACCAAATATTCCAGGATGACCTGCCAACGCAGAAGAATGGACCTCGGAGATGACTCTACTGGTCCAATTATCCGGAACAAACAGTCTTTCAGGCGGACAACGATCAGGTTTATCCGCCTGAAACTCCTGCAAAGCACGTCGCAAGTCTGGGGAGACAGCCGACAAAATCACCCCATCCCTAAGGATACCAGTGGCCTCAGAATTTCCAGGGGAGTCAGGCACAAAACTCCTAGAAAGAGCATCCGCCTTCACATTCTTTGAACCTGGCAGGTATGAAACCACAAAATCGAAATGGGAGAAAAACAGTGACCAACGAGCCTGTCTAGGATTCAGACGCTTGGCAGACTCAAGGTAAATCAGATTTTTGTGATCAGTCAAGACCACCACACGATGTCTAGCACCCTCAAGCCAATGACGCTACTCCTCAAATGCCCACTTCATGGCCAAAAGCTCCCGATTACCAACATCATAATTCCGCTCAGTGGGTGAAAACTTTCTATAAAAGAATGCACATGGCTTCATCACTGAGCAATCGGAGCTTCTCTGCGACAAAACCGCCCCCGCTCCAATCTCGGAAGCATCAACCTCAACCTGAAAAGGAAGCGAAACATCTGGCTGACGCAACACAGGAGCAGAAGAAAACCGGCGCTTAAGTTCCTGAAAGGCCTCCACAGCCGCAGGAGACCAATCAGCAACATCAGCACCCTTCTTAGTCAAATCCGTCAAAGGCTTAACAACACTAGAAAAATTAGTTATGAAACGACGATAAAAATTAGCAAAGCCCAAGAACTTCTGTAGACTCTTAAGAGATGTAGGCTGCGTCCAGTCACAAATAGCCTGAACCTTGACGGGATCCATCTTAATAGTAGAAGGGGAAAAAATATACCCCAAAAAAGAAATCTTCTGGACTCCAAAGAGACACTTTGAACCTTTTACAAACAAAGAATTGGCCCGCAGGACCTGAAACACCTTTCTGACCTGCTGAACATGGGACTCCCAGTCATCAGAAAAAACCAAAACATCATCCAAATACACAATCATAAATTTATCCAGATATTCACGGAAAATATCGTGCATAAAGGACTGGAAGACAGAAGGAGCATTAGAAAGTCCAAAAGGCATCACCAAATACTCAAAATGGCCCTCAGGCGTATTAAATGCGGTTTTCCACTCATCACCCTGCTTTATCCGCACAAGATTATACGCACCCCGAAGATCAATCTTAGTGAACCATTTAGCCCCCTTAATGCGAGCGAACAAATCAGTCAACAATGGCAAAGGATACTGATATTTGACTGTAATCTTATTCAAAAGACGGTAATCTATACAAGGCCTCAAGGAACCATCTTTTTTGGCCACGAAAAAAAAACCTGCTCCCAAAGGGGACGAAGATGGACGGATATGTCCCTTTTCCAAGGACTCCTTAACATAATCCCGCATAGCAGTATGCTCTGGCACTGACAGATTGAACAAACGACCTTTAGGGAATTTACTGCCAGGAATCAAATCTATAGCACAATCGCAATCCCTGTGAGGAAGAAGCGAATTGAGCTTAGGCTCCTCAAAAACATCCCAATAATCAGACAAAAATACAGGAACCTCAGAAGGAGTAGATGAAGCGATAGAAATCGGAGGTGCATCATCATGAACCCCCTGACATCCCCAGCTTAACACAGACATCGTTTTCCAGTCCAAGACTGGGTTATGAGTTTGTAACCATGGCAGACCAAGCACTAAGACATCATGTAAATTATACAGTACCAGGAAGCGAATCACCTCCTGATGAACGGGAGTCATACGCATGGTCACTTGTGTCCAGTACTGAGGTTTGTTCATAGCCAAAGGTGTAGAGTCAATTCCTTTCAAAGGAATAGGGACTTCCAGAGGCTCCAGACTAAACCCACAGCGGTTGGCAAATGACCAATCCATAAGACTCAGGGCAGCGCCTGAATCCACATAGGCATCGATGGAAATGGCTGATAATGAACAAATCAGAGTCACAGACAGAATGAACTTAGACTGTAAAGTACTAATGGCAACAGACTTATCAACCTTTTTTGTGCGTTTAGAGCATGCTGATATAACATGAGCTGAATCACCACAATAAAAACACAACCCATTTTTCTGCCTATAGTTTTGCCGTTCACTTCTGGACTGAATTCTATCACATTGCATTGTCTCAGGTGCCTGTTCAGAAGACACCGCCATATGGTGCACAGGTTTGCGCTCCCGTAAACGCCGATCAATCTGAATAGCCATAGTCATAGACTCATTCAGACCTGTAGGCGCAGGGAACCCCACCATAACATCTTTAACCCCTTAGCGACCGCCGATACGCCTTTTAACGGCGGCCGCTAAGGGTACTTAAACCACAGCGCCGTTAATTAACGGCGCTGTGGAAAAAGTCCATAGCGCCCACCAGAGGCCGATTTTCTCCGGGGTCTCGGCTGCCGGGGGTAGCCGAGACCCCAGAGAACATGATTCGGGGGGTTTTTAACCCACCCCGCATTTGCGATCGCCGGTAATTAACCGTTTACCGGCGATCGCAAAAAAAAAGCGATCTCTTTTTAATTTCTCTGTCCTCCGATGTGATCGCACATCGGAGGACAGAGAAAAGGGGTCCCAGGAGGCCCCCCAATACTCACCTAGCTCCCCCGATGCTCCTCGTGTCTCCCGGTGGGCGCCGCCATCTTCAAAATGGCGGGCGCATGCGCAGTGCGCCCGCCGGCCGGCACCGGGAGAGACCCCAAAGAGCACGATCGGGGTCGGTATTACCGACCCCTGTTTTGCGATCGCCGGTAATTAACTGTTTACCGGCGACCGCAAAAAAAAAAAAAAAAAAAGTAAAGTGTAATTCTCTGTCCTCTGATGTGATCGCACATCAGAGGACAGAGAAATAGCGGGATTCGGGGACCCTAGCATACTCACCTAGGTCCCTGGATCCTCTTGCTGCTCCTCCTGGCCGCCGGCAGCAGAACATGGCGGACGCATGCCCAGTGCGCCCGCCATCTGTCTCCATCTGCCGGCCGGCAGGAGAACAGCAGTTGGGGCTAAAATTAGGGGTAGGGTTAGGGGTAGGGTTAGGGTTAGGGGTAGGGTTAGGTTAGGGTTAGGTTAGGGTTAGGGGTAGGGTTAGGGGTAGGGTTAGGTTAGGGTTAGGGGTAGGGTTAGGTTAGGGTTAGGGGTAGGGTTAGGGGTAGGGTTAGGGTTAGGTTAGGGGTAGGGTTAGGGGTAGGGTTAGGTTAGGGGTAGGGTTAGGGGTAGGGTTAGGTTAGGGTTAGGGGTAGGGTTAGGGTTAGGGGTAGGGTTAGGGTTAGGGTTAGGGGTAGGGTTAGGGGTAGGGTTAGGGTTAGGTTAGGGTTAGGTTAGGGGTAGGGTTAGGGGTAGGGTTAGGGGTAGGGTTAGGTTAGGGGTAGGGTTAGGTTAGGGGTAGGGTTAGGGGTAGGGTTAGGTTAGGGGTAGGGTTAGGGGTAGGGTTAGGGGTAGGGTTAGGTTAGGGGTAGGGTTAGGGGTAGGGGTAGGGTTAGGGGTAGGGTTAGGTTAGGGGTAGGGGTAGGGTTAGGTTAGGGGTAGGGCTAGGGTTGGGGCTAAATTTAGGGTTAGGGTTGGGGCTAAATTTAGGGTTAGGGTTGGGGCTAAACTTAGGGTTAGGCTTCTTTCACACTTACGTCGGTACGGGGCCGTCGCAATGCGTCGGCCCGACATACCGACACACGTTGTGAAAATTGTGCACAACGTGGGCAGCAGCTGTAGTTTTTCAACACATCCGCTGCCCAATCTATGTCCTGGGGAGGAGGGGGCGGAGTTACGGCCACGCATGCGCGGTCAGAAATGGCGGATGCGACGTACAAAAAAACGTTTCATTGAACGTTTTTTTGTGCCGACGCTCCGCCAAAACACAACTGATCCAGTGCACGACGGACGCGACGTGTGGCCATCCGTCACGATCCGTCGGCAATACAAGTCTATGGGCAAAAAACGCATCCTGCGGGCACATTTGCAGGATCCGTTTCTTGTCCAAAACGACGGATTGCGACGGAATGCCAAACGACGCAAGTGTGAAAGTAGCCCTAGGGCTAGGGTTAGGGTTGGGGCTAAAGTTAGGGCTAGGGTTGGGGCTAAAGTTAGGGTTAGAGCTGGGATTAGGGTTAGGGTTTGGATTAGGGTTCGTATTAGGATTAGGGTTGGCATTAGGGTTACGCTTGGGATTAGGGTTAGGTTTGGGATTAGGGTTAAGGTTAGGGTTGTGATTAGGGGTGTATTGGGATTAGGGTTAGGTTTGAGGTTAGGGTTGAGATTAGGATTAGGGGTGTGTTGGATTTAGGGTTTTGATTAGGGTTATGGTTAGGGTTGACATTAGGGTTGTTTTGGGGTAAGGGTTGTGATTATGGTTAGGGTTAGTGATTAGGATTATGGATGAGGTTGGGATTAGGGTTAGGGGTGTGTTGGGGTTAGGGTTGGAGCTAGAATTGGGGGGTTTCCACTGTTTAGGTACATCAGGGGGTCTCCAAACACGACAGCCAATTTTGCGCTCAAAAAGTCAAATGGTGCTCCCTCCCTTCTGAGCTCTGCCGTGCGCCCAAACAGTGGGTTACCCCCACATATGGGGCATCAGCGTACTCGGGATAAATTGGACAACAACTTCTGGGGTCCAATTTCTCTTGTTACCCTTGTGAAAATAAAAACTTGGGGGCTACAAAATCTTTTTTGTGAAAAAAAAAATATTTTTTATTTTCACGACTCTGCATTCTAAACTTCTGTGAAGCACTTGGGCATTCAAAGTTCTCACCACACATCTAGATAAGTTCCTTGGGGGGTCTAGTTTCCAAAATGGGGTCACTTGTGGGGGGTTACTACAGTTTAGGTACATCAGGGGCCAGTGGTGTAACTACCGCGGTCGCAGCGGTCGCCAGTGCGACCGGGCCCGGCAGGTCAGGGGCCCGGGCCCGGCAGGTAGGCTCGGACTGGCAGTGCCTCCCCCCGCTCCAGGGCCTCCCCCCCCTTCCCCGCCGCCGCCGCCGCCGCCGCTGCCTTGAATACTCACCCTGCTCCAGCGATGGTCTCGGCGTCTGCTCTGCAGCTCGTTCCTGCTTGAGCGGTCACGTGACACCGCTCATTAAGATCATGAATATGCGCAGGAAGAAGGTGCTGCGCCGGCGCCGCCGTCTGGAGTCGGGACAGAGCGCGAGGGATGTCGGCACGGCCGTGCAGTGGGAAGACAGGTGAGTATGAGGGACGAGGGACGGGGGGACGGGGGGACGGGGGGACGGGGGAACGGGGGGGGGGGGGGGGATGAAGGAGGACATAAGCCGGCGCGCCGAGCAGGAGCGGAGAGCTAAGCCTGCATACAGGGGGGAATATGAGCCATGCAGGGGGGAATATGAGCCATGCAGGGGTGGATATGAGCCATGCAGGGGGGAATATGAGCCATGCAGGGGGGAATATGAGCCATGCAGGGGGGAATATGAGCCATGCAGGGGGGAATATGAGCCATGCAGGGGGGAATATGAGCCATGCAGGGGGGAATATGAGCCATGCAGGGGGGAATATGAGCCATGCATACAGGAGGGGTAATATGAGCTATGTATATGGGATAGGAGGGAGATGAGCCATGCATACAGGAGGGGGGTCATTATACAGTATTGAGCATCATGTGTGGCCGTTATACAGTATGCAGCATCATGTGTGGCCATTATACAGTATGGAGCATCATGTGTGGTGGCCGTTATACAGTATTGAGCATCATGTGTGGCCATTATTCTATGGGGGTTACATTGAGTTGTATGGCAGGGCTGCAGGGGGGGGGCCCCATTTGGAAGTTCGCACCGGGGCCCCTAACTTTGTAGTTACGCCACTGTCAGGGGCTCTGCAATCGCAACATAATGCCCACAGACCATTCTATCAAAGTCTGCATTCCAAAAAGGCGCTCCTTCCCTTCCGAGCTCTGCCGTGCGCCCAAACAGTGGTTTACCGCCACATATGGCGCATCAGCGTACTCGGGATAAATTGGACAACAACTATTGCAGTCCAATTTCTCCTGTTACCCTTGTGAAAATAAAAACTTGGGGGCTACAATATCTTTTTTGTGGAAAAAAAATATTTTTTATTTTCACGACTCTGCATTCTAAACTTCTGTGAAGCACTTGGGCATTCAAAGTTCTCACCACACATCTAGATAAGTTCCTTGGGGGGTCTAGTTTCCAAAATGGGGTCACTTGTGGAGGGTTTCTACTGGTTAGGTACATCAGGGGCTCTGCAAACGCAACATAATACCCGCAGACCATTCTATCAAAGTCTGCATTCCAAAACGGCGCTCCTTCCTTCCGAGCTCTGCCGTGCGCCCAAACAGTGGTTTACCGCCACATATGGCGCATCAGCGTACTCGGGATAAATTGGACAACAACTATTGCAGTCCAATTTCTCCTGTTACCCTTGTGAAAATAAAAACTTGGGGGCTACAATATCTTTTTTGTGGAAAAAAAATATTTTTTATTTTCACGACTCTGCATTCTAAACTTCTGTGAAGCACTTGGGCATTCAAAGTTCTCACCACACATCTAGATAAGTTCCTTGGGGGGTCTAGTTTCCAAAATGGGGTCACTTGTGGAGGGTTTCTACTGGTTAGGTACATCAGGGGCTCTGCAAACGCAACATAATACCCGCAGACCATTCTATCAAAGTCTGCATTCCAAAACGGCGCTCCTTCCTTCCGAGCTCTGCCGTGCGCCCAAACAGTGGTTTACCCCCACATATGGGGTACCAGCATACTCAGGACAAATTGGACAACAACTTTTGGGGTCCTGTTTCTCTTGTTACCCTTGTGAAAATAAAAATTTGGTGGCTAAAAAATCTTTTTTGTGGAAAAAAAAAATATTTTTAATTTTCACGGCTCTGCATTATAAACTTCTGTGAAGCACTTGGGCATTCAAGGTTCTCACCACACATCTAGATAAGTTCCATGGGGGGTCTAGTTTCCAAAATGGGGTCACTTGTGGGGGATTTCTACTGTTTAGGCACATCAGGGGCTCTCCAAACGCGACATGGCGTCCGATCTCAATTCCAGCCAATTCTACATTGAAAAAGTAAAACGGCACTCTTTCTCTTCCAAGCTCTGCGGTGCGCCCAAACAGTGGTTTACCCCCACATATTGGGTATCGACGTACTCAGGAGAAATTGCCCAACAACTTTTGTGGTCTAATTTCTCCTGTTACCCTTGTGAAAATAAGAATTTGTGGGCAAAAAGATCATTTTTGTGTAAACAAAAGCGATTTTTTATTTTCACGGCTCTACGTTATAAACTTCTGTGAAGCACATGGGGGTTCAAAGTGCTCGCCACACATCTAGATAAGTTCCTTAAGGGGTCTAGTTTCCAAAATGGTGTCACTTGTGGGGGGTTTCCACTGTTTAGGCACATCAGGGGCTCTCCAAACGCGACATGGCGTCCGATCTCAATTCCAGCCAATTCTACATTGAAAAAGTAAAACGGCACTCTTTCTCTTCCAAGCTCTGCGGTGCGCCCAAACAGTGGTTTACCCCCACATATTGGGTATCGACGTACTCAGGAGAAATTGCACAACAACTTTTGTGGTCTAATTTCTCCTGTTACCCTTGTGAAAATAAGAATTTGTGGGCAAAAAGATCATTTTTGTAGAAAAAATGCAATTTTTTTTTTTCACGGCTCTACGTTATAAACTTCTGTGAAGCACATGGGGGTTCAAAGTGCTCGCCACACATCTAGATAAGTTCCTTAAGGGGTCTAGTTTCCAAAATGGTGTCACTTGTGGGGGTTTTCCACTGTTTAGGCACATCAGGGGCTCTCCAAACGCGACATGGCGTCCAATCTCAATTCCAGCCAATTCTACATTGAAAAAGTAAAACGGCACTCCTTCTCTTCCAAGCTCTGCGGTGCGCCCTAACAGTTGTTTACCCCCACATATTGGGTATCAGCGTACTCAGGAGAAATTGCACAACAACTTTTGTGGTCTAATTTCTCCTGTTACCCTTGTGAAAATAAGAATTTGTGGGCAAAAAGATCATTTTTGTGTAAACAAAAGCGATTTTTTATTTTCACGGCTCTACGTTATAAACTTCTGTGAAGCACTTGGGGGTTCAAAGTGCTCACCACACATCTAGATAAGTTCCTTAAGGGGTCTAGTTTCCAAAATGGTGTCACTTGTGGGGAGTTTCCACTGTTTAGGTACATCAGGGGCTCTCTAAATGTGACATGGTGTCCGATCTCAATTCCAGCCAATTCTGCATTGAAAAAGTCAAACGGCGCTCCTTCACTTCTAAGTTCTGCGGTGCGCCCTAACAGTGGTTTACCCCCACATATGGGGTATTGGCGTATTCAGGAGAAATTGCATAACAAAATTTATGGTTACATTTCTGTTTTTACACTTGTGAAAATAAAAAAAATGGTTCTGAATTAAGATGTTTGCAAAAAAAAGTTAAATGTTCATTTTTTCCTTCCACATTGTTTCAGTTCCTGTGAAGCACGTAAAGGGTTAATAAACTTCTTGAATGTGGTTTTGAGAACCTTGAGGGGTGTAGTTTTTAGAATGTTGTCACACTTCATTATTTTCTATCATATAGACCCCTCAAAATGACTTCAAATGTGATGTGGTCCCTAAAAAAAAATGGTGTTGTAAAAATGAGAAATTGCTGGTCAACTTTTAACCCTTATAACTCCCTAACAAAAAAAATTTTTGTTTCCAAAATTGTGCTGATGTAAAGTAGACATGTGGGAAATGTTATTTATTAACTATTTTTTATGACATATCTCTCTGATTTAAGGGCATAAAAATACAAAGTTTGAAAATTGCAAAATTTTAAAAATTTTCGCCATATTTCCGTTTTTTTCATAAATAATCACAAGTAATATCGAAGAAATGTTACCACTAACATGAAGTACAATATGTCACGAAAAAACAATCTCAGAATCAGCGGGATCCGTTGAAGTGTTCCAGAGTTATAACCTCATAAAGTGACAGTGGTCAGAATTGCAAAAATTGGCCTGGTCATTAAGTACCAAATTGGCTCTGTCACTAAGGGGTTAATGGCCTCAGAAAGGCCATCTCTGAATCTTGCAGCCAGGGCGCACTCATTCCACTGAGTAAGCACCGACCATTTCCGAAATTTCTGACAATATATTTCTGCTTCATCTTGCCCCTGAGAGAGAGCCAATAAAGCTTTTTCAGCCTGAATCTCTAGGTTAGGTTCCTCATAGAGCAAACCCAATGCCAGAAAAAACGCATCCACATTGAGCAACGCAGGATCCCCTGGTGCCAATGCAAATGCCCAATTCTGAGGGTCACCCCGCAGGAAAGATATAACAATTTTGACTTGCTGAGCAGGGTCTCCAGAGGAGCGAGATTTCAAAGAAAGAAACAACTTGCAATTGTTCCTAAAATTCAGAAAACTAGATCTATCTCCAGAAAAAAACTCTGGGATAGGAATTCTAGGTTCAGACATAGGAGCATGTACAACAAAATCTTGTATATTTTGAACCTTAGCAGCAAGATTATTCAGGCTGGAAGCCAAACTCTGGACGTCCATGATAAACAGCTGAGGTCAGAGCCATTCAAGGATTAAGAGGAGGTAAGACGCAGCCAGGCTGCAATTAAGGCTAGGCAGCAAACTCTGAGGGGGGAAAAAAAAAAAAAAAAAAAAAAACTTCCTCAGACTACTTTTCCTCCTACTTCAGCCAAGACGATTACCACTTTTGGCCGGCTATACTGTCATGATCCCAATGGCAGGGGATCACAAAAGGACAAGCACAAAAAACAAAACAAGCTCTAGGGTGATGGAAACTGAGCTGACCGCGATCCTGAACCTAAACACACAACTAGCTGTAGCCGGGGAACGTGCCTACGATGATTACTAGACGTCTCGCGCCAGCCGAAGGACTAATTTCCCCTATTAGAAGAAACACAGACCTCTCTTGCCTCCAGAGAAACACCCCACAGAAATAGCAGCCCCCCACATGTAATAACGGTGAAATGAGAGGAAAGCACATACGTAGATATGAAAACAGATTCAGCAAAATGAGGCCCGCTAAAGCTAGATAGCAGAGGATACAAAAGTGAACTGCGCGGTCAGCGAAAAACCCTACAAAAAACCATCCTGAAATTACTTGAACTCATGTGCCAACTCATGGAACATGAGGAGTAATATCAGCCCACTAGAGCAACCAGCAAAAAGGAATCACATATCTGCAAGCTGGACTAAGACAAAAATTAAGCAAAACGTGGAACAGGAAAATCAAAAACTTAGCTTGTCCTGAAGATTACAGAAGCGGGAAGCAGAGGTAACAAGACACACTGATTACATTGATAGCCGGCGAGGAAATGACAAGAAAGCCAGGTTAAATAGGAAACTCACATATCCTGATAGAACAGGTGGACACCAGAGACCGCAGAAAACACAAGTCACCCAGTACCATCTGTAACCACCAGAGGGAGCCCAAAAACAGAATCCACATCAAATGCCCCCTGGTTAGTCCTGTGTTACCAATTTTGAACTGCATTTAGCCCACTTTATTCTTTGGGCCTATATCTGTGTTTCCTCCTCATCCTGCCCATTGCCCAGCCAGTGATAGATGAGTCTGCTGGTACATTGACCCATAACGCTAAATTCCCCGTGCACGCTACACAGCAAGATTGTGACCCTGCTGAAAGTCAGATTCCTCTTCCCGCATACCATACCACCTTACACGGGGACAAAGAGGAAGGTGCAGATGAAAGTGCAGGTTCCTTCATCAGGTGGGGGAGGAATACTAGTTGGCGACGTCACTGGCACAGGGCCTCTCATAGTACGCAAAAGTGTTGCTGCCGGTGGGAGGCGCCCCCGCCGTGCAAACACACCGCTGTACTTTGTGGGGCCCTGTGCCAGTGCCAGTGCCAACGAGTGGGCCCCCCCTGCTTGCTCAGGATCACAGCACTTGCAAAGTTGAAATACTTTCCTCTCCCTGCTCCACTGCCGTGACGCGTTCCAGATTTCCTGGGCCCACTAATTACTTGAACCAGCCCTACCCCCCACAACTTTAGCCAAATGACCCCCAATTTCAAATACCTTCCAATTATTATAAGCTAAATTACGATTGACAAGCTTCAGTAAAAAGAATGGATGTTTTTGCCATTAAAATGGGCAGTGTAGGTGTTTTCCTGGCCTCCACTCACTGCCGACTATGCTCCCCCATTGACTTGCATTGGGTTTCGTGTTTCGGGCGATACCCGACTTTTCGCGATAATCGGCCGATTCCACTCGACTTCTAAGATAGTCGGGTTTCGCGAAACACGACTCGACTCTAAAAAGGTCAAGGTCGCTCAACCCTAGTTAGGAGCAATCCACGGCTACCTCTAGTGTGGTGTGATAGGATTAGGGATTGCGGTCAGCAGAGTTCCCACGTCTCAGAGCTCGTCCTATGTGATTAGCAACTATCAGGTCATTTTCTGTTCTCGTAACCACCAGGTCCATTGGGGTTCTAAATCACCGGTTCATAACAGTACTGGAGGCCCAAAGTTCTAATGCTTCTCAATAGAGGGAAAAGAGAAGTTCTGAGACCATTTTTTTTTCTTTGCACTGTGTTTTGTCTTTCTTTTCCCCTTTACATCAGGGTGGTTCAGAACACAGGTGTAGACATGGACATTCAAGGTCTGTCCTCTTTGATGGATAATCTCGCTATAAGTGTACAGAACATTTAAGATTTAGTGGTTCAGAATCCTATGTTAGAACCTAAAATTCCTATTCCTGAGTTATTTTCTGGAGATAGAGCTAAGTTTCTGAATTTCAAAAATAATTGTAAACTATTTCTGGCTTTGAAACCCCGCTCCTCTGGTGACCCAGTTCAACAAGTAAAGATCATTATTTCTTTATTACGTGGAGACCCTCAAGACTGGGCATTTTCCCTTGCGCCAGGAGATCCTGCATTATGTGATATTGATGCGTTTTTTCTGGCTCTCGGGTTGCTTTATGATGAACCTAATTCAGTGGATCAGGCAGAGAAAATCTTGCTGGCTCTGTGTCAGGGTCAGGATGAGGTAGAGATATATTGTCAGAAATTTAGGAAGTGGTCTGTGCTCACTCAATGGAATGAATGTGCTCTGGCAGCAATTTTCAGAAAGGGTCTCTCTGAAGCCCTTAAGGATGTCATGGTGGGATTTCCCATGCCTGCTGGTCTGAATGAGTCTATGTCTTTGGCCATTCAGATCGATCGACGCTTGCGTGAGCGTAAAACTGTGCACCATTTGGCGGTATTACCTGAGCATAAACCTGAGCCTATGCAATGTAATAGGACTTTGACCAGAGCTGAACAGCAAGAACACAGACAACGGAATGGGCTGTGTTTTTACTGTGGTGATTCCACTCATGCTATCTCTGATTGTCCTAAGCGCATTAAGCGTTTCGCTAGGTCTGCCACCATTGGTACGGTACAGTCAAAATTTCTTTTGTCCGTTACTTTGATCTGCTCTTTGTCGTCCTATTCTGTTATGGCATTTGTGGATTCAGGCGCTGCCCTGAATTTGATGGACTTGGAGTTTGCTAGGCGCTGTGGGTTTTTCTTGGAGCCCTTGCAGCATCCTATTCCATTGAGAGGAATTGATGCTACGCCTTTGGCCAAGAATAAGCCTCAGTATTGGACCCAACTGACCATGTGCATGGCTCCTGCGCATCAGGAGGATATTCGCTTTTTGGTGTTGCAGAATCTGCATGATGTGGTTGTGTTGGGGTCGCCATGGCTACATGGCTACAAGTCCATAACCCAGTATTAGATTGGAAATCAATGTCTGTGTCCAGCTGCGGTTGTCAGGGGGTACATGGTAATGTTCCATTTCTGTCTATTTCATCATCCACCCCTTCTGAGGTCCCAGAGTTCTTGTCAGATTACCGGGATGTATTTGCTGAGCCCAAGTCCAGTGCCCTACCTCCGCATAGGGATTGCGATTGTGCTATCGATTTGATTCCTGGTAGTAAGTTTCCTAAAGGTCGACTGTTTAATTTGTCTGTGCCTGAGCACGTCGCTATGCGGAGTTACGTAAAGGAATCCTTGGAGAAGGGTCATATTCGCCCCTCGTCGTCGCCATTGGGGGCAGGGTTCTTTTTTGTGGCCAAGAAGGATGGTTCGTTGAGACCTTGTATTGATTACCGCCTTTTAAATAAAATCACAGTCAAATTTCAGTACCCCTTGCCTCTGCTGTCTGATTTGTTTGCTCGGATTAAGGGGGCTAGTTGGTTCACCAAGATAGATCTTCGTGGTGCGTATAATCTTGTGCGTATTAAACAGGGCGATGAATGGAAAACAGCATTTAATACGCCCGAGGGCCATTTTGAGTACCTGGTTATGCCATTCGGGCTTTCTAATGCTCCATCAGTGTTTCAGTCCTTTATGCATGACATCTTCCGAGAGTACCTGGATAAATTCCTGATTGTATACTTGGATGATATTTTAGTCTTCTCGGATGATTGGGAGTCTCACGTGAAGCAGGTCAGAATGGTGTTCCAGGTCCTGCGTGCGAATTCTTTGTTTGTGAAGGGGTCAAAGTGTCTCTTTGGTGTTCAGAAGGCTTCATTTTTGGGTTTCATTTTTTCCCCTTCTACTATCGAGATGGACCCTGTTAAAGTTCAGGCCATTTATGATTGGACTCAGCCGACACCTCTGAAGAGTCTGCAAAAGTTCCTGGGCTTTGCTAATTTTTATCGTCGCTTCATCAATAATTTTTCTAGTATTGCTAAACCGTTGACTGATTTAACCAAGAAGGGTGCTGATGTGGTCAATTGGTCTTCTGCTGCTGTGGAAGCTTTTCAAGAGTTGAAGCGTCGTTTTTCTTCTCCCCCTGTGTTGTGCCAACCAGATGTTTCGCTCCCGTTCCAGGTCGAGGTTGATGCTTCTGAGATTGGAGCAGGGGCTGTTTTGTCGCAAAGAAGTTCTGATGGCTCGGTGATGAAACCATGCGCCTTCTTTTCCAGGAAGTTTTCGCCTGCTGAGCGTAATTATGATGTTGGCAATCGAGAGTTGCTGGCCATGAAGTGGGCATTCGAAGAGTGGCGTCATTGGCTTGAAGGAGCTAAGCATCGCGTGGTGGTCTTTGTTGTGAATTCTGTGGCAGAGCTCCCTCCTGTGGTCACAAATGGTACTTCGGCTGATTCTCTCTGGGAGCTTCCATTTGTGGAGGAAACTGGTACTGCTGCTTCTGAGTTTCCTCCCTCAGGTGATCTGGTGAGGTCGTTAGGTGCTTCTCTACTTAACCCCACCTAATGCTTTGATTCATGCTTCCTGTCAATGTTCCAGTGTTGGACTTGTGTTTCTCTGGATCATTCCTGTGGCCTGCTGCTCTGCATAGCTAAGTGCTTCTTTGCTATTTGTTGCTATTTTTTCTGTCCAGCTTGTCTATTTGTTTTGCTGGAAGCTCTGGGACGCAAAGGGTGTACCTCCGTGCCGTTAGTTCGGTACGGAGGGTCTTTTTGCCCCTTTGCGTGGTTTTCTTTAGGGTTTTGTGTAGACCGCAAAGTTATCTTTCCTATCCTCGTTCTGTCTAGAATATCGGGCCTCACTTTGCTGAATCTATTTCATCTCTACGTTTGTCTTTTCATCTTACTCACAGTCATTATATGTGGGGGGCTGCCTTTTCCTTTGGGGTATTTCTCTGAGGCAAGGTAGGCTTATTTTTTCTATCTTCAGGCTAGCTAGTTTCTCAGGCTGTGCCGAGTTGCATAGGTAGCGTTAGGCGCAATCCACGGCTGCCTCTAGTTGTGTTTGGAGAGGATCAGGGATTGCAGTCTGCAGAGTTCCCACGTCTCAGAGCTCGTTCTATTATTTTGGGTTATTGTCAGATCACTGTATGTGCTCTGACCTCCATGTCCATTGTGATACTGAATTGCCTTTCATAACAGTACAGGAAGCCAAAAGTACTAATGATTCTCAATAGAGGGAAAAAAGAAGTTCTGAGACCATTTTTTTTTCTTGGCTTTGTGTTTTGTCTTTTTTTTCCCCTAGACATTTGGGTGGTTCAGTACACAGGTGTAGCGATGGACATTAGAAGTCTGTCTTCATTTGTGGATCAGCTCTCGGCAAGAGTACAAAAGATTCAAGACACTATTGATCAGAAATCTATGTTAGAACCAAGAATTCCTATTCCTGATTTGTTTTTTGGAGATAGAACTAAGTTTCTGAGTTTCAAAAATAATTGTAAGTTATTTCTGGCCTTGAAACCTCGTTCCTCTGGTGATCCAGTTCATCAGGTTTTGATTATTATTTTTTTTTTGCGTGGCGACCCTCAGGACTGGGCATTTTCTCTTGCGCCAGGAGATCCTGCATTGAGTAATATCAATGCGTTTTTCCTGGCACTCGGATTACTGTACGATGAGCCTAACTCAGTGGATCAGGCAGAAAAGAATTTGCTGGCTCTTTGTCAGGGTCAGGATGAGATAGAGGTATATTGCCAGAAATTTAGAAAATGGTCAGTGCTCACTCAATGGAATGAATCTGCGCTGGCAGCTATGTTCAGAAAGGGTCTCTCTGAAGCCCTTAAGGATGTCATGGTGGGATTTCCTATGCCTGCTGGTTTGAATGAGTCTATGTCTTTGGCTATTCAGATCGGTCGACGCTTGCATGAGCGTAAATCTGTGCACCATTTGGCGGTATTACCTGAGCTTAAACCTGAGCCTATGCAGTGCGATAGGACTTTGACCAGAGTTGAACGGCAAGAACACAGACGTCTGAATGGGCTGTTTCTACTGTGGTGATTCCACTCATGCTATCTCTGATTGTCCTAAGCGCACTAAGCGGTTCGCTAGGTCTGCCACCATTGGTACGGTACAGTCAAAATTTCTTCTGTCCGTTACCTTGATCTGCTCTTTGTCATCATATTCTGTCATGGCGTTTGTGGATTCAGGCGCTGCTCTGAATTTGATGGACTTGGAATATGCTAAGCGTTGTGGGTTTTTCTTGGAGCCCTTGCAGTGTCCTATTCCATTGAGAGGAATTGATGCTACGCCTTTGGCCAAGAATAAGCCTCAATACTGGACCCGGCTGACCATGTGCATGGCTCCTGCACATCAGGAGGATATTCGCTTTCTGGTGTTGCATAATCTGCATGATGTGGTCGTGTTGGGGTTGCCATGGCTACAAGCCCATAATCCAGTATTGGATTGGAAATCCATGTCGGTGTCGAACTGGGGTTGTCAGGGGGTACATGGTGATGTTCCATTTTTGTCAATTTCGTCATCCACCCCTTCTGAGGTTCCAGAGTTCTTGTCTGATTACCGGGATGTATTTGATGAGCCCAAGTCCGATGCCCTACCTCCGCATAGGGATTGTGATTGTGCTATCAATTTGATTCCTGGTGGTAAATTCCCAAAAGGTCGACTGTTTAATTTATCCGTGCCTGGGCACACCGCTATGCGCAGTTATGTGAAGGAATCCCTGGAGAAGGGGCATATTCGCCCGTCATCGTCGCCATTAGCAGGGTTCTTTTTTGTAGCCAAAACGGATGGTTCGCTGAGACCTTGTATAGATTATCGCCTTCTTAATAAGATCACTGTTAAATTTCAGTACCCCTTGCCTTTGTTATCTGATTTGTTTGATCGGATTAAGGGGGCTAGTTGGTTCACCAAGATTGATCTTCGTGGTGCGTATAATCTGGTGCGAATCAGGCGAGGCGATGAATGAAAAACTGCATTTAATACGCCCGAGGGTCATTTTGAGTATCTAGTGATGCCATTCGGACTTGCCAATGCTCCATCAGTGTTTCAGTCCTTTATGCATGACATCTTCCGAGAGTACCTGGATAAATTCCTGATTGTGTACTTGGATGACATTTTGATCTTCTCGGATGATTGGGAGTCTCATGTGAAACAGGTCAGAACGGTTTTTCAGGTCCTGCGTGCTAACTCTTTGTTTGTGAAGGGATCAAAGTGTCTCTTTGGTGTGCAGAAGGTTTCATTTTTGGGGTTCATCTTTTCCCCTTCTACTATCGAGATGGATCCTGTTAAGGTCCAAGCCATCCATGATTGGACTCAGCCGACATCTCTGAAAAGTCTGCAAAAGTTCCTGGGCTTTGCTAATTTTTATCGTCGCTTCATCTGCAATTTTCCTAGTATTGCCAAACCATTGACCGATTTGACCAAGAAGGGTGCTGATTTGGTCAATTGGTCTTCTGCTGCTGTGGAAGCTTTTCAAGAGTTGAAGCGTCGTTTTTCTTCTGCCCTTGTGTTGTGTCAACCTGATGTTTCTCTTCCGTTCCAGGTCGAGGTTGATGCTTCTGAGATTGGAGCAGGGGCTGTTTTGTCGCAGAGAGGTTCTGATTGTTCAGTGATGAAACCATGCGCTTTTTTTTCCAGGAAGTTTTCGCCTGCTGAGCGGAATTATGATGTGGGCAACCGAGAGTTGCTGGCCATGAAGTGGGCATTCGAGGAGTGGCGTCATTGGCTTGAGGGAGCTAAGCATCGCGTGGTGGTATTGACTGATCATAAGAACCTGACTTATCTCGAGTCTGCTAAGCGTTTGAATCCTAGACAGGCTCGTTGGTCGCTGTTTTTCGCCCGTTTTGACTTTGTGATTTCGTACCTTCCGGGCTCTAAAAATGTGAAGGCGGATGCTCTGTCTAGGAGTTTTGTGCCCGACTCTCCGGGTTTATCTGAGCCGGCGGGTATCCTCAAGGAAGGAGTAATTGTGTCTGCCATCTCCCCTGATTTGCGGCGGGTGCTGCAAAAATTTCAGGCTAATAAACCTGATCGTTGTCCAGCGGAGAAACTGTTGGTCCCGGATAGGTGGACAAATAAAGTGATCTCTGAGGTTCATTGTTCGGTGTTGGCTGGTCATCCTGGAATCTTTGGTACCAGAGAGTTAGTGGCTAGATCCTTTTGGTGGCCGTCTCTGTCGCGGGATGTGCGTTCTTTTGTGCAGTCCTGTGGGATTTGTGCTCGGGCTAAGCCCTGCTGTTCTCGTGCCAGTGGGTTGCTTTTGCCCTTGCCGGTCCCGAAGAGACCTTGGACACATATCTCTATGGATTTTATTTCAGATCTTCCCGTCTCTCAAAAGATGTCAGTCATTTGGGTGGTCTGTGATCGCTTTTCTAAGATGGTCCATCTGGTACCCTTGTCCAAGTTGCCTTCCTCCTCTGATTTGGTGCCATTGTTCTTCCAGCATGTGGTTCGTTTGCATGGCATTCCAGAGAATATCATTTCTGACAGAGGTTCCCAGTTTGTTTCGAGGTTTTGGCGAGCCTTTTGTGGTAGGATGGGCATTGACTTGTCTTTTTCCTCGGCTTTTCATCCTCAGACTAATGGCCAGACCGAACGAACCAATCAGACCTTGGAAACCTATCTGAGATGCTTTGTTTCTGCCGATCAGGATGACTGGGTGTCCTTTTTACCTTTGGCTGAGTTCGCCCTTAATAATCGGGCCAGCTCGGCTACCTTGGTTTCGCCATTTTTCTGCAATTCTGGGTTCCATCCTCGTTTCTCTTCAGGACAGGTTGAGTCTTCGGACTGTCCTGGTGTGGATACTGTGGTGGACAGGTTGCAGCAGATTTGGACTCATGTAATGGACAATTTGACCTTGTCCCAGGAGAAGGCTCAACGTTTCGCTAATCGCAGACGCCGTGTGGGTCCCCGACTTCGTGTTGGGGATCTGGTTTGGTTATCTTCTCGTCATATTCCTATGAAGGTTTCCTCTCCGAAGTTTAAACCTCGTTTCATTGGTCCTTATAGGATTTCTGAGGTTATTAATCCTGTGTCTTTTCGTCTGACCCTCCCAGATTCTTTTTTCATACATAACGTCTTCCATAGGTCATTGTTGCGGAGATATGTGGCACCTATGGTTCCATCTGTTGACCCTCCTGCCCCGGTTTTGGTGGAGGGGGAATTGGAGTATATTGTGGAGAAGATTTTGGATTCTCGTGTTTCAAGACGGAAACTCCAGTATCTGGTTAAATGGAAGGGTTATGCTCAGGAGGATAATTCCTGGGTTTTTGCCTCTGATGTCCATGCTCCCGATCTTGTTCATGCCTTTCATGTGGCTCATCCTGGTCGGCCTGGGGGCTCTGGTGAGGGTTCGGTGACCCCTCCTCAAGGGGGGGGGGGTACTGTTGTGAATTCTGTGGCAGAGCTCCCTCCTGTGGTCACAAGTGGTACTTCGGCTGATTCTCTCTGTGAGCTTCCGTTTGTGGAGGAAACTGGTACTGCTGCTTCTGAGTTTCCTCCCTCAGGTGATCTGGTGAGGTCGTTAGGTGCTTCTCTACGTAACCCCACCTAATGCTTTGATTCATGCTTCCTGTCAATGTTCCAGTGTTGGACTTGTGTTTCTCTGGATCATTCCTGTGGCCTGCTGCTCTGCATAGCTAAGTGCTTCTTTGCTATTTGTTGCTATTTTTGCTGTCCAGCTTGTCTATTTGTTTTGCTGGAAGCTCTGGGACGCAAAGGGTGTACCTCCGTGCCGTTAGTTCGGTACGGAGGGTCTTTTTGCCCCTTTGCGTGGTTTTCTTTAGGGTTTTGTGTAGACCGCAAAGTTATCTTTCCTATCCTCGTTCTGTCTAGAATATCGGGCCTCACTTTGCTGAATCTATTTCATCCCTACGTTTGTCTTTTCATCTTACTCACAGTCATTATATGTGGGGGGCTGCCTTTTCCTTTGGGGTATTTCTCTAAGGCAAGGTAGGCTTATTTTTTCTATCTTCAGGCTAGTTAGTTTCTCAGGCTGTGCCGAGTTGCATAGGTAGCGTTAGGCGCAATCCACGGCTGTCTCTAGTTGTGTTTGGAGAGGATCAGGGATTGCGGTCTGCAGAGCTCCCACGTCTCAGAGCTCGTTCTATTATTTTGGGTTACTGTCAGATCACTGTATGTGCTCTGACCTCCATGTCCATTGTGATACTGAATTGCCTTTCATAACAGGTCTTGACTGATCACAAGAACTTGACTTATCTCGAGTCTGCCAAACGGTTGAATCCTAGACAGGCTCGTTGGTCGCTGTTTTTCTCCCGTTTTGACTTTGTGGTTTCGTACCTTCCGGGCTCTAAAAATGTGAAGGCGGATGCCCTGTCTAGGAGTTTTGTGCCCGACTCTCCGGGTTTGCCTGAGCTGGCGGGTATTCTCAAGGAGGGGGTAATTTTGTCTGCCATCTCCCCTGATTTGCGGCGGGTGCTGCAAAAATTTCAGGCTAATAGACCTGACCGTTGCCCAGCGGAGAAACTGTTTGTTCCTGATAAATGGACGAGTAGAGTTATCTCTGAGGTTCATTGTTCGGTGTTGGCGGGTCATCCTGGAATCTTTGGTACCAGAGATTTGGTGGCTAGATCCTTTTGGTGGCCGTCTCTGTCACGGGATGTGCGTTCGTTTGTGCAGTCCTGTGGGATTTGTGCTCGGGCTAAGCCCTGCTGTTCTCGTGCCAGTGGGTTGCTTTTGCCCTTGCCAGTCCCGAAGAGGCCCTGAACACATATCTCTATGGATTTTATTTCGGATCTCCCCGTCTCTCAAAAAATGTCGGTCATTTGGGTGGTTTGTGATCGCTTTTCTAAGATGGTCCATTTGGTACCCTTGTCTAAATTGCCTTCCTCCTCTGATTTGGTGCCATTGTTCTTCCAGCATGTGGTTCGTTTACATGGCATTCCGGAGAACATCGTTTCCGACAGAGGTTCCCAGTTTGTTTCGAGGTTTTGGCGATCCTTTTGTGCTAGGATGGGCATTGATTTGTCTTTTTCCTCGGCTTTCCATCCTCAGACAAATGGCCAGACTGAACGAACCAATCAGGCCTTGGAAACATATCTGAGATGTTTTGTTTCTGCTGATCAGGATGATTGGGTGTCCTTTTTGCCTTTGGCTGAGTTCGCCCTTAATAATCGGGCCAGCTCGGCTACTTTGGTTTCGCCGTTTTTCTGCAATTCTGGTTTCCATCCTCGTTTCTCTTCAGGGCAGGTTGAGTCTTCTGACTGTCCTGGTGTGGATACTGTGGTGGATAGGTTGCAGCAGATTTGGACTCATGTAGTGGACAATTTGACATTGTCTCAGGAGAAGGCTCAACGTTTCGCTAACCGCAGGTGCTGTGTGGGTCCCCGACTTCGTGTAGGGGATTTGGTTTGGTTGTCATCTCGTTATATTCCTATGAAAGTTTCCTCTCCTAAGTTTAAGCCTCGTTTCATTGGTCCGTATAGGATTTCTGAGGTTCTTAATCCTGTGTCTTTTCGTTTGACCCTTCCAGCTTCTTTTTCCATCCATAACGTATTCCATAGGTCATTGTTGCGGAGATACGTGGCACCTGTGGTTCCATCCGTTGATCCTCCTGCCCCTGTTTTGGTTGAGGGGGAGTTGGAGTATATAGTGGAGAAGATTTTGGATTCTCGTATTTCGAGACGGAAACTCCAGTACCTGGTTAAGTGGAAGGGTTATGGTCAGGAAGATAATTCCTGGGTCTTTGCCTCTGATGTTCATGCTGCCGATCTGGTTCGTGCCTTTCATTTGGCTCATCTGGTCGGCCTGGGGGCTCTGGTGAGGGTTCGGTGACCCCTCCTCAAGGGGGGGGGGTACTGTTGTGAATTCTGTGGTCAAGCTCCCTCCTGTGGTCATGAGCGGTACTTCGGCTGGTTCTGTCTTTGAGCTTCCTCTGGTGGATGTGAGTGGGGCTGCGGCTTCTGAGTTTCCTTCCTCAGGTGACGAGGTTAAGTCGTTAGGTGCTGCTCTATTTAACTCCACCTAGTTCTTTGTTCCTGGCCTCCAGTCAATGTTCCACTATTGGTTTTGCTCTCTCCTGGATCGTTCTTGTGGCCTGTCTGCCCTGTATAAGCTAAGTTCTGCTTGTGTTACTTTTGTTTGCTATTTTTTCTGTCCAGCTTGCTATATTGGTTTGTCTTGCTTGCTGGAAGCTCTGGGACGCAGAGGGAGCACCTCCGTACCGTTAGTCGGTGCAGAGGGTCTTTTTGCGCCCTCTGCGTGGTTGTTTGTAGGTTTTTGTGCTGATTGCAAAGCTATCTTTCCTATCCTCGGTCTATTTAGTAAGTCGGGCCTCACTTTGCTAAAATCTATTTCATCTCTGTGTTTGTGTTTTCATCTTTGCTCACAGTCATTATATGTGGGGGGCTGCCTTTTCCTTTGGGGAATTTCTCTGAGGCAAGGTAGGCTTATTTTTCTATCTTCAGGGCTAGCTAGTTTCTCAGGCTGTGCCGAGTTGCATAGGGAGCGTTAGGAGCAATCCACGGCTACCTCCAGTGTGGTGTGATAGGATTAGGAATTGCGGTCAGCAGAGTTCCCATGTCTCAGAGCTCGTCCTATGTGATTAGCAACTATCAGGTCATTTTCTGTGCTCGTAACCACCAGGTCCATTGGGGTTCTGAATCACCTGTTCATAACAATAATGCACCCCCATAGTCCTCCATATAGTATAATTCACTCCCCATAGTCCTCCATATTGTATAATAGACTCCCCATAGTCCTCCATATAGTATAATTCACTCTCCATAGTCCTCCATATCGTATAATAGACTCCCCATAGTCCTCCATATAGTATAATGTACTCCCCCTAGTTCTCCATATAGTATAATACACTCACCATAGTCCTCTATATAGTATAATAGACTCCCCATAGTCCTCCATATAGGAGAATAGACTCCCCATAGGCCTCCATATAGTATAATACACTCCCCCTAGACCTCCATATGCTATAATAGACTCCCCATAGTCCTCTGTATATTATAATAGACTCCCCATAGTCCTCCATATAGGATAATTGACTCTCCAGAGTCCTCCATATAGTATAATACACTCCCCATAGAGTATAATACACTCCCCAGAGTCCTCCATAGAGTATAATACACTCCCCAGAGTCGTCCATAGAGTATAATACACTCCCTATAGTCCCCATATAGAATATAATTCTGACCTCATATAGTATAACGCAACGCCACATAGAATATAATTCATCCCCCATAGAATATAATACAGTCGCCCATAGACTATAATTCAGTCCTACAGTATTATGGCCACCATGTACTCACTCGCTCACTGATATATACCGTGTTCATGGGCGTGGAGAGCAGTGAATATTTATTCCCTATAGTAGCGGGCACATGTGATTGCCCAGCAGCAGGAAGCCTGCAGCTGCTGCTACTGTGCCCGCTATTAAAGTGAAATGAATATTCACTGCTCTCCACTCCTATAGTCCTTCCCATCTCTCGGCGCCGGCTTCAGTGCATAGCGGTGGGAGGGACTATTGGCGTGGGGAGCAGTGAATATGAATTTCTCTTTAACAGCCGGCACAGGCTTTAGCCACAGCAGTCGGCTCTTGCCTCCTGTCACCCGCTGCTCCACTGCTGCTGCTTCACTGGCATCGGGCAGGTTATGGGGCCTGACTCATGGGCCCCATAGCAGCTGCATGGTGTGCCACTATTAGAGACACGCCACTGGCTGGGGGCAGGGGCGGGCACTAATAGCTTGGGGCCCCTGTTCAAGAAACGTGTCTGGGCCCCCTCCCTGCCCGGTACGCTGCTTATAATGATGGCAATGGGACCCTGGAGCCTCGGGCTCCGAGAAACAAGTCAGATTGCCCTAATTATTACTGCGCTGCAAGCAGGGGCGTACATAGCAATCACAGGACCCCACAGCTCTAAAAAATATATATTTATATTTTTTCTCTGAGATGGAGATATATATAAATATATATATATATATATATATATATATATATATATATATATATATATATATATATATATATATATACATATATACAGTCATGGCCAAAAGTATTGACACCCCTGCAATTCTGTCAGATAATACTCAGTTTCTTCCTGAAAATGATTGCAAACACAAATTCTTTGTTATTATCTTCATTTAATTTGTCTTAAATGAAAAAACACAAAAGAGAATGAAGCAAAAAGCAAAACATTGATCATTTCACACAAAACTCCAAAAATGGGCCAGACAAAAGTATTGGCACCATCAGCCTAATACTTGGTTGCACAACCTTTAGCCAAAATAACTGCGACCAACCGCTTCCGGTAACCATCAATGAGTTTCTTACAATGCTCTGCTGGAATTTTAGACCATTCTTCTTTGCTCCAGGTCCCTGATATTTGAAGGGTGCCTTCTCCAAACTGCCATTTTTAGATCTCTCCACAGGTGTTCTATGGGATTCAGGTCTGGACTCATTGCTGGCCACCTTAGAAGTCTCCAGTGCTTTCTCTCAAACCATTTTCTAGTGCTTTTTGAAGTGTGTTTTGGGTCATTGTCCTGCTGGAAGACCCATGACCTCTGAGGGAAACCCAGCTTTCGCACACTGGGCCCTACATTATGCTGCAAAATTTGTTGGTAGTCTTCAGACTTCATAATGCCATGCACACGGTCAAGCAGTCCAGTGCCAGAGGCAGCAAAGCAAGCCCAAAACATCAGGGAACCTCTGCCATGTTTGACTGTAGGGACCGTGTTCTTTTCTTTGAATGCCTCTTTTTTTCTCCTGTAAACTCTATGTTGATGCCTTTGCCCAAAAAGCTCTACTTTTGTCTCATCTGACCAGAGAACATTCTTCCAAAACGTTTTAGGCTTTTTCAGGTAAGTTTTGGCAAATTCCAGCCTTGCTTTTTTATGTCTCGGGGTAAGAAGTGGGGTCTTCCTGGGTCTCCTACCATACAGTCCCTTTTCATTCAGACGCCGACGGATAGTACGGGTTGACACTGTTGTACCCTCGAACTACAGGGCAGCTTGAACTTGTTTGGATGTTAGTCGAGGTTCTTTATCCAACATCTGCACAATCCTGCGTTGAAATCTCTTGTCAATTTTTCTTTTCCGTCCACATCTAGGGAGGTTAGCCACAGTGCCATGGGCTTTACACTTCTTGATGACACTGCGCACGGTAGACACAGGAACATTCAGGTCTTTGGAGATGGACTTGTAGCCTTGAGATTGCTCATGCTTCCTCACAATTTGGTTTCTCAAGTCCTCAGACAGTTCTTTGGTCTTCTTTCTTTTCTCCATGCTCAATGTGGTCACACAAGGACACAGGACAGAGGTTGAGTCAACTTTAATCCATGTCAACTGGCTGCAAGTGTGATTTAGTTATTGCCAACACCTGTTAGGTGCCACAGGTAAGTTACAGGTGCTGTTAATTACACTAATTACAGAAGCATCATATGATTTTTTGAACGGTGCCAATACTTTTGTCCACCCCCTTTTTTATGTTTGGTGTGGAATTATATCCAATTTGGCTTTAGGACAATTCTTTTTGTGTTTCTTCATTTAAGACAAATTAAATGAAGATAATAATAACAAAGAATTTGTGTTTGCAATCATTTTCAGGAAGAAACTGAGTATTATCTGACACAATTGCAGGGGTGTCAATACTTTTGGCCAAGACTGTATATATATATATATATTTATATATATATATATATATATATATATATATATATATATACACTAGATGGCAGCCCGATTCTAAAGAATCGGGAGTCTAGAATCCATATATACTTTATTTATTCAAATGTAAGAATAATACAATTAATAAATAATAGTAAGAAAGAACAAAAAATGGCTGCACTTACCAGCTCTTGACAATTCTTGTTATTTAAGAAATTGCTGGGCAATAATGGACAATGTCCTTATGTGGCAAATAATAGAGCAATATACCCAATGTGGCAAAGAAGAGGTTAATAAACGGCAGTCTCTCAGTATAACAGTCAGTGAATAATAGGCAGTATATGGAGAAAACACCAAACAAAAGTTCAAAATTGGTGTGAAAATGTCACTGAACCACTTCACAACTAAATATATATAGTTTTGGTAAATGGTATTATCATTTTTTTGACGAAATTCGGCAGGAGCTTGAAGAGCAACGTCACTGGGCCGCCTCCACGCAGTAGAAACTTGCTGTGAGGTAAAAATTCAAAAATCACACCAAAATGGCGGGCGGAGTGTGTCACAGTACGGCACGTTTCTGATTGGTCGCTCGCAGCAGGCGGCAACCAATCAGACACTGGGCACTGTTGACGTCACTTATCTCCGGACATTAGCTCCGGACATTAGCTCCGGACAGGAAGTTGGCACAAATTGCAGGAAGTAGTATTCTAGGCAATTATATATTAGATACACACACTGTGTGTGTTTTAAATAAATATATATATACTAGATGGTAGCCCGATTCTAATGCATCGGGTATTCTAGAATATGTATGTAGTTTATTTATGAAGGTTTTAGAATAATACAATGAATACACAGGATTCGGCCGACCGCGACCAATTAGCGAAGCGTGGTTCAAATCCCGCACCAATTTGCGGCCGGTCTGCGCCTGTCGCTGATTGTTCGCGGCCAGCCACGTAGTATATAGCACAGCCACGTAGTATATAACAGCACACATAGTAAATAGCACAGCCACGTAGTATATTGCACATCCACATAGTATATAGCACAGCCCATGGAGTATATAGCACAGCCACATAGTATATAGCACAGCCACATAGTATATAACACAGCCCACGGAGTATATAGCACAGCCACGTAGTATATAGCACAGGCCACGGAGTGTATAACAACCCACATAGCATATAACACAGCCACGTAGTATATAGCACAGGCCACGGAGTGTATAACAGCCCACGTAGCATATAACACAGCTCACATAGTATATAACAGCCCACGCACACAGTATATAACACAGGCCACGTAGTGTATAACACAGGCCACGTAGTGTATAACACAGGTCACGTAGTATATAGCACAGCCACATAGTATATTGCACAGCTCACATAGTAAATTGCACAGCCCACGTAGTACATTGCACAGCCCATGTAGTATATTGCACAGCCCATATAGTATATTGCACAGCCCACGTAGTATATTGCACAGCCCAAGTAGTATATAACACAGCCCACGCAGTATATTGCAGAGCCCATGTAGTACATTGTACAGCCCACATAGTACATTGCACAGCCCACGTAGTATATTGCAGAGCCCACGTAGTATATTGCACAGCCCACGTAGTATATAGCACAGCCCACGCAGTATATTTCACAGCCCATGCAGTATATTGCACAGCCCACATAGTACATTGCACAGCCCATGTAGTACATTGCACAGCCCACGTAGTATATTGCTCAGCCCACGCAGTATATTGCACAGCCCACATAGTATATAGCACAGCCCATGCAGTATATAGCACAGCACACGCAGTATATTGCACATCCCACGTAGTATATTGCACAGCCCACATACTATATTGCACAGCCCACGTAGTATATAGCATCATATCCCCGTTAAAAAAAAGAATTAAAATAAAAAATAGTTATATACTCACCCTCCGTTGGCCCCCGGATCCAAGCGAAGCGTTTACCGATGCTCCTTGCACGCTCCAGTCTCAAGAGTGCATTGCGGTCTCGCGAGATGATGGCGTAGCGGTCTCGCGAGACCACTACGTCATCATCTCGCGAGACCGCAATGTATGAAGGGGTCACCGGGGCGTCGCGAAGAGCGGGAAAGGCCTGTTCTGGATCCGAGGGGCCGACGGACGGTGAGTATATAATGATTTTTAATTTTTTTAATTATTTTTAACATTAGATCTTTTTACTTTTGATGCTGCATAGGCAGCATCAATAGTAAAAAGTTGGTCACACAGGGTTAATAGCTGCGTTAACCGAGTGAGTTACACCGCAGTCCGTTAACGCTGCCATTAACCCTATGTGAGCGCTGACTGGAGGGGATTATGGAGCGGGCACTGACTGCGGGGAGGAAGGAGCGGCCATTTTGCCACCGAACTGTGCCCGTCGCTGATTGGTCGTGGCTGTTTTGCTATTTGTTTTTGTTATACCGTACATGCATACACACACATATACCGTACATACAGATACACGTACCGTACATAAACACATACAGTATATTCACATATATAGTATACACATGCCGTACATACATACACATACCGTACACACATATACATACACATATACTTTATGTTCATGCATATAAACATACATATATACCATATATACATACAAATTTATTGCACATGCACAGATACACACATATACTGTACATACATGTACACATACATATATACTGTACATGCATACACACACAGACAGACAAATATACCATACATACACATATACTGTACATACACAGATAGAAACATACAGCTAGATACACACATACTGTACATGCACAGATGCACATACATACATACATCTACAAGCACACACACACACTAATCTGTGGTATCAGATGAGCCCTGGAGTAGGTCGGCCACATAGTTCAGCTGGAGAGGGCTGCAGACCCCACTGTGGGGGATGGGGCACAGAGCAGACAGCACTGATATCAGCCCCCTGGTGCTGCCATGTTGTCCCATGCAGTGAGCTCCTCCCCAATCTCTTCTCTGTGGGGAGATGCTGCAGCCTGCTCGGAATAGAACAGTGGTGGAGGAGGGAGAAGGCACAATGTAAGGCTACTTTCACACTTGCGTCGTGCACTGCACGTCGCTATGCAACGTTGCGGCACACCGACACAAGCAGTGAAAGCGCCGCACAACGGGGGCAGCGGATGCATTGTTCCAGTGCATCCGCTGCCCCATTGTGAGGTGCGGGGAGGCGGGGGCGGAGTTCCGGCCGCGCATGCGCGGTCGGAAATGGTGAACACAGCGCAGCAAAAAACGTTACATGTACCATTTTTTGCTGCCGGCGGTCCGCCACAACACGACGCAACTGTTGCACGATGGTTGCAACGTGTGTCAATGCGTCGCAATGCGTCGCTAATGTTAGTCAATGGGGAAAAAATGCATCCTGCAGACAGCTTTGCAGGATTCGGTTTTTCCCCTAAACGACGCATTGTGACGTATTGAAAACAACGCTAGTGTGAAAGTAGCCTAAGTCCTGCTCTGCCTCCACTGCTGTCCCTGTGTGCTGTGCGGTGGGGCCCCTGACTGAAGGTGAGTACTCACCATTGGGACGTGCCATGCAGGAGGACAGACGGCAGTGAGCGCTCTCCTCAGTCTGCATGACACTCCCCTTTTTGATCTCCTGCACTTCGGTGTTCCATGATTACAGGAGGGAGTGAGAGGGGCCTGATCCTGCATGATACCAGGCCTGTCTGCAGGGGCCCCCCTTCACCTCTGGGCCCCGGAGCAGTGTCACCAGCAGTATGTCCGCCCCTGGCCGGGGGTCCCTAGGGCAGCGGGGGCCCTAGACAGCTGCCTAGTCTGCCTGCCCCTAACACCGGCCCTGCATGTTCAATGACATGGGGAATTAAGAGCGAACGTTCTGAAAACAAGCTTTCAAGAAAGGTCTTTATGAGTGACAGATATTTGTCCAACAATCAGATTCAAATCCCAATATGTCCGTCTTCAGTCCAGACGTCTATGATCAGGCCACTAAAGTGATCGAGAGGTCAAAATGAAAGCTAGTTAACGCAATCTACTTGCATTAATATTTGTCTAATGCCTGTCTCCCTGTTTAGTGCATCTGACAGTATCATTCAATCTCCAGCTTGAGGGGCTTTATGTATTAGGGTATATGCACACGTCAGGATTTCTTGCAGAAATTTCCTGAAGAAAACCGGAGATTTTCTGCAAGAAATCCACATTTTTTTTTTGCGTTTTTTTCCCGTTTTTTTCCCGTTTTTTTTAGCATTTTGCAAGCGTAATTATCTTGCAGAATGCTAAAGTTTTCCAAGCGATCTGTAGCATCGCTTGGAAAACTGACTGACAGGTTGGTCACACAAACATAGTGTTTGACAAGTGTGACCAAGTTTTTACTATAGATGCCGCCTAAGCAGCATCTATAGTAAAAGATAGAATGTTTAAAAATAATAATAAAAAAAAAATGGTTATACTCACCTGCAGACAGCCGATCTCCTCAGCGGCGTCCATTCCTATAGATGGTGTGTGTGTGCAGGACCTTCGATGACGTCGCGGTCACATGAGCTGTCACGCGACCAATCACAAGACGGCGACGTCATCGCAGGTCCTTCACACAGACCATCTAAAGGAATGGAAGCGGCAGCATGCACCGCTGAGAGGTGGGAACACTCCGGGGCCATCAGAGGGTGAGTATATGACTATTTTTTATTTTAATTCATTTTTTTTACCAATTATATGGTGCCCAGTCCTTGGAGGAGAGTCTCCTCTGCTCCACCCTGGGTACCAACCGCACATAATCTGCTTACTTCCCGCATGGTGTGCACAGCCCCATGGGGAAAGTAAGCGGATCAATGCATTTCTAGGTGTGCGGAATCCCCGCAATTCCTCAAATTTAATGAACATGTTGCTTTTTTTTCTGCAATGCGATTTTTTCACGGAAAAAAATGCAACATTTGCACTAGAAATGCGGAATACACTGTAAATAATAGGAGGCATATGTAAGCGTTTTTTTCGCGTTTTTATCACGTTTTTATAGCAAAAAAATGCGAAAAAAACACGAAAAATACTGAACGTGTGCACATGGCCTCAGTGTTGTGGGCTGCTTCAAGAGAGAATTCCGAATGGGGGTAAGGTGGGCACACCTGGATGTAAATATACGGCATTGATGTAACAGCTTTAGCTGTCATTACACAGTTCTCCTATTACTAGTATATCACTACTGTGGGGGGATGCCATCACTCATGGGGCTCTGGATGTTTCCCTCTATTAGACTTTTATGTGGCTCTCACGGTAAGAAAGGTTGGGGACCACTGGGCTAATATATGTGGACATCCAACAAGGAATAACTGGATCCAGATGTGTCTAAGGATGATTATGGACTATGGGCTAGGGAAATTTTACTTGCATAAGGACTAACAGGTCATAAATGCCTCTACATCATCACCTGGAGTCAGTTTCTGCAGTGCTTGTCTCACCGCCTTCCAGACGTATGTGTCGTCACCTGGACTTGTGGAATAGACTCTCAGTCTCCCACGTACTGCCTTGGCAAGCAACTCAATCAGCTTCTGCTGTTGTCTGAACTAGTCCTATTGGTATTGCTGCTGTTGCTTTAGCTGCTGCTGTTGCATCTGCTGCATAAGTAGCTCACTCGTCTCCTGATGTGCCAGCTGTTGCTACTGCTGTGCATTCACCAGATGCTTAATCAGATCCTCCATGCTGTCTTTCGTCTCCTGGCTTGTGGCCAACTTTACCCAGGATATTCAATTTTTCCCCAGCCACTACCTGTGCTCCAGGAATGTTTGCCCACATCCCAAACACCACTATTGGCAGGTCGACTCAGCTGCTCCCTGAGGTAGACACAAGAACACTTGGTGTTAAAATCTATGGGTGATTTTTGCTTTATAAACTACAAAGCAAAGTAATAGCACAAAACAGCCTTTCTGGCACAAATGAAAATAAAAAGTGAACACAAAAGTCCTTCCCAGCGTGGCTCCAGCCCTATGGGATGCTACCCACTTCAGCTCCCTCCGGAGCTTGCGTTTGGAGACTTCCTCCAAACATACAGCCTTGCAAAAAACCAGAGTAGCTGAAAATTTAACTCTGCCGACGACACACCCTTGAGGTGGAGATATGGTGAGTAGGTGTCCCGCCCTTCTCTCTCACAAAACCCCAGACCCTTGTTATGGCTGATTAACCCCTTCAGCACAAAGCATGCTAGAGAGAAACATGAGGGCAGGGGTGCCGCTACCATGTGGCAAGTTGAGCGCTTAGCCTCAGGCGGCACTGCCGTCACTGAAGTGAGGGGGCAGCAGATTCTGCCACTGTAGTTACTGAATTTGCGTTGGAGACGCAGGTTCCATTAGTACTCTATTATACAGGGCTCAAGGCCGGCGTCAGCACCAGGGCAAGTGCTGGGGCCATAGCGAAAAGGATCACCAAAAAGAGCCGGATCTGTATGTGACTGATCAGGTTCTGCTCCTCCTGGAACATTAGCTCAGCTGCGACATCACTAACAACACGTGACTGATCACATGCTCGTGACATCATGAAAGGTCCTCTACCTCCCGGATGTAGTCTTCTTCAGTATGGTAAGTATGTGCTCCGGCCACTGCTGCTCTGTGCAGCTCCATTGCTGAGGTACGGCGGCCGCATTGTTCTGTGCTCCTCCGCGCACACTATCGGGCGGCTGCAGAGACTGGTGGAGAGCTGGGTGTGTTAGGGACCAGGTGCAGTTTGTGCGTGTTCACAGTTCTGTCTGTGCTGCGGATTCCCTGCAGATTTTACAAGTTCACATGTCCAGACCTTGCTGTGGATTCCGCACATGTCTGTAGTACTATACAGGTAGCGGGAGTTTCACCATCCCATTCACACACTGCGGAAAAATGCAGGGTGTGAAACCTGCTGCGGACTTCACCATAGCCTGAGTAGGGTGAACTCATCAGTAACTTGTGGATTCACTCACAAAGCCACAGCGGATATGTCCTGCAATGTGTGAACATGGCCCAGAGTTAAAGAATAAATATAAGCTTGCGTTACTGTTACCGTTACCGTTGCGTTATCTAACATAATGGCAGAGACGGTGGCGGCTGCCCTGCTCCAGGTTTTCTCACGGGTTGGATTTCCCCGGGAGATTATCTCAGACCAGGGTACCCAATTTACAGCAGAGGTGACCAACCAACTGTGGAAGCTGTGCGGCGTAAAGTCCATTAGAAGTGCACCGTACCACCCACAAACCAATGGGTTGTATGAACGCTTTAACAGGATGTTAAAACAACTCATGGGGACTTTTACCAGGACCTACAGGGACTGGGAGAAATTCTTGCCACATCTCCTGTTTGCCTATTGAGAGGTGCCCCAGGAATCCACGGGGTTCTCCCCGTTCGAGCTGGTATAGGGGAGACGGGTAAGGGGACCCCTAGACTTAGTGCTAGAACACTGGGAAAGAGAGGGCCTCATAGAAAGGGTACCGATTGTACCCTATGTGCTGGAATTCCGGGACCACCTACAGGAATTGACCCAGGCTGTATGTGAGAACATGCAGGCGACCCAGCGGCACCAGCGCGTATGGTACGATCGGAGGGCCACAGAGCGCACCTTGGAAATAGGATAGAAGGTCCTAGTGTTAGAGCCCACTAGGCAGAACAAGTTCTAAACTGCACGGCAGGGGCCCTACCAGGTATTGGGGAAATTAGCCGACACAACCTATAATGTCACAGATTGTGACGACCCCAGGGTTATCCGCATGTTCCACGTGAATATGCTGAAGCCCTATCGGGAGCGCCCTGAAGAGGTAGTGGCCATCTGTTATGATTAGGTAATTCAGTACCACAATGGACATAGAAGTCAGAGCACATACAGTGACCTGACAATAACCCAAAAACATAGAACGAGCTCTGAGACGTGGGAACTCTGCTGACCGCAATCCCTAATCCTCTCCAACCACACTAGAGGCAGCCGTGGATTGCGCCTAATGCTCCCTATGCAACTCGGCACAGCCTGAGAAACTAGCTAGCCTGAAGATAGAAAATAAGCCTACCTTGCCTCGGAGAAATACCCCAAAGGAAAAGGCAGCCCCCACATATAATGACTGTGAGTTAAGATGAAAAGACAAACGTAGAGATGAAATAGATTTAGCAAAGTGAGGCCCGACTTTCTGAACAGAGCGAGGATAGGAAAGGTAACTTTGCGGTCAACACGAAACCCTACAAACAACCACGCAAAGGGGGCAAAAAGACCCTCCGTACCGACTAACGGCACGGAGGTACACCCTCTGCGTCCCAGATCTTCCAGCAAGCAAGAAAAACCAAAAAGCAAGCTGGACAGAAAAAAACAGCAAACAAAAATAACAAAAGCGGAACTTAGCTATGCAGAGCAGCAGGCCACAGGAACGATCCAGGAGAAAGCAAGTCCAATACTAGAACATTGACTGGAGGCCAGGATCAAAGCACTAGGTGGAGTTAAATAGAGCAGCACCTAACGACTTCACCACATCACCTGAGGAAGGAAACTCAGAAGCCGCAGTACCACTCTCCTCCACCAACAGAAGCTCATAGAGAGAATCAGCCGAAGTACTACTTGTGACCACAGGAGGGAGCTCTGCCACAGAATTCACAACAGTACCCCCTTCTTGAGGAGGGGTCACCGAACCCTCACCAGAGCCCCCAGGACGACCAGGATGAGCCATATGAAAGGCACGAACAAGATCGGGAGCATGGACATCAGAGGCAAAGACCCAGGAATTATCTTCCTGAGCATAACCCTTCCACTTAACCAGATACTGGAGTTTCCGTCTTGAAACACGAGAATCCAAAATCTTCTCCACAATATACTCCAACTCCCCCTCCACCAAAACCGGGGCAGGAGGATCAACAGATGGAACCATAGGTGCCACGTATCTCCGAAACAATGACCTATGGAATACGTTATGGATGGAAAAAGAATCTGGAAGGAAACCTTCATAGGAATATGACGAGAAGACAACCAAACCAAATCCCCAACACGAAGTCGGGGACCCACACAGCGTCTGCGATTAGCGAAACGTTGAGCCTTCTACTGGGACAAGGTCAAATTGTCCACTACATGAGTCCAAATCTGCTGCAACCTGTCCACCACAGTATCCACACCAGGACAGTCCGAAGACTCAACCTGCCCTGAAGAGAAACGAGGATGGAACCCAGAGTTGCAGAAAAACGGCGAAACCAAGGTAGCCGAGCTGGCCCGATTATTAAGGGCGAACTCAGCCAAAGGCAAAAAGGACACCCAGTCATCCTGATCAGCAGAAACAAAGCATCTCAGATATGTTTCCAAGGTCTGATTGGTTCGTTCGGTCTGGCCATTAGTCTGAGGATGGAAAGCCGAGGAAAAAGACAAGTCAATGCCCATCCTAGCACAAAAGGCTCGACAAAACCTCGAAACAAACTGGGAACCTCTGTCAGAAACGATATTCTCTGGAATGCCATGTAAACGAACCACATGCTGGAAGAACAATGGCACCAATCAGAGGAGGAAGGTAATTTAGACAAGGGTACCAAATGGACCATCTTAGAGAAGCGATCACAAACCACCCAAATGACTGACATTTTTTGAGAGACGGGAAGATCTGAAATAAAATCCATAGAGATATGTGTCCAAGGCCTCTTCGGGACCGGCAAGGGCAAAAGCAACCCACTGGCACGAGAACAGCAGGGCTTAGCCCGAGCACAAATCCCACAGGACTGCACAAAAGAACGCACATCCCGCGACAGAGATGGCCACCAAAAGGATCTAGCCACTAACTCTCTGGTACCAAAGATTCCAGGATGACCAGCCAACACCAAACAATGAACCTCAGAGATAACTTTATTCGTCCACCTATCAGGGACAAACAGTTTCTCCGCTGGGCAACGATCAGGTTTATTAGCCTGAAATTTTTGCAGCACCCGCCGCAAATCAGGGGAGATGGCAGACACAATGACTCCTTCCTTGAGGATACTCGCCGGCTCAGATACACCCGGAGAGTCGGGCACAAAACTCCTAGATAGAGCATCCGCCTTCACATTTTTAGAGCCCGGAAGGTATGAAATCACAAAGTCAAAACGGGCAAAAAACAGCGACCAACGAGCCTGTCTAGGATTCAACCGCTTGGCAGACTCGAGATAAGTCAAGTTCTTATGATCAGTCAAGACCACCACGCAATGCTTAGCTCCTTCAAGCCAATGACGCCACTCCTCGAATGCCCACTTCATGGCCAGCAACTCTCGATTGCCAACATCATAATTTCGCTCAGCAGGCGAAAACTTCCTGGAAAAGAAGGCGCATGGTTTCATCACCGAGCAATCAGAACTTCTCTGCGACAAAACAGCCCCTGCTCCAATCTCAGAAGCATCAACCTCGACCTGGAACGGAAGCGAAACATCTGGTTGACACAACACAGGGGCAGAAGAAAAACGACGCTTCAACTCTTGAAAAGCTTCCACAGCAGCAGAAGACCAATTGACCACATCAGCACCCTTCTTGGTCAAATCGGTCAATGGTTTAGCAATACTAGAAAAATTGCAGATGAAGCGACGATAAAAATTAGCAAAGCCCAGGAACTTTTGCAGACTTTTCAGAGATGTCGGCTGAGTCCAATCATGGATGGCTTGGACCTTAACAGGGTCCATCTCGATAGTAGAAGGGGAAAAAATGAACCCCAAAAATGAAAACTTCTGAACACCAAAGAGACACTTTGATCCCTTCACAAACAAAGAATTAGCATGCAGGATCTGAAACACCGTTCTGACCTGCTTCACATGAGACACCCAATCATCCAAGAAGATCAAAATATCATCCAAGTATACAATCAGGAATTTATCCAGGTACTCTCGGAAGATGTCATGCATAAAGGACTGAAACACTGATGGAGCATTGGCAAGTCCGAACAGCATCACTAGATACTCAAAATGACCCTCGGGCGTATTAAATGCAGTTTTCCATTCATCGCCTCGCTTAATACGCACAAGATTATATGCACTACGAAGATCTATCTTGGTGAACCAACTAGCCCCCTTAATCCGAGCAAACAAATCAGATAACAACGGCAAGGGGTACTGAAATTTAACCGTGATCTTATTTAGAAGGCGGTAATCTATACAAGGTCTCAGCGAACCATCCTTCTTGGCCACAAAAAAGAACCCAGCTCCTAATGGCGACGATGACGGGCGAATATGCCCCTTCTCCAAGGACTCCTTCACGTAACTCCGCATAGCGGCGTGCTCAGGCACAGATAAATTAAACAGTCGACCTTTTGGGAATTTACTACCAGGAATCAGATCGATAGCACAATCACAATCCCTATGCGGAGGTAGGGTATCGGACTTGGGCTCATCAAATGCATCCCGGTAATCAGACAAGAACTCTGGGACCTCAGAAGGGGTGAATGACGAAATAGACAGAAATGGGACATCACCATGTACCCCCTGACAACCCCAGCTGGACACAGACATGGATTTCCAATCTAACACTGGACTATGGACTTGTAGCCATGGCAACCCCAACACGACCACATCATGCAGATTATGCAACACCAGAAAGCGAATAACCTCCTGATGTGCAGGAGCCATGCACATGGTCAGCTGGGTCCAGTACTGAGGCTTATTCTTGGCCAAAGGCGTAGCATCAATTCCTCTCAATGGAATAGGACACTGCAAGGGCTCCAAGAAAAAACCACAACGCCTAGCATAATCCAAATCCATCAGATTCAGGGCAGCGCCTGAATCCACAAATGCCATGACAGAATAAGATGACAAAGAGCAGATCAAGGTAACGGACAAAAGAAATTTTGACTGTACCGTACCAATGGTGGCAGACCTAGCGAACCGCTTAGTGCGCTTAGGACAATCAGAGATAGCATGAGTGGAATCACCACAGTAGAAACACAGCCCATTCTGACGTCTGTGTTCTTGCCGTTCAACTCTGGTCAAAGTCCTATCGCACTGCATAGGCTCAGGTTTATGCTCAGATAATACCGCCAAATGGTGCACAGATTTACGCTCACGCAAGCGTCGACCGATCTGAATGGCCAAAGACATAGACTCATTCAGACCAGCAGGCATAGGAAATCCCACCATGACATCCTTAAGGGCTTCAGAGAGACCCTTTCTGAAAATAGCTGCGAGCGCACCTTCATTCCATTGAGTGAGTACGGACCACTTTCTAAATTTCTGACAATATACCTCTATCTCATCCTGACCCTGACACAGAGCCAGCAAATTTTTCTCTGCCTGATCCACTGAATTAGGTTCATCGTACAGCAATCCGAGCGCCAGGAAAAACGCATCAATATTACTTAATGCAGGATCTCCTGGCGCAAGAGAAAATGCCCAGTCCTGAGGGTCGCCACGTAAAAAAGAAATAATGATCCTAACTTGTTGAACTGGGTCACCAGAGGAGCGAGGTTTCAAAGCCAGAAATAGTTTACAATTATTTTTGAAACTCAGAAATTTAGTTCTATCTCCAAAAAACAAATCAGGAATAGGAATTCTTGGTTCTAACATAGAATTCTGAACCACAAAGTCTTGAATATTTTGTACTCTTGCCGTGAGCTGATCCACACATGAAGACAGACCTTTAATGTCCATCGCTACACCTGTGTACTGAACCACCCAAATGTCTAGGGGAAAAAAAAGGCAAAACACAGTGCAGAGAAAAAAAAATGGTCTCAGAACTTCTTTTTTCCCTCTATTGAGAATCATTAGTACTTTGTCCTCCAGTACTGTTATGATTAGGTAATTCAGTACCACAATGGACATAGAAGTCAGAGCACATACAGTGACCTGACAATAACCCAAAAACATAGAACGAGCTCTGAGACCTGGGAACTCTGCTGACCGCAATCCCTAATCCTCTCCATCCACACTAGAGGCAGCCGTGGATTGCGCCTAACGCTCCCTATGCAACTCGGCACAGCCTGAGAAACTAGCTAGCCTGAAGATAGAAAATAAGCCTACCTTGCCTCAGAGAAATACCCCAAAGGAAAAGGCAGCCCCCACATATAATGACTGTGAGTTAAGATGAAAAGACAAACGTAGAGATGAAATAGATTTAGCAAAGTGAGGCCCGACTTTCTGAACAGAGCGAGGATAGGAAAGGTAACTTTGCAGTCAACACAAAACCCTACAAACAACCACGCAAAGGGGGCAAAAAGACCCTCCGTACCGACTAACGGCACGGAGGTACACCCTCTGCGTCCCAGAGCTTCCAGCAAGCAAGAAAAACCAAAAAGCAAGCTGGACAGAAAAAAACAGCAAACAAAAATAACAAAAGTGGAACTTAGCTATGCAGAGCAGCAGGCCACAGGAACGATCCAGGAGGAAGCAAGTCCAATACTAGAACATTGACTGGAGGCCAGGATCAAAGCACTAGGTGGAGTTAAATAGAGCAGCACCTAACGACTTCACCACATCACCTGAGGAAGGAAACTCAGAAGCCGCAGTACCACTCTCCTCCACCAACGGAAGCTCATAGAGAGAATCAGCTGAAGTACCACTTGTGACCACAGGAGGGAGCTCTGCCACAGAATTCACAACAGCCATCTGTGCACCTGAAGCAGAGGATTTAGCCGGACTTCCCTTGCTAGATGTCTTAGGGGAAAGGACTCTAAAACATGGGACCAGGTACAATTGGGTGAAGACCTAGGCTCCCGGGAGAGACAGCAGGTGGAGTAGTTGTTGAGGCAGCAACAGAGGATGTTTTCAGGGAGACCAGGGTACACTCGCCTGGCACAACACAAGGTTGAAACCCAGGATCAGACCCCCCTGCAACAACCCCCCTTCCGCATCCCTGAGTCTGTACGAGAGGGGATGCGACAAGAGATACAAGTGTTGAGGAGAGCCATAGGATCAAATACTTAATTAACCTCAAGACATAAGAGGTTGAGAGAAGTGACCCATAACGTGTATTGTTTGATCTTACATAAGTTTTTTTAGATGAAAGTAAGACACTAAAGATGGCTGCCATTTCCTGTATCAGAGAGCCATGTGGCTGCCTGGCTGGTATCCAAGATGACGCCCACCCTGATGACCTCATGGATCCACCCACAGTGACGACCACCTTGATGACCTCATAGACCAACCCACCCTGATGACCTCATGGGTCCTCCCATGGACTTGCTCATTGCCCAACCCACTAACCAATGGAATGCATCCAATCACTCCCATTTTAGAGCTAAACGAGCCCCCTTACAGGGGATATATAAATCTGTGTCTTGCTTGAATAAAGTCTCTTTTTCCCTTGCAGCTGGGCCATAGATTGATCATGAAGAGTTTACATACTGTGTGTTGTTATATGTTTATTTCTTTGGTGCGCACCTGATCAATATCCATTAGGTCAGGAGTAGGCAACTTAAGTGAAGTGAACATTTTATTATTAAATTTGTTCAACCTAACAATTTGGCTGCCCAACGTGGGGCCAGCAGAGGAAGAGCCCTGAACCCTGAGGACCGGCGAGTGGAATGGCACAACGCGCTGAATATCCCAAATGTGGAGACTGATCACCTCCTTATCAGGTAAGTCTGCTGATTTTTATAATCTGTAGTCTTTACCTGTGTCCTTCGGGGTATCCTGTGCAGATTGCCTGACCGTGTCCGGTCTTCGTGGTATCTGTAAGACGGCAGAAGGGTCTCTCCGCTGCTGGTCATTTAATTGCAAGAACCGTCACATGTTTTAGTTGCCTACTGCCTGTTATGTGTAACATAGTTAGTAAGGCCGAAAAAAGACATTTGTCCATCCAGTTCAGCCTATATTCCATCATAATAAATCCCCAGATCTACGTCCTTCTACAGAACCTAATAATTGTATGATACAATATTGTTCTGCTCCAGGAAGACATCCAGGCCTCTCTTGAACCCCTCGACTGAGTTCGCCATCACCACCTCCTCAGGCAAGCAATTCCAGATTCTCACTGCCCTAACAGTAAAGAATCCTCTTCTATGTTGGTGGAAAAACCTTCTCTCCTCCAGACGCAAAGAATACCCCCTTGTGCCCGTCACCTTCCTTGGTATAAACAGATCCTCAGCGAGATATTTGTATTGTCCCCTTATATACTTATACATGGTTATTAGATCGCCCCTCAGTCGTCTTTTTTCTAGACTAAATAATCCTAATTTCGCTAATCTATCTGGGTATTGTAGTTCTCCCATCCCCTTTATTAATTTTGTTGCCCTCCTTTGTACTCTCTCTAGTTCCATTATATCCTTCCTGAGCACCGGTGCCCAAAACTGGACACAGTACTCCATGTGCGGTCTAACTAGGGATTTGTACAGAGGCAGTATAATGCTCTCATCATGTGTATCCATACCTCTTTTAATGCACCCCATGATCCTGTTTGCCTTGGCAGCTGCTGCCTGGCACTGGCTGCTCCAGGTAAGTTTATCATTAACTAGGATCCCCAAGTCCTTCTCCCTGTCAGATTTACCCAGTGGTTTCCCATTCAGTGTGTAATGGTGATATTGATTCCTTCTTCCCATGTGTATAACCTTACATTTATCATTGTTAAACCTCCTCTGCCACCTTTCAGCCCAAGTTTCCAACTTATCCAGATCCATCTGTAGCAGAATACTATCTTCTCTTGTATTAACTGCTTTACATAGTTTTGTATCATCTGCAAATATTGATATTTTACTGTGTAAACCTTCTACCAGATCATTAATGAATATGTTGAAGAGAACAGGTCCCAATACTGACCCCTGCGGTACCCCATTGGTCACAGCGACCCAGTTAGAGACTATACCATTTATAACCACCCTCTGCTTTCTATCACTAAGCCAGTTACTAACCCATTTACACACATTTTCCCCCAGACCAAGCATTCTCATTTTGTGTACCAACCTCTTGTGCGGCACGGTATCAAACGCTTTGGAAAAATCGAGATATACCACGTCCAATGACTCACCGTGGTCCAGTCTATAGCTTACCTCTTCATAAAAACTGATTAGATTGGTTTGACAGGAGCGATTTCTCATAAACCCATGCTGATATGGAGTTAAACAGTTATTCTCATTGAGATAATCCAGAATAACATCCCTCAGAAACCCTTCAAATATTCTACCAACAATAGAGGTTAGACTTACTGGCCTATAATTTCCAGGTTCACTTTTAGAGCCCTTTTTGAATATTGGCACCACATTTGCTATGCGCCAGTCCTGCGGAACAGACCCCGTCGCTATAGAGTCCCTAAAAATAAGAAATAATGGTTTATCTATTACATTACTTAGTCCATCCGGACCCGGAGATTTATCTATTTTAATCTTATTTAGCCGTTTCGCACCTCTTCTTGGGTTAGATTGGTGACCCTTAATATAGGGTTTTCATTGTTTCTTGGGACTTCACCTAGCATTTCATTTTCCACCGTGAATACCGTGGAGAAGAAGGTGTTTAATATGTTAGCTTTTTCCTCGTCATCTACAACCATTCTTTCCTCACTATTTTTTAAGGGGCCTACATTTTCAGTTTTTATTCTTTTACTATTGATATAGTTGAAGAACAGTTTGGGATTAGTTTTACTCTCCTTAGCAATGTGCTTCTCTGTTTCCTTTTTGGCAGCTTTAATTAGTTTTTTAGATAAAGTATTTTTCTCCCTATAGTTTTTTAGAGCTTCAATGGTGCCATCCTGCTTTAGTAGTGCAAATGCTTTCTTTTTACTGTTAATTGCCTGTCTTACTTCTTTGTTTAGCCACATTGGGTTTTTCCTATTTCTAGTCCTTTTATTCCCACAAGGTATAAACCGCTTACACTGCCTATTTAGGATGCTCTTAAACATTTCCCATTTATTATCTGTATTCTTATTTCTGAGGATATTGTCCCAGTCTACCAGATTAAGGGCATCTCTAAGCTGGTCAAACTTTGCCTTCCTAAAGTTCAGTGTTTTTGTGACTCCCTGACAAGTCCCCCTAGTGAAAGACAGGTGAAACTGCACAATATTGTGGTCGCTATTTCCTAAATACCCAACCACCTGCAGATTTGTTATTCTGTCAGGTCTATTAGATAGTATTAGGTCTAAAAGTGCTGCTCCTCTGGTTGGATTCTGCACCAATTGTGAAAGATAATTTTTCTTGGTTATTAGCAGAAACCTGTTGCCTTTATGGGTTTCACAGGTTTCTGTTTCCCAGTTAATATCCGGGTAGTTAAAGTCCCCCATAACCAGGACCTCATTATGTGCTGTGAGGAGGGGAGATGACTGGTAGTTAAAACAGGAAAAGCAAGTTGTTTTTTTTAGAGAAGGAAAAGCAATTGTTAGAACAGGAAAAGCAAGTTTTTAGAAAAGAAAAGCAAGCAAGTGTAAGAAAAAAAAAATTATAATAATTTTTGTCTGTGGTACAGTACATGGTTGTCGCCTGTGATAAGATTTTCAGTTCTGTATAAGAGAGACTAGGACCTTGAGTGATTGACTCGGCCTAGGGGGGCCCGGTAAAACTTGGAGTGAGATGACTCAGTTCGGCGCCTAATAAATTGTGTAGCGGCTCATTAAAACTTGGAGTGAGATGACTCAGTTCGAGCCAAATAAATAAATTTATAGTTTTTTTTGCCCCGTGGCATCGAGTGAGTTGACTCTGCACTGGGACTGGTAAGTTAGGGAGCAATTTGACTAAGTAGGGAATAATTGGTTTGTAAAGTACGGAACACGGAAGTCAGACAGGGACCACGTGACAAGAAGGAATAGGAACTGAGTACTGCAGACTCAGTTCTCTTTAGAATCTCAGGTTTGAGTCATCTCCCCCGTGTTATTGCTTGTTTGGTGTTTGTTACCTTGACAGAGATATAGATATCTATAGAAAGATGGAGAAATTAATGCAGTTCTGCCGCATTGGCACTAAGCCAAATTCAGATGGCAAGATAGACTCGTGCACATTAGTAGCGACTCGTGAAGGGAAGAGTCATGTTAAACAATGTAAAAAGCTTATGAAGTTGTGTGGAATGCCAGAAGGAGAAGGTTACAGCCCCTGGAGTGGAAGATTGTCTTGAATGAAAGAAAAGGTATCCTAGAAGATAATGGATTGTTGTCTACTGCTTAAGACATGGGAGAGAGTCTCTGAAAGTCTGTATAGAGAAAATTGGGTAGAAGAGGAAAGGGATAAAAAGGGCAGAGTTTTGAACTATGTGTATTACAAAAATATATCCTGTGAGCGGCCACCACCTTATAATGGTGGCCCAGAGCCATGTGCTAACCCTGGCAGCGGCCATTTTGTGAATGGTAAATTTGTTAATGCTGGTAGTAGCCATTTTGTGAATGGTAAATTTGTTAATGCTGATAGCATCCATTTTGTGAATGGTAAATTTGTTAATGCTGGTAGTAGCCATTTTGTGAATGGTAAATTTGTTAATGCTGGTAGCATCCATTTTGTGGATGGTAAATTTGTTAATGCTGGTAGTAGCCATTTTGTGAATGGTAAATTTGTTAATGCTGGTAGCATCCATTTTGTGGATGGTAAATTTGTTAATGCTGGTAGCAGCCATTTTGTGAATGGTAAATTTGTTAATGCTGGTAGCAGCCATTTTATGGATTGCAAATGTGTTCATGCTGGCGGCGGCCATTCTGTGGATGGCAAATGTAATTCTGACGGCAGCCATTCTGTGGATGGCAAATGTAATTCTGACGGCGGCCATTTTGTGGATGGCAAATGTAATTCTGACGGCGGCCATTCTGTGGATGGCAAATGTAATTCTGATGGCGGCCATTTTGTGGATGGCAAATGTAATTCTGACGGTAGCCATTTTCTGGATGGCAAATGTGCTGCTCCTGGTGGTGAACATCTTAGACTAAGGCTATACACCACATCACCAAATCCTTGTTACCCAGTAATGACCACTAACGGCCAATACTATTTTCCTTTGGGAAGTGAACAAGCTTTACCCATGTATCCTGTCTCAGTGGTTTCCAATGGGGCACCGAACCTTTCCCCTATCTAGCAATCCTCCCGCCTGGATCGTCCTCGGCACCGACCCTTTCTACTGTCACTTCCACTGCCAATTTAGCCGCACACCCACACAAGATGCTCCAAGCAATGGCCTCTCCTCCCAACGCTTCCACTACAATAGCACTCTCACACAGTCTACCTAACCCTATACCCGGTACCTCACAGGCACTCTTGCAGCCAAGTGCACACCTGTATGGGACGGTGGATACTGTATCAAGGGGGGGGCTCAATCTGGGAGGGGGATGTCAATAGCACAGGAAGCACAAAGGGGAGGGAATGTTGGCAACCTGTTTTCGAAAAAGAAACTTCCTTGTTAGTGGTGGGAAAGGGTGACATAACGACAATGGAAACAGACGCTATTGTTAAAGCTGCCAATTCTTGGTTAGAGCATAATGGAGGTGTAGCTAGAGCTATAGTGTAAGCAGGAGGGGCGACTATTCAAGCTGACAGTCAAATCATTGTTGAGTCACGTGGTCAGATAGCTGTTGGGGACATAGTGGTGACTAAAGCTGGCAATCTTCCATGTAGAATGATCATGGTTCATGCAGCTTTACATGAACACCCGAGCCTTACACTATGGCCGGTCCGAATAACTAAAGAAATTGTTACCATCCACCTCTCGTGTCTCCCCTTTTCCTCATAGTTTGTAGCTTGCGAGCAGCAGGACCCTCATTCCTCCTGGTATCTGTTTTGAACTGTATTTCTGTTATGCTGTAATGTCTATTGTCTGTACAAGTCCCCTCTATAATTTGTAAAGCGCTGCGGAATATGTTGGCGCTATATAAATAAAAATTATTATTATATATATTATTATCATACACGCTGTGACTAGTGTTGAGCGATACCTTCCGATATCGGAAAGTATCGGTATCGGTTTGGATCGGCCGATATTCAAAAAATATCGGATATCGCCGATACCGATACCCGATCCCAATGCAAGTCAATGGGACCAAAATATCGGAATTAAAATAAACCCTTTCTTTCCTTGTAGGTTCATTCTACATGAAGGAAAACAACTAAGAATAATGCCGGATGTATTTGGGGAGGTGGCGGAGACATTAAAGTCATAGAGGTTTATCCCAATCAAATAGAATAGCATGTTTTTTGTTTTTTTTTAAGACGTTCGGAGTGACAAAGATATTGACTATGTAAATTTTTTTTTTATTTTGTCAGATATTGATGTTTCACTATTCCACGCCCTTCCCCTTCTTTTTTTTCTTTTTTTTTTTCTTTTCCCACACTTTCATCTTCATCATCATCAGCATCTTTGACATCAACTTCTTCACCTTATTCATCTTCTTCTTCATCTTCTACCTATTTTTTTTTTTTTATTACATTCTTCATATTCATTTTATTCAACTATTATTATTCTTCTTATTCTACATATTCTTTTTATTCCACTGTTATTATTCTTCCTATTCTACTTCTTCATCATATTCTCATTTGTGACAGGCATTCCCGTAGTTGTTATCTATAAAAGTTTGAAGATTACACCTTCCGTTCTGCCAGTCACAAAAGTTACATTTGTCCGCGTTCAGTTTGGCCTGCAGCATCAGGCTTTATCCAGGGGCACCACGAGGAGGAACGGACTCACCCCCATACACTGCTTAGTCTTCTTCTGCATATAATTTAGATAATATCTTTTGCTCTGATATTAAGTCTTATGCTTAATGTTCTTCTGCTCTTTGTTCTGCAGCCTCTTGTTCTTCTGCTTCTCGGTCTTCCATGTTGTCGTCTCCAGGGTCGTCGTCTCCAGTGTCGTCATCTCCGCCGTCGTCGTCTCCGCCGTCGTCGTCGTCGTCATCGGGGTGGTCTTCCGTGTCGTCGTCATCGTGGTGGTCTTCCGGGTCGTCGACGTTAGGGTCTTCAACTTGGAAATGTAGCAGAAGGTACAAGAAGGCTGAGAAAATGCCAAGAACCAGCTGATGGAACTGGAACTCGGATGGCTACCCGAAGGTTCAAGAGCCTATGGAACTACCGAGGACCAGCTGACGTTACTGGAACCCGGTTACTAAGCAGGAGGTACCCGTGCTAAAAAGCACTACCAAGGACCGCCTGACGTTGACGGAACTCGGATACCCAGAAGGAGGCACCTAAGCCAAAGGCTCTGCCCGGAACCAGCTGACGTTACTGGAACCAGGATGGGGAGCAGAAGGTACAAGAGCAAAAGACACTGCCGAGAACCAGCTGACGGTACTGGAACCCGGATGGGTAGCCGAAGGTCCAAGAGCCAATGGAACTACCGAGGACCAGCTGACGTTACTGGAACCCGGTTACTAAGCAGGAGGTACCCGTGCCTGAAAGCACTACCAAGGACCACCTGACGTTGGTGGAACTTGGATACCCAGAAGGAGGCACCTAAGCCAAAGGCTCTGCCCGGAACCAGCTGACGGTACTGGAACCAGGATGGGGAGCAGAAGGTACAAGAGCAAAAGACACTGCCGAGAACCAGCTGACGGTGCTGGAACCAGGTGGTGGACCCGAAGGCCCACAGGAGAGGAGAGAACAGCTAGGCCGCGAGGCAGCCGCAGTTACCGAACCCCAACAGTCCTACAGGGGGAGCTGGGCCTACTGGCACTACATAACCAGCCTTGACTACCAGTTCACGCAGCCCACATAGGAAGCTCCTAAACTGGAGGCACCCTGGAGTTGGCTAACTCGACCGCACCACGACGGGGCAAGCATAGGCGTCTCAGTGAAGTTGACACAACCCGGAAACAGCTGACGGTGCTGAAACCAGGCTTGGCACGAGGGAGTACCTGTGACAAGAACACTGCCGAGAACCAGCTGGCGGTGCTGGAACCCGGATGCGTTGCCCCAGTGTGCAAGAGCCAATGGCACGACCGAGGACCAGCTGACGGTGCTGGAACCCGGTTACTAAGCTGTAGGTGCCCGCGCTTAAAAGCACTACCAAGGACCGCCTGGCGTTGGCGGAACTCGGATACCCAGGAGGAGGCACCTAAGCCAAAGGCTCGGCCCGGAACCAGCTGACGGTGCTGGAACCAGGTGGTGGACCCCAAGGCCCACAGGAGAGGAGAGAACAGCTAGGCCGCGAGGCAGCCGCAGTTACCGAACCCCAACAGTCCTACAGGGGGAGCTGGGCCTACTGGCACTACAGAACCAGCCTTGACTACCAGTTCACGCAGCCCACATAGGAAGCTCCTAAACTGGAGGCACCCTGGAGTTGGCTAACCCGACCGCACCACGACGAGGCAAGCATAGGTGTCTCAGTGAGCTTGACACAACCCGGAAACAGCTGACGGTGCTGAAACCAGGCTTGGCACGAGGGAGTACCTGTGACAAAAACACTGCCGAGAACCAGCTGGCGGTGCTGGAACCCGGATGCGTTGCCCCAGTGTGCAAGAGCCAATGGCACGACCGAGGACCAGCTGACGGTGCTGGAACCCGGTTACTAAGCTGTAGGTGCCCGCGCTTAAAAGCACTACCAAGGACCGCCTGGCGTTGGCGGAACTCGGATACCCAGGAGGAGGCACCTAAGCCAAAGGCTCGGCCCGGAACCAGCTGACGGTGCTGGAACCAGGTGGTGGACCCGAAGGTCCACAGGAGAGGAGAGAACAGCTAGGCCGCGAGGCAGCCGCAGTTACCGAACCCCAACAGTCCTACAGGGGGAGCTGGGCCTACTGGCACTACAGAACCAGCCTTGACTACCAGTTCACGCAGCCCACATAGGAAGCTCCTAAACTGGAGGCACCCTGGAGTTGGCTAACCCGACCGCACCACGACGAGGCAAGCATAGGTGTCTCAGTGAGCTTGACACAACCCGGAAACAGCTGACGGTGCTGAAACCAGGCTTGGCACGAGGGAGTACCTGTGACAAAAACACTGCCGAGAACCAGCTGGCGGTGCTGGAACCCGGATGCGTTGCCCCAGTGTGCAAGAGCCAATGGCACGACCGAGGACCAGCTGACGGTGCTGGAACCCGGTTACTAAGCTGTAGGTGCCCGCGCTTAAAAGCACTACCAAGGACCGCCTGGCGTTGGCGGAACTCGGATACCAAGGAGGAGGCACCTAAGCCAAAGGCTCGGCCCGGAACCAGCTGACGGTGCTGGAACCAGGTGGTGGACCCCAAGGTCCACAGGAGAGGAGAGAACAGCTAGGCCGCGAGGCAGCCGCAGTTACCGAACCCCAACAGTCCTACAGGGGGAGCTGGGCCTACTGGCACTACAGAACCAGCCTTGACTACCAGTTCACGCAGCCCACATAGGAAGCTCCTAAACTGGAGGCACCCTGGAGTTGGCTAACCCGACCGCACCACGACGAGGCAAGCATAGGTGTCTCAGTGAGCTTGACACAACCCGGAAACAGCTGACGGTGCTGAAACCAGGCTTGGCACGAGGGAGTACCTGTGACAAAAACACTGCCGAGAACCAGCTGGCGGTGCTGGAACCCGGATGCGTTGCCCCAGTGTGCAAGAGCCAATGGCACGACCGAGGACCAGCTGACGGTGCTGGAACCCGGTTACTAAGCTGTAGGTGCCCGCGCTTAAAAGCACTACCAAGGACCGCCTGGCGTTGGCGGAACTCGGATACCCAGGAGGAGGCACCTAAGCCAAAGGCTCGGCCCGGAACCAGCTGACGGTGCTGGAACCAGGTGGTGGACCCGAAGGTCCACAGGAGAGGAGAGAACAGCTAGGCCGCGAGGCAGCCGCAGTTACCGAACCCCAACAGTCCTACAGGGGGAGCTGGGCCTACTGGCACTACAGAACCAGCCTTGACTACCAGTTCACGCAGCCCACATAGGAAGCTCCTAAACTGGAGGCACCCTGGAGTTGGCTAACCCGACCGCACCACGACGAGGCAAGCATAGGTGTCTCAGTGAGCTTGACACAACCCGGAAACAGCTGACGGTGCTGAAACCAGGCTTGGCACGAGGGAGTACCTGTGACAAAAACACTGCCGAGAACCAGCTGGCGGTGCTGGAACCCGGATGCGTTGCCCCAGTGTGCAAGAGCCAATGGCACGACCGAGGACCAGCTGACGGTGCTGGAACCCGGTTACTAAGCTGTAGGTGCCCGCGCTTAAAAGCACTACCAAGGACCGCCTGGCGTTGGCGGAACTCGGATACCCAGGAGGAGGCACCTAAGCCAAAGGCTCGGCCCGGAACCAGCTGACGGTGCTGGAACCAGGTGGTGGACCCGAAGGTCCACAGGAGAGGAGAGAACAGCTAGGCCGCGAGGCAGCCGCAGTTACCGAACCCCAACAGTCCTACAGGGGGAGCTGGGCCTACTGGCACTACAGAACCAGCCTTGACTACCAGTTCACGCAGCCCACATAGGAAGCTCCTAAACTGGAGGCACCCTGGAGTTGGCTAACCCGACCGCACCACGACGAGGCAAGCATAGGTGTCTCAGTGAGCTTGACACAACCCGGAAACAGCTGACGGTGCTGAAACCAGGCTTGGCACGAGGGAGTACCTGTGACAAAAACACTGCCGAGAACCAGCTGGCGGTGCTGGAACCCGGATGCGTTGCCCCAGTGTGCAAGAGCCAATGGCACGACCGAGGACCAGCTGACGGTGCTGGAACCCGGTTACTAAGCTGTAGGTGCCCGCGCTTAAAAGCACTACCAAGGACCGCCTGGCGTTGGCGGAACTCGGATACCCAGGAGGAGGCACCTAAGCCAAAGGCTCGGCCCGGAACCAGCTGACGGTGCTGGAACCAGGTGGTGGACCCCAAGGCCCACAGGAGAGGAGAGAACAGCTAGGCCGCGAGGCAGCCGCAGTTACCGAACCCCAACAGTCCTACAGGGGGAGCTGGGCCTACTGGCACTACAGAACCAGCCTTGACTACCAGTTCACGCAGCCCACATAGGAAGCTCCTAAACTGGAGGCACCCTGGAGTTGGCTAACCCGACCGCACCACGACGAGGCAAGCATAGGTGTCTCAGTGAGCTTGACACAACCCGGAAACAGCTGACGGTGCTGAAACCAGGCTTGGCACGAGGGAGTACCTGTGACAAAAACACTGCCGAGAACCAGCTGGCGGTGCTGGAACCCGGATGCGTTGCCCCAGTGTGCAAGAGCCAATGGCACGACCGAGGACCAGCTGACGGTGCTGGAACCCGGTTACTAAGCTGTAGGTGCCCGCGCTTAAAAGCACTACCAAGGACCGCCTGGCGTTGGCGGAACTCGGATACCCAGGAGGAGGCACCTAAGCCAAAGGCTCGGCCCGGAACCAGCTGACGGTGCTGGAACCAGGTGGTGGACCCCAAGGCCCACAGGAGAGGAGAGAACAGCTAGGCCGCGAGGCAGCCGCAGTTACCGAACCCCAACAGTCCTACAGGGGGAGCTGGGCCTACTGGCACTACAGAACCAGCCTTGACTACCAGTTCACGCAGCCCACATAGGAAGCTCCTAAACTGGAGGCACCCTGGAGTTGGCTAACTCGACCGCACCACGACGGGGCAAGCATAGGCGTCTCAGTGAAGTTGACACAACCCGGAAACAGCTGACGGTGCTGAAACCAGGCTTGGCACGAGGGAGTACCTGTGACAAGAACACTGCCGAGAACCAGCTGGCGGTGCTGGAACCCGGATGCGTTGCCTTGCCTATTAAAGATTGTCTTCCTAGAGCCCCAACTAGCGGTGTTGGAGCAAAGGGTAAGCAGGGGGAGATGAGTGTAGGCCGAAGCCTGCACTGGAGGCAGCTTTGTGTCTGCGTTGCGTTTGCAGGACACTTTGCCGGCTACACACTGGGGGAACAGCTGGCGTTGCTGAACCCCACTAACACAATGGCGTGTGTTTTTCTCTGTGCAGCTAGCACTTGCGGGCAAAAACTAGCGATGTTAGAGCCCGTGTTGAAGCAGGAGGAGGAGGAGAGGAGCAGAGTGTAGGCCGAAGCTTAGTTGAACCAATTTCAAAGGAAACCTTTAACCCCCCCCTCAGGTGTTACAAAGTACAAGAGACACACCTTGTGCAGTATTAATGCTGCACAAGTGAAAGGTTGCTCTATTAATTTGTCTACTTGCACACGCTGAATGAAAGACATACACAATTTACCCCATTCTACAGTCAAACTGTAGTGGATGCGTGACTTGGTTTGTTGATGAGACGCAGCACAGGTGTCCAAAATAACGCCTTGGTGCTTGGAGCAGCTTCCTGAGCGTTGTTATTTGCTGTACAGGAGTCTGCGCTCTTGTGTTATCCCTTGGCAATGCCCTGTTAGCGCTGCCCATCTTATGACATCATTTCATGTTGGCCGGTGCGGTTAACGATGGCCATAAATCCCAGACCCACAGTGTCTTTTCATAAAGCCACACTGCGGTGCTGGGATTCGTGGCCTTGAGCAGTAAATATTTTGGCCGCTCACACACGTCCTTACACCTGCTTCAGACTGGGCGGCCTCTGCTGATCCCTTCTCGCATGCCGCGGCCATGAGGCTGCACAGTCTGAAGAAGGCTGAAGGAGATGAGTTAAGACAGGCGAAGATATGCACTGCTCGTGCCCATCAATCACACCCTCGCAGTCAAAATAATTAAGACAACGAGGAGCATTTTATTCAGGCAGGGCGGACGAACAGGCGCAAGTAGCCAACCAATGATGTCAGAAGACGGGAAGCGCTACCAAGGGGGGTGCTGCGTATCATTAGAAAGGAAAGTCACACCTCAGGGACAGTGGAATGGTCTCAAAGAGACACATTTTGTACGTGTTGAGTTCCACGTGGGCAAGGAGAAAACATCAGCCACCTTGTACAAATGCAGCAGTACTGCTGTACAAGGTGGCTGTTATACATAGAAACACCTGGGGGTGGGGGCCAGGCTCCCTTCAATTTCAGTTCATGTGCCTGCGTGGCGTTTGCAGGTCACGTTGCAAGCTGCACAGCAGGGGAACAGCTGGCGGTGCTGAACCCCACTAACACATTGGCTGGTGTTTTTCTCTGTGCAGCTAGCATTTCCGGGCAAAAACTAGCGGTGTTTGAGCCCAGGGTCAGCAGGAGGAGGAGGAGAGGAGCAAAGTGTAGGCCGAAGCCTGCACTGGTGGCAGCTTTTGGTCGGTTGTGCCAGCGTGGCTTGTGCTGGACACGATGCCGGCTACACAGCGGGGGAACAGCTGGCGTTGCTGAACCCCACTAACACATTGGCTGGTGTTTTTCTCTGTGCAGCTAGCATTTCCGGGCAAAAACTAGCGGTGTTTGAGCCCAGGGTCAGCAGGAGGAGGAGGAGAGGAGCAAAGTGTAGGCCGAAGCCTGCACTGGTGGCAGCTTTTGGTCGGTTGTGCCAGCGTGGCTTGTGCTGGACACGATGCCGGCTACACAGCGGGGGAACAGCTGGCGTTGCTGAACCCCACTAACACATTGGCTGGTGTTTTTCTCTGTGCAGCTAGCATTTCCGGGCAAAAACTAGCGTTGTTAGAGCCCAGGGTCAGCAGGAGGAGGAGAGGAGCAGAGTGTAGGCCGAAGCCTAGTTGAACCAATTTCAAAGGTTACCTTTAACCCCCCCTCAGGTGTTACAAAGAACAAGAGCCACTCCTTCTGCAGCATTAATGCTGCACAAGTAAAAGGTTGCTCTATTAATTTGTCTACTTGCACAAGCTGAATGCAACACGTAGACTATTTAGCCCATTATACTGTTTAACAGTAGTGGAGGCGTGACTTGTCTTTTTAAAGAAAAGCAGCACAGGTGTCGAAAACAACACCTTTTTGCATGGGCGCAGCTTCCTGAGCGTTGTTAGTTGCTGTACAGGAGTCTGCGCTCTTGTGATCCTTTGGCCATGCGCTGTGAGCGCTTCCTGTCTTATGACCTCATTTCATGTTGGCCGTTGCGGTTAGCGATGGACATGAATCCCAGACCCACAGTGTGTTTTTAAAAAATCACACTGCGGTGCTGGGATTCGTGCCCTGGTGCAGTAAATATGTTTGCCGCTCACACATGTCCTTACACCTGCTTCAGACTGGACGGCCTCATCTGATCCCTTATCGCCTGCCGAGGCCATGAGGACACCCAGTCTGAAGAAGGCGGAAGGAGATGAGTGAACACAGGCAAACATATGCACTGCACATGCCCATCAATCACACCCTCGCTGTCCAAAAAAATAAGACACCGAGGGGCGTTGTTTCGAGCAGGGGAGATGCACAGGCGCAGCCAGCTAACCAATGATGTCAAAAGACGGGCAGCGCTAACAAGGGTGGTGCTGCGTGTCATTACAAAGGAAAGTCACACCTCAGGGACATTGTAATGGTCTCTAATGAGAAACATTTTCTACGTGTTGAGTTCCACGTGGGCAAGGAGAAAAAGTCAGCCACCTTGTACAAATGCAGCAGTACTGCTGTACAAGGTGGCTGTTATACATAGAAACACCTGTGGGTGGGGGGCAGGCTCCCTTCAATTTCAGTTCATGTGCCTGCGTGGCGTTTGCAGGTCACGTTGCAAGCTACACAGCAGGGGAACAGCTGGCGTTGCTGAACCCCACTGACACATTGACTGGTGTTTTTCTCTGTGCAGATTGCATGTCCGGGCAAAAACTAGCGGTGTTAGAGCCCAGGGTCAGCAGGAGGAGGAGGAGAGGAGCAAAGTGTAGGCCGAAGCCTGCACTGGTGGCAGCTTTTGGTCGGTTGTGCCAGCGTGGCTTGTGCTGGACACGATGCCGGCTACACAGCGGGGGAACAGCTGGCGGTGCTGAACCCCACTAACACATTGGCTGGTGTTTTTCTCTGTGCAGCTAGCATTTCCGGGCAAAAACTAGCGGTGTTTGAGCCCAGGGTCAGCAGGAGGAGTAGAGGAGCAGAGTGTAGGCCGAAGCCTAGTTGAACCAATTTCAAAGGTTACCTTTAACCCCCCCCCTCAGGTGTTGCAAGGTACAAGAGCCACACCTTGAACAGCATTAATGATGCACAAGTCAAAGGTTGCTCTATTTAATTTTGCTCCTTGCACACGCTGAATTAAACACGTACACTATTTAGCCCATTATACTGTCAAACAGTAGTGGAGGCGTGACTACTAGTCTTTTTAAGGTGACGCAGCACAGGTGTACAAATTTACACCTAGGTGCTGTGCGCAGATTCCTTACCGTTGTTATTTGCAGTACAGGAAACTGCGCTCTTGTGTTATCCCTTGGCAATACCCTGTTAGTGCAGGCCGTCTCATGACCTCATTTCATGTTGGCCGCTGCGGTTAACGATGGCCATAAATCCCAGACCCACAGTGGCTTTTCATAAAGTCACACTGCGGTGCTGGGATTCGTGGCCTTGTGCAGTAAATATGTTCGCCGCTCACACATGTCCTTACACCTGCTTCAGACTGGGCGGCCTCAGCTGATCCCTTATCGCATGCCGCGGCCATGAGGCCGCACAGTCAGAAGAAGGCGGAAGGAGGGGAGTGAAGACAGGGGAACATATGCACTGCTCGTGCCCATCAATCACACCCTCGCAGTCAAAATATATGAGACAACGGGGGGCGTTGTGTCGGGCAGGGGGACGCACAGGCACAGCCAGCCAACCAATGATGTCAGGAGACGGGCAGCGCTAACAATGGGGGTGCTGCGTGTCATTAAAAAGGAAAGTCACACCTCAGGGACATTGTAATGGTCTGTAATGAGACACATTTTGTACTTGTTGAGTTCCACGTGTGCAAGGAGAAAAAGTCAGCCACCTTGTACAAATGCAGCAGTACTGCTGTACAAGGTGGCTGTTATACATAGAAACACCTGGGGGGGTGGGGGGCAGGCTCCCTTCAATTTCAGTTCATGTGCCTGCGTGGCGTTTGCAGGACACGTTGCCAGCTACACAGCAGGGGAACAGCTGGCGGTGCTGAACCCCACTAACACATTGGCTGGTGTTTATCTCTGTGCAGCTAGCATGTCCGGGCAGAAACTGGCGTTGTTTGAGCCCAGGGTCAGCAGGAGGAGGAGAGGAGCAAAGTGTAGGCCGAAGCCTGCACTGGTGGCAGCTTTTGGTCAGTTGTGCCAGCGTGGCTTGTGCTGGACACGTTGCCGACTACACAGCAGGGGAACAGCTGGCGTTGCTGAACCCCACTAACACATTGGCTGGTGTTTTTCTCTGTGCAGCTAGCCGTTCCGGGCAAAAACTAGCGGTGTTTGAGCCCAGGGTCAGCAGGAGGAGTAGAGGAGCAGAGTGTAGGCCGAAGCCTAGTTGAACCAATTTCAAAGGTTACCTTTAACCCCCCCCCTCAGGTGTTGCAAGGTACAAGAGCCACACCTTGAACAGCATTAATGATGCACAAGTCAAAGGTTGCTCTATTTAATTTTGCTCCTTGCACACGCTGAATTAAACACGTACACTATTTAGCCCATTATACTGTCAAACAGTAGTGGAGGCGTGACTACTAGTCTTTTTAAGGAGACGCAGCACAGGTGTACAAATTTACACCTAGGTGCTGTGCGCAGATTCCTTACCGTTGTTATTTGCAGTACAGGAAACTGCGCTCTTGTGTTATCCCTTGGCAATACCCTGTTAGTGCAGGCCGTCTCATGACCTCATTTCATGTTGGCCGGTGCGGTTAACAATGGCCATAAATCCCAGACCCACAGTGGCTTTTCCTAAAGTCACACTGCGGTGCTGGGATTCGTGGCCTTGTGCAGTAAATATGTTCGCCGCTCACACATGTCCTTACACCTGCTTCAGACTGGGCGGCCTCAGCTGATCCCTTATCGCATGCCGCGGCCATGAGGCCGCACAGTCAGAAGAAGGCGGAAGGAGGGGAGTGAAAACAGGGGAACATATGCACTGCTCGTGCCCATCAATCACACCCTCGCAGTCAAAATATATGAGACAACGGGGGGCGTTGTGTCGGGCAGGGGGGACGCACAGGCACAGCCAGCCAACCAATGATGTCAGGAGACGGGCAGCGCTAACAATGGGGGTGCTGCGTGTCATTAAAAAGGAAAGTCACACCTCAGGGACATTGTAATGGTCTGTAATGAGACACATTTTGTACGTGTTGAGTTCCACGTGGGCAAGGAGAAAAAGTCAGCCACCTTGTACAAATGCAGCAGTACTGCTGTACAAGGTGGCTGATATACATAGAAACACCTGTGGGTGGGGGGCAGGCTCCCTTCAATTTCAGTTCATGTGCCTGCGTGGCGTTTGCAGGTCACGTTGCAAGCTACACAGCAGGGGAACAGCTGGCGTTGCTGAACCCCACTGACACATTGACTGGTGTTTTTCTCTGTGCAGATTGCATGTCCGGGCAAAAACTAGCGGTGTTAGAGCCCAGGGTCAGCAGGAGGAGGAGGAGAGGAGCAAAGTGTAGGCCGAAGCCTGCACTGGTGGCAGCTTTTGGTCGGTTGTGCCAGCGTGGCTTGTGCTGGACACGATGCCGGCTACACAGCGGGGGAACAGCAGGCGGTGCTGAACCCCACTAACACATTGGCTGGTGTTTTTCTCTGTGCAGCTAGCATGTCCGGGCAGAAACTGGCGTTGTTAGAGCCCAGGGTCAGCAGGAGGAGGAGAGGAGCAAAGTGTAGGCCGAAGCCTGCACTGGTGGCAGCTTTTGTTCTGTTGTGCCAGCGTGGCTTGTGCTGGACACGTTGCCGACTACACAGCAGGGGAACAGCTGGCGGTGCTGAACCCCACTAACACATTGGCTGGTGTTTTTCTCTGTGCAGCTAGCATTTCCTGGCAAAAACTAGCGGTGTTTGAGCCCAGGGTCAGCAGGAGGAGTAGAGGAGCAGAGTGTAGGCCGAAGCCTAGTTGAACCAATTTCAAAGGTTACCTTTAACCCCCCCCTCAGGTGTTGCAAGGTACAAGAGCCACACCTTGTGCAGCATTAATGCTGCACAAGTGAAAGGTTGCTCTATTTGTTTTGCTCCTTGCACACGCTGACTAAAACACGTACACTATTTAGCCCATTATACTGTCAAACAGTTGTGGAGGCGTGACTTGTCTTTTTAACGAGACGCAGCACAGGTGTCAAAATTTGCACCTAGGTACTGGGCGCAGATTCCTGAGCGTTGTTATTTGCTGTACAGGAGTCTGCGCTATTGTGATCCCTTGGCCATGCGCTGTGAGCGCTTCCTGTCTTCTGACCTCATTTCATGTCGGCCGTTGCGGTTAGCGATGGACATGAATCCCAGACCCACAGTGTGTTTTCAAAAAATCACACTGCGTGGCTGGGATTCGTGGCCTTGTGCAGTAAATAGGTTTGCCGCTTACACATGTCCTTACACCTGCTCCAGACTGGGCGGCCTCAGCTGATCCCTTATCGCCTACCACGGCCAGGAGGCCGCACAGTCTGAAGAAGGCGGAAGGAGATGAGTGAACACAGGCAAACATATGCACTGCACATGCCCATCAATCACACCCTCGCTGTCCAAAAAAATAAGACACCGAGGGCCGTTGTTTCGAGCAGGGGAGATGCACAGGCGCAGCCAGCTAACCAATGATGTCAAAAGACGGGCAGCGCTAACAAGGGTGGTGCTGCGTGTCATTACAAAGGAAAGTCACACCTCAGGGACATTGTAATGGTCTGTAATGAGACACATTTTGTACGTGTTGAGTTCCACGTGGGCAAGGAGAAAAAGTCAGCCACCTTGTACAAATGCAGCAGTACTGCTGTACAAGGTGGCTGATATACATAGAAACACCTGTGGGTGGGGGGCAGGCTCCCTTCAATTTCAGTTCATGTGCCTGCGTGGCGTTTGCAGGTCACGTTGCAAGCTACACAGCAGGGGAACAGCTGGCGTTGCTGAACCCCACTGACACATTGACTGGTGTTTTTCTCTGTGCCGATTGCATGTCCGGGCAAAAACTAGCGGTGTTAGAGCCCAGGGTCAGCAGGAGGAGGAGGAGAGGAGCAAAGTGTAGGCCGAAGCCTGCACTGGTGGCAGCTTTTGGTCGGTTGTGCCAGCGTGGCTTGTGCTGGACACGATGCCGGCTACACAGCGGGGGAACAGCAGGCGGTGCTGAACCCCACTAACACATTGGCTGGTGTTTTTCTCTGTGCAGCTAGCATGTCCGGGCAGAAACTGGCGTTGTTTGAGCCCAGGGTCAGCAGGAGGAGGAGAGGAGCAAAGTGTAGGCCGAAGCCTGCACTGGTGGCAGCTTTTGTTCTGTTGTGCCAGCGTGGCTTGTGCTGGACACGTTGCCGACTACACAGCAGGGGAACAGCTGGCGGTGCTGAACCCCACTAACACATTGGCTGGTGTTTTTCTCTGTGCAGCTAGCATTTCCGGGCAAAAACTAGCGGTGTTTGAGCCCAGGGTCAGCAGGAGGAGGAGAGGAGCAGAGTGTAGGCCGAAGCCTAGTTGAACCAATTTCAAAGGTTACCTTTAACCCCCCCCTCAGGTGTTGCAAGGTACAAGAGCCACACCTTGTGCAGCATTAATGCTGCACAAGTAAAAGGTTGCTCTATTTGTTTTGCTCCTTGCACACGCTGACTAAAACACGTACACTATTTAGCCCATTATACTGTCAAACAGTTGTGGAGGCGTGACTTGTCTTTTTAACGAGACGCAGCACAGGTGTCAAAATTTGCACCTAGGTACTGGGCGCAGATTCCTGAGCGTTGTTATTTGCTGTACAGGAGTCTGCGCTATTGTGATCCCTTGGCCATGCGCTGTGAGCGCTTCCTGTCTTCTGACCTCATTTCATGTCGGCCGTTGCGGTTAGCGATGGACATGAATCCCAGACCCACAGTGTGTTTTCAAAAAATCACACTGCGTGGCTGGGATTCGTGGCCTTGTGCAGTAAATAGGTTTGCCGCTTACACATGTCCTTACACCTGCTCCAGACTGGGCGGCCTCAGCTGATCCCTTATCGCCTACCACGGCCAGGAGGCCGCACAGTCTGAAGAAGGCGGAAGGAGATGAGTTAAGACAGGCGAACATATGCACTGCTCGTGCCCATAAACCACACCCTCGCTGACAAAATAAATATGACAACGAGGGGCGTTGTTTCTAGCAGGGCGGATGCACAGGCGCAGCCAGCTAACCATGATGACAAAAGACGGGAAACGCTACCAAGGGGGGTGCTGCGTATCATTACAAAGGAAAGTCACACCTCAGGGACAGTGGAATGGTCTCAATGAGACACATTTTGTACGTGTTGAGTTCCACGTGGGCAAGGAGAAAAAGTCAGCCACCTTGTACAAATGCAGCAGTACTGCTGTACTAGGTGGCTGTTATACATAGAAACACCTGGGGGGGTGGGGCCAGGTTCCCTTTTAATTTCAGTTCCTGTGCCTGCATGGCGTTTGCAGGTCACGTTGCCGGCTACACAGCAGGGGAACAGCTGGCGTTGCTGAACCCCACTAACACATTGGCTGGTGTTTTTCTCTGTGCAGCTAGCACTTCCGGGCAAAAACTAGCGGTGTTTGAGCCCAGGGTCAGCAGGAGGAGGAGAGGAGCAGAGTGTAGGCCGAAGCCTGCACTGGTGGCAGCTTTTGTTCTGTTGTGCCAGCGTGGCTTGTGCTGGACACGTTGCCGACTACACAGCAGGGGAACAGCTGGCGGTGCTGAACCCCACTGACACATCACCTAGTGTTTTTTTCTGTGTAGACAACACTTCCAGGTGGCAACTGACAGTGTTGAAACCCAGGGAATCAAAGAGGAGCAGAGTGTAGGCCGAAGCCTGCAGTGGAGCAAGTTGAAAGGGAACCTTTAACCCCCCCCCCCAGGCATTTGTTGCTGAAAGAGCCATCTTGTACAGCAGTAATACTGCACATGGAAAATGGTGGCTCCGAAAATTATGCTCCTTGCAAACGCTGAAGTACACACTCATATAATGTGTCCCCTCACACCGTCAAACCATCCCGGAAGTGGGACTTTCCTTTGTAATGTGACACAGCACAGCCGTCATTCCAACCCCCTTGGTGCCGGGCACCACCTCCTCAACGTTGTTTGGTTCTGTCACGGAGCCCGCACTGTAATGTTATCCCTTGGCCATGCACAGTTAGCGGTGCCCGTCTTCTGACATCATGTAGGTGTCAGGCTGGCAGTGCCTGTGCGTCCAAGCTGCCCGAGATCCAACCTTGCAGTGTCATCTAATGTAGTCCCACTGCGGGCCAGGGATCCATGGGCATGCGCAGTGCATATCATCGCCTCTCACTCACCTCCTTCCTGCTTCTTCAGACTGTGCGGCGTCACGGCCGTGGCAGCTGACGCCGCCTAGTCTGAAGAAGCGTGAAGAAGGGGAGTGAGAGGCTAGTATATGCACTGCGCATGGCCATGGATACCAGGCCCACTGTGGGATCACATTAGACGACACTGCGAGGTGTGATTTCGGGCAGCGTGGACGCACAGGCGCAGCCAGGACGACAACAAATGATGTCAGAGGACGGGCAGCGCAAACTGTGCATGGCCAAGGGATAACATAACAGCGCAGGGTCCATGACGGAATCAAACAACGCTAAGGAGGCAGCGCACGGTGCCAAGGGGGTAGCAATGACGGCTGTGCTGTGTCACATTACAAAGGAAAGTCCCACCTCCGGGACGGTTGGACGGTGTGAGGGGACACATTACATGAGTGTGTAGTTCAGCGTTTGCAAGGAGCATAATTTCAAGAGCGACCTTTCCCTTGTGCAGTATTAGTGCTGCACATGGTGGCTCTTTCAGTAACAAACGCCTAGGGGGGGGGGGGGACAGGTCCCCTTACATTTTAGTTGTGCCAGCGTGGCGGTCGCATGACACGTTGCCGGATACACAGCTGGGGATCAGCTGACGTTACTGAACCCCAATAACAGAGGAGCGACTGTTGACTGTGCACACAGCACTTCCAGGCACCAACTGGCGGTGTTAGAGCCCAGGGACAGCAGGAGGAGCAGATTGGAGGTATTGCCGCACACACAGCTGGGGATCAGCTGACGTTACTGAACCCCAATAACAGAGGAGCGACTGTTGACTGTGCACACAGCACTTCCAGGCACCAACTGGCGGTGTTAGAGCCCAGGGACAGCAGGAGGAGCAGAGGAACAGAGTGTAGGCCGAAGCCTGATTGGAGCAAGTTGAAAGGAAACCTTTAACCCCCCCCCCCAAGACGTTTGTAGCTGAAAGAGCCATGTTGTGCAGCACTAAGGATGCAAAAGGAAAAGGTTGCTCTTTTAATTATGCTCCTTGCAAACACCGAAGTAAACACTAAAAATGTGTCCCTTTATACCGTTAAACCGTTCCGGAGGTGCGAATTTCCTTCGTAATGGGACACAGCACAGCTGTCATTCCTATCCCCTTGATGCCGTGCGCTGCCTCCTCAGCGTTGTTTTAAGCTGCCACGGAGCCTGCGCTGTTCTGTTAGCCCTTGGCCATGCCCAATTAGCGCTGCCTGTCTTCTGACATAATTTGGTGTCAGGCTGTCAGTGCCTGTGCGTCCACGCTGCTCCAGATCCCACCTCGCAGTCTCATCTAACGTAATCCCACTGCGGGCCTTGGAACCATGGGCATGCACAGTGCATAACCTCGACTCTCACTCCCCTCCTTCCCTCTTCTTCAGACTGTGCGGTGTCACGGCCGTGGCATGCTAGGGATCAGCTGACGGCGCACAGTCTAAAGAAGGCGGAGGGAAATGAGCGAGAGCCCGAGGGGAAGATATGCACTGCGCATGCCCATGGATCCCAGGCCCGCAGTGTGACTCAATCAGAAGACACTGCGAGGCGGGATCTCGGGCACCGCGGCCGCACAGGCGCAGCCAGCCTGACACCAAATTATGTCAGAAGACAGGCAGCGCAAATAGGGCATGCCCAAGGGATAACAGAACAGCGCAGGCTCCGTGACAGCTTAAAACAACGCTGAGGAGGCAGCGCATGGCACCAAGGGGGTAGGAATGACGGCTGTGCTGCGTCACATTACGAAGGAAAGTCCCAGCTCCGGGACGGTATAACGGTATCAGTGAACACATTTTATAAGTGTTAAGTTCTGCGTGTGCAAAGAGCTAAAAAAAAAGAGCTACCTTTTCCTTGTGCAGCATTACTGCTGCACAAGATGGCTCTTTCAGTAACAAACGACGGGGGGGGGGGGGGGGACAGGTTCCCTTACATTTAGGTTGTTGTGCCAGCGTGGCGGTCGCAGGACACATTGCCGGCTACACAGCTGGGGATCAGCTGACGTTACTGAAACCCAATAACACTGGGTCGTATGTTTTTACTGTGCAGCCTGCACTTCTGAGCCGCAACTGGCGGTGTTGGAGCCCAGGAATAGCAGTTCAGGTGGTAGAAAGATGAACACAGCAGGAGACCTGGATGACACCCAATTACTTAATCAGGCAGAGGAGTGGCAAATTCCTGCGAGATCCAGGCCTGGTTCATTTTCAGGAAAGTAAGCCGGTCAACGTTATCGGAGGATAGTCGCATGCGACGGTCTGTTAGTACACCACCTGCGGCACTAAAGACACGTTCCGATAAGACACTAGCCGCAGGGCAAGCCAGCACCTCCAATGCATACTGGCTTAGCTCTGGCCATGTATCCAGCTTAGAGACCCAAAACTTGAACGGGGAAGAGCCGTCTGGGAGTACAGTAAGAGGGCAAGCCATGTAGTCTGTCACCATCTGACGGAACCGTTGCCTCCTGCTGACTGGAGCCGCCGGTGATGGTGTAGACATTTGGGGCGGGCACACAAAAGTGTGCCAGAGTTGTGCCATACTGGGCTTGCCTTGGGCAGAGGCACTGCTTCTGCTCCCTCTTTGGGCAGAGCCTCCCCCACTGCCTCGACGCACTGAGCTGCTTTGTAAAGCACTAGCAGCACTCCTCTCAGTTGGACAGGAGAAGATGATGGAATTCACCAGTGTGTCGTGGTACTCCCGCAATTTACGCTCCCGGGTCAACGCAGGGATGAGGTTTTGGACGTTGTCCCGGTAGCGAGGATCGAGGAGGGTGAACACCCAATAATCAGGCATGTTGAGAATGTGGTCGATGCGGCGGTCGTTTCTCAGGCACTGCAGCATGAAATCCACCATGTGCTGCAGAGTGCCAACCGGCCCAGAAACGCTGTCCCCTGCTTGAGACATGATCTCTGCCCGCTCGTCATCACCCCACCCTCGCTGTACACACTGACCACTGGACAATTGTGTCGCTCCCTCCTCTGGACGGAGCTCTTCCTCCTCCATTGACTCCTCCTCATCCTCCTCACAAATTGGCCCCTGCGTACCCCTTTGTGAGGAACCACGTGGCGCTGACTCTCCAGAAGCTGATGGAAAAGGTGACTCCTCATCCTCCACCTCTTCCACCACATCATCCCTTAACCCTTGCAAAGTTTGCTGAAGCAGGCAGATAAGGGGGACAGTCATGCTGACTAGTGCATCATCTGCACTTGCCATCCGCGTGGAATAATCAAAAGGACGCAAAACCTGGCAGACGTCCTTCATAGTGGCCCACTCTGTGGTTGTGAAGTCTGATCGGCGCTGACTGCGACTTCTTTGCGCCTGATGCAGCTGGTACTCCATAACTGCTTGCTGCTGCTCACACAACCGCTCCAACATATGTAACGTGGAATTCCACCGGGTAGGTAGGTCACATATGATGCGGTGTTCCGGAAGGCGGAATCGGCGCTGCAGAGCAGCAATGCGGGATCTGGCCAAGCTGGAACGCCGCAAGTGAGCACACTCTAGGCGGACCTTGTGCAGCAGGGCATCAAGATCCGGATAGTCCCTCAGAAAACTCTGCACAACCAAATTGAGCACATGTGCCAGACATGGGATGTGAGTGAGGTTGCCAAGGGCCAAAGCTGCCACCAGATTTCGGCCATTGTCACACACTACCATGCCTGGCTGGAGATTCGCTGGCAGTAACCACACATCGCTCTCCTGCTTTATGGCATTCCAGAGCTCCTGCGCTGTGTGGCTTCGATGCCCCAATGAAACTAGTTTCAAGACGGCCTGCTGACGTTTGGCCACGGCTGTACTCATGTCGGTCATAGGTAAACGTTCACGGGTCCATGTGGGGGTGGACTGTGACGGATCCTGCAGAGAGGAATCAGAGGAACTGGTGTAAGAGGAGGAGTCGATGCGTACAGACTGGATTCCTGCAATCCTTGGAGTGGGCAGGACACGTCCTGCGCCACTCGCACGATCTGTACCTGGCTCAACAACATTAACCCAATGGGCAGTGAGGGAAACATATCGCCCCTGTCCATGCTGACTGGTCCACGCATCGGTGGTGAGGTGGACCTTGCTACTGACGGCGTTCAGTAGCGCATGTTTTATGTTTGCCTCAACATGCCTGTGCAGGGCAGGGACAGCCTGCCTGCTGAAGTAAAAGCGGCTGGGCACCTTGTACTGTGGGACTGCCAATGCCATCAAGTCACGGAAGCTGTCAGTCTCCACCAGCCTGAACGAGAGCATTTCCAGGGACAACAGTTTGGCAATGCCTGCATTCAGAGCCTGTGCTCGGGGGTGGTTGGCCGAGAATGCCCGCCTTTTCTCCCATGCCTGTACTACCGATGGCTGTAGAGTAGACTGGGAGTGTGAGGATGACTGGGAAGGTGGTGCTGTGGGTGGAATTACACAAGGTCTCTGGGAGGAAGCCAAACCAGCTGTGCGTGAGCTGGAGGAAGAGGCAACACGAGCTGAAGAGGTGGTAGCTGCCGCTGTTGGTTGGCCTACATCTTCAGTGTGTTTCTGTAACTCCACCGCGTGCCTGGTCCGCACATGTTTCCACATATTTGTGGTATTGAGGTTGCTGACATTTTTCCCTCTTTTTACTTTATGATGACACAGCTTGCATTTGACAAAACAAATGTCATCTGCAACTGTGTCAAAAAAGGACCAGGCACTGCAAGTCTTGGGAGCGCCCTTTTTGGCTTTGGAAAGAGACAGGCTCCTAACGGGTGCCAAAGTGGAGGCTACAGGCTCCGCAGTCTTCCCCCTCCCTCTCCCTCTTTGGCCCGTAAGAGGAAGCTCTTCCTCTGAGCTGCTCCCACCACCTTCCTGTTCCTCACGCCACGATGGGTCAAGGACCTCATCATCTCCACTACCCTCTGCCACCAACTGCTCCTCCTGGGTAGTCTCAGCAGCACAGTACGCACGAGAAAGCGGCACCTGAGTTTCATCATCAGATGCGTACTGCGCTGTGGTCACCGGAGGCACTGGCCCACCTGCCTCTTCAGAGTCAGAGAGAAAAAGGTGTTGGGCATCACTGCACACTGCCTCTTCTTCCATTTCTCCAATGCTGCTTGGCTGGCCCCCTGTTTCCAAGCCAAGAGATTCAGAGAACAGAAGTAGAGACGGCTCCTGTCCTGGGCTCTCTGACTGCCTGGCCAATTTGGCAGGTGGTGAAGAGACAGATGGCTGCTCTCCAGTGCTCTGTGCCTGAGAGGATGTGGCACTAACTGAAGTCGATGCCGAGGCGTTAGCTGCCATCCACCCGACAACGGCTTCAATTTGGTCTTCACGCAGCAGCGGTGCACGGCGCTCTCCGACAAAGCTGCGCATGAAGGACTGTTCCCTGCTGAAACTGAGTGACGACGAGTCACCGGCGCCCGCAGCAGGCACAGAATCACCACGTCCTCTCCCTGCTCCTCTCCCTGCTCCGCGCCCACGCCCACGTGCCTTACTCCCTGCCCTCTTCATCTTGGTTGACAGATAAAGATAAGCAGAAAAGTACTAAGGCCTTAGTGTGCTTATTCCTGTAATGCTCCTCCTAACAGGTGTAAGAAACACTAATGTTGTAAATTGTGGACTAAACTTTATTATTTTTCAAATGTGGCCTACACAAGTGTAAGTTGTGTTTGGTGAACTTAACCTTTTTTTTGGTGCAGATCGGGCTACAGAGCTAGTTTAAATCACACGGAGACCGTGCAGACAGCCGTAAACGGCGCTGCAAGGCCAAGAAACCCTCCTCTAGGTTATCCTATATAGTGTTTTTCCACTATTTAGCTGGATACAAGTGGAAAGACACTAATAGGAATTTTTTTTTTCAAATTTTAAACTGGCTGCACTATTTGAAAAAAAGGAAATTGTTTTTCAAGGTATGAGGCAGTAACGCACCCTGAGCTGAATCCAACCGGCTATGGCTGCACACAGACTACAGGGCGAGCTGGGCTCACACGGAGACCGTGCAGACAGCCGTAAACGGCGCTGCAAGGCCAAAAAACCCTCCTCTAGGTTATCCTATATAGTGTTTTTCCACTATTTAGCTGGATACGAGTGGAAAGACACTAATAGGAATTTTTTTTTTCAAATTTTAAACAGGCTGCACTATTTGAAAAAAAGGAAAATTTTTCTCAAGGTATGAGCCAGTAACGAACCCTGAGCTGAATCCAACCGGCTATGGCTGCACACAGACTACAGGGCGAGCTGGGCTCACACGGAGACCGTGCAGACAGCCGTAAACGGCGCTGCAAGGCCAAAAAACCCTCCTCTAGGTTATCCTATATAGTGTTTTTCCACTATTTAGCTGGATACGAGTGGAAAGACACTAATAGGAATTTTTTTTTTCAAATTTTAAACAGGCTGCACTATTTGAAAAAAAGGAAAATTTTTCTCAAGGTATGAGCCAGTAACGAACCCTGAGCTGAATCCAACCGGCTATGGCTGCACACAGACTACAGGGCGAGCTGGGCTCACACGGAGACCGTGCAGACAGCCGTAAACGGCGCTGCAAGGCCAAAAAACCCTCCTCTAGGTTATCCTATATAGTGTTTTTCCACTATTTAGCTGGATACGAGTGGAAAGACACTAATAGGAATTTTTTTTTTCAAATTTTAAACAGGCTGCACTATTTGAAAAAAAGGAAAATTTTTCTCAAGGTATGAGCCAGTAACGAACCCTGAGCTGAATCCAACCGGCTATGGCTGCACACAGACTACAGGGCGAGCTGGGCTCACACGGAGACCGTGCAGACAGCCGTAAACGGCGCTGCAAGGCCCAAAAACCCCCCTCTAGGTTATCCTATGTAGTGTTTTTCCACAATAGAGCTGGAGACTGGTGGAAAAACACTAATAGGAAATTTGAGAAAAAATGTGCAGCAGGCTGCACTAAGAGCAAAAAAGAACAACTGTGTGAGGCAGTGTGAACCCCCCCTGAGCTGAATACAACCGGGTATATGGCTGCACACAGACTACAGAGTGAGCTGCACACACACACACACAGAGACCTTGCAGAACGCTGTTAAAACAGCGCTGCAAGGCAAGAGCAAGGTGAACAGTGAAGAACACACAGCGTTTTGCTAAATTAGCCTTTGGAAAGGAAAATAAAGCAATTAGCTAGCTCAACTGGCCCTCAGTTAGAACACAGCGTCCTGTCCCTAACTGAAATCACAGCAGAGTGAGCGCAAAATGGCGGCAGCGCTTTTTTATAGTGCAGAGTGACATCATTTCAGCAGCCAATCCAAGCCTTGCCAGTACTTACATGCCCACCATGCTAAACAGGATGTGCCCACACTTTCATTCATTCCTCATTGGCTGCTGCGTTCAATTTGAATTCTGGGAACTTCCGATTCCGGTATCCGATACGCGGGAAGTATCGGAATTCAGTATCGGAATTCCGATACCGCAAATATCGGCCGATACCCGATACTTGCGGTATCGGAATGCTCAACACTAGCTGTGACCCCTACTTTTGACCCTATTCAGCCAGACGTTAGTGCTCAACAACTTCATGCAGCAATAACTCGCATTTTAGAGTATGCGAATATTAGTGAGCAAATTGAGACCTTGACAATTCCGGTGCCATCTCTACTCCCGCCTCAAGTGTCACCACCAACAGTGCCAATGCTCATCTCTGAGGAGCCCACCCTCTACATCAAGTTTACACCCCAGCAAGCTGCTACTCTGTTGTACCAAGCTCCAGATCCAGAAAAACAGCCAAAGCCTTTCTACAGAAGCATGCTTCAAATCCAAAGTACTTACCCAGCTACGTGGCAAGATCTAATTTCCCTGGCAAATCTTAAAGCAGTCGATGCATATTGGCCTGTTATGGATATCGTGTTCAATGATGACTCACTTGCCAGTGACAAGACATGGGACTCTGGTGTTGAGTTCTGCCAAGAAGCCAAGACATGGGCCTCGGATGAGCTGGCAGACCTATCACTTATTGTCGCCAAAGGATTCCAGATGCCTCAAAGCTGATGCAGCCATTGTACAAAGACCTCAAAACATCAGCGTTTCCACTATGTACCAAATCCGTGGAAGCTTTCTACGCTCTTAAACAGGCCATACAGTCTGCACCAGCTTTTGGAATCCCAAATTCTGATATCATCTGAGGACATCCAGTTCTCTTAATGGCTCCACACGACATAATTGCTATTCCTGCAACCCTAAACATCTGTTGGTGCAGCGTCATATGAGACTTCAATATTCGCTGTTGGTTCCGGATAATGCCACTCTTGTCCGCTGCAGCATCCTCAAACTGTCCATGCTGCTTCCTCTTTCCAGGGGGGATGTGGATGATGATGCTGATGCTCTCGGAGAAGATGCCTCTACACACTTAAAAGAGGATCATGACTGTCTTGAACAAATGCAGGAAGAAGTAGCCTCCAAGAAAAATGTGTCTGAAGACCCATTCCCACATGCTGACCTGACGTTCCTCACTGATGGTTCCAGATTTGCAGATGAAACGGGAAGGTTCCATACGGGATATGCCGTGGTTACACATGACCAGGTCATCTCATGTCTGCACAAGAAGCGGAACTTAAAGCTTTGACGTTGGCTTGTCAGGAAGCAACGGAGAAGGTGGTCAAACTCTACACGGATTCAAGATATGCTTTCGGAGTGGCTCACGACTTCAGCAGTATCTGGGCAGCCAGAGGATACCTAACGTCCGGTGGAACTCCTGTAATACATGCTGCTACCATACAAGAACTTGTGGCCGCTCTTGATCTACTTTCGGAGGTTGCAGTGATCAAGATCAAAGCTCACGGAAGATTGGATTCTCCAGAAGCAAGGAGGAACTTCTTTGCTGACAAAACAGTAAAAACCTATGCTGCGGATCCATTTGGGAAAGAGAAAGCAGCGGTGTACGTGTCACAAAACACTGAAGAAGAGACTAAAGGCTCTCTTATGAGGATTATCCATCTACATCAAGACCAGACATCGGATGATGAAAAGAAGCCATGGCAAGAAGGAGGAGCTAAAAAAGGATGAAGATGGAGTCTGGAGGGTGAACAAAAAGTTCTGTCTACCCGTAATCTGTACTCCTCTGAGACAGAATGGGCACACGGTATCGCCCAGAGGCAGGAATCAGATGATTGACCTGATTTGGAAGACTTACATGGCACTTGGGATCTCTACTGTCACCCCAAAAATACTGCAATTCCTGCCTTGTGTGTGCAACATGCAATCCAGCACCACCCCAGAAAGTTACTCAGAAACATTGGCTAAACCACTCTATCCCTTTCAGAGGATTCAGATTGATCACATTCAAATGCCAAAAGTAGGGAAGTACGAGTATGTACTGGTAGTGACTGACATGTTCTTAGGATGGCCCGAAGCCTATCCAGTAACCAATATGACTGCCAGAGTGACTGTTAAGAGACTGATGACTGAAGTAGTATGCAGATATGGGGTCCCAGAGGTAATTGAGAGTGACCAAGGACCTGCGTTCACTGCAGCACTGACTAAGGAACTATGGACATTGGTGGGAGTTGATTTGGGTTTACATACTCCATATCACCCACAGAGCAGTGGGAAAGTAGAAACACTGAATGGCACCTTGAAAAATAAAATACTGAAAGCCAGTTAGGAGGTCAGACTAGGACAGACATTTTGCCCATTGCCTTATACTCAGTTAGAAACACTCCAAGAGGTCCCACTAAACACACCACATGAGATTCTTTTTGGGGGGAGCCTCCAAGGTTGGGTCAATATTTTCCACAACAACTAGCTTTAGGAAGTGATACTCTTGTAAATTATGTAATTGTCCTTACTAAAAGAACTGTCAGTAACACATGTACAAGTTTTATCATCCATTCCAGATTCCAGTGAAGGTACCCATGATTTCCAACCTGGTGACTACATGCTGGTAAAGAAGTTCATCAGAAAGACATCCCTGGAGTCGAGATTTGAGGGTTCCTACCAAGTGCTCCTGACTACTCCTACTTCAGTCAGGATTGCTGAGTGTCTCCTGGATCCATATTATTATTATTATTATTTATTGTTATAGCGCCATTTAATCCATCTCTCACATTATAAACTTGTTAGACAGTTAGGGACAGAGTAGGATCTGACCTGCTTGTCAAAGTCCAGCTACAAAGGGAGGTTTTCCACAAGGGAAAACTTGTCTCAAACTGGTGAAAACTCCAATTCCCCCCTCCCGGGCGAGACGGTCAGATCTAGGATGTGTTACATCAGGGTGAGTGACATGTGTATTTTATGTAAGCATTGAGATGGGAGATTGGAGTGTAATAGATCCAGCAGGTAGAAAAGTCCCGAGGACGCTGGTAGCGCACTCCGAGATACCTCCTGATATATCCATGATTGGTCACACATTCTCTCGTGTCTATAGCATCCGTATTGTCATGAAGCCTCTGATGTCATAGTGACACTTAACACTGGTAAGTTAGGGAACCACGGTGGGATCAAGATTAAAAAAGGGTTAATAAAGTATTTAGGGGGGACTGTTGAGGAGAGCCATAGGATCAAATACTTAATTAACATCAAGACATAAGAGGTTGAGAGAAGTGACCCATAACGTGTATTGTTTGATCTTACATAAGTTTTTTTAGATGAAAGTAAGACACTAAAGATGGCTGCCATTTCCTGTATCAGAGAGCCATGTGGCTGCCTGGCTGGTATCCAAGATGACGCCCACCCTGATGACCTCATGGATCCACCCACAGTGACGACCACCTTGATGACCTCATAGACCAACCCACCCTGATGACCTCATGGGTCCTCCCATGGACTTGCTCATTGCCCAACCCACTAACCAATGGAATGCATCCAATCACTCCCATTTTAGAGCTAAACGAGCCCCCTTACAGGGGATATATAAATCTGTGTCTTGCTTGAATAAAGTCTCTTTTTCCCTTGCAGCTGGGCCATAGATTGATCATGAAGAGTTTACATACTGTGTGTTGTTATATGTTTATTTCTTTGGTGCGCACCTGATCAATATCCATTAGGCCAGGAGTAGGCAACTTAAGTGAAGTGAAGTGAACATTTTATTATTAAATTTGTTCAACCTAACACAAGAGATGTTGCGTTTAGGGGTCATTGAGGAGTCAGATAGTCCCTGGGCATCACCCGTAGTTTTAGTGCCCAAGGAGGATGGGACTACCCAGTTTTGTGTAGACTATCATAAGCTAAATGAGAAAACAGTGACGGATGCATATCCCATGCCGCGTGTGGATGAGTTGTTAGACCGGCTGGCAGGGGCAAAGTATTTGACCACCATCGATCTATGCAAAGGCTACTGGCAGATTCCCCTTAGTCCTGACACTATTCCCAAGTCGGCATTTGTCACCTCGTTCGGCTTATGCCAGTTTCGAGTTATGCTATTCGGGATGAAGAATGCCCCGGCGACCTTCCAGAGGCTGGCTGACCGCTTCTGGATGGTCTCCAGGACTAGAGACAGTATTGGACAGGATCCACAAAGCCGGAATTACCCTGAACCCAAACAAGTGTCACGTGGGCAAAGCAGAGGTTCAGTATTTAGGGCATTGGGTGGGAAGTGGGAAACAGAGACCAGAACCAGCCAAGATTGAGGCCATAGCCAAATGGCCCACCCCACGCACTAAAACATAGCGTTTCTAGGGACAGCAGGGTATTACAGGAAATTTGTTCCCAATTACAGCAGCGTAGCCAAGCCCCTCACTGATCTGACCCGTAAGAACCAACCCCGCCAGGTAACCTGGACCCCAGAGTGTGAGGAAGCCTTCCACCAACTGAAGGACGCCCTCACCAATACCCCTGTATTGGCCGCACCCGATCCAACTAAACGTTTCCTGGTTCACACAGACGCTTCTATGTTTGGATTGGGGGCAGTACTAAGCCAAGTCGGGCCGGACGGCCAAGAGCACCTGGTAGCTTACCTGAGTCGGAAACTACTGCCCCGTGAAGTAAGCTATGCGGCCATCGAGAAGGAGTGCCTGGCAATAGTATGGGCACTCAAAAAGTTGCAACCATATTTGTATGGACAACAGTTTTCCCTCCTAACGGACCATAATCCCCTAGTCTGGCTTGTAACAGGGTCTAACAAGCTGGGGTACCTCTTTCAGTACCACCCCGTGTTTCAGGAGGTCCACGCTGCTTTGGCTGGATTCTGAATGAAGAGTGCTGGCTGGAATTCCTTGGTTACATGAGAGCATATAAAAGCTGACTGCTACCCCACGTATTTCCAGTCTAAAAGAACACACTTTATTTTCAGCACACAGAATATATAACACAGATACACAGGAAAGGCCAATAAGAAAACAGCTGGCCAGACATGCATTACAATAGCCACAGGGGGCTGGAGCCTGCCGCTATTTACTGTGGGAATTACAAAGGTGGGGGGAGGTCAGAAAGAGAATATCTTGTCCAGGGGCGCAGCCTGTGGACTGATGCATTTCACATAGAAACTATTATACATACATATACTGCATAACATTCATGGTGCTGGGGGGTTCTGTAACATGGCTTAATCGGGACTCCGGAGACAACGCCAGATTGCTGCGGTGGAGTTTAGCCCTACAACCTCTGGACTTCACCATCCACTACAGACCCGGCAAACATAACGGTAACGCTGATGGACTAAGTCGACAAATGGAACTTGTACCAACCCCATAAACTTCGGTCATCCTCAAACCGATCTGTTAAGGATCAGACTGTGTATGCCAATCGCGTCACTGAAATGGGGAGCCATGTTATGTGTTACGGAACCACTCAGCACCCAGAATATGTTGTGCAGTTATATGTATGTATAATAGGTTCCATGGGAGACGCATGTCCCTAATGCATCAGCCCACAGGCTGCGCCCCTGGCCAGAGGGGACACGATATTCCCCTTTTGTCCGCCCCCCACCTTTGTAATTCCCACAGTAAATATCGGCAGGCTCCAGCCACCTGCGTCTATTGTAATGTACGTCTGGCCTGCCGCTTTTCTATCGGCCTGACCTCTGTATCTGTGTTATATATTCTGTGTCCTGTGAGTAAAGTTTTTTTCAGACTGGAAATACGTGGAGAAGCAGTGATCTTTTATATGCGCCCATGTAACCAAGGAATTCCAGCCAGCGTCCTTCATTCAGACTCCAGCCAAAGCAGAGTGGACCTCCTGAAACATGGGGTGGTACTGAAAGAGGTACCCCAGATTGGTAGACCCCGTTACAACAACTATACAGACAATTTCTTGAGAGTGAAGATGGGGAAATCGGTGATGAGTTGCTGAACAAACTGAATGCAGCACGTTGTGTCAAATGGATGGAGACAGTTGAAAACCTGGACTTTAAAAGGTCCAGTAGAAAAGCGTGGTCTCTTTTAAGTAAACTAGAAAGAAACCATAAAGCAAAACAGAAAACGAATGCTGGAACTCCAAATCAAATGGCAGCACACATTGTGAGTACCTCAAGAATCTCTAAAGACCGAGCTCATATCATAGCAGTTAAAAATAAGTTTAAGCTCCTAAAATCACCTATGGCATCAAGTGAAGAATATTCCCATCCTTTTACAACTTGTGACATTGAAATTGCCCTTGTTGATACTAAAAGTATGAAAGCTCTTGGATTTGATGGGATTCATCCCGAATTTTGCAAAAATTGTAGACCTTTTGGGAAAAAATGGCTGGCAAAGTTCTTCTCAGATATCATGGAGAATGTTCAAGTCCCCAGTAAATTAAAACACGCCAAGATCATTGCATTGTTAAAACCTGGGAAGCCTGAAGATAATCCATCAAGCTATAGACCAATTGCTTTATTGAGCTGCCTTTACGAGCTGTTAGAACGCTTATTCTATAACAAGATCGATTTAAAGATTTTCGACTCAATACCGGTAGAGCAAGACGGCTTTAGACCTGCTCGAAAGTGCAGTGACCAAGTTTTAACCGTTACAATTTTAATTGAAGCTGAATTTCAAAAGAACAAGAAGGTTTCAGTGGCATTCATCGATCTTTCTGCCGCATATGACACCGTGTGGAGGGAAGGACTTCTACACAAGTTTCTGAAGGTGATTCCATGTAAGAAAATGATGTACCTCTTCAATATGATTGCAAATCGAACCTTTCAACTTATCATGGGTGATTTAACCAGTTGTAAGAAAACTTAAACAATGGTTTGGCCCAGGGATCAGTGCTGGCACCTCTCCTGTTTGATAACATTCCTGACACAATGTCATGGAAATTTGGATACGCCGATGACTGGGCGCTTGCTACAGTGAGCAAAACAATGGAGGAAGCAGAGGAGGTTCTAACAGAAGACCTTAGTGTAATAGGAAAGTATTTTTGACAATGGAGGCTAAAGCCCAATCCATCAAAAATGGAAGAATGTTGCTTTCATTTACACAACGCAAGTGCTAAGACTGAACTCAAAGTACATTTTGAAGGTCAACTTGTCAAACACAACTTAATTCCCAAGTATTTAGGCGTAATCCTTGATAGAAGCCTAACCTTCAAATCTCATTTGGAAAAGACAGCACAGAAACTGAAAGCACGCAATAATATTATTCAGAAACTCTGCGGATCCTCCTGGGGTTCCTCCACACCTGTCTTGCGAACGTCTACCCTTGCCTTGGTGTACTCTGCCGCAGAATATTGTGCTCCAGTATGGCTCAATAGTTGTCATTAGAGTTGAGCGACCTTGACCTTTTTAGAGTCGAGCCGGGTTTTGCGAAACCCGACTATCTCCAAAGTCGGGTCGAGTGAAATCGGCCGATTATGACGTAAAGTCGGGATCGACCGAAACACGAAACCCAATGCAAGTCAATGGGGCAGCATAGTCGGCAGTGAGTGGGGGCCAGGAAAACACCTAGAGTGCCCATTTTAATGTCAAAACCATCCATTCTTCTTAATGAAGCTTGTCAAGCGTAATTTACCTTATAATAATTGGAAGGCATTTGAAATTGGGGGTCATTTGGCTAAAGTTGTGGTGGGTAGGGCTGGTTCAAGTAATTAGTGGGCCCAGGAAATCTGGACCACGTCACGGCAGTGGAGCAGGGAGAGGTAAGTATTTCAACTTTGCAAGTGCTGTGATCCTGAGCAAGCAGGGGGGGCCCACTTGTTGGCACTGGCACTGGCACAGGGCCCCTCAAAGTACAGCGGTATGTTTGCACGGCGGGGGCGCCTCCCACCGGCAGCAACACTTTTGCGTACTATGAGAGGCCCTGTGCCAGTGAAGTCGCCAACTAGTATTCCTCCCCCCACCTGATGAAGGAACCTGCACTTTCATCTGCACCTTCCTCTTTGTCCCCGTGTAAGGTGGTATGGTATGCGGGAAGAGCAACCTGACTTTCAGCAGGGTCACAATGTTGTTGTGTAGCGTGCACGGGGAATGTTGCGTTATGGGTCAATGTACCAGCAGACTCATCTATCACTGGCTGGGCAATGGGCACGATGAAGTGGAAACACAGATATAGGCCCAAAGAAGAAAGTGGGCTAAATGCAGTTCAAAATTGGTAACACAGGAATAACCAGGGGGCATTGCAGTGGAGGACAACTGGAATGAGAGGCTGACACAGAGAGTAGGGCCAAATCAGTAAGTAGTCGAAATGCAGTTCAAAATTGGCAACCGTAGTAAACAGGCGGCACAGCTTTGTTCAGTGGAGGAGAACAGCAAGGAGTGGCAGACACCGATAGTAGGCCCCAACCCAACTAGTAGGCCAAATGCAGTCTAACATTAACAACTACTTAACGAGAGCCTGAAAATGGAATTTCAGGACAGGAAACCAGGAGAACAGCAAGGAGTGGCAGACACCGATAGTAGGCCCCAAACCAACTAGTACGCCAAATGCAGTTGTTCCATTTAACCACAATTTAATGAGAGCCTGAAGATAGAAGCTCAGGAAAGGCAACCTGGGGAACACCTTGGAGTGTAACACACCATCTCTCTCCACCCCATACCCATTTTGTAGGCCTAATGCAGTGTACTTTTCTACAACTACTAAAGGAGAGTCGGAAGACCGAAGCAATGGCAAGGAAACCTGGGGAACACCTTGGAGTGTAACACACCATCTCTCTCCACCCCATACCCAATTTGTAGGCCTAATGCAGCCTACTTTCCGACACCTACTAAACGAGAGCATGAAGATCGAAGCTCAGGAAAGGCAACCTGGGGAACACCTTGGAGTGTAACACACCATCTCTCTCCACCCCATACCCATTTTTTAGGCCTAATGCAGTGTACTTTTCTACAACTACTAAACGAGAGTCGGAAGACCGAAGCAATGGCAAGGAAACCTGGGGAACACCTTGGAGTGTAACACACCATCTCTCTCCACCCCATACCCAATTTGTAGGCCTAATGCAGTGTAGTTTCCAACAACTACTAAACGAGAGCCGGAAGATCGAAGCTCAGGAAAGGCAACCTGGTGAACACCTTGGAGTGTAACACAACCTCTCTCTACACCCCATACCAAATTTGTAGGCCTAATGCAGCGTAGTTTCCACCAACTACTAAACGAGAGCCGGAAGATCGAAGCTCAGGAAAGGCAACCTGGGGAACACCTTGGAGTGTAACACAACCTCTCTCTACACCACGGAAGGGCTGATTCTTAGGAAGGAAGGCTGTTGGAAATAAGCATTGCGCGTCCGAGGGTGATTATATTCTTAGTAGGTATATACTCACCCTCGGACGCGCCCTGCTTCTTTATTTGTAATGAATGTTTATTTGCAATGTGCTTTTGACTTACTCGATTATTTTTGTAATTATTGATTTTATTAATTTCATTGTTTAACATCTTCTTGGCAATAATATAAAGAAGACGCGACAGGACAACAGTCGGTGGATGCCATATCTGTGTTTTCAATTAAAAAAACCTTTCAGTTAACTTCTTGCAGGAGAAAGTAATTGTAGCTGGTGGACCTTTTTAGTACAGTTCCAGATTTTTGTTGTGTGTTTGTTTTTAATGTTAAAATGTCTGCATTTGAGATCTCACCAGTATCTTCTTTTTTATAATCAAAATAATTATTTTTTTTATTTTAAGATGTTGGTTCAAGGGGTACACGGGCAGCAGTAGACAGGTCAGTGGAGGCCTAGTGGAATGAGTGACGGCAGACAGGCATCAAAGGCCTAACATTGGGCTGGCTGTAGGCAAGTTAAAATTGGTTCCAGGGGAACACGGCCATCAGTGGCCTGGTCAGTGTAGTTGTAGTTGAAAGAACGGGACGCAGACAGGCTTCGAAGGCCTACCATAATAACATTGGGCTGGCTGTAGGCAAGTAAAAATTCGTTCCAGGGGTACATGGGCAGCAGTGTATGGTCAGTGAAAGTCTAGTGGAAGGAGTGACGGCAGACAGGCTTCGAAGGCCTAACATAATAACATTGGGCTTGCTGTAGGAAAGTTAAAATTGGTTCCAGGGGAACACGGGCAGCAGTGGTCTGGTCAGTGGAAGTCTAGTGGAAGGAGTGACGGCAGACAGGCTTCGAAGGCCTAACATAACAAAATTGGGCTGGCTGTAGGCACTTTTAAATTGGTTCCAGGGGTACACGGGCAGCAGTGGTCTGGTCAGTGTAGTAGTAGTTGAAAGGAGTGACCGCAGACAGGCTTCAAAGGCCTAACATAACAAAATTGGGCTGGCTGTAGGCACTTTTAAATTGGTTCCAGGGGTACACGGGCAGCAGTGGTCTGGTCAGTGGAAGTCTAGTGGAAGGAGTGACGGCAGACAGGCTTCGAAGGCCTAACATAACAAAATTGGGCTGGCTGTAGGCACTTTTCAATTGGTTCCAGGGTTACACGGGCAGCAGTGGTCTGGTCAGTGGAAGTCTAGTGGAAGGAGTGACGGCAGACAGGCTTCGAAGGCCTAACATAACAAAATTGGGCTGGCTGTAGGCACTTTTCAATTGGTTCCAGGGGTACACGGGCAGCAGTGGTCTGGTCAGTGTAGTAGTAGTTGAAAGGAGTGACGGCAGACAGGCTTCGAAGGCCTAACATAACACAATTGGGCTGGCTGTAGGCACTTTTAAATTGGTTCCAGGGTAACACGGCCAGCAGTGGCCTGGTCAGTGTAGTAGTTGTAGAAAGAACGGACCGCAGACAGGCTTCGAAGGCCTAACATAAGAAAAATGTCTAAACAATGGTATTGTCAGTGCCAGGCATTGAAGGATGTCAGCGCATAGACTACACATTGGTGAAGCTGTGAGAGATAATTTTGCTAGTGGTAGAGCACTATTTGAGCTGGGGGGGGAACTGTCTTGTGGCCGGCGGTACAGGCACAGGGCCCCTCATATTACAACGGTGTGTCTGACGTTGGGTGCGCACCACCACCGCCAGAGACACTTTATTGTACTATGAGGGACCCAGTGGCAGTGCCGTCGACCAAAAGCGGCCACACCCACCTCTTCAGACAAACAGCACTCTCAAGTGTCCAAGCGCAAAGTGGCGATACCACGGCCCCGTGTGGGGAGTTTGGCCATTTAGTGAGGTGGAAACATGTCGTATGCTGGACAATCAGGTGCAGAAAATTACGAGATTGGAAAAGTCATTCAGAAAAGTCCACAGGCAAGACCTTTTCATAGGAAAGCTAGGTGTCAGCCGGGCAGGGTGGGGCAAAAGATTTTGAAATCCAGTTGTGGTTCATTTTAATGAAGGTTAGATCATCTACATTTTGGGTAGCCAGACGAGTCCTTTTTTCTGTTAGTATTGAACCTGCAGCACTGAATACTCTTTCTGATAGGACACTAGCTGCCGGGCAAGCAAGCTCCTGCAATGCATATTCTGCCAATTCTGGCCAGGTGTCTAATTTGGATGCCCAGTAATCAAATGGGAATGACGGTTGAGGGAGAACGTCGATAAGGGATGAAAAATAGTTTGTAACCATACTGGACAAATGTTGTCTCCTGTCACTTTGAATTGATGCTGCAGTACCTGTCCTGTCTGCGGTCATAGCAAAATCACTCCACAACCTGGTCAGAAAACCCCTCTGGCCAACGCCACTTCTGATTTCTGCCCCTCTAACACCTCTGGTCTGCTGGCCCCTGGAGCTCGTGTGAGAACGATCACGGGCGCTGTGTGCAGGGAATGCCAGAAGCAAACGGTCAACAAGAGTTGATTGTTTTGTTGCTAATATTAGTTCCAAGTTCTCATGTGGCATAATATTTTGCAATTTGCCTTTATAGCGAGGATCAAGGAGGCAGGCCAACCAGTAATCGTCATCGTTCATCATTTTTGTAATGCGTGTGTCCCTTTTGAGGATATGCAAGGCATAATCCGCCATGTGGGCCAAAGTTCCAGTTCTCAAATCTGCGGTTGTGCTTGGTTGAGGGGCAGTTGCAGGCAAATCTACGTCACTTGTGTCCCTCAAAAAACCAGAACCCGGCCTTGCCACGCCACCAATTTCCAGTGCCCCCGTGAAAGCTTCCTCATTAAAAATATACTCATCCCCATCATCCTCCTCATCCTCCACCTCCTCTTCGCCCGGTACCTCGTCATGTACACTGCCCTGACCAGACAATCGCTGACTGTCATCAAGGCTTTCCTCTTCCTCTGGTGCAGACGCCTGATCCTTTATGTGCGTCAAACTTTGCATCAGCAGACGCATTAGGGGGATGCTCATGCTTATTATGGCGTTGTCTGCACTAACCAGCCGTGTGCATTCCTCAAAACACTGAAGGACTTGACACATGTCTTGAATCTTCGACCACTGCACACCTGACAACTCCATGTCTGCCATCCTACTGCCTGCCCGTGTATGTGTATCCTCCCACAAAAACATAACAGCCCGCCTCTGTTCGCACAGTCTCTGAAGCATGTGCAGTGTTGAGTTCCACCTTGTTGCAACGTCTATGATTAGGCGATGCTGGGGAAGGTTCAAAGAACGCTGATAGGTCTGCATACGGCTGGAGTGTACAGGCGAACGGCGGATATGTGAGCAAAGTCCACGCACTTTAAGGAGCAGGTCGGATAACCCCGGATAACTTTTCAGGAAGCACTGCACCACCAGGTTTAAGGTGTGAGCCAGGCAAGGAATGTGTTTCAGTTGGGAAAGGGAGATGGCAGCCATGAAATTCCTTCCGTTATCACTCACTACCTTGCCTGCCTCAAGATCTACAGTGCCCAGCCACGACTGCGTTTCTTGCTGCAAGAACTCGGACAGAACTTCCGCGGTGTGTCTGTTGTCGCCCAAACACTTCATAGCCAATACAGCCTGCTGACGTTTGCCAGTAGCTGCCCCATAATGGGAGACCTGGTGTGCAACAGTGGCAGCTGCGGATGGAGTGGTTGTGCGACTGCGGTCTGTGGACGAGCTCTCGCTTCTGCAGGAGGACGAAGAGGAGGAGGAGGGGGTGCGAACGCCTACAGCCAACTGTTTCCTAGACCGTGGGCTAGGCAGAACTGTCCCAAACTTGCTGTCCCCTGTGGACCCTGAATCCACAACATTTACCCAGTGTGCCGTGATGGACACGTAACGTCCCTGGCCATGCCTACTGGTCCATGCATCTGTTGTCAGGTGCACCTTTGTACTCACAGATTGCCTGAGTGCATGGACGATGCGCTGTTTAACATGCTGGTGGAGGGCTGGGATGGCTTTTCTGGAAAAAAAAGTGTCGACTGGGTAGCTCGTAGCGTGGTACAGCGTAGTCCATCAGGTCTTTGAAAGCTTCGCTTTCAACTAACCGGTAGGGCATCATCTCTAACGAGATTAGTCTAGCTATGTGGGCGTTCAAACCCTGTGTACGCGGATGCGAGGCTAAGTACTTCCTTTTTCTAACCATAGTCTCATGTAGGGTGAGCTGGACTGGAGAGCTGGAGATCGTGGAACTAGCGGGGGTGCCGGTGGACATGGCAGACTGAGAGACGGTGGGAGATGGTATTGTTGCCGCCGGTGCCCTACATGCAGTGTTTCCTACTACGAAACTGGTGATTCCCTGACCCTGACTGCTTTGGCCTGGCAAAGAAACCTGCACAGATACAGCAGGTGGTGCGCTAAATGGTGGCCCTACACTGCCGGAAGGGATGTTGCGTTGATGACTAGCTTCATTGGCCGAGGGTGCAACAACCTTAAGGGACGTTTGGTAGTTAGTCCAAGCTTGCAAATGCATGGTGGTTAAATGTCTATGCATGCAACTTGTATTGAGACTTTTCAGATTCTGACCTCTGCTTAAGGAAGTAGAACATTTTTGACAGATGACTTTGCGCTGATCAATTGGATGTTGTTTAAAAAAATGCCAGACTGCACTCTTTCTAGCATCGGATACCTTTTCAGGCATTGCAGACTGAGCTTTAACCGGATGGCCACGCTGTCCTCCAACAGGTTTTGGCTTTGCCACGCGTTTTGGGCAAGATACGGGCCCGGCAGATGGAACCAGTGGCGATGTTGATGCCTGCTGCGGCCCCTCCTCCTCCTCTGCTTCAGAACTGCTGCCGCCTGCACCCTGTTCCCCCAATGGCTGCCAATCTGGGTCAAGAACTGGGTCATCTAATAACTCTTCTTGTAGCTCCTGCGCAACTTCGTCTGTGTCACCGTGTCGTTCGGTGGTATAGCGTTCGTGATGGGGCAACATAGTCTCATCAGGGTCTGATTCTTGATCATTACCCTGCGAGGGCAAGGTTGTGGTCTTAGTCAAAGGACAAGCATAGTAGTCTGGCTGTGGCTGTGCATCAGTGCACTCCATGTCAGAATGTACTTGTAATGGGCATGGCCTGTTAACTGTTTCACTTTCTAAGCCAGGGACGGTATGTGTAAAGGGCTCCATGGAGTAACCCGTTGTGTCGCCTGCTGCATTCTTCTCTGTAGTTGTTTTTGCTGAAGAGGACAAGGAAGTGACTTGTCCCTGACCGTGAACATCCACTAACGACGCGCTGCTTTTACTTTTACCAGTTTCACGAGAGGAGGCAAAAGAGCTAGAGGCTGAGTCAGCAAGATAAGCCAAAACTTGCTCTTGCTGCTCCGGCTTTAAAAGCGGTTTTCCTAATCCCAGAAAAGGGAGCGTTCGAGGCCTTGTGTAGCCAGACGACGAACCTGGCTCCACAGCTCCAGACTTAGGTGCAATATTTTTTTTCCCACGACCACCTGATGCTCCACCACTACCACTACCCTCATTACCAGCTGACAATGAACGCCCCCGGCCACGACCTCTTCCACTAGACTTCCTCATTGTTTTAAAAACGTAACCAAACTAACGGTATTTGTTGCAGTCACACAACTTACACGGTGAGCTATAACTTCAGTATGATTTAGCTACCCCTTTACAGGTTGGTGAGACCACAGCGAAAATCAGCCACAATGTTACACACTCTGTTTTTGGTGGCTGCAAATGAGAGAGATGCCACACACGCAGGACTGTCACTGAAGCACAAATGTTAATATTAATGTCCCACTATTTATTTTTTTTATTTATTTTTTTTTCAGGAAGACTTTAGAAACCAAAAAAAAAAAAAAAGATTTTTGCAGGGAGAATTTAGAAAACAAATGTAACAAACTATAGGCTTTCTATGGCCCACTGAGTGAGAGATGACGCACACAGGAATCAGGAGTGGCACAGAAGCCCAGAGGCCAATATTTTTCTACCAATGATTGATGTAGTTATTTTCTCTGGTAGATTTTGGAACACAAATCAAGAAAAAAAAAAATAGGCTTTCTATGGACCACAATTGGAGAGAGAGACAGAGAGAGAGAGAGAGAGAGAGAGAGATGGCACACCCAGGAGTCAAGACTGGCACACAAGCATAAAGGCCAATATTAATCTCCCACGGTTTTTTTTTTGTTTGTTTTTTTTTTTTTTTTTTCAGGGAGACTTTAGAAAAAAAAAATTTAAAAAAAATATGATTTTATCAGGAAGAATTTAGAAACCAAATAAAATAAAATGATTTTTTCAGGGAGAATTTAGAAAACAAATAAAACCAAAAATAGGCTTTCTATGGCCCACTGAGTGAGAGATGACGCACACAGGAGTCAGGAGTGGCACACAAGCCCAGAGGCCAATATTTTTCTACCAATGATTGATGTAGTTATTTTCTCTGGTAGATTTTGGAACCCAAATCAAGGGAAAAAAAACAGGCTTTCTATGGACCACAATTGGAGAGAGAGAGAGAGATGGCACACCCAGGAGTCAAGACTGGCACACAAGCAGAAAGGCCAATATTAATCTCACACTGTTTTTTTTGTTTGTTTTTTTTTTTTTTTTTTTTTCAGGGAGACTTTAGAAAAAAAAATAATAAAAGAAATATGATTTTATCAGGAAGAATTTAGAAACCAAATAAAATAAAATGATTTTTTCAGGGAGAATTTAGAAAACAAATAAAACCAAAAATAGGCTTTCTATGGCCCACTGAGTGAGAGATGACGCACACAGGAGTCAGGAGTGGCACACAAGCCCAGAGGCCAATATTTTTCTACCAATGATTGATGTAGTTATTTTCTCTGGTAGATTTTGGAACCCAAATCAAGGGAAAAAAAATATAGGCTTTCTATGGACCACAATTGGAGAGAGAGAGAGAGATGGCACACCCAGGAGTCAAGACTGGCACACAAGCAGAAAGGCCAATATTAATCTCCCACTGTTTTTTTTGTATGTTTTTTTTTTTTTTTTTTTTCAGGGAGACTTTAGAAAAAAAAATAATAAAAAAAATATGATTTTATCAGGAAGAATTTAGAAACCAAATAAAATAAAATGATTTTTTCAGGGAGAATTTAGAAAACAAATAAAACCAAAAATAGGCTTTCTATGGCCCACTGACTGAGAGAGAGAGATGGCACGCTCAGGACTGGCACAGATGGCACGCTCAGGACTGGCACAGAAGCCCAGAGGCCAATATTAATCTCCCTTTTTTTTCAGGGAGAATTTATAAAACCAAAAAAAAAATAAAATAGGCTTTCGATGGCCCACTATTTGTGAGAGAGATGGCACGCTCAGGACTGGCACAGATGGCACGGTCAGGACTGGCACAGAAGCCCAGAGGCCAATATTAATCTCCCTTTTTTTCTGGGAGAATTTATAAAACCCCAAAAAAAATTAAATAGGCTTTCTATGGCCCACTATTTGTGAGAGAGATGGCACGCTCAGGACTGGCACAGATGGCACGCTCACAACTGGCACACAAGCCCAGAGGCCAATATTAATCTCCCTTTTTTTCAGGGAGAATTTCTAAAACCAAAAAAAAAAAAAAATTGGCTTTCTATGGCCCACTATTTAAGAGAGAGATGGCACGCTCAGGGCTGGCACAGATGGCACGCTCAGGACTGGCACACAAGCCCAGAGGCCAACATCAATCTCCCTTTTTTTCAGGGAGAATTTAGAAAACCCAAAAAAAAATTAAATAGGCTTTCTATGGCCCACTATTTGTGAGAGAGATGGCACGCTCAGGACTGGCACAGATGGCACGCTCACAACTGGCACACAAGCCCAGAGGCCAATATTAATCTCCCTTTTTTTTCAGGGAGAATTTATAAAACAACAAAAAAAATAAAATAGGCTTTCTATGGCCCACTTTTTGAGAGAGAGATGGCACACTCAGGACTGGCACACAAGCCCAAAGGCCAATATTAATCTCCCACTGTATTTTTATCAGGGAGAATTTATACACCCCACAAAAAAAAAAATACAGAAAAATGAAAAGGCTTTCTATGGCCCACTATGTGAGAGAGATGGCACACACAGGGATGGCACTCTAGCAGAAATGCCAAATTGCCAATCTTAATCTCCCACCAAAAAAAAAAAAAAAAAAAACAGGGACTGTCCTACAATTACTATCTCCCTGCCTGCAGTAATCTCAGCCAGGTATGGCAGGCAGCAATAAGGAGTGGACTGATGCACAAATGAAATAAAAAGTGTGGACAAACAAAAAAGATAGCTGTGCAGAAAGGAAGGAACTACAGGATTTGTGCTTTGAAAAAAGCAGTTGGTTTGCACAGCGGCGTACACACAGCAATGCAGCTATCAGGGAGCCTTCTAGGGCAGCCCAATGAGCTACAGCGCTGAGGGGGAAAAAAAAAAAAAAATTAACTTCCACTGTCCCTGCACACCGAAGGTGGTGTTGGGCAGTGGAAATCGCTACAGCACAAGCGGTTTTGTAGTTAATGGACCCTGCCTAACGCTATCCCTGCTTCTGACGAAGCGGCAGCAACCTCTCCCTAAGCTCAGATCAGCAGCAGTAACATGGCGGTCGGCGGGAACGCCTCTTTATAGCCCCTGTGACGCCGCGGACAGCAAGCCAATCACTGCAATGCCCTTCTCTAAGATGGTGGGGACCAGGACCTATGTCATCACGCTGCCCACACTCTGCGTTTACCTTCATTGGCTGAGAAATGGCGCTTTTCGCGTCATTGAAACGCGACTTTGGCGCGAAAGTCGCGTACCGCATGGCCGACCCCGCACAGGGGTCGGATCGGGTTTCATGAAACCCCGACTTAGCCAAAAGTCGGCGACTTTTGAAAATGTTCGACCCGTTTCGCTCAACCCTAGTTGTCATGTGAATGTAATTGACAAACAGCTGAACAACTCTTTGCGCACAATATCTGGTGCTATCAGACCTACGCCCATCCACTGGTTACCGGTCTTGAGCCATATCACACCTGCAAATCTGAGAAGACAAAAGATCCTAATAATAATAATATAATAATAATATTTTTTTTTATTTATATAGCGCCAACATATTTCGCAGCACTTTACAATTAAGCGGGGACATGTACAGACAATAAATTCAATACAAGTTAAGACCATTTAAACAGTGACATTAGGGGTGAGGTCCCTGCTCGCAGCTTACAATCTACAAGGAAATGGGGGTACACTATCGGTGAAAAGTGCTCGTTATTTCAGGTCTGGCAATTATAATAAATAGGGATTTTCATACAAAGCTGCATGATCCGGTCATCAGCCCGTGTGTTTAAGTGCAATAGTCAAGTATCGAGTGCAGTTATCGTGTGTATGGAGGGTGTGGAGACAGATGAATAGTAGGGGGCAGATTCAGAGTAATATTTGGAAGGAGGGAACAGGACAAAGTTAGTTTACTGAGTAGTTGATGTGGTAGGCTTGTTTGAAGAGATGGGTTTTTAAAGCGCGCTTGAATAGGTCGGGGCTAGGTATTAGTCTAATCGTCTGGGGAAGTGCATTCCAGAGAGCTGGCGCAGCACGAGAGAAGTCTTGGAGACGGAGGTGCGAGGTTCAGATTATGGGGGATGTTAGTCTTAGGTCATTTCTAGAACGGAGGGCACGTGTAGGGCGATAGAGATGAGAGCGGAGATATAAGGCGGTGCAGAACTGTGGAGAGCTTTGTGGGTGAGAGAGATGAGTTTATACTGGACCCTGTAGCGAATGGGTAGCCAGGGTAATGACTGGCACAAGATGGAGGCATCGGTGAAGCGGCTGGACAGAAATATGACCCAGGCTGCCGCATTCAAGATGGATTGGAGAGGAGAAAGTTTGGAAAGAGGGAGACCGATCAGAAGAGAGTTGCAGTAGTCCAGACGGGAATGAATGAGAGCGACAGTAAGAGTCTTAGCAGCTTCAAAGGTGAGAAAAGGTCGGATTCTGGAGATGTTTTTAAGATGCAGGTGACAGGAGCAAGTGAGTGATCGGATATAGGGAGTAAAGGAAAGTTCGGTGTCGAATATGACCCCAAGAAAGCGGGCATGCTGCTTGGGAGTTATGGTTGAACCCTCCAGGGTAATTTCGATGTTGGGTAGAGTGAGATTAGTAGAAGGGGGAAACAGAAGAAGTTCAGTTTTGGAGAGATTTAGTTTCAGGTAGAGGGAGGACATGATGTTAGAGACAGTAGACAATCCTTGGCATTTTGAATTAGGGTAGGGGTGATGACAGGGGAAGAAGTGTATAATTGGGTGTCGTCAGCATAGAGATGATACTGGAACCCAAATCTGCTGATTGTTTGTCCAATAGGGGCAGTATATAGAGAGAAGAGGAGGAGGCCTAGGACTGAGCCCACCGTAACTCCGATAGTAAAGGGACGAGGAGAGGAAGAGGAGCCGGCAAAAGATACAGTGAAGGAGCGGTCAGAGAGGTAGGAGGAGAACCAGGAGAGAACGGTGTCCTTGAGGCCTATAGAGCGGAGCATAGTGAGGAGGAGCTGATGATCCACAGTGTCAAATGCGGCAGAGAGATCCAGGAGAATCAGCAGAGAGCAATGACCTTTGGATTTAGCTGCTATTAGATCATTAGAGACTTTAGTGACGGCAGTTTCAGTGGAGTGTAAAGAGCGGAAACCAGATTGTAAGGGGTCAAGAAGAGAGTTATCCGAGAGATAGCGGATTAGACGGGAGTGGACCAAGCGTTCCAGGAGTTTAGAGATGAAGGAAAGGTTAGAGGCAGGTCTGTAGTTAGCAGTGCAGTTCTGGTCCAGGGATGGCTTTTTAAGTAAAGGGGTAATGATGGCATGTTTAAATGAGGAGGGAAAGATACCTGAAGAAAGAGAGAGGTTAAATATTTTAGTCAGGTGAGTGGTGACCACTGGTGAGAGAGACTGCAGGAGAGGTGAAGGAATGGGGTCACTGTTGCAGGTTGTAGGCCGAGCAGAAGTGAGGAGCTTGGAAACTTCTTCTTCTGAAACAGGCTCAAAGATGTCTAATGAGCTTGAGGTGCGGCAGGGAAGGGGATCCAGGCACTGAGGAGATTGGGCTGAGATATCCTGATGGATGTGGTTGATTTTTTCTAGGAAATAAGTGGCCAGATCCTCACCACTGAGATTGGAGATGGGGGCCTGTACTTTAGGTTTCAGGAGGGAGTTTAAGGTTTCAAAAAGTCGTTTTGGGTTGTTGGATAGTGAGGTGATGAGGGTGGTGAAGTAGGATTGTTTGGCCAGAGGAAGGGCAGAGTTATAGGTTTTGAGCATGAACTTATAGTGGATGAAGTCTTCTGCTAAGAGAGATTTTCTCCACTGCCGCTCTGCACACCTTGAGCAACGTTGAAGAAAGCGTGTTTGCATAGTGTGCCAGGGCTGCCGTTGTCTGTGCCGGGTCTTTCTGCGTGTAGAAGGTGCTGCTTCATCCATGGCATTCTTCAGTGTAATATTGAAGTGTGACAATGCTAAGTCTGGACAGGAGAGGGAGGAGATGGGGGCTAAAGATGTGTGGAGGTTGTCCATAAGCTGCTGGGTATTAATGGTACGTGTATTCCAATAAGTGTGGTAAGTGGGGGTGTCCTGGGTGAGGAGACAATTCTTGACAGAGAAGGAAAGAAGGTTGTGGTCCGAGAGCGGGAGAGGGGAGTTAGTAAAGTCGTGCAGCGATCCGGGACAGGAGAAAACCAGGTCCAGAGTATTCCCGTCCTCATGCGTAGGAGAATTAGTAAACTGTGAGAGGTTGAATGAAGAAGTTAGAGAGAGAAGATGAGAGGCAGATTGGGAGAGGATACACCAAAGTAGTGAATAATGAAAATCTCCCAATACATCAAAATATCCACGATGTTCAAATACAGCGAATGAAATCAAGACATCCACCCATCCGAACCGCAATTACCCTGTATGAACATGAGATCAATTTAGAAGAGAAATGGTGAGAACTTTGGGTCAGTGCAGTAGACGATGAGCCTCAAACGTTTCCTCACTTTCAAAATCCACCACCCGGGTTCAATCTGCCGAGGAAAACCTGGGTCACTCTGAATCGTATCAGAACAAACTTTGGTGTCTGTGAAGATCTTATGCGTAAGTGGGGAAATCTGACTCTCCTGCCTGTGACTGCGGAGCTGAGCGTCAAACAATTCAGCACATTGTCGAGGAGCGTCCCCTCAGATCTTACACTGGTGACAAGAAGGATTTCTGTACTGGAAATAACAATGCTATTGCATACATAGAAAACCTCCATATCCGACTCACTGTTTATTGATTGTTATTTATTCTTATATGATGTTAAAATATATGTTCATACGATTAAATAATCATTTACTTCCTATTTTACCATGATTGCTATGGTGACAGAACCCCTTTAATTCCTTTTCCTATCCACATTTATTTGCAGGGCAATTGTCCTGCCCTTACCACCATTTGGTTTCCTTTTGCAGCCCCCCAGCCCTGACTATGACCAATTTATAGCCATTTTACACCTCTGACGTTCAGGTCCCCATTGACTTACATGGGAATCGGGGTCGGGGTCCAGGATCAAATTCGGGTCAAATTTCCAACACGGACATCCACAGGTTCACTGATTTCTAGTTCTCAATGAGAATAACTGTTTAACTCCATATCAGCATGGGTTTATGAGAAATCGCTCCTGTCAAACCAATCTAATCAGTTTTTATGAAGAGGTAAGCTATAGGCTGGACCACGGTGAGTCATTGGACGTGGTATATCTCGATTTTTCCAAAGCGTTTGATACCGTGCCGCACAAGAGGTTGGTACACAAAATGAGAATGCTTGGTCTGGGGGAAAATGTGTGTAAATGGGTTAGTAACTGGCTTAGTGATAGAAAGCAGAGGGTGGTTATAAATGGTATAGTCTCTAACTGGGTCGCTGTGACCAGTGGGGTACCGCAGGGGTCAGTATTGGGACCTGTTCTCTTCAACATATTCATTAATGATCTGGTAGAAGGTTTACACAGTAAAATATCGATATTTGCAGATGATACAAAACTATGTAAAGCAGTTAATACAAGAGAAGATAGTATTCTGCTACAGATGGATCTGGATAAGTTGGAAACTTGGGCTGAAAGGTGGCAGATGAGGTTTAACAATGATAAATGTAAGGTTATACACATGGGAAGAAGGAATCAATATCACCATTACACACTGAATGGGAAACCACTGGGTAAATCTGACAGGGAGAAGGACTTGGGGATCCTAGTTAATGATAAACTTACCTGGAGCAGCCAGTGCCAGGCAGCAGCTGCCAAGGCAAACAGGATCATTGGGTGCATTAAAAGAGGTCTGGATACACATGATGAGAGCATTATACTGCCTCTGTACAAATCCCTAGTTAGACCGCACATGGAGTACTGTGTCCAGTTTTGGGCACCGGTGCTCAGGAAGGATATAATGGAACTAGAGAGAGTACAAAGGAGGGCAACAAAATTAATAAAGGGGATGGGAGAACTACAATACCCAGATAGATTAGCGAAATTAGGATTATTTAGTCTAGAAAAAAGACGACTGAGGGGCGATCTAATAACCATGTATAAGTATATAAGGGGACAATACAAATATCTCGCTGAGGATCTGTTTATACCAAGGAAGGTGACGGGCACAAGGGGGCATTCTTTGCGTCTGGAGGAGAGAAGGTTTTTCCACCAACATAGAAGAGGATTCTTTACTGTTAGGGCAGTGAGAATCTGGAATTGCTTGCCTGAGGAGGTGGTGATGGCGAACTCAGTCGAGGGGTTCAAGAGAGGCCTGGATGTCTTCCTGGAGCAGAACAATATTGTATCATACAATTATTAGGTTCTGTAGAAGGACGTAGATCTGGGGATTTATTATGATGGAATATAGGCTGAACTGGATGGACAAATGTCTTTTTTCAGCCTTACTAACTATGTTACTATGTTACTATGTTACTATGTTAGTTGGAAATTGTTCATTGATTTTACAAACAGAAAACCTATTTCTGATCCCAAAAAATGGATAATTGCTTCACTTTTAATTGAGAACAATAAATTCTTCATTTTTAGAAAAGCTTTACTATTCCTGTTCCATAAAATAAAGGGATAGCTTTTGTATGACTTGTTAAGAAGCCATTACTTCTTCTCTATATAATCAGCGAATTTGATGCGGATTCCAAAACAAAGAGTTTTTTTTTATGCTCCTTGAGAAAAAGCCATAGATTTTACTATTCGGCTTTCAATAAACAACAGCAAAGTAGACATTTGACCCCAAAAAGGGGTAACATTTTTTTTTACATTTTTACAATTAAAAAGCATTAGTGCGGTGTGTTTTAACAGGTTGTTGGTTACTATATGCTTGCTGAAGTCACTTGGACATTTATAAGGTTGTATTTGCTCATAAAACTCGGAAAGGATTCAGTACAGTCCTGAAGAGACCAGAGCAAATTTTTCATGTACCGTTGTGGAGACACAGCATTGTATCTTAATTACCCAGATGACTATTTTTTTGCAAACCAAGAAGAATAGACTGTTATCTGTATGTTGGCTTTTGAGTTTATGTGTTTGTGGACCCAAGTTAAGATGGCAAATCGACCAATACCTTGCATACATTGTTATGTTTTTGGTGCACTGTATATTTTTTCCAGGGTGCGGCTGGGCCCTAGATGGCTCTGTACACTGTGGCCTCTGTTCGCACAGGATGCATTATGGTAAGCCCGCTATATGGCGTCATTAATAGGCTTTGAGCCATATACAGTTAGGGCCAGAAATATTTGGACAGTGACACAAGTTTTGTTATTTTAGCTGTTTACAAAAACATGTTCAGAAATACAATTATATATATAATATGGGCTGAAAGTGCACACTCCCAGCTGCAATATGATAGTTTCCACATCCAAATCGGAGAAAGGGTTTAGGAATCATAGCTCTGTAATGCATAGCGTCCTCTTTTTCAAGGGACCAAAAGTAATTGGACAATGGACTCTAAGGGCTGCAATTAACTCTGAAGGCGTCTCCCTCGTTAACCTGTAATCAATGAAGTAGTTAAAAGGTCAGGGGTGGATTCCAGGTGTGTGGTTTTGCATTTGGAAGCTGTTGCTGTGAGCAGACAACATGCGGTCAAAGGAACTCTCAATTGAGGTGAAGCAGAACATCCTGAGGCTGAAAAAAAAGAAAAAATCCATCAAAGAGATAGCAGACATGCTTGGAGTAGCAAAATCAACAGTTGGGTACATTCTGAAAAAAAAGGAATTGACTGGTGAGCTTGGGGACTCAAAAAGGCCTGGGCGTCCACGGATGACAACAGTGGTGGATGATCGCCGCATACTTAATTTGGTGAAGAAGAACCCGTTCACAACATCAACTGAAGTCCAGAACACTCTCAGTGAAGTAGGTGTATCTGTCTCTAAGTCAACAGTAAAGAGAAAACTCCATGACAGTAAATACAAAGGGTTCACATCTAGATGCAAACCATTCATCAATACCAAAAATAGACAGATAAACACCTCAAGAAGCCAGCTCAGTTCTGGAAAAGTATTCTATGGACAGATGAGACAAAGATCAACCTGTACCAGAATGATGGGAAGAAAAAAGTTTGGAGAAGAAAGGGAACGGCACATGATCCAAGGCACACCACATCCTCTGTAAAACATGGTGGAGGCAACGTGATGGCATGGGCATGCATGGCTTTCAATGGCACTGGGTCACTTGTGTTTATTGATGACATAAGAGCAGACAAGAGTAGCCGGATGAATTCTGAAGTGTACCAGGATATACTTTCAGCCCAGATTCAGCCAAATGCTGCAAAGTTGATTGGACGGCGCTTCATAGTACAGATGGACAATGACCCCAAGCATACAGCCAAAGCTACCCAGGAGTTCATGAGTGCCAAAAAGTGGAACATTCTGCAATGGCCAAGTCAATCTCCAGATCTAAACCCAATTGAGCATGCATTTCACTTGCTCAAATCCAGACTTAAGACGGAAAGACCCACAAACAAGCAAGACCTGAAGGCTGCGGCTGTAAAGGCCTGGCAAAGCATTAAGAAGGAGGAAACCCAGCGTTTGGTGATGTCCATGGGTTCCAGACTTAAGGCAGTGATTGCCTCCAAAGGATTTGCAACAAAATATTGAAAATAAAAATATTTTGTTTGGGTTATGTTTATTTGTCCAATTACTTTTGACCTCCTAAAATGTGGAGTGTTTGTAAAGAAATGTGTACAATTCCTACATTTTCTATCAGATATTTTTGTTCAAACCCTTCAAATTAAACGTTACAATCTGCACTTGAATTCTGTTGTAGAGGTTTCATTTCAAATCCAATGTGGTGGCATGCAGAGCCCAACTCGCGAAAATTGTGTCACTGTCCAAATATTTCTGGCCCTAACTGTACTTTGCATTGCTGTGTGAACACGCCACATACAGACTATTTGTTTGCACAGGTGCACCAAGCAGCCAATTCCTCATTGTAGGGTGGCTGCATTATCGGTATTATTGCACCTGTGTATTTGCCATCTTAACTTGGGTCCACTGCACCCTGGTTAGTGCAATTGTTGGAGGCCTTGAACAGGTAAGCATCTTTGCCTGTATACTGGTGTTTTTTTGTTTAGAATAGTGGAGGTCTTTCCTCTTATGGTGTTTTTTTTTGAGTTTATGTGTTTGTCAAGAAAACAGACTTTTGTTTGTGTAAGCCTGTAATAAAGACTTATATTGTGCGCTTATCCTTGATGACTAGTCATGTTTACTGATAAGCTAATTAATCATTCTCTAGGCCAGGTAGTTTATTGATTTTTAAATCAGAGGATTGAAGGACACTTGTTAAACCTAAAATGAAGCAATATGCCTCTCTGACTGACAGACTCAGAAAAAGAGAGTGACAGCCAGAGATTCTGCGAACAGAAAGTCGATAATAACTGCACTCATAACTGGAAGAATTTTGCTTCAAGTGAAAATATTTATTCATAGGTAATAAGCAACAGGCAATTTGACATTTCAGCCATGCCGTGGCCTTGATCACAGTGTTGCTGAAAAAAACAGAAACAATATCCATATAAAAATATATACAGTATATACAAAAAAACATAACCTATGATACATATTTACAGAGAAAATGAAACCATGTCACAAAGGAGAGAATTATAACCGAATGATAGATAGGCTATTTGCTGATCACTGTCAAACATGAGGAAAAATATCCTAAGTGTAGAGACATTGGTGCAGAGGCTAGGCAGAAAGAGACGAAAAAAATAGATGGTGACGATGTATAGGGCAGTGAGATGGAAGAAGATGCAGAAAAAATGTAGAGATCATGTAGACGAGGACATACCATTACATTAGTGCGTCAACAATCGTACTTGTACATTCCCATCAGGGAAAGAGGCATATTGATAGGTATGTCCTGTTAGGGATAATAAAGCGTCATGAGGGAATATCATGAAAAAGCAAAAAAGACCTTTTTGTTGGATGGTGTTGGTTGTCCGGAAATGCAGCGTTGTGCATGGATCAGTGGCTGTACAAGCCGATGGTGGTGGTGAAGTGGGAGGGCCGGCATATATAGTACCGGTGTAACAGAGTGGAGATTTAGTAGATATGTTCTGGTTTTTCTGCTGTCATTGGTTTTAAGTTCAAGATGTTTGTCCAGAGTAGCATTGATTTTGTTACTTATGGAGGTTGTGGGGTCACAATGGGTTTTCCCATACGTGATGTTGTCAGAAAGTTGTCTCCTGATTTCGGCAGCATAGTAGCTTCTATTCATGACCACGATGGCTCCCCCCTTATCCGCCGGTTTGGTCACAAACCAGGGATTCAAGCTTGAGGAGGCTAATTTGCATATTCCAGGTGCTTTCTGGGAAAAGCGAAGTCTCCCTAAGCTAGAAGATCGTTGGGTACAGCCGGGACCAGCTGCTTGGAAAGCATCACCAAACCAAATTTTTGCCTATAGGATATTATTGCAAGAGAGCTTGGCTGAGTAGATTACACAAGAAGGAAAACACACAGCAAGTCAGCAGGATCTAGGAGCAACATGGCAGATGTGACAACCTACATGGTGAGCTGCAGCATGTGCTACATGTTCACAGATCGACCAGAAGAAGAATCCAATTTCACCTGTCAGAAGTGTAGACTAGTGGCCCTTTTAGAAGAAAAGGTGCGGGGTCTGGAAGAAAGAATAGCAACTTTGAAACTCATCAAAGAGAATGAAGACTTTCTAGACAGAACAGAAGCATCTCTACTGGTCACAGAAGGTGAAAAAAGTGTCAGAGAACCTCCAAAAGCAGATGAGTGGAAGCATGTGACCAAAAGAAGCAAGAAGACCATGGAGATATCACCAACCACACAATTGAAGAACCGATATCAAATCTTTGTAGAGGATGAAGATGGCACACCTAAGAATGAAGCAATACCAGCAAGCAAAAAAGAAAAGGGCACACAGCAACAAGTGACAGCAAAAAGTACAGCCAAGAAGCAACGAAGAGTGGTGGTGGTGGGAGACTCACTACTGAGAGGCACAGAAGCAGCCATCTGCAGACCGGACATAACTGCAAGAGAAGTATGCTGCCTTCCAGGTGCGATAATCAAGGATGTGACCGATAGGATACCAAAGCTCTTCAGCTCCAAGGACGTCCACCCATTTCTTCTGATACATGTTGGCACCAATGACACGGCAAGGAAGGACCGACCGACAATCTGCAAAGACTTTGAAGAGTTAGGGAAGAAAGTAAAGAACTGGATGCACAGGTAGTTTTTTCTTCTATCCTTCCAGTAGATGGGCATTGCACCAGGAGATGGAACAGGATCCTTGATGCAAACAACTGGTTAAGACGATGGTGCAGACAACAAGGATTCGGATTCCTGGACCACGGTGTGAATTACTGGTATGATGGACTCCTCGCCAGAGACGGACTACACCTCAACAAACCTGGGAAACACACATTCGCCAGAAGACTCGCTACACTCATCAGGAGGGCGTTAAACTAGAAGAAGAGGGGACGGGAAGAAAAACATTAGACTTGAACAAAGAAGATCCAGGAAAACATACTCAGAAGGGAGGTAAGAATATTTCTAAAACAATCCACAGTGAGGAGATTGGAACAAAACAAAATCCTCTAAACTGCATGCTCGCAAACGCCAGAAGCCTGACAAACAAGATGGAAGAACTAGAAGCAGAAATATCTACAGGTAACTTTGACATAGTGGGAATAACCGAGACATGGTTAGATGAAAGCTATGACTGGGCAGTTAACTTACAGGGTTACAGTCTGTTTAGAAAGGATCGTAAAAATCGGAGAGGAGGAGGGGTTTGTCTCTATGTAAAGTCTTGTCTAAAGTCCACTTTAAGGGAGGATATTAGCGAAGGAAATGAGGATGTCGAGTCCATATGGGTCGAAATTCATGGAGGGAAAAATGGTAACAAAATTCTCATTGAGGTCTGTTACAAACCCCCAAATATAACATAAACCATGGAAAGTCTACTTCTAAAGCAGATAGATGAAGCTGCAACCCATAATGAGGTCCTGGTTATGGGGGACTTTAACTACCCGGATATTAACTGGGAAACAGAAACCTGTGAAACCCATAAAGGCAACAGGTTTCTGCTAATAACCAAGAAAAATTATCTTTCACAATTGGTGCAGAATCCAACCAGAGGAGCAGCACTTTTAGACCTAATACTATCTAATAGACCTGACAGAATAACAAATCTGCAGGTGGTTGGGCATCTAGGAAATAGCGACCACAATATTGTACAGTTTCACCTGTCTTTCACTAGGGGGACTTGTCAGGGAGTCACAAAAACACTGAACTTTAGGAAGGCAAAGTTTGACCAGCTTAGAGATGCCCTTAATCTGGTAGACTGGGACAATATCCTCAGAAATAAGAATACAGATAATAAATGGGAAATGTTTAAGAACATCCTAAATAGGCACTGTAAGCGGTTTATACCTTGTGGGAATAAAAGGACTAGAAATAGAAAAAACCCAATGTGGCTAAACAAAGAAGTAAGACAGGCAATTAACAGTAAAAAGAAAGCATTTGCACTACTAAAGCAGGATGGCACCATTGAAGCTCTAAAAAACTATAGGGAGAAAAATACTTTATCTAAAAAACTAATTAAAGCTGCCAAAAAGGAAACAGAGAAGCACATTGCTAAGGAGAGTAAAACTAATCCCAAACTGTTCTTCAACTATATCAATAGTAAAAGAATAAGAACTGAAAATGTAGGCCCCTTAAAAAATAGTGAGGAAAGAATGGTTGTAGATGACGAGGAAAAAGCTAACATATTAAACACCTTCTTCTCCATGGTATTCACGGTGGAAAATGAAATGCTAGGTGAAATCCCAAGAAACAATGAAAACCCTATATTAAGGGTCACCAATCTAACCCAAGAAGAGGTGCGAAACCGGCTAAATAAGATTAAAATAGATAAATCTCCGGGTCCGGATGGCATACACCCACGAGTACTAAGAGAACTAAGTAATGTAATAGATAAACCATTATTTCTTATTTTTAGGGACTCTATAGCGACAGGGTCTGTTCCGCAGGACTGGCGCATAGCAAATGTGGTGCCAATATTCAAAAAGGGCTCTAAAAGTGAACCTGGAAATTATAGGCCAGTAAGTCTAACCTCTATTGTTGGTAAAATATTTGAAGGGTTTCTGAGGGATGTTATTCTGGATTATCTCAATGAGAATAACTGTTTAACTCCATATCAGCATGGGTTTATGAGAAATCGCTCCTGTCAAACCAATCTAATCAGTTTTTATGAAGAGGTAAGCTATAGGCTGGACCACGGTGAGTCATTGGACGTGGTATATCTCGATTTTTCCAAAGCGTTTGATACCGTGCCGCACAAGAGGTTGGTACACAAAATGAGAATGCTTGGTCTGGGGGAAATTGTGTGTAAATGGGTTAGTAACTGGCTTAGTGATAGAAAGCAGAGGGTGGTTATAAATGGTATAGTCTCTAACTGGGTCGCTGTGACCAGTGGGGTACCGCAGGGGTCAGTATTGGGACCTGTTCTCTTCAACATATTCATTAATGATCTGGTAGAAGGTTTACACAGTAAAATATCGATATTTGCAGATGATACAAAACTATGTAAAGCAGTTAATACAAGAGAAGATAGTATTCTGCTACAGATGGATCTGGATAAGTTGGAAACTTGGGCTGAAAGGTGGCAGATGAGGTTTAACAATGATAAATGTAAGGTTATACACATGGGAAGAGGGAATCAATATCACCATTACACACTGAATGGGAAACCACTGGGTAAATCTGACAGGGAGAAGGACTTGGGGATCCTAGTTAATGATAAACTTACCTGGAGCAGCCAGTGCCAGGCAGCAGCTGCCAAGGCAAACAGGATCATGGGGTGCATTAAAAGAGGTCTGGATACACATGATGAGAGCATTATACTGCCTCTGTACAAATCCCTAGTTAGACCGCACATGGAGTACTGTGTACCAAGGAAGGTGACGGGCACAAGGGGGCATTCTTTGCGTCTGGAGGAGAGAAGGTTTTTCCACCAACATAGAAGAGGATTCTTTACTGTTAGGGCAGTGAGAATCTGGAATTGCTTGCCTGAGGAGGTGGTGATGGCGAACTCAGTCGAGGGGTTCAAGAGATATGTATAACCTTACATTTATCATTGTTAATCTATCATTCTATCATTCTACAGGAAACAACCTAGGGGTTCTCGGCTCCGGTTGGAGGAATACAGATCTGCTCCATTGACCATCGCTGAACCATGGATATGCTTGGAGAAAGTCAGGATTGGGACCCGCCGGTCACCTGGATCCATGGAGATGTTCAGAGAAGCCAGGTTGTGACCCTCAGGTCAGCTGGACTGTCATCTCCCTATGTTTGTCATTATAACCGCTGCCATTATCCCGGTGAGTCAGCGGAAGGGAGAGCGGGAGTGTGGCGGGATGATCCCCTGGTCCATGCGGTTCCGGCTAGCGGACCTTGGTGCCCGCTGACCTCCCATGCCTACACAACCATATATTCAACTTTTTACCCCTATTTTGAATATTATTACTTTTCCTTTGTTTACAGTTTATAGAGCACCGCTGCTCGATGGCATATCACGTGCAGCAATCGATAACTTTTGTTAATTTGTCTTTATTATTTGTGAAAAAATATGTATTTCTCTATTACTTTTTTTAAAGAATCCTTAAAAATCAGTGTCCTCCTGATATTACCTGAATGTTTCATGTCCAAAATTCTATAATGATTCGTTCATGTTGTTCTGTCCTCACTAGCTGAGGCAGGCTCATACGTAGCTATACAGTCAGCTAAACCGCTATACCGGGGTCCAATAAGGAGACTGTGGTTGAGTCTGTGCTTTATTAAACGTAGTGGTATATTGATGCGGTGAAACTGTGAACAATGATATACATAGAATCAGTGCATGGTATAGAACAGATACATACTACACATGAGGTACATTATGCATAACATTTAGGAAGCTAGTGACTAAACTAGGAGTACAACTGGTTAAACTAAGCTAATATAGAGCAGGAATATCTATATGAAGCATAAAGACATACCGGCAATGCAATCGCAAGGGGGATGAAGTGAAGCGTCTTTCCTTGAAGGCAAACTGAAGAAAGTGAAAGGAAAAATGGAGGGAAATGGAGGCTGAGCTACCATAATGCATTGCAAAGGAGGAGGAGAATCAGACATGGATAATACAAAAACAAGATTGAACTGCCAACATAACTCTGACCGCTAGAGGGAGCCAAAGCATCACAGATGAATAAAGGCATGAATATATCAATACTGTATACTGAGGAAACTGCAATTATGCAAGCAAATAATCAGGGTAACAATATTAGATGGCGGAGACAGAACACTCCCCGTCTGGCATCAACGGATGTCACTACTCCTTTCTTCCGAAGGCAACAATAGGACCAGTTCAGATACCGGTCTGGAAAATGTCTTAGGTTCATTCCCTTTGGTCATCCTTAGCTCAACTTTGCGGACGTTGCCGTCCTTGCTCGGGAACATTGTGGTAACTACACCAAGTGGCCACTGGTTCCGGTGAATCTGACAGTCTTTCACAAGAACAAGGTCACCTATGTTCAGATTAGGTTTAGTAGATTGCCACTTCGTCCGTGGCTGCAGGGTAGACAAATATTGTTTGCGCCACCTGTCCCAGAAAGTATTTGCAAGACTTTGTACCTGTCTCCATTGGCGCTTGTAGAGGTCCTTCGCGTCGAATCCTCCTGGAGGGGCACTGGACAGTCCTGTTTTCTGGGTAAGTAAAATAGCTGGAGTCAATAACAAGGGTTCCTCAGGGTCGTTAGGAACTGGAACCAGGGGTCTTGCGTTAATTATAGCTGCAGCTTCAGCCATGAAGGTGATGAGACTTTCGTGGGTGAGTCTCGCTGCTCCTTCTTGAAGAAGAGTGGAGTCAAGAATTCTCCGTTCTAGACCAATCATCCATTCCCAAGATCCTCCCATATGTGAAGAGTGAGGTGGGTTGAATGACCATGTGCAGCCTTGGTCACTGAGGAACCTCTCGAGAGTCTTATAGTTTAGATTTGAGGGTATTCCTAATTCCTTTGCTGCACCAACGAAGTTAGTACCTCTGTCTGAACGTATGTGCTTGATAGGACCACGGATGGCCATAAAACGTCTTAAGGCATTGATGAAGCTTGACGTGTCAAGGGACTCGATGACCTCTATGTGGACGGCTCTGATTGACATGCAAGTGAACATGACTGCCCAACGTTTACTATTGGCTTGGCCGCCTCTCGTACGACGTGTAACAACTGACCAAGGCCCAAACACATCGAGACCAACGCTAGTAAAGGGAGGCTCTGGGCTGAGTCTATCTGCTGGTAGGTCAGCCATCTTTTGGGTTTGAGTTGAACCACGAAGCTTACGGCAGGTAACACATTTGTAGATGACACTACTGATGAGTCTTTTTGCACCGATGATCCACAAGCCAGCAGATCTGATGGCTCCTTCTGTAAATAGTCTTCCTTGGTGCTTGACCAGATTGTGGTAATGTTGTACGATTATGTAGGCAACATGACATTTTCCGGGAAGTATAAGAGGGAATTTCTCCACAAACTCCATCTCAGCTTCTTTGAGTCGGCCTCCTACCCTCAGCAGGCCGTTGTTGTCGATGAATGGGTCGAGTTTTCTCAATACGCTGCTCGCTGGTATTGGAGCTTTGTTAGTAAGACATTGGATTTCTGCCAAGTAGGTTTCTCTTTGAACAGTGAGGATGATGTGATTTCTAGAGAACTCTAAGTCGGAGGTAACGTAGGTATTTTTACAAAGATGCCAACCTTTACATTTTTCTGTGCCACAAGTTCTGGTAGCCCTGAATGAGCGAGCTATATGTGTCAGGCAGGTAATGGCTCGAGTAAGTGACTTCCAACTTGAGAATCTGTCGAACCTGCAAGATCCAAGCTGGATAACAGAGGTCATTGTATGTAGTGTAGACACCTGAGGGCGGATTTCAGCATCTGAGTCCTCTCCTACAAGTTCGAAGGTGTCTGGAAAACATTCCTCAATGTACAATAGTTTTGGTCCAGAGAGCCACGTTGTGCTTCCTAGTCGACTTGCGTCAACTGCTCTAGTTGCATGATCTGCGGGATTCTGGTCTGTGGGTATGTAATGCCACTGCTGTGGGTGAACTGATCTCCTGATTCGTAGCACTCTGTTATTGACATAAACGTAGAATCGCCTGGTTTCGTTGTGGATATATCCCAGGACTACTTTGCTGTCTGAGTAGAACTTGGCTTGTGTCAGGTCGATATCCATTTCGGATGCGATGAACTCCGCTAACTCAACGGCTAAGACTGCGGCACAAAGCTCTAACCTGGGTATAGTGTGCTCTGGTTGTGGTGCGAGTTTGGCCTTTCCCATAATGAAACCAATGTGGCACTGACATTTGGAGTCTACAGTTTTGAGGTAGGCAACAGCGGCAATTGCTTTGACAGAAGCATCTGCAAATATGTACAGTCTTTGGCTCTGTATCTCAGTAGATGGCACAGGGGTGTATGGTCTTGGCACATGCAGGTTGGAGAGTGCCGCTAACGAGTTCTTCCACTCTTCCCACTGGATCCTCTTATCAGGTGGCAGAGGTGCATCCCAGTCAGATGTTTCCCTAGTTAAGTCTCTTAGTAGGGCCTTGCCTTGTATAGTAACAGGAGCTGCGAAACCCAAGGGATCGTACAGACTGTTGATGGTAGACAGGACGCCTCTACGTGTGAAAGGCCTTTCTTCCTGGCTGACCTGAAAGGTGAAAGTGTCTGATTGTAGATTCCAGAGAAGCCCGAGGCTGCGTTGCATTGGTGCGGGGTCTGACCCCAGGTCCAGGTCTCTGAGACCATTACATAGGTCCTAAGAAGGGAACGCTTCCATGAGTTCTTGGCTGTTTAAGGCTATTTTATGAAGCCTAAGGTTTGAGCAGGCAAGCATGTCCTGAGCTCTCCTGAGAAGACTGATGGCAGTCTCATTTGAAGGCATGGCTTTTAGACAGTCGTCGACATAAAAGTCCTTTTCTATGAATTGCCTGACATCTGCTCCGTATTCTGCTTCTCCTTCCTGAGCCGACCTTTTGAGTCCGTAAATGGCGACTGCAGGTGAAGGACTGTTGCCAAAGATGTGCACTCTCATGCGATACTCTGTGACTTCTTTAGTAGGATCATTGTCTCTGTACCAGAAGAATCTTAGGAAGTTCCTGTCTCTCTCTCTCACAAGGAAACAATGGAACATTTGCTGGATGTCAGCGATGAAGGCAATAGAATCCTTACGGAAGCGCATAAGTACACCCAGTAGTTTGTTATTGAGGTCTGGTCCTGTCAGCAGAACGTCATTCAGGGAGACATCATTAAATTTAGCACTGGAATCAAACATGACTCTGATCTGGCCTGGTTTCTTAGGGTGGTATACTCCGAACATGGGTAGGAACCAGCATTCTTCAGAGTCTTTGAGAGTGGGAGCTAGTTCTGTGTGACGGTTTTCAAAAATCTTTGACATGAAGGAGAAAAAGTGATCTTTCATCTCTGGTTTCTTTTGCAGATTACGAATGAGAGAGGAGAAACGTTGTAATGCCTGATTTCTGTTGTTCGGTAGACGTGGTCTGTGGGTTTTAAAGGGAAGAGGTGCGACCCAGCTGTTGGTCTCATCTTTAACGAGTCCCTTGTCCATTACCTCTAAGAACAACTTGTCCTCTACCGACATTGCCACTTGGTTGTCCTGCTTAGTTCTCTGGAAGACTGTGCCCCTAACTGATCCTCATAGCTTCCCGACACTATACTGCTGTCGTGAGTAAAGTCTATTAAATGATCAGGTAGTTGGATGCTGTGTGGCAGTTCCCTGACATGGAACTCATTGTTACAAGGTTGAAACAGAGATGGACGTCCTTTCTCCAATGTATTTGTCAGCATGCTTGTCACAGAAGATGGGGCGTGCATGCGTCCCAAGCATACGTTGCCAATTATGACCCATCCTAGGTCTAGCCTTTGGGCATAGGGAGCATTGTGGAGTCCGTTGATATGACGTCTCACTTTATGAACCTGTAGGATATCTCTCCCCAACAGCAGAATTATCTGGGCCTGATGGTCGAGTTCCGGTATGAGGTGTGCTATTTGTTTTAAGTGAGCGTGATGGATTGCTACATCTGGCGTAGGGATTTCAGATCTGTTGTCTGGGATCTGGTTACATTCGATGATCGTAGGTAGCGGTAGGCAGAATTGTCCGTCTAAAGACTCGATCTGGTAGTCAGTAGCTTTCCTGCCTGCTGTTGTCACAGTACCTGCACACGTCTTTAAGGAGTAGGGAGTGCTTGGCCCTTTGATGTTGAATAGGTCAAAGAATGTTGATCTAGCCAAGGATCGATTACTTTGGTCATCTAAGATAGCATACAGTCTTACAGCTTGGTCTCTATGGCCCTTCGGGTATACTTTGACGAGGCATATTTTTGAACAGGACCTACTGTCTATTGTCCCTTTGCAGACCTCGGTGCATTGTGAAGTGATCTCTGGCGTAGCTGTATCAGTGTTCCTTTCCTCCCCGCCATGCTCACTGTCAGCTGGCGTGTTTTGTGTACTCCATGGAGCTGGGCCAGGGTATAGAGCGGTGTTATGATCTGTGGTGCCACATTCTGTGCATTTTACACTGACCTTGCAATCCTTGGCGAGATGAGCTGTGGACGAGCAGCACTTGTAGCAGATACTGTTTTCTTTCAGGAAGCTTCTGCGATCTGGCATAGATTTTCCTCTGAAGGCTCTGCATTTCAGGAGAGGATGAGGCTTCTGATGAAGTGGGCACTGCTTGTCAGGGTCCTGCACCTTTGTCTCTGATTGGGAGCAGCCAGCAGACCTGTAATTAGAACCTGGAGAAGAAACATAAGTCTTGTGTACTGCCACAGATGTTCTGCGTGGATTTGCAGGTGGTGACGGTGTGGCATATGGTATTGCAAAGTCAAAGCTGGGATCGTTTCTAATTCTCGCTTGTTGGTGTATGAAGTCTACAAAAATGGAGAAGGGAGGGAATGGAACGCTGTGTTTGTATTTGTACGTGGAACCATGTGTGAGCCACCTCTCCTGTAGATTGTAGGGCAACTTCTGGACTATAGGGTTAACACCTCTGGCTGTGTCGAGAAATGCAAGTCCCTGTAGGTCGTCCTTGTATTTGGCAACTTGGACTTCCTTTAGCAAGTCGCTTAGCTCTCTAAGTTTCTGGAGACCTTTGTTAGATATTTTAGGAAAGTCATCGATTCTTTTGAACAAGGCTCTTTCTATTACTTCTGCTGAGCCGTAACACTCATCCAGCCTTTTCCAGATCTCTTTGAGGCCAGTCTCAGGGCGGTTTATATTAATGTCTCTGATCCTTACTGCGTGTTTGACTGACTCTTCTCCCAGGTATTTGACTAACAGGTCTATCTCTTCCCTGTGTTGTAGCCCCAAGTCTCTAATGACATTTTGGAAGGAAGCTTTCCAAGCTCTGTAACCTTCAGCTCGGTCAGTGAATTTCATGAGTCCCTTGGCAACCAGTTCACGTCGTGTGAAGAACTTGGCAAATTCTGTCGTGAACCGGTTGTCAGCAGAGTATACTGGTGATGGGTCGCCCTGATAGTGATGTGAGGTGCGTTCGTACCTGTTAGTGTCCTCATGGTGGCGCCAGCCGGTGTCGTATTGCTTCGGCCTGATGAACGGTGCGTCAGCAGGGTGATCCACGTTGGTTACCTGATGAGGGGTAAGGTAGTCATTAGCAGAGTTGTTTTGCCCCACATTTTCGAGTTTGTTTCTGTCCTGGTACAATATAAAGTGACTAGCACACTCCAGGGTGTTGTGATGCAAAAAAGTGGGGATTTATTACATACAGTAAATCACAAACGTTTCGGTCGATACTGGACCTTCATCAGTGTGCTAGGTATAATTGTATACTTGTATGGCCCCAAAAACAATAGACTACTCGGATTTGCATCAATCAGACATGCTGGAAAAAAAGCAACAAGCCGGGAAGAAACAGAACCAGGCTGGTCAACTGACGGTGAGTCAGAATAATGGGTGGCGCTGAGGCTCAAAAGAGCTGTCAGTACGCCAGGACACTAGGGATAAATGCGGTATCCACCGCTAATAGAGTGTGTCCACTCTTTTGAGCCTCAGCGCCACCCATTATTCTGACTCACCGTCAGTTGACCAGCCTGGTTCTGTTTCTTCCCGGCTTGTTGCTTTTTTTCCAGCATGTCTGATTGATGCAAATCCGAGTAGTCTATTGTTTTTAGGGCCATACAAGTATACAATTATACCTAGCACACTGATGAAGGTCCAGTATCGACCGAAACGTTTGTGATTTACTGTATGTAATAAATCCCCACTTTTTTGCATCACAACACCCTGGAGTGTGCTAGTCACTTTATATTGTATACGTTCAGGTTTGGGCACCTATGACTGTGCACCTCCCCTATTTAGGCTGTGCTTAGCATCTTCTATATCACAGTATCTTCCCATATGCTCAGCACGCCGACATTGTCATGTCAGCTTTAACCTTTTCATATAACCCAGAGGAGACATCCAACATTATCGCGTTGTCCAAAGTTCCTAGCGACTTCCTTAAGATCCCCCCCTGTGAAATACGGGGTAGGGATTGGGAGCGCGAACTCCGACGCTGCACCAATCTCGAACTGCATGGGGCCACTCTAACTGAGTATCTCAAAGCTCAGAGGATTCCCCGGGGCCTAAGGGTTTCACTCCGTCCCACCCTATTTAGCAATTCCACTGAATTCTGTACTAAGTTTGAATTGATTTTAAACAAATGCTCCTTTGATCTTATGGTCCTAACATTAGAACACCTTCACAAGGAGATCTCTACCACCCAGGAACAGATCAAGAATCTCGAGAGTCAACTCTCTTCCACCATATCGGTTGACGAATTTAATTCCCTTAAGAAGAAAATCGATTCTAACATCAGTCTACATCGCCGCGACATCGAGCTATAAAAAAAGAACCAAGTTCCAAAGGGACCTTGAGGACTATGAACTAAATAGAGTGTACCAATGGCAGGACAAGTCTACCTCCAGAAAACCTTCCAGGCAGGAAGGCTACCATTCATCAGTAGACTACACTACGTCAGATTCGGATCCAGAGCGACCTGGCAGATACCCGTATCCGGGTCGTTTTTTAGGCCGACAGAAACGACAAGGCAAAAGAAGAGGGCCAGACGGGGGCTTCACAGGACCCAGAAACATGGACTTTGCGAGAGTGACACGATCTCAGGTACACAACCGTTAGTCGTAAATATTTCCTCCAAAACTCTAGGGGTAGCTGAACACAGCGCCTTACAGAAAGGGCTCTCATTTTGTCCGAGTTACAAACACAACACGTTCCAAATGGATATGGATCTGCAGAAGTTCTACAGATCCTTAAGACTCAAGTTACACTTTGCTGATACAGACCATGCAACACCCCCTAACCTACAAGCCATGGCACCTATAGGGGTTACTGCAGCTAGCCTTGGGCTACGTGATAAGAGCACATATCAGCCACCAAAAGGGTCACATCCCCTTGAGACCTTCATCCAATTTGTAGACAAATCTTTTCAAAAACTGAGGAACGACACGGATAGAGGTAGGATCCACTACCCTTCAAATCTTTCCGTTACCGAGAGACAGGCCTTAACATCCTTAAAACAAGAGAAGGACATCATTATCAAGCCAGCAGATAAGGGTGGGGCCATAGTGGTAATGGACAAAACCCTTTATAAGAATGAAGTGTACCGCCAACTCAGCGACACTACCACATACAAAAAACTTTCCTATAATCCCACTCAAACCATCCAAGATGTCATCCGAAAAGACACACTCTATTAGCGGTGGATACCGCATTTATCCCTAGTGTCCTGGCGTACTGACAGCTCTTTTGAGCCTCAGCGCCACCCATTATTCTGACTCACCGTCAGTTGACCAGCCTGGTTCTGTTTCTTCCTGGCTTGTTGCTTTTTTTCCAGCATGTCTGATTGATGCAAATCCGAGTAGTCTATTGTTTTTGGGGCCATACAAGTATACAATTATACCTAGCACACTGATGAAGGTCCAGTATCGACCGAAACGTTTGTGATTTACTGTATGTAATAAATCCCCACTTTTTTGCATCACAACACCCTGGAGTGTGCTAGTCACTTTATATTGTATACGTTCAGGTTTGGGCACCTATGACTGTGCACCTCCCCTATTTAGGCTGTGCTTAGCATCTTCTATATCACAGTATCTTCCCATATGCTCAGCACGCCGACATTGTCATGTCAGCTTTAACCTTTTCATATAACCCAGAGGAGACATCCAACATTATCGCGTTGTCCAAAGTTCCTAGCGACTTCCTTAAGATCCCCCCCTGTGAAATACGGGGTAGGGATTGGGAGCGCGAACTCCGACGCTGCACCAATCTCGAACTGCATGGGGCCACTCTAACTGAGTATCTCAAAGCTCAGAGGATTCCCCGGGGCCTAAGGGTTTCACTCCGTCCCACCCTATTTAGCAATTCCACTGAATTCTGTACTAAGTTTGAATTGATTTTAAACAAATGCTCCTTTGATCTTATGGTCCTAACATTAGAACACCTTCACAAGGAGATCTCTACCACCCAGGAACAGATCAAGAATCTCGAGAGTCAACTCTCTTCCACCATATCGGTTGACGAATTTAATTCCCTTAAGAAGAAAATCGATTCTAACATCAGTCTACATCGCCGCGACATCGAGCTATAAAAAAAGAACCAAGTTCCAAAGGGACCTTGAGGACTATGAACTAAATAGAGTGTACCAATGGCAGGACAAGTCTACCTCCAGAAAACCTTCCAGGCAGGAAGGCTACCATTCATCAGTAGACTACACTACGTCAGATTCGGATCCAGAGCGACCTGGCAGATACCCGTATCCGGGTCGTTTTTTAGGCCGACAGAAACGACAAGGCAAAAGAAGAGGGCCAGACGGGGGCTTCACAGGACCCAGAAACATGGACTTTGCGAGAGTGACACGATCTCAGGTACACAACCGTTAGTCGTAAATATTTCCTCCAAAACTCTAGGGGTAGCTGAACACAGCGCCTTACAGAAAGGGCTCTCATTTTGTCCGAGTTACAAACACAACACGTTCCAAATGGATATGGATCTGCAGAAGTTCTACAGATCCTTAAGACTCAAGTTACACTTTGCTGATACAGACCATGCAACACCCCCTAACCTACAAGCCATGGCACCTATAGGGGTTACTGCAGCTAGCCTTGGGCTACGTGATAAGAGCACATATCAGCCACCAAAAGGGTCACATCCCCTTGAGACCTTCATCCAATTTGTAGACAAATCTTTTCAAAAACTGAGGAACGACACGGATAGAGGTAGGATCCACTACCCTTCAAATCTTTCCGTTACCGAGAGACAGGCCTTAACATCCTTAAAACAAGAGAAGGACATCATTATCAAGCCAGCAGATAAGGGTGGGGCCATAGTGGTAATGGACAAAACCCTTTATAAGAATGAAGTGTACCGCCAACTCAGCGACACTACCACATACAAAAAACTTTCCTATAATCCCACTCAAACCATCCAAGATGTCATCCGAAAAGACACACTCTATTAGCGGTGGATACCGCATTTATCCCTAGTGTCCTGGCGTACTGACAGCTCTTTTGAGCCTCAGCGCCACCCATTATTCTGACTCACCGTCAGTTGACCAGCCTGGTTCTGTTTCTTCCTGGCTTGTTGCTTTTTTTCCAGCATGTCTGATTGATGCAAATCCGAGTAGTCTATTGTTTTTGGGGCCATACAAGTATACAATTATACCTAGCACACTGATGAAGGTCCAGTATCGACCGAAACGTTTGTGATTTACTGTATGTAATAAATCCCCACTTTTTTGCATCACAACACCCTGGAGTGTGCTAGTCACTTTATATTGTATACGTTCAGGTTTGGGCACCTATGACTGTGCACCTCCCCTATTTAGGCTGTGCTTAGCATCTTCTATATCACAGTATCTTCCCATATGCTCAGCACGCCGACATTGTCATGTCAGCTTTAACCTTTTCATATAACCCAGAGGAGACATCCAACATTATCGCGTTGTCCAAAGTTCCTAGCGACTTCCTTAAGATCCCCCCCTGTGAAATACGGGGTAGGGATTGGGAGCGCGAACTCCGACGCTGCACCAATCTCGAACTGCATGGGGCCACTCTAACTGAGTATCTCAAAGCTCAGAGGATTCCCCGGGGCCTAAGGGTTTCACTCCGTCCCACCCTATTTAGCAATTCCACTGAATTCTGTACTAAGTTTGAATTGATTTTAAACAAATGCTCCTTTGATCTTATGGTCCTAACATTAGAACACCTTCACAAGGAGATCTCTACCACCCAGGAACAGATCAAGAATCTCGAGAGTCAACTCTCTTCCACCATATCGGTTGACGAATTTAATTCCCTTAAGAAGAAAATCGATTCTAACATCAGTCTACATCGCCGCGACATCGAGCTGAAAAAAAGGACCAAGTTCCAAAGGGACCTTGAGGACTATGAACTAAATAGAGTGTACCAATGGCAGGACAAGTCTACCTCCAGAAAACCTTCCAGGCAGGAAGGCTACCATTCATCAGTAGACTACACTACGTCAGATTCGGATCCAGAGCGACCTGGCAGATACCCGTATCCGGGTCGTTTTTTAGGCCGACAGAAACGACAAGGCAAAAGAAGAGGGCCAGACGGGGGCTTCACAGGACCCAGAAACATGGACTTTGCGAGAGTGACACGATCTCAGGTACACAACCGTTAGTCGTAAATATTTCCTCCAAAACTCTAGGGGTAGCTGAACACAGCGCCTTACAGAAAGGGCTCTCATTTTGTCCGAGTTACAAACACAACACGTTCCAAATGGATATGGATCTGCAGAAGTTCTACAGATCCTTAAGACTCAAGTTACACTTTGCTGATACAGACCATGCAACACCCCCTAACCTACAAGCCATGGCACCTATAGGGATTACTGCAGCTAGCCTTGGGCTACGTGATAAGAGCACATATCAGCCACCAAAAGGGTCACATCCCCTTGAGACCTTCATCCAATTTGTAGACAAATCTTTTCAAAAACTGAGGAACGACACGGATAGAGGTAGGATCCACTACCCTTCAAATCTTTCCGTTACCGAGAGACAGGCCTTAACATCCTTAAAACAAGAGAAGGACATCATTATCAAGCCAGCAGATAAGGGTGGGGCCATAGTGGTAATGGACAAAACCCTTTATAAGAATGAAGTGTACCGCCAACTCAGCGACACTACCACATACAAAAAACTTTCCTATAATCCCACTCAAACCATCCAAGATGTCATCCGAAAGAGACACACTCTATTAGCGGTGGATACCGCATTTATCCCTAGTGTCCTGGCGTACTGACAGCTCTTTTGAGCCTCAGCGCCACCCATTATTCTGACTCACCGTCAGTTGACCAGCCTGGTTCTGTTTCTTCCCGGCTTGTTGCTTTTTTTCCAGCATGTCTGATTGATGCAAATCCGAGTAGTCTATTGTTTTTGGGGCCATACAAGTATACAATTATACCTAGCACACTGATGAAGGTCCAGTATCGACCGAAACGTTTGTGATTTACTGTATGTAATAAATCCCCACTTTTTTGCATCACAACACCCTGGAGTGTGCTAGTCACTTTATATTGTATACGTTCAGGTTTGGGCACCTATGACTGTGCACCTCCCCTATTTAGGCTGTGCTTAGCATCTTCTATATCACTGTTTCTGTCCTGGAGCTGAGCCTCGTGACGACTCTCGCTCACTTCGCTGGAGGTGTCGTATTCTGGTTTTGGTACTGGTTCAGGGTTGTAGTTTGGATCAGGAAGTTCATTAACATACTGAGATGTGCGTTGTGGTGAGTCTTGCAGTGGGAACTCCAGACTCGACGTACTGCTTTGGCTATGCAGCTTGGGATTTTGTGCGGCTTCTAGCGATTCTGCTTCGGCGAGGGCTGCGGCAGCTTCCCTTTTTGCTGCTAGGCTTTCTAAGGCGGCATCCACACGTGCCTTCTCTAACTGCGTCCTTCTCTCTTGGTCGGCTCTCTCTAAGAGTGACCTTCTCTCTTCGTCATCTAGGCGTGCTTTTTCTAATTTAAGTTGCATCTCTTGGTCAGCAAAGCTCTCTCGTATTTTGGCGGCTTCAGCATTTGCGCGGGCAATGGCGACTGCGCTGCTGATGGATGTTGTCTTTGAGGAGACGGAAGTAACAGATCTTGTCCTATGTGATTTGTGAGACATGGTGTCTTGGGAAAGTGCTTGGCTGTGCAGAGATTGCTGTAGCTGTATTTAGTCTCTGAGTAGCCGGTGACTTGAATCCCACTAGTTGGATGGCTGCCGTTTCACTGATGAATCCCACTAGTTGGATGATTGCCGTTTCACTGTTCTGTCCTCACTAGCTGAGGCAGGCTCATACGTAGCTATACAGTCAGCTAAACCGCTATACCGGGGTCCAATAAGGAGACTGTGGTTGAGTCTGTGCTTTATTAAAAGTAGTGGTATATTGATGCGGTGAAACTGTGAACAATGATATACATAGAATCAGTGCATGGTATAGAACAGATACATACTACACATGAGGTACATTATGCATAACATTTAGGAAGCTAGTGACTAAACTAGGAGTACAACTGGTTAAACTAAGCTAATATAGAGCAGGAATATCTATATGAAACATAAAGACATACCGGCAATGCAATCACAAGGGGGATGAAGTGAAGCGTCTTTCCTTGAAGGCAAACTGAAGAAAGTGAAAGGAAAAATGGAGGGAAATGGAGGCTGAGCTACCATAATGCATTGCAAAGGAGGAGGAGAATCAGACATGGATAATACAAAAACAAGATTGAACTGCCAACATAACTCTGACCGCTAGAGGGAGCCAAAGCATCACAGATGAATAAAGGCATGAATATATCAATACTGTATACTGAGGAAACTGCAATTATGCAAGCAAATAATCAGGGTAACAATATTAGATGGCGGAGACAGAACACATGTTTTATTAGATGTAAATCGTGGTCGAGCACAGAAAAACCTGCATAGATGAAGCATAGATGAACCATTGCATGATGAATATCTGCTGTGTGTGACCACCACTAGGGGGAGCCGAGGAGCTGGCTGCATACGACCTATAAAAGGACCTCAATAATGAACCTGTATCCAGCGGGCTCCTGAGCGCCCCTTAGTGTAAGCACAGAGATGTAGCTCTACTTCTCTGCAGGGGATTGGGCAGGGCTCTGGTGGGAATGATCACAGACTAAGAATGTGTAACATATTTAGATAAGGTAAATGCGATCAGCGCTCATGACTCGTGAATTACTCAGCTATAGAAATATGACCCCTAGGGTTGTCTCTGGAGAGTCGGCTGCTGAAGTTATCTGGCTACTAATATCCACCTCTCTCTGTGGGTATCACTGACCAGCCATCATGTAGAGTCTTTGCATTGAGGAAATAGCAGAACAGATGGTCATGGCCGGCATCATATGATGGGACTGGTTGGTGATTTAGACTCATGATTTTTTGTCACGTTTTGAAATCCTGCACCAGACGCCACGAACATCCCAAATGCACTGCGACCATAGAACACACAAAACTCTGGGTCTCCTCAAGTTTATTCACTCTTACAGATCCAAACTAGAATCGAGGAGAAAGAACATTATGAGGATCTGAATATTGCAGAAGATCTACTACAGACTGTGGTCATGGACAAGGAAACTACAGTTACAGATAAGTGGAAAAGACGGGTCTACAGAGGACGATCCACCAGACGTCGTAGGATATACAGATGTGGTCTACGTCCATTGGTCTCTTCATTCGCTATCTGCCCGGAGTCTCCCGCCATCTTCACCTCATCTCTAGTAGAAGATCTGATGGAAGACAACACAATGAATGATGAGGATTCAGTTCTGCAAAGTACCATTATATTTACTATCTTTTATTAATTTTTCATCTAGTTTTTGGATGTGACAAGTGCCAATTCTTTGACTTCAATGTAATTTACAATTTGAAGTGAAGTAGTGCTGAGGATACAGGTCTATATGTTTAGTTTTAGTTTAGTTTTTCTCTTAAGACTCTGAAAAAAATTAAAATAACAAACTAAAATTTTTTTTCTTATTTTTAGGAGCAAAACAGTAACAATGCAGTGAGATGACAAGAATCTGCATAACTAATCATATGCTAATGAGCTGCAAGTCACATTTATGTATGAAATAGCTGAGATGATTGTCTAAAAAATGATGGCGGTCTCATGTTCAAAGCAAAATGGATGGTGAGATATGGAGCTTGAAAGTCAAAAGTTCAAACCATTATTTCCCTTCTGCTCATCATTGTATACTCTGCCCCCCAGCGGGCGTTTCCTGCTGGTGATAGATTTATTTAGATGTTCTAACATTGTATTGATGTTTGGAGCCAGTCTGTGAGCTTTAAGCTTAGGGTTTTCACTTTGCTGCTTCTTTGCTGTACTTTTTGCTGTACTTTCCACCTCTCTTCTGTTTCACTTTAGTAAGTAGGCTGTATATTTTTTAACATTAATTGCTTTATTCTTTGTTTGGTATTTTGTTAGTTACTTTACTCACTATAACGTCTTTCCTTTGTCTAGCACACTTCTCCTCTTGTAGGTAATTCACACTCTGCTCTGCCCTTCGGTTCTTTAGGAGGAATGTGAAGCAACTCGAAGAGCGTTTAGGGAGTTTTGGTCCAAGTTGCCATCTAATAGTTCTATGGTTAGGGCTATCTCTGCACCCACAGGCACCGCTAGGGACTGTGGTGTCAGGATTACTAATCTGTACAGGAACCGACAGGCTCAGTTGGATTTTTTTAGTGTCTATCCTATTAATCCCAAAAAGGTTGGCATAACCTAAACGTTGCCTCTTGCTAATATGGACCATATCAGATGGTTGTGCTGGATGTTGCGATGTACTGAGGTTTTTCACATTTCTGCCATGCTAACACTTCCGAGGTGGTGCCATTTTCCCAGCTGCATTGGGTGACTTCTTCCTTCTCAGCGTTGTGCTTCCACTGAGCCCCCACTGTCAGTTGAGGATGCCATCAGTAGTGCATCTATCAGCAAACTCTTGTATTCCTGCATTTTTCAATTACACTCTAGTGAGAGAAGTAAGAATGGCACATTGTGCTGGCAGCCGGGATCCAGAGGGATAACCACCCAATAATCAGCTCTTGTAACAAGGCACCGCATCATGTATTGCCTCATGTGTGCCAGGCTGCCCAGAGACAACCACAAGCTGTCCTCGGTGGGAAGTATATCATGTGGGTCCTCATTATCGTCTGCATCCTCTGTATACTTCCAATGATGCCTGTGAGATGCTTTGGCAGCCACCGTGCTATCAACACTTGTTGCTCTTCATCCTGCTCCTCATACGCCTGCTCATCTTGCAAAATTGTAACCTAGCTGGATGTCTTGTGTACCTGGCCTGTTGTGAATTCTGTGGCTGAATTCACTCCTGTGGTCACAAGTGGTACTGCAGCTTCTGAGCTTCCTCCCTCAGGTGTTCTGGTGAGCTCGTTAGCTGCTTCGTTACTTAACTCCACCTGATGCTGCTATCCTTGCTCCTTGTCAATGTTCCAGTGTTGGATCTGAGCTTCTCCTGATTGTTCCTGTGACCTGCTGCTCTGTATAGCTAAGTGCTTTTTTGCTATTTTGTTGCTTTTTTTCTGTCCAGCTTGTCTTTTGTTTTGCTGGAAGATCTGAGACGCAAAGGGTGTACCGCCGTGCCGTTAGTTCGGCACGGTGGGTCTTTTTTGCCCCCTTTGCGTGGTTTTTGCTTTAGGGTTTTTTGTAGACTGCAAAGTTCGCTTTACTATCCTCGCTCTGTCTAAGATTATCGGGCCCCACTTTGCTGAATCTATTTCATCCCTACGTTTTGTCTTTTCATCTTACTCACAGTCATTATATGTGGGGGGCTGCCTTTTCCTTTGGGGTATTTCTCTGGGGTCAAGTCAGGCCTATTTTTCTATCTTCAGGCTAGCTAGTTTCTTAGGCTGTGCCGAGTTGCATAGGTAGTTGTTAGGCGCAATCCACAGCTGCTTTTAGTTGTGTTTAGGATAGGATCAGGTGTTTCCACGTCTCAGAGCTCGTTCTTTTGTTTTTGGGTATTTGTCAGATCACTGTGTGTGCTCTGATCGCTAGGCACACTGTGTCTCTGGATTGCCTTCATAACACCTTTCATTAGCAGACATAACAGTACAAGGAGCCAAACTAATGATTCTCAATAGAGGGAAAGAAAAAGTTCTGACATCATTTTTTTTTTTTCTGCTCTGTGTTCACTTTTTTTTTTCCCCTAGACATTTGGGTGATTCTGGACACAGGTGTGGCCATGGATATTCAGGGTCTGTGCTCTTCAATGGATAATCTCGTTATAAATGTACAAAAGATTCAAGATACTATTGATCAGAAATCTATGTTAGAACCAAGAATTCCTATTCCTGATTTGTTTTTTGGAGATAGAACTAAGTTTCTAAGTTTCAAAAATAATTGTAAGCTATTTCTGGCCTTGAAACCTCATTCTTCTGGTAATCCTATTCAACAGGTTTTGATTATTATTTCTTTTTTGCGCGGCGACCCTCAAGACTGGGCATTTTCTCTTGCGCCAGGAGACCCTGCATTGAGTAGTGTCGATGCGTTTTTCCTGGCGCTCGGATTACTGTACGATGAGCCTAATTCAGTGGATCAGGCTGAGAAAAATTTGCTGGCTTTGTGCCAGGGTCAGGATGATATAGAAGTATATTGTCAGAAATTTAGGAAATGGTCAGTACTCACTCAGTGGAATGAATCTGCGCTGGCAGCTTTGTTCAGAAAGGGTCTCTCTGAGGCTCTTAAGGATGTCATGGTGGGATTTCCTATGCCTGCTGGTTTGAATGAGTCTTTGTCTTTGGCCATTCAGATCGGTCGACGCTTGCGCGAGCGTAAATCTGTGCACCATTTGGCGGTATTGCCTGAGGTTAAACCTGAGCCTATGCAGTGCGATAGGACTATGACCAGAGTTGAACGGCAGGAATACAGACGTCTGAATGGGCTGTGTTTCTACTGTGGTGATTCCACTCATGCTATTTCTGATTGTCCTAAGCGCACTAAGCGGTCCGCTAGGTCTGCCGTCATTGGTACTGTACAGTCCAAATTCCTTCTGTCCATTACCTTGATATGCTCTTTGTCGTCGTTTTCTGTCATGGCGTTTGTGGATTCAGGCGCTGCCCTGAATCTGATGGATTTGGATTATGCTAAACGTTGTGGGTTTTTCTTGGAGCCTTTGCGGTGTCCTATTCCATTGAAAGGAATTGATGCCACACCTTTGGCCAAGAATAAACCTCAGTACTGGGCCCAGCTGACCATGTGCATGGCTCCTGCACATCAGGAAGTTATTCGCTTTCTGGTGTTGCATAATCTGCATGATGTGGTCGTGTTGGGGTTGCCATGGCTGCAAACCCATAATCCAGTATTGGATTGGAATTCCATGTCGGTATCCAGCTGGGGTTGTCAGGGGGTACATGGTGATGTTCCATTTTTGTCGATTTCGTCATCTACCCCGTCTGAGGTCCCAGAGTTCTTGTCTGATTATCAGGATGTATTTGAAGAGCCCAAGTCCGATGCCCTACCTCCGCATAGGGATTGTGATTGTGCTATCGATTTGATTCCTGGTAGTAAATTCCCTAAAGGTCGATTATTTAATTTATCCGTGCCCGAACACGCCGCTGTGCGCAGTTATGTGAAGGAATCCCTGGAGAAGGGACATATTCGCCCATCGTCATCACCACTGGGAGCAGGGTTCTTCTTTGTAGCCAAGAAGGATGGTTCGCTGAGACCGTGTATTGATTACCGCCTTCTTAATAAGATCACTGTTAAATTTCAGTATCCCTTGCCATTGTTATCTGACTTGTTTGCTCGGATTAAGGGGGCTAGTTGGTTCACTAAGATAGATCTTCGTGGTGCGTATAATCTGGTGAGAATCAGGCAAGGAGATGAATGGAAAACTGCATTCAATACGCCCGAGGGTCATTTTGAGTATCTAGTGATGCCGTTCGGACTTGCCAATGCTCCATCTGTGTTTCAGTCTTTTATGCATGACATCTTCCGTGAGTATCTGGATAAATTCCTGATTGTTTACTTGGATGACATTTTGGTCTTCTCAGATGATTGGGAGTCTCATGTGAAGCAGGTCAGAATGGTTTTTCGGGTCCTGCGTGCTAACTCTTTGTTTGTGAAGGGATCAAAGTGTCTCTTCGGTGTGCAGAAAGTTTCATTTTTGGGGTTCATCTTTTCCCCTTCTACTATCGAGATGGATCCAGTTAAGGTCCAAGCCATCCAGGATTGGATTCAGCCGACATCTCTGAAAAGTCTGCAAAAGTTCCTGGGCTTTGCTAATTTTTATCGTCGCTTCATCTGTAATTTTTCTAGCATTGCCAAACCATTGACCGATTTGACCAAGAAGGGTGCTGATTTGGTTAATTGGTCTTCTGCTGCTGTGGAAGCTTTTCAGGAGTTGAAGCGTCGTTTTTGTTCTGCCCCTGTGTTGTGTCAGCCAGATGTTTCTCTTCCGTTCCAGGTCGAGGTTGATGCTTCTGAGATTGGAGCAGGGGCGGTTTTGTCACAGAGAGGTTCTGATTGCTCAGTGATGAAACCATGTGCTTTCTTTTCCAGGAAGTTTTCGCCCGCTGAGTGTAATTATGATGTGGGCAACCGAGAGTTGCTGGCCATGAAGTGGGCATTCGAGGAGTGGCGTCATTGGCTTGAAGGAGCTAAGCATCGCGTGGTGGTATTGACTGATCATAAGAACTTGACTTATCTCGAGTCTGCCAAGCGCTTGAATCCTAGACAGGCCCGTTGGTCGTTATTTTTTGCCCGCTTCGACTTTGTGATTTCGTACCTTCCGGGCTCTAAAAATGTGAAGGCGGATGCTCTGTCTAGGAGTTTTGTGCCCGACTCTCCGGGTTTATCTGAGCCAGCGGGTATCCTCAAGGAAGGAGTCATTGTGTCTGCCATCTCCCCTGATTTGCGGCGGGTGCTGCAAAAATTTCAGGCGAATAAACCTGATCGTTGCCCAGCGGAGAAACTGTTCGTCCCTGATAGGTGGACTAATAAAGTTATCTCTGAGGTTCATTGTTCGGTGTTGGCTGGTCATCCTGGAATCTTTGGTACCAGAGAGTTAGTGGCTAGATCCTTTTGGTGGCCATCTCTGTCGCGGGATGTGCGTTCTTTTGTGCAGTCCTGTGGGATTTGTGCTCGGGCTAAGCCCTGCTGTTCTCGTGCCAGTGGGTTGCTTTTGCCCTTGCCGGACCCGAAGAGGCCTTGGACATATATGTCTATGGATTTTATTTCAGATCTTCCCGTCTCTCAAAAAATGTCAGTCATTTGGGTGGTTTGTGATCGCTTCTCTAAGATGGTCCATTTGGTACCCTTGTCTAAATTACCTTCCTCCTCTGATTTGGTGCCATTGTTCTTCCAGCATGTGGTTCGTTTACATGGCATTCCAGAGAATATCGTTTCTGACAGAGGTTCCCAGTTTGTTTCGAGGTTTTGGCAAGCTTTTTGTGCTAAGATGGGCATTGACTTGTCTTTTTCCTCGGCTTTCCATCCTCAGACTAATGGCCAGACCGAATGAACCAATCAGACCTTGGAAACATATCTGAGATGCTTTGTTTCTGCTGATCAGGATGACTGGGTGTCCTTTTTGCCTTTGGCTGAGTTCGCCCTTAATAATCGAGCCAGCTCCGCTACCTTGGTTTCGCCGTTTTTCTGCAACTCTGGGTTCCATCCTCGTTTCTCTTCAGGGCAGGTTGAGTCTTCGGACTGTCCTGGTGTGGATACTGTGGTGGACAGGTTGCAGCAGATTTGGACTCATGTAGTGGACAATTTGACCTTGTCCCAGGAGAAGGCTCAACGTTTTGCTAATCGCAGATGCTGTGTGGGTCCCCGTCTTCGTGTTGGGGATTTGGTTTGGTTGTCTTCTCGTCATATTCCTATGAAGGTTTCCTCTCCTAAGTTTAAACCTCGTTTCATTGGTCCGTATAGGATTTCTGAGGTTCTTAATCCTGTGTCTTTTCGTTTGACCCTTCCTGATTCTTTTTCCATCCATAACGTATTCCATAGGTCATTGTTGCGGAGATACGTGGCACCTATGGTTCCATCTGTTGATCCTCCTGCCCCGGTTTTGGTGGAGGGGGAGTTGGAGTATATTGTGGAGAAGATTTTGGATTCTCGTGTTTCAAGACGGAAACTCCAGTATCTGGTTAAGTGGAAGGGTTATGCTCAGGAAGATAATTCCTGGGTCTTTGCCTCTGATGTCCATGCTCCCGATCTTGTTCGTGCCTTTCATATGGCTCATCCTGGTCGTCCTGGGGGCTCCGGTGAGGGTTCAGTGACCCCTCCTCAAGGGGGGGATACTGTTGTGAATTCTGTGGCAGAGCTCCCTCCTGTGGTCACAAGTGGTACTTCGGCTGATTCTCTCTATGAGCTTCCGTTGGTGGAGGAGAGTGGTACTGCGGCTTCTGAGTTTCCTTCCTCAGGTGATGTGGTGAAGTCGTTAGGTGCTTCTCTATTTAACTCCACCTAGTGCTTTGATCCTGGCCTCCAGTCAATGTTCTAGTATTGGACTTGCTTCCTCCTGGATCGTTCCTGTGGCCTGCTGCTCTGCATAGCTAAGTTTCGCTTGTGTTATTTTTGTTTGCTGTTTTTTCTGTCCAGCTTGCTTATTTGGTTTTTCTTGCTTGCTGGAAGCTCTGGGACGCAGAGGGTGTACCTCCGTGCCGTTAGTCGGTACGGAGGGTCTTTTTGCCCCCTTTGCGTGGTTGTTTGTAGGGTTTTGTGTTGACCGCAAAGTTACCTTTCCTATCCTCGCTCTGTTCAGAAAGTCGGGCCTCACTTTGCTAAATCTATTTCATTTCTACGTTTGTCTTTTCATCTTAACTCACAGTCATTATATGTGGGGGGCTGCCTTTTCCTCTGGGGTATTTCTCTGAGGCAAGGTAGGCTTGTTTTCTATCTTCAGGCTAGCTAGTTTCTCAGGCTGTGCCGAGTTGCATAGGGAGCGTTAGGAGCAATCCACGGCTGCCTCTAGTGTGGTTGGAGAGGATTAGGGATTGCGGTCAGCAGAGTTCCCAGGTCTCAGAGCTCGTTCTATGTTTTTGGGTTATTGTCAGGTCACTGTATGTGCTCTGACTTCTATGTCCATTGTGGTACTGAATTACCTAATCATAACAATTCTCCAAGACATGTATGGACTTCTGGCCTGGTAATGGTGTCAATGGTCTCTGTTTCCCTGGTGCCACCACCTCATCCATCATCGCCTGAAGGTTTGTTTTTCTTGGAAGCACAGAAGTGGGATAGGAATGATGATGATGGCGTCATCAGCACTGAACATGTTCGTGGCGTACGTGAAGCACCTCAACATGGCACACACATCCTGCATAGAGGTGCACTCGTTGTTGGTAAAGTGCTGCTAGAACAGTCTCTCCACTATGTGCAAAGTGGAGTTCTTTGTGGGTACATCACATATGAAGCAGTGAGCGGAAAGGCAGAAGTGAAGCTGCAGTGCAGACGGTCGAGGAGCAGGTGGAGGGCGAGAATGCCAAAAGCGCACACACACACTGCCTGCACTTTCAGCAACAAATCTGACATATGTGTGTAATTTTCAACATACAGTACCTCTGCACTGCCAAATTCAGCACATGTGCCAGGCAAGGGATGTGCGTGAAACCAGCAAAACTAGGAGCTGTTATGAGATTTCACCCATTATCGCACACCAGGCCGGGTTTGAAGTTTAGTGGTACCAACCACCCACACATCTGTCTATTGTTTCATCTGTATCCACATCTCCTGTGCAGAGTGGGATTTGCCCCCCAAACAGATGAGTTTCAGAACATCCTGCTGTAGTTTACCCCTGGCTGTGCTGAAGTTGGTGGTGCAGGTGCGGATGAGGAGGCATTGGAGGAAGCAGAGGAGGAGGCAACATGGACAGAGAAACATCCAAAAAACATCCAGCAAACCATGTCGTAGGACATGCACCAAAATGCTTTCTACCTCAGGCCCAGCCACCACTACATTTACGCAGTGAGCAGTCAGAGAGATATAACGTCCCCGCCCGTGGTTACTGGTTCATGTATCAGTGGTTATGTGGACCTTTATAGGGATGGTGTTGCACAGTGCCCAACTGATTTTGTCTTGCAGGGCAGAAGTGGCCCGCCTGGAAAAGTAGTGGCAACTGGGAACATGTACTGTTGATCCCATGATCCCAACGTATTGTTAGCCTTTTAAATATCACTTGTGAGGCCACATTTAGAATATGGGATCCAGTGTTTGGGGGATCTAGAGCTGAAAGATTCAATTGGATGGTGTGGAGATGCTCGGTGGTGGTGCTGTCACATCCTCTTTATGGAGAGCTAGGCATCCCTACTGCTCGGAAGGGTAGGAATAGGCTGAGACCGCAACAAAAAGAGGGAGCAGGAGGAGCCTCAGATCTTTCCTGGTTTTTCAGGTGTATACTTCACTACAGTTCATGCTTTGTATTTGGATGCCTCATCATGCAGGTGGTGCTCAGGTTAAGAACATGTATGCCTTGCTTAAGTCTCTGATAGTATAGGGTGCAAACCACCCATATCTTGTTAGGGAGCTCCTTCGAGCTGGATTTGATGTACTCAGTTCATCGGTGTGGAGGCCAATAGCGGCTGATGTATATGCTAGGGGCCGCCCATTGTGCTGTTACACCCTGTTTCCTCTTTTACACCTTGCTCTCTCTTTTTCTGTGCAGCTGCAGCCATGGAAGCAGATTTAGGCCATGTAGATGGCTCACAGTAGTGTGAGAAACATGATGCTTTGGGAAGTGTGTGTAAAATGGCTCCTAGGACACTTTGAAGAAACTGCCACAACATTGGATCCACCACAAATCAACATAATGCTGAGTGCACCTGAAATGGAGAGGTGTCTGACCACTGTACATTATGTCCCCCAGACCATATTGGAGAAGGACTGGTGTGAGTTCCCTGTTGAAAGACTCTTCATGGTGTTTCCCATTCTTCACCTATCATTGTGTCCAAGACAAAATTGGGACACATCTCTGAAGAGGACAAACCTCCAATCCTGCCTCCATTGCTCTGCACCAAAATGGCCTTTGAATGCGGTGACATGAGGTCAGTGGAGGAACAGTGGCAAGATGTTTGGTTAGTAGCCCAATCTCATGTTCATATTCCACCGCTTGATGGTCTGTGTAGACGTGGGCATTATATGTGGCATCTAATTTCAGTTTCAGCACAGAATGGATCACAACGCCCCATTCTTCCAACATCCGTCTGTGAGTTTTGCGTCTGCACACCTCTTCCTGTATTTTCAAATTGTCGTCGTTCTCCCAATCACAGGGACACCCAACGCTGACTGTTGTGAATTCTGTTGTCAAGCTCCCTCCTGTGGTCATGAATGGTACTTCGGCTGGTTCTGTCCATGGGCTTCCTCTGGTGGTTGTGAGTGGGGCTGCGGCTTCTGAGTTTCCTTCCACAGGTGACGAGGTTAATTCGTTAGCTGGCTGCTCTATTTAACTCCACTTAGATCATTGCTCCATGCCACCTGTCAATGTTCCAGTATTGGTCCAGTTCGCTCCTGGATCGTTCTTGTGACCTGTCTTCCCAGCAGAAGCTAAGTTCCTGCTTGTTTTTCTCTTGTTTGCTATTTTTCTGTCCAGCTTGCTATTTTGATTTTTGTCTTGCTTGCTGGAAGCTCTGGGATGCAGAGGGGCGCCTCCGCACCGTGAGTCGGTGCGGAGGGTCTTTTTGCGCCCTCTGCGTGGTTTATTTGTAGTTTTTGTGCTGACCGCAAAGTTACCTTTCCTATCCTCTGTCTGTTCAGTAAGTAGGGCCTCTCTTTGCTAAATCTATTTCATCTCTGTGTTTGTATTTTCATCTTTACTCACAGTCATTATATGTGGGGGGCTGCCTTTTCCTTTGGGGAATTTCTCTGAGGCAAGGTAGGCTTTATTTTTCTATCTTTAGGGCTAGCTAGTTCCTTAGGCTGTGACGAGTTGCATAGGGAGCGTTAGGAGCAATCCCCGGCTATTTCTAGTGTGTGTGATAGGATTAGGGATTGGGGTCAGCAGAGTTCCCACGTCCCAGAGCTTGTCCTGTATTATTAGTAACTATCAGGTCATTCCGTGTGCTCTTAACCACCAGGTCCATTATTGTCCTAACCACCAGGTCATAACAGTACAGGTGGCCCAAAGTATTAATCCATCTCAATATAGGGATAAGAGAAGTTCTGAGACCATTTTTTTTTCTTTGCAGTGTGTTTTGTCTCTCTTTTCCCCTTTACCTCTGGGTGGTTCAGGATACAGGTGTAGATATGGACATTCAAGGTCTGTCCTCTTGTATGGATAATCTCACTGCAAGGGTACAAATCATTCAAGATTTTGTGGTTCGGAATCCAATGTTAGAGCCTAGGATTCCTATTCCTGATTTGTTTTTTGGGGATAGATCTAAGTTCCTGAATTTCAAAAATAATTGTAAATTGTTTCTGGCTTTGAAGCCTCACTCCTCAGGTGACCCTGTACAACAAGTAAAAATCATTATTTCTTTGTTACGTGGCGACCCTCAAGACTGGGCATTTTCCCTTGCGCCAGGAGATCCTGCATTGCGTGATGTTGATGCGTTTTTTCTGGCGCTTGGATTGCTTTATGATGAACCAAATTCAGTGGATCAGGCAGAGAAAATCTTGCTGGCTCTGTGTCAGGGTCAGGATGAGGTAGAGATATATTGTCAGAAGTTTAGGAAGTGGTCTGTACTCACTCAGTGGAATGAGTGCGCCCTGGCAGCAATTTTCAGAAAGGGTCTCTCTGAAGCCCTTAAGGATGTCATGGTGGGATTTCCCATGCCTGCTGGTCTGAATGAGTCTATGTCTTTGGCCATTCAGATCGATCGACGCTTGCGTGAGCGTAAAGCTGTGCACCATTTGGCGGTATTATCTGAGCATAGACCTGAGCCTATGCAATGTGATAGGACTTTGACCAGAGCTGAACGGCAAGAACACAGACGTCGGAATGGGCTGTGTTTTTACTGTGGTGATTCCACTCATGCTATCTCCGATTGTCCTAAGCGCACTAAGCAGTTCGCTAGGTCTGCCACCATTGGTACGGCACAGTAGAAATTTCTTTTGTCCGTTACTCTGATTTGCTCTTTGTCATCCTATTCTGTTATGGCATTTGTGGATTCAGGCGCTGCCCTGAATTTGATGGACTTGGAGTATGCTAGGCGCTGTGGTTTTTTCTTGGACCCCTTGCAGTATCCTATTCCATTGAGAGGAATTGATGCTACGCCTTTGGCCAAGAATAAGCCTCAGTACTGGACCCAATTGACCATGTGCATGGCTCCTGCACATCAGGAGGATATTCGCTTTTTGGTGTTGCATAATCTGCATGATGTGGTCGTTTTGGGGTTGCCATGGCTACAGGTCCATAATCCAGTATTGGATTGGAAATCTATGTCTGTGTCCAGCTGGGGTTGTCAGGGCGTACATGGTGATGTTCCATTTTTAGTAGAAAGTATAATATCTGATAATCCAAAATTAGTATTAAACCAAGAAAAACAAAGAAAACTAATCTATCCAATAAACTTTATTAAACAAAATAAGGATAAAAGACTGACACAACACCCAGACCCCTCTAAATGGGGGTGGGTCAATTAAAAAACCTGGCCCAAAAAGATTGTAAAGGGCAAAGGGTGGGAGGGACAACGGGGCCGATAGCAAAAACCCTACACGTCCCTACAAATATTCCCTGCCTGTCTGCGGAGGTTGGCACCCTCTTGGACGCAATATGGCGCCCCCGCTCACCGTCGACTCACCCTTAAGGCCCTATAAGTCCCTCTACATGTATAAAGATACTATACCACAAACAACACCCAATACATGGCCTAACCAAACTCGGGACCAAAAAAGAGAAAAAACACCAGGTAGTGATTCACCAGTAAAGACAAACGGTCTGACCGTACCAATCCCTAATGCTAAAGTATAACGCCTGAAACTAAGGCTAATACACCCTAAGGAGTCCCTAACCGAGTCTCCCTACCTGTCAGCGGAGGTTGGCACCCTCTTGAACGCAAATGGCGCCCCCGCTCCTCGGCGGCTGCCCCTATTAACCCTGGCTGAATCCCTAAAAGAAGATATATCGGGATACTAAATACGGGTGGTGCCTTAGGGGCTATACTAGTGACCCAGATAAATAGGTCCCTATAGCTCGGTCAGACCCTAAAGATAAAGCAAATAGCAACAATACTTAAACCAATGCTTGCACGGCAATAGGAAAGATGTATATAACAGCTTAACGAATACAACTATAGATCACATCAGAGATACATGTTGTGCCTGGTTGCAGGACCTGCAACCAGGCACAACATGTATCTCTGATGTGATCTATTCACACAGTATCTCTTTTTCCCATATGCCTCCTGAGGAACCACATCATGGGGGGGAAACGCGTAGAGGCGAGACCTGAACACAGATAAGTGTTTCAGGCCTTTTAAGTTTATATGTTTTTCACCAGTTGTGTGTATTTTTTTTTTTTTTTTTCCCCGCAACCATTGTATTTGCATATGAGTACTTTACCAACTGTGATCATAATATAGTTGTATTCGTTAAGCTGTTATATACATCTTTCCTATTGCCGTGCAAGCATTGGTTTAAGTATTGTTGCTATTTGCTTTATCTTTAGGGTCTGACCGAGCTATAGGGACCTATTTATCTGGGTCACTAGTATAGCCCCTAAGGCACCACCCGTATCTAGTATCCCGATATATCTTCTTTTAGGGATTCAGCCAGGGTTAATAGGGGCAGCCGCCGAGGAGCGGGGGCGCCATTTGCGTTCAAGAGGGTGCCAACCTCCGCTGACAGGTAGGGAGACTCGGTTAGGGACTCCTTAGGGTGTATTAGCCTTAGTTTCAGGCGTTATACTTTAGCATTAGGGATTGGTACGGTCAGACCGTTTGTCTTTACTGGTGAATCACTACCTGGTGTTTTTTCTCTTTTTTGGTCCCGAGTTTGGTTAGGCCATGTATTGGGTGTTGTTTGTGGTATAGTATCTTTATACATGTAGAGGGACTTATAGGGCCTTAAGGATGAGTCGACGGTGAGCGGGGGCGCCATATTGCGTCCAAGAGGGTGCCAACCTCCGCAGACAGGCAGGGAATATTTGTAGGGACGTGTAGGGTTTTTGCTATCGGCCCCGTTGTCCCTCCCACCCTTTGCCCTTTACAATCTTTTTGGGCCAGGTTTTTTAATTGACCCACCCCCATTTAGAGGGGTCTGGGTGTTGTGTCAGTCTTTTATCCTTATTTTGTTTAATAAAGTTTATTGGATAGATTAGTTTTCTTTGTTTTTCTTGATGTTCCATTTTTGTCTATTTCGTCATCCACCCCTTCTGAAGTCCCGGAGTTTTTGTCGGATTACCGGGATATATTTGATGAGCCCAAATCCAGTGCCCTACCTCCTCATAGGGATTGCGATTGTGCTATTAATTTGATTCCTGGTAGTAAGTTTCCTAAGGGCCGACTGTTCAATTTATCTGTGCCAGAACACGCCACTATGCGGAGTTATATAAAGGAATCCTTGGAGAAAAGTCATATTCGCCCGTCGTCATCACCGTTAGGAGCAGGGTTCTTTTTTGTGGCCAAGAAGGATGGTTCTTTGAGACCTTGTATTGATTACCGCCTTCTTAATAAAATTACAGTCAGGTTTCAGTATCCTTTGCCGCTGCTGTCTGATTTGTTTGCTCGTATTAAAGGGGCTAGTTGGTTCACCAAGATAGATCTTCGAGGGGCGTATAATCTTGTGCGTATTATACAGGGCGATGAATGGAAAACAGCATTTAATACGCCCGAGGGCCATTTTGAGTACCTGGTTATGCCATTCGGGCTTTCCAATGCTCCATCAGTATTTCAGTCTTTTATGCATGACATCTTCCGAGAGTACCTGGATAAATTCCTGATTGTAAATTTGGATGATATTTTGGTCTTCTCAGATGATTGGGAGTCTCACGTGAAGCAGGTCAGAATGGTGTTCCAGGTCCTTCGTGCAAATTCTTTGTTTGTGAAGGGGTCAAAGTGTCTCTTTGGAGTTCAGAAGGTTTAATTTTTGGGTTTCATTTTTTCCCCTTCTACTATCGAGATGGACCCTGTTAAAGTCCAGGCCATTTATGATTGGACTCAGCCGACATCTGTGAAGAGTCTGCAAAAGTTCCTGGGCTTTGCTAATTTTTATCGTCGCTTCATCGCTAATTTTTCTACTGTTGCTAAACCGTTAACTGATTTGACCAAGAAGGGTGCTGATGTGGTCAATTGGTCTTCTGCGGCTGTGGAAGCTTTTCAGGAGTTGAAGCGTCGTTTTTCTTCTGCCCCTGTGTTGTGCCAGCCAGATGTTTCGCTCCCGTTTCAGGTCGAGGTTGATGCTTCTGAGATTGGAGCAGGGGCTGTTTTGTCGCAAAGAAGTTCTGATGGCTCGGTGATGAAACCATGTGCCTTCTTTTCTAGAAAGTTTTCGCCTGCTGAGCGCAATTATGATGTTGGCAATCGAGAGTTGTTGGCCATGAAGTGGGCATTCGAAGAGTGGCGTCATTGGCTTGAAGGAGCCAAGCATCGCGTGGTGGTCTTGACGGATCACAAGAATTTGACTTATCTCGAGTCTGCCAAACGGTTGAATCCTAGACAGGCTCGTTGGTCACTATTTTTCTCCCGTTTTGATTTTGTGGTTTTGTACCTTCCGGGCTCTAAGAATGTGAAGGCTGATGCCCTGTCAAGGAGTTTTGTGCCCGACTCTCCGGGTGTTCCTGAGCCGGCGGGTATTCTCAGAGAGGGGGTAATTTTGTCTGCAATCTTCCCTGATTTGCGGCGGGTGCTGCAAAAATTTCAGGCTGATAGACCTAACCGTTGCCCAGAGGAGAAACTGTTTGTCCCTGATAAATGGACTAGTAGAGTTATCTCTGAGGTTCATTGTTCGGTGTTGGCTGGTCATCCTGGAATATTTGGTACCAGAGATTTGGTGGCTAGATCCTTTTGGTGGCCATCTTTGTCACGGGATGTGCGTTCTTTTGTGCAGTCCTGTGGGACTTGTGCTCGGGCTAAGCGCTGCTGTTCTCGTGCCAGTGGGTTGCTTTTGCCCTTGTCGGTCCCGAAGAGGCCCTGGACGCATATTTCTATGGATTTTATTTCGGATCTCCCTGTCTCTCAAAAGATGTCGGTCATTTGGGTGGTTTGTGATCGCTTCTCTAAGATGGTCCATTTGGTACCCTTGTCTAAATTGCCTTCCTCCTCTGATTTGGTGCCATTGTTTTTCCAGCATGTGGTTCGTTTACATGGCATTCCGGAGAACATCGTTTCGGACAGAGGTTCCCAGTTTGTTTCGAAGTTTTGGCGAGCCTTTTGTGCTAGGATGGGCATTGATTTGTCTTTTTCCTCGGCTTTCCATCCTCAGACAAATGGCCAAACCGAACTAACTAATCAGACTTTGGAAACATATCTGAGATGCTTTGTTTCTGCGGATCAGAATGATTGGGTATCCTTTTTGCCTTTGGCTGAGTTCGCCCTTAATAATCGGGCCAGCTCGGCTACTTTGGTTTCGCCGTTTTTCTGCAATTCTGGTTTCCATCCTCGTTTCTCTTCAGGGCAGGTTGAGTCTTCGGACTGTCCTGGTGTAGATACTGTGGTGGATAGGTTGCAGCAGATTTGGACTCATGTGGTGGACAATTTGACATTGTCCCAGGAGAAGGCTCAACGTTTCGCTAACCGCCGGCGCTGTGTGGGTCCCCGACTTCGTGTTGGGGATTTGGTTTGGTTGTCGTCTCATTATGTTCCTATGAAGGTTTCCTCTCCTAAGTTTAAGCCTCGTTTCATTGGTCCGTATAAGATTTCTGAGGTTCTCAATCCTGTGTCATTTCGTTTGACCCTTCCAGCTTCTTTTGCCATCCATAATGTATTCCATAGGTCGTTGTTGCGGAGATACGTGGCGCCTGTGGTTCCATCCGTTGATCATCCTGCCCCGGTGTTGGTTGAGGGGGAGTTGGAGTATGTGGTGGAGAAGATTTTGGATTCTCGTATTTCGAGACGGAAACTCCAGTACCTGGTCAAGTGGAAGGGTTATGGTCAGGAAGATAATTCCTGGGTCTTTGCCTCTGATGTTCATGCTGCCGATCTGGTTCGTGCCTTTCATTTGGCTCGTCCTGGTCGGCCTGGGGGCTCTGGTGAGGGTTCGGTGACCCCTCCTCAAGGGGGGGTACTGTTGTGAATTCTGTTGTCAAGCTCCCTCCTGTGGTCATGAATGGTACTTCGGCTGGTTCTGTCCATGGGCTTCCTCTGGTGGTTGTGAGTGGGGCTGCGGCTTCTGAGTTTCCTTCCACAGGTGACGAGGTTAATTCGTTAGCTGGCTGCTCTATTTAACTCCACTTAGATCATTGCTCCATGCCACCTGTCAATGTTCCAGTATTGGTCCAGTTCGCTCCTGGATCGTTCTTGTGACCTGTCTTCCCAGCAGAAGCTAAGTTCCTGCTTGTTTTTCTCTTGTTTGCTATTTTTCTGTCCAGCTTGCTATTTTGATTTTTGTCTTCCTTGCTGGAAGCACTGGGATGCAGACAGGCGCCTCCGCACCGTGAGTCGGTGCGGAGGGTCTTTTTGCGCCCTCTGTGTTTTTTTTGTAGTTTTTGTGCTGACCGCAAAGTTACCTTTCCTATCCTCTGTCTGTTCAGTAAGTCGGGCCTCTCTTTGCTAAATCTATTTCATCTCTGTGTTTGTAATTTTCATCTTAACTCACAGTCATTATATGTGGGGGGCAGCCTTTTCCTTTGGGGAATTTCTCTGAGGCAAGGTAGGCTTTATTTTTCTATCTTTAGGGCTAGCTAGTTCCTTAGGCTGTGACGAGTTGCATAGGGAGCATTAGGAGAAATCCACGCCTATTCCTAGTGTGTGTGATAGGATTAGGAATTGCGGTCAGCAGAGTTCCCACGTCTCAGAGCTTGTCCTGTATTATTAGTAACTATCAGGTCATTCCGTGTGCTCTTAACCACCAGGTCCATTATTGTCCTAACCACCAGGTCATAACAGCTGACCACCGCTGACATCTCAAACTATGGGCATTGCGATCTGCCAGAGTGACAACCACCATCTCTCAACTCAAGGACTTTATGCTTTTCAGTACGCGACAAGTGGAGATAATCATAATATCTCATAATATCGATTATGTTACTTACAGGGTTGAGGCACTGCATCTGACAGTCCTTTTTACAGCACTTCAACATGTCAGAGCAATCGTCGTCCTGGGTGCACGCGGTGTCATCCACTGAGTCACAATCTGTATTTGAATACTCAGGTTCACAAGCTCCAGCTTTAACTGCAAAAAATCAATGAGGAGGTAGAAAGTGATAATCAGGTTTATCATCATGCCGTGCCGCCATCATCCATGCCAATCATCCACCTCACTCATCCAGCTATTAGAGTGGACACAAAGTTCTCACACCTTCATCACATGTTCTTCATAGTCTACAGGAAGACTTAGGGCCCAACTCAATAAGGTGTAAGAGGCCCATAATTCATTACAAGTGTGGTGTGCCTCTGCCGGAGATGTACGGGGACTGGAGCACACTACTTGTGAAACTTGGACCCCCGGCTGGCCCGCACAGACCCCGGCAGGCCCATACAGACCCCCGGCTGGCCCACACAGATCCCCCAGGGTCACGCACAGACCCCGCCCACGCACACAGACACGTAGTCTCCGCCCACGCACCACCCACACTCCATTATAGTGTATCATTGCATTATGGGAACTTTTGATTCCAGTATTCGATATCTTAAAAGTATCGGAACTCAGTATCATAAATCCTATACAGCGAATATTGGCCGATACCCGATATTTGCAGTATCAGAATGCTCAACACTAGTGAGCAGCTGAAATTTTTGAATCTGTAAGTAGCAGATGTCCACAAATCTGTAAGCGGCAGAACTTCACGGAGCTTATGCAGATCTGTGAGCAGCAGAACTCCATACATCTATGAGCAACAGAACTCAACTGATCTGTGAGCAGCAGAAGTCCACGGATCTGTAAGCGTTGTGAAGGTACAGACCAAAACATCCAACACCGCGGAGACACCATCACGTGTTTCTCAACGCAGTGATCCAGAACACTGCCCCCATCCCTTATGGGAAATATGCAAATGCATGTAAAATAAGCTGTTTTGGGGCCAGTTTCCTACTCCACACTGATGAGGGGCAAAAACCCCGAAACAGCTGTCTGTGGATGGATACCATGCTTGGCATAGGTGGTTTTTCTTTATTGGATGTTTTCCTTTATTGGATGCTGCCCTCCCCGTGGTTGTTCCTTCCCTGGGAAAGGCCTGGCTATTCATTGCTTGCGTTGAGAAACACGTGATGGTGTCTCCACAGCTTACTTTACATGCATTTGCATATTTCCCATAAGGGATGGGGGCAGTGTTCTGGATCACTGCGTTGAGAAACACGTGATGGTGTCTCCGCGGTGTTGGATGTTTTGGTCTCCCCGAGGTCATTCATCTATACCTTCACAGCCTTTTACTAGGCACTGCTCCTAATAGCCAGTTTCCTACTCCACACTGATGAGGGGCAAAAACCCTGAAGCAGCTGTCTATGGATGGATACCATGCTTGGCATAGGTGGTTTTCCTTTATTGGATGTTTTCCTTTATTGGATGCTGCCCTTCCCGTGGTTGTTCCTTCCCGGGGAAAGGCCTGGCTATTCACTGCCTGCATTGAGAAACACGTGATGGTGTCTCCACAGCTTACTTTACATGCACGGATCTGTAAGCGTCAGACATTCATGGAGCTGTGGGCAGCAGAAGATCATGGATCTGTTAGCAGTAGAAGTCCACGGATCTGTAAGCGTCAGACATCCACGGAGCTGTGGGCAGCAGAAGATCATGGATCTGTTAGCAGTAGAAGTCCACAGATCTGTAAGCGTCAGACATCCACGGAGCTGTGGGCAGCAGAAGATCATGGATCTGTGAGCAGTAGAAGTCTGTTGTGAATTCTGTTGTCGGGCTCCCTCCTGTGGTCATGAATGGTACTTCGGCTGGTTCTGTCCATGGACTTCCTCTGGTGGGTGTTTCTGAGTTTCACAGGTGACGAGGTTAATTCGTTAGCTGCTGCTCTATTTAACTCCACTTAGATCTTTTCTCCATGCCACCTGTCAATGTTCCAGTATTGGTCTGTTCACTCCTGGATCGTTCTTGTGACCTGTCTTCCCATCAGAAGCTAAGTTCCAGCTTGTATTTCTTTGGTTTGCTATTTTTCTGTCCAGCTTGCTATTTAATTTGTTGTCTTGCTTGCTGGAAGCTCTGGGATGCAGAGGGGCGCCTCCGCACCGTGAGTCGGTGCGGAGGGTCTTTTTGCGCCCTCTGCGTGGTCTTTTTGTAGGTTTTTGTGCTGACCACAAAGTAACCTTTCCTATCCTCGGTCTGTTCAGTAAGTCGGGCATCTCTTTGCTAAATCTATTTCATCTCTGTGTTTGTATTTTCATCTTTACTCACAGTCATTATATGTGGGGGGCTGTCTTTTCCTTTGGGGAATTTCTCTGAGGCAAGGTAGGCTTTATTTTTCTATCTTCAGGGCTAGCTAGTTTCTTAGGCTGTGCCGAGTTGCATAGGGAGCGTTAGGCGCAATCCACGGCTATTTCTAGTGTGTTTGATAGGTTTAGGGATTGCGGTCAGCAGAGTTCCCACATCCCAGAGCTCGTCCTTATTATCAGTAACTATCAGGTCATTCCGTGTGCTCTTAACCATCAGGTCCATTATTGTCCTGACCACCAGGTCATAACAGAAGTCCACTGATCTGTAAGCGGCAGAACTTCACGGAGCTTATGCAGATCTGTGAGCAGCAGAAGTCCATAGATCTATGGGCAGCAGAAGATCATGGATCTGTGAGCAGCAGAAGTCCATGTGTAGTGACCTTGTCCAGGTTATGTCTGTCCCTTTAAATACCCCAGGACTGTGAGTAATCCTGTACACTACAGCTCACATCCTAGCTGCCCTTTCCTTACTGTTATTAGACAAGTACTTTCATTTAATTCTTGTATTTTTCCAGGTATTTTCCAATTTGTTGAGTTCCAGCACCGTCTGCTAGTGAAATGTACAATGTAAGGTTTTGACATGAGAACTGAGGTTTCCAGAGGAGGGCTATTCTAGCTTCCGCCCTGTCTAGACCAGTAGAGCTGCGAAAACCCCCAGTATGGAACAAGCAGTCTCCGGGAGCAGAGCACATGTTGAGGCTCCCTCTCTCCAAGACCCTCTGGTGGGCCTGACAAGCTGAGAAATGACCCCAGGACTCCCAGGTCGGTGAAATACTTTTGCTATGTAAAATCTTCTGCATAAAACTACAAAAGACGAGGAATCTCTCTATAACAACTTACGAGCATTGCATCTAAAAGAGCAAATTCTAAAACTCCAAAGCCTCAATTCCATGTCACAATATAATTCAGTACTGTAGTTTCTGTAGTTTAACCCCGTGAGCTGTGAAGCATTTACTCCGTGTCATGTTTTCCCGTTCCTGCAAAAGTAAATGCAACTGTTATCCCCGAGACCTGAGTCTGTGGTCATTATCATGGACACCGCATGGGGGTGGAGAGCAGTGAACGGAACGACCCCTATTGCAAGGGCTTTACACAAGGACCTGTGACCAGCAGAAGTCCATGAATCTGTGAGCAGCAGAACTCCATTGATCTGTGAGCACCAGGACTCCACGGATCTGTGAGCAATCTGTGAGCACCAGGACTCCACGGATCTGTGAGCAATCTGTGAGCAGCAGGACTCCACGGATCTGTGAGCACCAGGACTCCACGGATCTGTGAGCACCAGGACTCCACGGGTCTGTGAGCACCAGGACTCCACGGATCTGTGAGCACCAGGACTCCACGGATCTGTGAGCACCAGGACTCCACGGATCTTTGAGCACCTTATGTCTGCGGATCTGTGATGAGCAGAACTTCACAGATCTGTCAGCAGTGGAAGTCTGCAGATCTGTGAGCAGCAGAAGTCTATGAATCTGTGAGCAGTAAAAGTCTGCGCATCTGGGAGCAGCAGAATTCCATGGATCTGTGAGCAGCAGAAGTCTGCGGATCTGTGAGTAGCAGAGATCAATAAATCTGTGAGCAGCAGAACTCCACTGATCTGTGAGCAGCAGATATCCATGGATCTGTGAGCGGCAGAACTCCACGGATATGGGAGCAGAAGAAGACCACGGATCTGTAAGCGGCAGAACTCAAGGGGTCTGTGAGAAGCAAAAGTCCACGAACCTGTGAGCAGCAAGAAGTCTGCAGATCTGTGAACAGTTGAACACCATGGACATTTGAGCAGCAGAAGTTCACATATCTGTGAGCAGCAGAACTCAACGGATCTGTGAGCAGCAAAAGTCTGCGCATCTGGGAGCAGCATAATTCCATGGATCTGTAGGCAGCAGAGGTCTGGGACCTGTGAGCAGCAGAACTCCATGGATCTGTGAATAGCAGAACTCAATAAATCTGTGAGCAGCAGAAGTCCATGGATCTGTGAGCAGCAGAAGTCTGTGGATCTGTAAGCAGCAGAACTCAATGGGTCTGTGAGAATCAAAAGTCCATGGATCTGTGAGCAGCAACAAGTCTGCAGATCTGTGAGCAGTTAAACACCATGGACATTTGAGCAGCAGAAGTCCACTTATCTGTGAGCAGCAGAACTGAACGGATCTGTGAGCAGCAGAAGTCTATGAATCTGTGAGCAGCAGAATTCCATGGATTTGAGAGCAGCAGAACTCCACGGATCTGTAGGCAGCAGAAGTCTGCAAATCTGTGAGAAGCAGAGATCATTGGATCAGTGACCAGCAGAAGTCCACGGATCTGTGAGCAGCAGATATCCATAGATCTGTGAGCAGCAGAAGTCTGTGGATCTGTGAGCAGCAGAAATCCATGGATCTGTGAGTGGCAGATCTCCATGGATCTGTAGGAAGCAGAACTCCACAGTTATGTGAGCAGCAAGAAGTTCGTGGATCTGTGAGCAGCAGAAGTCTGTGGATCTGTGAGCGGCAGAAGTCCATTGATCTGTGAGCAGCCGAAGTCTGTGGATCTGTAAGCAGCAGACCTCAGCGGATCTGTGAGCAGCAGAACTCAACGGGTCTGTGGGAAGCAAGAGTCCACGGATCTGTGAACAGCAAGACGTCTGCGGATCTGTGAGAAGCAATAGTCCACGGATCTGTGAGCAGCAAGACGTCTGTGGATCTGTGAATAGTTGAAAACCATGGACATTTGAGCAGCAGAAGTCCACATATCTGTGAGCAGCAAAAGTCTGCGGATTTGTGAATAGCAGACCTCCACGGATCTGTGAGCAGCAGAAGTCTGCGGATCTCTAAGCAGCAGAACTCTACATATCTGTCAGCAGCAGAAGTCCACGGATCTGTGAGCAGCAGAAGTCCACGGATCTGTGAGCAGCAGATATCCACGGATCTGTTAGCGGCAGAACTCCATGGAGCTGTGGGCAGCCGAAATCTATGGATCTGTGAGCAGCAGGAGTCTGTGGTTCTGTAAGAAGCAGAGCTTCATGGATCTGTGAGCAGCAGATGTCCACAGATCTTTGTTCTGATCAATGGCTTCAGATGGTCGGCTTCTGCTCTTCTAGGCACATCATCAACATGACCTGTTACCACCATGCCCTTTGTCCATGCACTCCGTACTTGCCTTCCATTATTGCCCTTTGCCCTTTATGATGGATCATCTCCTTACATCTCGCAGATGTTCGGTGTTATTGCAGGTCGTAGTGCGACCACAATACGGCTCTCAGCTCTGTTTTTCTGTTTTCTCTCTAACTGCGACCTCCTGAGTCAGACTACGGCCATTGTGTAGCTTGTATCTCAGTGAAAGGCGCAGGATGCAGCGTGCGCGCCCTTCATCCAGTCCCTCAGCTGACCACCTCTGTGGTACCGTGTGGAGAGCCTCCCTCTATCACCTGCTGGACACCACTGTGCGGCTTCCCTGGTGTCCTCCATTCTACACACCAGACTAGAAGCTTCTCCACTATTTGTAGACACATACCGCACACACCACTCCCACAATAGACACACACCGCATGTCACGATTCACACCGTGACCGTCACCCCTACGTCACGGATCGGGGTGACTTTAGGCCAACAGACGGCTATCACATGTGCAGGGGGGCTTATCTTAGTTATCCCTCCACTCCACAATGTGATGAAAAACCACACACAAGGCTATTGACCTCTTAGTTTACAGCAGGGGCTTATTTTAGGCATCCCACTGCTCTTTAACCCCTTTACCCCCAAGGGTGGTTTGCACGTTAATGACCGGGCCAATTTTTACCATTCTGACCACTGTCCCTTTATGAGGTTATAACTCTGGAACGCTTCAACGGATCCCGGTGAATCTGACACTGTTTTCTCGTGACATATTGTACTTCATGACAATGGTAAAAATTCTTTGATAGTATCTGCGTTTATTTGTGAAAAAAACGGAAATTTGGCGAAAATTATGAAAATTTCGCAATTTTCCAACTTTGAATTTTTATGCAATTAAATCACAGAGATATGTTACACAAAATACTTAATAAGTAACATTTCCCACATGTCTACTTTACATCAGCACAATTTTGGAACCAAAATTTTTTTTTGTTAGGGACTTATAAGGGTGAAAAGTTGACCAGCAATTTCTCATTTTTACAACACCATTTTTTTTTAGGGACCACATCTCATTTGAAGTCATTTTGAGGGGTCTATATGATAGAAAATACCCAAGTGTGACACCATTCTAAAAACTGCACCCCTCAAGGTGCTCAAAACCATATTCAAGAAGTTTATTAACCCTTCTGGTGCTTCACAGGAATTTTTTAAATGTTTAAATAAAAATGAACATTTAACTTTTTTTCACAAAAAATTTAATTCAGCTCCAATTTGTTTTATTTTACCAAGGGTAACAGGAGAAAATGGACCCCAAACATTGTTGTACAATTTGTCCTGAGTACGCAAATACCCCACATGTGGAGGTAAACCACTGTTTGGGCGGATGGGAGAGCTCGGAAGGGAAAGAGCGCCATTTGACTTTTCAATGCAAAATTGACTGGAATTGAGATGGGACGCCATGTTTCGTTTGGAGAGCCCCTGATGTGCCTAAACATTGAAACCCCCCACAAGTGACACGATTTTGGAAAGTAGACCCCCTAAGGAACTTATCTAGAGGTGTGGTGAGCACTTTGACCCACCAAGTGCTTCACAGAAGTTTATAATGTAGAACCGTAAAAATAACAAATCATATTTTTTCACAAAAATTATCTTTTCGCCCCCAATTTTTTATTTTTACAAAGGTAAGAGAAGAAATTGGACCCCAAAAGCTGTTGTACAATTTGTCCTGAGTACGCTTATACCCCATATGTGGGGGTAAACCACTGTTTGGGCGGATGGGAGAGCTCGGAAGGGAAGGAGCGCCGTTTGACTTTTCAATGCAAAATTGACAGGAATTGAGATGGGATGCCATGTTTCGTTTGGAGAGCCCCTGATGTGCCTAAACATTGAAACCCCCCACAATTGACACCATTTTGGAAAGTAGACCCCCTTAGGAACTTATCTAGAGGTGTGGTGAGCACTTTGACCCACCCAGTGCTTCACAGAAGTTTATAATGCAGAACCGTAAAAATAAAAAATCATATTTTTTCACAAAAATTATCTTTTTGCCCCCAATTTTTTATTTTTCCAAGGGTAAGAGAAGAAATTGGACCCCAAAAGTTGTTGTACAATTTGTCCGGAGTACGCTGATACCCCATATGTGGGTGTAAACCACTGTTTGGGCGGATGGGAGAGCTCGGAAAGGAAGGAGCGCCGTTTGACTTTTCAATGCAAAATTGACAGGAATTGAGATGAGACGCCATGTTGCGTTTGCAGAGCCCCTAATGTACCTAAATAGTAGAAACCCCTCACAAGTGACACCATTTTGGAAAGTAGACCCCCTAAGGAACTTATCTAGATGTGTGGTGAGCGCTTTGACCCACCAAGGGCTTCACAGAAGTTTATAATGGAGAGCCGTAAAAATAAAACAAAAATTTTTTCCCACAAAAATTATTTTTTAGCCCCCAGTTTTGTATTTTCCTGAGGGTAACAGGAGAAATTGGACCCCAAAATTTGTTGTCCACTGTTTGGGTGCATGGGAGGGCTCGGAAGGGAAGGAGTGCCATTTGAATGCAGACTTAAATAGAATGGTCTGCAGTTGTCACATTGCGTTTGCAGAGCCCCTAATGTACCTAAACAGTAGAAACCCCCCACAAGTGACCTCATATTGGAAACTAGACCACCCTGGGAACTTATCTAGATGTGTTGTGAGAACTTTGAACCCCCAAGTGTTTCACTACAGTTTGTAACGCAGAGCCGTGAAAATTAAAAAAAAAATCTTTCCCCCAAAAATAATTTTTTAGCCCCCAGTTTTGTATTTTCCCGAGGGTAAGAGGAGAAATTCGACCCCAAAAGTTGTTGTCCAATTTGCCCTGAGTACGCTGATACCCCATATGTTGGGGGGAACCACCGTTTGGGCGCATGGGAGGGCTCGGAAGGGAAAGAGTGCCATTTGGAATGCAGACTTAGATGGAATGGTCTGCAGGTGTCACATTGCGTTTGCAGAACCCCTAATCTACCTAAACAGTAGAAACCCCCCACAAGTGACCCCATATTGGAAACTAGACCCCCCAGGGAACTTATCTAGATGTGTTGTGAGAACTTTGAACCCCCAAGTGTTTCACTACAGTTTATAACGCAGAGCCGTAAAAATAAAAAATCTTTTTTTTCCCACAAAAATTATTTTTTAGCCCCCAGTTTTGTATTTTCCCAAGGGTAACAGGAGAAATTGGACCCCAACAGTTGTTGTCCTATTTGTCCTGAGTACGCTGATACCCTATATGTTGGGGTAAACCCCTGTTTGGGCACACGGGAGAGCTCGGAAGGGAAGGAGCACTGTTTTACTTTTTCAACGCAGAATTGGCTGGAATTGAGATCGGACGCCATGTCGCTTTTGGAGAGCCCCTGATGTGCCTAAACAGTGGAAACCCCCCAATTATAACTGAAACCCTAATCCTAACACACCCCTAACCCTAATTCCAACAGTAACCCTAAACACACCTCTAACCCAGACACACCCCTAACCCTAATCCCAACCCTATTCCCCACCGCAAATGTAATCTAAACCCTAACTGTAACTTTAGCCCCAACCCAAACTGTAGCCCTAGCCCTAACCCTAGCCCTAACCCTAACCCTAGCCCTAACCCTAACCCTAGCCCTAACCCTAACCCTAGCCCTAACCCTAGCCCTAACCCTAACCCTAGCCCTAACCCTAGCCCTAACCCTAACCCTAGCCCTAACCCTAACCCTAGCCCTAACCCTAGCCCTAACCCTAGCCCTAACCCTAGCCCTAACCCTAACCCTAGCCCTAACCCTAACCCTAACCCTAGCCCTAACCCTAGCCCTAGCCCTAATGGGAAAATGGAAATAAATACATTTTTTTAATTTTTACCTAACTAAGGGGGTGATGAAGGGGGGTTTGATTTACTTTTATAGTGGGTTTTTTAGCGGATTTTTATGATTGGCAGCCGTCACACACTGAAAGACGCTTTTATTGCAAAAAATATTTTTTGCGTTACCACATTTTGAGAGCTATAATTTTTCCATATTTTGGTTCACAGAGTCATGTGAGGTCTTGTGTTTTGCGGGACGAGTTGACGTTTTTATTGGTAACATTTTCGGGCATGTGGCATTTTTTGATCGCTTTTTATTCCGATTTTTGTGAGGCAGAATGACCAAAAACCAGCTATTCATGAATTTCTTTTGGGGGAGGCGTTTATACCGTTCCGCGTTTGGTAAAATTGATAAAGCAGTTTTATTCTTCGGGTCAGTACGATTACAGCGACATCTCATTTATATTATTTTTTTATGTTTTGGTGCTTTTATACGATAAAAACTATTTTATAGAAAAAATAATTATTTTGGCATCGCTTTATTCTCAGGACTATAACTTTTTTATTTTTTTGCTGATGATGCTGTATGGTGGCTCGTTTTTTGCGGGACAAGATGACGCTGTCAACGGTACCATGATTATTTATATCTGTCTTTTTGATCGCGTGTTATTCCACTTTTTGTTCGGCAGTATCATAATAAAGCGTTGTTTTTTGCCTGTTTTTTTTTTTTTTTTCTTACGGTGTTTACTGAAGGGGTTAACTAGTGGGCCAGTTTTATAGGTCGGGCCGTTACGGACACGGCGATACTAAATATACAGTGGGGCAAAAAAGTATTTAGTCAGTCAGCAATAGTGCAAGTTCCACCACTTAAAAAGATGAGAGGCGTCTGTAATTTACATCATAGGTAGACCTCAACTATGGGAGACAAACTGAGAAAAAAAATCCAGAAAACCACATTGTCTGTTTTTTTTAACATTTTATTTGCATATTATGGTGGAAAATAAGTATTTGGTCAGAAACAAACAATCAAGATTTCTGGCTCTCACAGACCTGTAACTTCTTCTTTAAGAGTCTCCTCTTTCCTCCACTCATTACCTGTAGTAATGGCACCTGTTTAAACTTGTTATCAGTATAAAAAGACACCTGTGCACACCCTCAAACAGTCTGACTCCAAAATCCACTATGGTGAAGACCAAAGAGCTGTCAAAGGACACCAGAAACAAAATTGTAGCCCTGCACCAGGCTGGGAAGACTGAATCTGCAATAGCCAACCAGCTTGGAGTGAAGAAATCAACAGTGGGAGCAATAATCAGAAAATGGAAGACATACAAGACCACTGATAATCTCCCTCGATCTGGCGCTCCACGCAAAATCCCACCCCGTGGGGTCAGAATGATCACAAGAACGGTGAGCAAAAATCCCAGAACCACGCGGGGGGACCTAGTGAATGAACTGCAGAGAGCTGGGACCAATGTAACAAGGCCTACCATAAGTAACACACTACGCCACCATGGACTCAGATCCTGCAGTGCCAGACGTGTCCCACTGCTTAAGCCAGTACATGTCCGGGCCCGTCTGAAGTTTGCTAGAGAGCATTTGGATGATCCAGAGGAGTTTTGGGAGAATGTCCTATGGTCTGATGAAACCAAACTGGAACTGTTTGGTAGAAACACAACTTGTCGTGTTTGGAGGAAAAAGAATACTGAGTTGCATCCATCAAGCACCATACCTACTGTAAAGCATGGTGGTGGAAACATCATGCTTTGGGGCTGTTTCTCTGCAAAGGGGCCAGGACGACTGATCCGGGTACATGAAAGAATGAATGGGGCCATGTATCGTGAGATTTTGAGTGCAAACCTCCTTCCATCAGCAAGGGCATTGAAGATGAAACGTGGCTGGGTCTTTCAACATGACAATGATCCAAAGCACACCGCCAGGGCAACGAAGGAGTGGCTTCGTAAGAAGCATTTCAAGGTCCTGGAGTGGCCTAGACAGTCTTCAGATCTCAACCCTATAGAAAACCTTTGGAGGGAGTTGAAAGTCCGTGTTGCCAAGCGAAAAGCCAAAAACATCACTGCTCTAGAGCAGATCTGCATGGAGGAATGGGCCAACATACCAACAACAGTGTGTGGCAACCTTGTGAAGACTTACAGAAAACGTTTGACCTCTGTCATTGCCAACAAAGGCAAAGTATTGAGATGAAATTTTGTTTCTGACCAAATACTTATTTTCCACCATAATATGCAAATAAAATGTTAAAAAAACAGACAATGTGATTTTCTGGATTTTTTTTTCTCAGTTTGTCTCCCATAGTTGAGGTCTACCTATGATGTAAATTACAGACGCCTCTCATCTTTTTAAGTGGTGGAACTTGCACTATTGCTGACTGACTAAATACTTTTTTGCCCCACTGTATGTACTTTTATTGTTTTTTTTTATTTATTTAGATAAAGAAATGTATTTATGGGAATAATATATATTTTTTTTCATTATTTAGGAATATTTTTTTTTATTTTTTTTTACACATTTGGAAATTTTTTTTTAACTTTTTTACTTTGTCCCAGGGGGCGACATCACAGATCGATGATCTGACAGTTTGCACAGCACTCTGTCAGATCACCGATCTGATAGCAGTGCAGGCTGCTTCAGTGCCTGCTCTGAGCAGGCTCTGTGAAGCCACCTCCCTCCCTGCAGGATCCGGATCCGCGGCCATCTTGGATCCGGGTCTGGAGCAGGGAGGGAGGGCGGTAAAACCCTCGCAGCAACGCGATCACATCGCGTTGCTGCGGGGGCCTCAGGGAAGCCCGCAGGGAGCCCCCTCCCTGCGCGATGCTTCCCTGCACCGCCGGCACATCGCGATCATCTTTGATCGCGGTGTGCCAGGGGTAATGTGCCGGGGGCGGTCCGTGACCGCTCCTGGCACATAGTGCCGGATGTCAGCTGCGATAGGCAGCTGACACCCGGCCGCGATCGGCCGCGCTTCCCCCGTGAGCGCCGCCGATTGCGCTGGACGTACTATCCCGTCCGTGGTCATAGGGGCCCACCCCACCTCGACGGGATAGTACGTCCGATGTCAGAAAGGGGTTAATATTCCACGAACTGCAGGGATTTATGTATATCCCACTTACAGTTCCCCTTGAAACTTGCAGCTCTCTGGCGCCCCCTTACTCTCAGGTCAGATGAGGTACTGCACCTGGGGTAATTAGTCGCCAGACAGGCTGCCTGCTATGTACTGGCTATTGGGCACGCTGCAGCGACGCGATAAACTACTCCCACTCAGGCAGGAGCAATAATTATCAATGCCGCAGTCGCTACAACTTCTCCCAACTACCCAGTACAAACGTATGCTGCCACCAGCTTCGGTTAGACGGGTCTGAAGCTAACCCATAACAGTAGCGTAATTCGCTTCAGGAGACAGGGTACGTTTTAGTACAGGAAGAACGACTCTAGTATTAAATATTATACTCTGTCAAAGGTTTCAGGCAGTGTTTATAAAAAGTCATATAAAGATGTTACATTATGAGACAATTGAAAATATGTACAAGGTAATTATAAAAATAACAGGGGTTAAATGAGAAATAACACTTACATGTGTTCAGAGCATTGCAGGCAACCAGGCTAGTTCCATATGTCCCAATGCATTAGGACTCTGGTTAGGAACAGCTCTTCAAATCAGACTCACATGGGTTCCAGCAGACAGACTGCCTGCTGGGGTCTGGCCAAAACGTTATAAACCGCAGCCTGTGACATCACCAACAGGGCGGACTTACCCAAACCCTGTTCTCTCTTCAGTTTAACTAAATTTAACCTAAATTTGTCTAATGCCTGTAACTCCGCTACAGAACATGTCATAGTCATAACAAACCCAGCATTCATCTCGTATTAACATTGGCATTCTAATGAGATCAAATATGTCCTATTTGCGATGTATAATTACAGAGAAATCCCTACTTTTTACCTGATGGAGTTAGAAGCTCGTGTTTACAGCTGTTGACAGATCCGCCGAGGGACCTTAAGAGTAGGTATTTTTCCCTTTTCTAGCCTAAATCGTTAGCCCAATATCTTACAATAATAGAACAAAGACTCTCATGGATTCTGGAAGCTTCTATACCAGTTTCTGCTAGTGCAGTTGGGAGGGGGACGAGTAACTTTCTTCGAGCCTGGAATTTATGGCTAGGGCAATAAAACCCTCTTCTACCATACATTCCAAGATAAAGAGACAAAAAGAGCCATAGAGAGAAGGGGGGGGGGGGATTAGCCCCCAGCATGGGCTGAAGGACAAAGCTACAACCTCATATTATATTTTATACAATATCGTGACACCGCACACACTGCTCACAATAGACACATACCGCATACACCGCTCACAATAGACACATACTGCATACACCGCTCACAATAGACACATACCGCATACACTGTTCACAATAGACACATACTGTACACACCGCTCACAATAGACACATACTGCACACACCGCTGACAATAGACACATACCGCACACACCGCTCACAATAGACACATACCGCACACACCGCTCACAATAGACACATACCGCACACACCGCTCACAATAGACACATACCACACACACCGCTTACAATAGACACATACCGCACACACCGCTCACAATAGACACATACTGCACACACCGCTCACAGTAGACACATACCGCACACACCGCTCACAATAGACACATACCGCACACACCGCTCACAATAGACACATACTGCACACACCGCTCACAGTAGACATATACCGCACACACCGCTCACAATAGACACATACCGCACACACCGCTCACAATAGACACATACCACACACACCGCTCACAATAGACACATACCGCACACACCGCTCACAATAGACACATACTGCACACACCGCTCACAGTAGACACAAACCGCACACACCGCTGACAATAGACACATACTGCACACACCGCTCACAGTAGACACATACCGTACACACCGCTCACAATAGACACATACCACACACACCGCTCACAATAGACACATACCGCACACACCGCTCACAATAGACACATACTGCACACACCGCTCACAGTAGACACAAACCGCACACACCGCTGACAATAGACACATACTGCACACACCGCTCACAGTAGACACATACCGCACACACCGCTCACAATAGACACATACCGCACACACCGCTCACAGTAGACACATACCGCACACACCGCTCACAATAGACACATACCGCACACACCGCTCACAATAGACACATACTGCACACACCGCTCACAGTAGACACATACTGCACACACCGCTCACAATAGACACATACCGCACACACCGCTCACAGTAGACACATACTGCACACACTGCTCACAATAGACACATACCGCACACACCGCTCACAATAGACACATACCGCACACACCGTTCACAATAGACACATACCGCACACACCGCTCACAGTAGACACACACCGCACACACCACTCACAGTAGACACATACCGCACACACCGCTCACAGTAGACACACACACCGCTCACAGTAGACACATACCGCACACACCGCTCACAGTAGACACATACCGCACACACCACTCACAAAAGACACATACTGCACACACCGCTCACAGTAGACACATACCGCACACACCGCTCACAGTAGACACACACCGCACACACCACTCACAATAGACACATACCGCACACACCACTCACAATAGACACATACCGCACACACCGCTCACAGTAGACACATACCACACACACCACTCACAATAGACACATACCGCACACACCGCTCACAATAGACACATACCACACACACCACTCACAATAGACACATACTGCACACACCGCTGACAATAGACACATACCGCACACACCGCTGACAATAGACACATACCGCACACACCGCTCACAGTAGACACATACCGCACACACCGCTCACAATAGACACATACCACACACACCGCTCACAATAGACACATACCGCACACACCGCTCACAATAGACACATACTGCACACACCGCTCACAGTAGACACATACCGCACACACCGCTCACAATAGACACATACCGCACACACACACCGCTCACAGTAGACACATACCGCACACACACACCGCTCACAGTAGACACATACCGCACACACCGCTCACAGTAGACACACACCGCACACACCGCTCACAATAGACACATACCGCACACACACACCGCTCACAGTAGACACATACCGCACACACACACCGCTCACAGTAGACACATACCGCACACACTGCTCACAATAGACACATACCGCACACACCGCTCACAATAGACACATACCGCACACACCGTTCACAATAGACACATACCGCACACACCGCTCACAGTAGACACACACCGCACACACCACTCACAATAGACACATACCGCACACACCGCTCACAATAGACACATACTGCACACACCGCTCACAGTAGACACATACCGCACACACCGCTCACAATAGACACATACTGTACACACCGCTCACAATAGACACATACCGCCCACACCGCTCACAATAGACACATACTGCACACACCGCTCACAATAGACACATACCGCACACACCGCTCACAGTAGACACATACCGCCCACACCGCTCACAATAGACACATACTGCACACACCGCTCACAATAGACACATACCGCACACACCGCTCACAGTAGACACATACCGCACACACCGCTCACAGTAGACACATACTGCACACACCACTCACAGTAGACACATACTGCACACACCGCTCACAGTAGACACATACCGCCCACACCGCTCACAATAGACACATACTGCACACACCACTCACAGTAGACACATACTGCACACACCGCTCACAGTAGACACATACCGCACACACCGCTCACAGTAGAAACATACCGCACACACCGCTCACAATAAGTAGATACCTCATAGAATTGTAGAACGTTAGAGTTGGAAGAGATCTCAAGGGTCATCACCCTCTTTTCTCTTTAGACTACTATCGCTCACAGTTCAGTGTCGCATCCAGACCTCCGTCTTCCTCCTGATCCCTCTGACCCTCGTCAATGCTCCCTGTTCCATTCAGAATTTTCGGTCTCTCCATAAACCAGTGTCCAAACTGCTCTGTCCACTCTACAAGTCACTATTCTCTTCAGACCCCTTTCCTCCATCCTCACCCATTCGTCCCCCTTCCATGTTCCTTTGTAATTCACAGACCTCCATGATCTTTCTGACTTCTACACTCGCCTGTCTCCTCTGCAGACTCCTTTTTTTTCCTCCCAGATCTCTGCTTCCTCCTGAATCTCCTGTCCCTTCCAGACTGTTCTTCCCTTCAGACTGTCTGTACCCTTTAGTCTCCTCTCTATCATCCAGATTCTCCGTCAGACTCTTCTGTCCCTTTCTTACCATTGTCTCTTTCACACTTCTTTTTCTTCTCTGTCCCCTACATACCTCTATCATCTTCACATTGTCTTCTCCAGACATCTTGCACCATTCTGATTTTCTGACCTCACCTGCACACACATCAGTCCAATTCAGATCATCTATTCCCCTTTAGACTCTGCTACATCTTTACAGACCTATTTGTCCCCTTTATAGCCGTCTTCCCATTTCCAGTTTCTTCTGTCCCTTATCTTCTCCAGTCTCTTTTGTTCCCTTTGGCTACGTGCACACGTTGCAGATTACTGTGCAGATTTTTCCGCACTGCGTTTTACCTGCGGATTTACCGCGGACTTACCGTGGTTTTTATGTGGTTTTTTTGCGGATTCCACCTGCGGTTTTACGCCTGCGGATTCCTATTGAGGAGCAGGTGTAAACCGCTGCGGAATCCACACAAAGAATTGGCATGCTGAGGAAATAACAACGCTGCGTTTCCGCGCGTTTTTTTCTGCAGCATGTGCACTGCGGATTTTGCTTTCCATACGTTTACATGGCTCTGTAGAATGCAGGAGAAACAGCTGCAGATCCGCAGCAAAATCCGCAACATGTGCACATAGCCTAAACGCTCCTCCGTCAACTCCAGATATCGCTGACTTCTTCAGATCTATCTGTCCACATTCCGTTTCCTCTTTAAACCTCTGTGTCCTCCAGATTTCTCTAAAACATCCCCCCCAATACTTCTATCCACTCACAACGTTACTATCTCCTCCACCATAAATTCTCCCTCCAGACGCCTCTGTCCTCTCCGAACCCCTTTGGCACTCTCCCAATTGCTCTGTCCTCCTCGAGTCTCCTATCAGCCCACTTCAGGTACCATTGTCCCCTCCAGATCTTATTATCCCTATGTAGATGCCTTTTCCTCTCTAGCACCGTGCCCCATCCAGAATCTTTTGTCCCTTCTTAATTTTTTTTTTGTTTTTAACTCTTTGTCCCCTTTAGATTTTTTTTCATATACTTTTGTCCCTTATTGTCAATATACTTAAATATCAACGACAATGTTCTTAATTCATTCATGTTTATCACTTACCATTATCTGGTTTTGGTGGTGAAAGTGCACTGGTAGGGTTACCTGTGCAGCACAGGAAGAATAGAAGCAGGAGAGAAACCTTTACTGGAGACATGTCTTCTGGTCCTGGAGATATGAGCAATTCGTCTCCAGTGCTACCTATTTTATACAGTTGATGGGGGAAGAAGCAGGATGTTCAACATGTGTCTAACGTTATGTTTGAGTAATGATTTATGAAGCAGGATACGCAAATGTGGTGATCAGGACATTCAGGTGCCACGACATGTGACTTTTGAATACCCAGTATCTCCACATCTGAGGAGTGAGAGCAGAACTGCAGCTACAGGTGAAACTTCTGCCAAGAGGAAAGCTTATTAGAGGTCCCTGGGAAATTTGGAAGAACAAACAACAAACTGGGAGAAGGATTCTGAGAGAAAGACTCTGCAATGGGAGAAGCACTCTGGACTGGGACAAGGATTCTGGATTGGAAGAAGGACTCTGGAATGGGATAAGACCTCTGGAATTGGAGAAGACCTCTCGACTGGGACAAGAACTCTGTACTGGGACAAGAATTTGGAGAAGAACTTTAGACTCAGACAAGTACTCTGGATTGGGAGAAGGACTATGGATTGGGAGAAGGATGCTGGACTGGGAGAAGGATTCTGGACTGGGACAAGGACTCTGGACTGTAGAAGGACTCTGGACTGGAATTGCTTGCCTGAGGAGGTGGTGATGCCCAACTCAGTCGAGGGGTTCAAGAGAGGCCTGGATGTCTTTCTGGAGCAGAACAATATTGTATCATACAATTATTAGGTTCTGTAGAAGGACGTAGATCTGGGGATTTATTATGATGGAATATAGGCTGAACTGGATGGACAAATGTCTTTTTTCGGCCTTACTAACTATGTTACTATGTTACTATGGATACGGACTCTGGACTGGGACAAAGACTCTGTACTGGGAAAAGGAGTCTGGACTGGGACAAGAACCCTGGATTGGGACAAGGACTCTGGACTGGGACTGTTATGATAAGGTAATTCAGTACCACAATGGACATAGAGGTCAGAGCACATACAGTGACCTGACAAAAACCCAAAAACATAGAACGAGCTCTGAGACGTGGGAACTTTGCTGACCGCAATCCCTAATCCTCTCCAACCACACTAGAGGCAGCCGTGGATTGCGCCTAACGCTCCCTATGCAACTCAGCACAGCCTGAGAAACTAGCTAGCCTGAAGATAGAAAATAAGCCTACCTTGCCTCAGAGAAATACCCCAAAGGAAAAGGCAGCCCCCACATATAATGACTGTGAGTTAAGATGAAAAGACAAACGTAGAGATGAAATAGATTTAGCAAAGTGAGGCCCGACTTTCTGAACAGAGCGAGGATAGGAAAGGTAACTTTGCGGTCAACACAAAACCCTACAAAAACCACGCAAAGGGGGCAAATAGACCCTCCGTACCGAACTAACGGCACGGAGGTACACCCTCTGCGTCCCAGAGCTTCCAGCAAGCAAGAAAAAACAAATAGACAAGCTGGACAGAAAAAAACAGCAAACAAAATAGCAAAGCAGAACTTAGCTATGCAGAGCAGCAGGCCACAGGAACGATCCAGGAGGAAACAGGTCCAATACTAGAACATTGACTGGAGGCCAGGATCAAAGCACTAGGTGGAGTTAAATAGAGCAGCACCTAACGACTTCACCACATCACCTGAGGAAGGAAACTCAGAAGCCGCAGTACCACTCTCCTCCACCAACGGAAGCTCACAGAGAGAATCAGCCGAAGTACCACTTGTGACCACAGGAGGGAGCTCTGCCACAGAATTCACAACAGTACCCCCCTTGAGGAGGGGTCACCGAACCCTCACCAGAGCCCCCAGGACGACCAGGATGAGCCATATGAAAGGCACGAACAAGATCGGGAGCATGGACATCAGAGGCAAAGACCCAGGAATTATCCTCCTGAGCATAACCCTTCCACTTAACCAGATACTGGAATATCCGTCTTGAAAGACGAGAATCCAAAATCTTCTCCACAATATACTCCAACTCCCCCTCCACCAAAATCGGGGCAGGAGGATCAACAGATGGAACCATAGGTGCCACGAATCTCCGCAACAATGACCTATGGAATACGTTATGTATGGAAAAAGAATCTGGAAGGTTCAGACGAAAAGACACAGGATTAAGAACCTCAGAAATCCTATACGGACCAATGAAACGAGGTTTAAACTTAGGAGAGGAAACCTTCATAGGAATATGACGAGAAGACAACCAAACCAAATCCCCAACACGAAGTCGGGGACCCACACAGCGTCTGCGATTAGCGAAACGTTGAGCCTTCTCCTGGGACAAGGTCAAATTGTCCACTACATGAGTCCAAATCTGCTGCAACCTGTCCACCACAGTATCCACACCAGGACAGTCCGAAGACTCCACCTGCCCTGAAGAGAAACGAGGATGGAACCCAGAGTTGCAGAAAAACGGCGAAACCAAGGTAGCCGAGCTGGCCCGATTATTAAGGGCGAACTCAGCCAAAGGCAAAAAGGACACCCAGTCATCCTGATCAGCAGAAACAAAGCATCTCAGATATGTTTCCAAGGTCTGATTGGTTCGTTCGGTCTGGCCATTAGTCTGAGGATGGAAAGCCGAGGAAAAAGACAAATCAATGCCCATCCTACCACAAAAGGCTCGCCAAAACCTCGAAACAAACTGGGAACCTCTGTCAGAAACGATATTCTCTGGAATGCCATGTAAACGAACCACATGCTGGAAGAACAATGGCACCAAATCAGAGGAGGAAGGTAATTTAGACAAGGGTACCAAATGGACCATCTTAGAGAAGCGATCACAGACCACCCAAATGACTGACATCTTTTGAGAGACGGGAAGATCTGAAATAAAATCCATAGAGATATGTGTCCAAGGCCTCTTCGGGACCGGCAAGGGCAAAAGCAACCCATTGGCACGAGAACAGCAGGGCTTAGCCCGAGCACAAATCCCACAGGACTGCACAAAAGAACGCACATCCCGCGACAGAGATGGCCACCAAAAGGATCTAGCCACCAACTCTCTGGTACCAAAGATTCCAGGATGACCAGCCAACACCGAACAATGAACCTCAGAGATAGCTTTATTCGTCCACCTATCAGGGACAAACAGTTTCTCCGCTGGGCAACGATCAGGTTTATTAGCCTGAAATTTTTGCAGCACCCGCCGCAAATCAGGGGAGATAGCAGACACAACTACTCCCTCTTTGAGGATACCCGCCGGCTCAGATAAAACCGGAGAGTCGGGCACAAAACTCCTAGACAGAGCATCCGCCTTCACATTTTTAGAGCCCGGAAGGTACGAAATCACAAAGTCAAAACGGGCAAAAAACAGCGACCAACGAGCCTGTCTAGGATTCAACTGCTTGGCAGACTCGAGATAAGTCAAGTTCTTATAATCCGTCAAGACCACCACGCGATGCTTAGCTCCTTCAAGCCAATGACGCCACTCCTCGAATGCCCACTTCATGGCCAGCAACTCTCGATTGCCCACATCATAATTTCGCTCAGCAGGCGAAAACTTCCTGGAAAAGAAGGCGCATGGTTTCATCACCGAGCAATCAGAACTTCTCTGCGACAAAACAGCCCCTGCTCCAATCTCAGAAGCATCAACCTCGACCTGGAATGGAAGCGAAACATCTGGTTGACACAACACAGGGGCAGAAGAAAAACGACGCTTCAACTCTTGAAAAGCTTCCACAGCAGCAGAAGACCAATTGACCACATCAGCACCCTTCTTGGTCAAATCGGTCAATGGTTTAGCAATACTAGAAAAATTGCAGATGAAGCGACGATAAAAATTAGCAAAGCCCAGGAACTTTTGCAGACTTTTCAGAGATGTCGGCTGAGTCCAATCATGGATGGCTTGGTCCTTAACAGGGTCCATCTCATTAGTAGAAGGGGAAAAGATGAACCCCCAAAATGAAACCTTCTGAACACCAAAGAGACACTTTCATCCCTTCACAAACAAAGAATTAGCACGCAGGACCTGAAACACCGTTCTGACCTGCTTCACATGAGACTCCCAATCATCCGAGAAGATCAAAATGTCATCCAAGTATACAATCAGGAATTTATCCAGGTACTCTCGGAAGATGTCATGCATAAAGGACTGAAACACTGATGGAGCATTGGCAAGTCCGAATGGCATTACTAGATACTCAAAATGGCCCTCGGGCGTATTAAATGCAGTTTTCCATTCATCGCCTCGCTTAATACGCACAAGATTATACGCACCACGAAGATCTATCTTGGTGAACCAACTGGCCCCCTTAATCCGAGCAAACAAATCAGATAACAACTGCAAGGGGTACTGAAATGTAACCGTGATCTTATTTAGAAGGCGGTAATCTATACAAGGTCTCAGCGAACCATCCTTCTTGGCTACAAAAAAGAACCCTGCTCCTAATGGCGATGATGATGGGCGAATATGCCCCTTCTCCAAGGACTCCTTCACATAACTCCGCATAGCGGCGTGCTCAGGCACAGATAAATTAAACAGTCGACCTTTTGGGAATTTACTACCAGGAATCAGATCGATAGCACAATCACAATCCCTATGCGGAGGTAGGGTATCGGACTTAGGCTCATCAAATACATCCCGGTAATCAGACAAGAACTCTGGAACCTCAGAAGGGGTGGTATTACGCTACACGGAGATGAGACGACGAGACGTAGTAAACCCAATAGTGGACCCTCTGGGTCACGGTCCCAGAGCCCCCCAGGGCGAGCAAACCTGATAGATGCGCCCCCTATACAGGGAGCGTTAGGAGCAGGCCCAAGGAGGATGGTACCGCAACTGCCGGAGCCAAAGGGACGACTGGGTGAAGCAGCGGAGCAGGAATGCAGAGGGAGACGAGGCAGAGAGCTGAAAAGGAAAAACACAATATAAGGACAAGGCAAAACCAAAAACCAGCAGGAACAGGGAACAGGGGATAACCGGAGGAACAGGGAGAAACCGGAGAAACGGAACACAGAGAGTAATCCTAAGGATGGGCCCAAACACAACGCTGGCGCTAGCAGGAACGCTACAGCGAAGATACACAGGCGCTTACCTGAGGAAGCGCCGAGCAGAAATACCCGGTGGGCGCCGCCATATTGGAGGCGGAGCCACCGGGTCACAACCTCCCAGCAGGCAGAGCGGCGGAAGAGACCCTACGGCGCATGCGCGGACCGCAGCTGCGCCGAGAAGCAGAGAAGCCGAGCCGACCAGAAGAAGAAGTGACGTTAGGAGCGCGCCTGCCGGACAGGTAAGTATCGGCGATCGTGACAGTACCCCCTTTCTTACTCCCCCTTCTTTTAGAGCTGGAAAGAAACCTCTTTAAAATATGGGGCGCATTGATGTTCTCTCGAGGTTCCCATGATCTCTCCTCAGGACCAAATCCCTTCCAGCCAATTAGAAATAGCGTTCGGCCCCTAACCGTCTTTCGAGCTAAAATATCCCTCACCTGATCGTCGGAAGAGGAAAAGGATGGGACAAAAGATGACGAAGAGTGAAAACGATTGAAAACAGCAGGTTTAAGAAGCGAGACATGAAAGGCATTAGGCACACGCAAAGAAGCCGGTAATTTTAACTTATATTATTATTATTTTTATTATTATTATACATTTTTATAGCGCCATTTATTCCATGGCGCTTTACATGTGAATACGGGGCAAATATAGACAAATACATTAAACATGAGCAGATAACAAGGCACACGAGTACATAAGGAGGGAGGACCCTGCCCGGGAGGGCTCACAGTCTGCAGGGGGCCACCTCATTGATTCGGCTAGAAATTTCAAAAGGACCAATGTAGCAAGGACCTAATTTATGAGAAGGGATTTTTAGCCTAATGTACCGAGAGGAGAGCCAAACCTTATCCCCCGGTAGATATGGGGGAGCATCAAGTCGTCTTTTATCTGCAAACCTTTTCATACGATCAGTAGCTTTTAGAAGTGACTCCTTAGTCTCTAGCCAAATCTTGGAGAACTTCAGGGACAGAGAATCAGCCGCCGGTACGCCTGAAGTGCTGGAAATGGGAAAAGGAATGCCAGGGTATTGCCCAAAGACCACAGAGAAAGGAGATTTAGAAGAAGATTCATTAGGATGATTGTTATAGGCAAATTCCGCCCAAGGAAGCAAGGAAACCCAATCGTTATGGTGAGCATTGGAGAAATGTCGTAGATAGGACGTGAGAATTTGATTGACGCGCTCCACTTGGCCATTAGACTGAGGATGATAAGCGGAGGAGAAATCTAGAGTTATTTTCATTAAGCCACACAGAGCTCTCCAGAATCGAGCTGTGAACTGGACTCCTCGATCCGAAACAATATGAAGAGGGAAGCCGTGAAGTCGAAAGATATGGCGGATGAAGATCTTCGCCAGTTCGGGAGCAGATGGCAAACCAGATAAGGGTATGAAGTGAGCCATTTTGGAAAATCGATCGACAACCACCAGGATAACGGAGCAATTAAAAGAGCGAGGGAGATCCGTGATAAAGTCCATGGCGATATGACTCCAAGGAGTAGAAGGTACTGGTAGCGGATGTAAGAGTCCAGAAGGTAATTGCCGGGGAACCTTGTTTTTAGCACAAGAAGGACACGAAGCGACGAAATCTCGGACATCTAGACGAAGGGACGGCCACCAATAGTGGCGAGCAATAAGAGAAAGAGTCTTCTTAACTCCAGCATGTCCAGCAATTTTGGAAGAATGACCCCAGAGTAGTACTTTCTTTCTGTCCTCGCTTGCCACGAAGGTCTTCCCAGGAGGTAAAGAGATTACTTCTAAAGGAGTAACAGAAATGATCCTAGCAGGGTCAATAATATGTGCAGGAGTCTCCAGTTCATCCAACGGCTGAAAGGACCGTGAGAGAGCATCAGCTCGGACATTCTTGTCACCAGGACGAAAATGGAGTTCAAAGTCAAAACGTCCAAAAAACAGGGACCATCTAGCTTGTCGAGGATTAAGTCTTTGGGCCGACTGCACATAGGCCAGATTCTTATGGTCTGTAAATATAGTGAAGGGGTGAACAGCCCCCTCGAGGAGATAACGCCACTCTTCTAAGGCCAACTTAATGGCTAACAGTTCCTTGTCTCCGATGGAGTAGTTTCGTTCCGAAGACGAAAATGACTTGGAGAAGAAACCACACGTGACGATACGTCCAGAGGCTGACTTTTGTAAGAGGACTGCTCCGACTCCCAAGGAAGATGCATCCACTTCAAGAACGAAGGGTCTGTTGACATCAGGGCGATGAAGCACCGGAGCTTCAGCAAATCTCTGTTTCAAAGTGAGAAATGCATTTTGCGACTCTGTAGACCAGTTGTTGGAATCAATCCCTTTGCGAGTAAGAGCCGAGATGGGCTTGGTTAAAGAAGAAAAATGTGGGATGAATTGCCTATAGTAATTGGCAAAGCCGAGGAAACGTTGAATGGCTTTCACTCCTACTGGTCGTGGCCAATCCAGAACCGCAGACACTTTGGCTGGATCCATTCTTAGACCGGCATCAGAAACGATATATCCCAGGAAAGGTACACTTGACTGTTCGAAAACACATTTTTCGATCTTGGCAAAAAGATGATTCTCACGGAGACGTTGTAAAACCAGACGGACGTCACGTCGATGAGTGGAGAGGTTCGGAGAGAAGATGAGAATGTCGTCTAGATAAACCACGACACTAACATACAGGCAATCTCTGAAGATGTCATTTACGAATTCTTGGAATACAGCTGGAGCGTTACAGAGTCCAAAAGGCATAACCAAGTACTCATAATGGCCGTCTCGAGTGTTAAACGCGGTCTTCCATTCATCTCCTGCGCGGATTCATACCAGATTGTATGCACCACGGAGATCCAGCTTAGTGAACACTCGTGCTCCTCTTAGACAGTCAAAGAGCTCAGAGATTAATGGCAATGGATATTTGTTCTTCACCGTTATGTTGTTCAAACCTCTATAATCAATACATGGACGAAGAGAGCCGTCTTTTTTCTTGACGAAAAAGAAACCGGCTCCTGCAGGCGAAGAGGATTTTCGAATGAAACCTTTGGCAAGATCCTCCTGAACGTACTCCGACATGGCTTGAGTCTCTGCAGGGGAGAGAGGGTAGATTCTTCCTCGCGGAGGCATGGTACCAGGAACCAGGTCTATGGGACAGTCGTAAGGCCGATGTGGGGGAAGACACTCCGCTTCCTTCTTATTGAAAACATCAGAAAAAGAAGAGTAGACAGAAGGCAGACCAGAAAGAACAAGGGAAGAGGAAGAGTCACCCACAGGACGTACTGACGACAGACACCAAGTCCGACAGGAATCCCCCCAACAAAGAATATTGCCATTATGCCAATCAAATGCGGGCTCGTGGGTCTGCAACCAGGGTAAACCTAAAAGAACAGGATGAGAAATATTGGCTAAAACGTAAAACGCAATTTTCTCCTTATGTAAAACACCTACTTGCAGCTCTACTATCTGAGTGACTTGGGTTACAGTCTCCTGCAGGGGTTTACCGTCCACCGAGGCAAGAAAAAGAGGACTTTCTAGGGTCCTAACGGGAACAGAAAATCTAACAACCTCCTCTTGTCTAATAAAATTCCCGGCAGCACCTGAGTCAATGTAGGCAAGCAAAGAATAGCGTTTACCAGAGACATGAAGTAAAACGGAAAGCGTAAGGGGTTGAGAGGTATCACATGCACCTAGGGAGGCCTCTCTTACCTGACCTAGGCGGAGGAGTTTTCCGGACGATCAGGGCAAGCACGGAGGAGATGGGAAGCACTACCACAGTAGAAACACAAGCCTTGGGTGCGCCTCTCCTGGCGCCGTTGCTCAGACATCTTGAGCCGGTCCACTTGCATCGGCTCTGGCGCTGGTACAATAGTAGATGCTCTGGGTCTGGGACTAGGTGGTCTTCGAGATGGCAGGGAAGGACGAGGATTCCTTCTCTCACGCGCACGCTCTTGAAATCGGAGGCCAATACGGGTAGCCAGAGATATCAAATCCTCCAAAATGGTAGGAGTATCTCGACCCGCCAACTCATCCTTAATGCGTCCGGACAATCCCCGCCAAAATGCCCCTACCAAGGCCTCGTTATTCCACCCAAGATCAAATGATAACGTGCGGAACTGATTTGCGTACTGACCCACAGATAGAGACCCCTGTTGTAAACTGAATAGAGACTCGGTAGTAGAGGCCAGACGACCAGGTTCGTCGAAAACTCGACGGAAGGTTTCAAAGAAATCGGCTAAGTGTGACATCAGATGGTCGTCTCGCTCCCAGAGAGGATTTACCCACGCCAACGCATCCCCCTCAAGATGGGAAATTATGAAAGCTATCTTAGCCCGATCGGTGGGGTATTGTAAGGGCAAGAGCTCAAAATGGAGACGGCACTGATTTAAGAAACCCTGACATAATTTGGGGTCTCCATTATAACGTGGGGGTTTGGCCAGACGAGGTGGTGCGTGAGAAGCGGGGACCGGAGCAGGAGTAGATGCAGAGGTCTGCAGAGAGAGGAGGCGAGAATCTATCGCGGCCATATAAGACAGAATTTGCGTTCGGATCGGAAGACTGAAGTGAGGACAAACGGGAGTCCATAGACTTCATGAAGGCCATCATACGGGACTGATTTTCACGAAGAAAGAGTAATTCTTTCTGAGCAGCCGAGGCTCCAGCGGGATCCATGGCCTGTGTATACTATAACGCTACACGGAGGTGAGACGACGAGACGTAGTAAACCCAATAGTGGACCCTCTGGGTCGTCACCGTCCCAGAGCCTCCCAGGGCGAGCAAACCTGATAGATGCGCCCCCTATGCAGGGAGCGTTAGGAGCAGGCCCAAGGAGGATGGTACCGCAACTGCCGGAGCCAAAGGGACGACTGGGTGAAGCAGCGGAGCAGGAATGCAGAGGGAGACGAGGCAGAGAGCTGAAAAGGAAAAACACAATATAAGGACAAGGCAAAACCAAAAACCAGCAGGAACAGGGAACAGGGGATAACCGGAGGAACAGGGAGAAACCGGAGAAACGGAACACAGAGAGTAATCCTAAGGATGGGCCCAAACACAATGCTGGCGCTAGCAGGAACGTTACAGCGAAGATACACAGGCGCTTACCTGAGGAAGCGCCGAGCAGAAATACCCGGTGGGCGCCGCCATATTGGAGGCGGAGCCACTGGGTCACAACCTCCCAGCAGGCAGAGCGGCGGAAGAGACCCTACGGGGGTCGTTAGGAGCGCGCCGGCCGGACAGGTAAGTATCGGCGATCGTGACAGGTGGATGACGAAATAGTCAGAAATGGGACATCACCATGTACCCCCTGACAACCCCAGCTGGACACAGACATGGATTTCCAATCTAATACTGGATTATGGACTTGTAGCCATGGCAACCCCAACACGACCACATCATGCAGATTATGCAACACCAGAAAGCGAATAACCTCCTGATGTGCAGGAGCCATGCACATGGTCAGCTGGGTCCAGTACTGAGGCTTATTCTTGGCCAAAGGCGTAGCATCAATTCCTCTCAATGGAATAGGACACTGCAAGGGCTCCAAGAAAAACCCACAACGCCTAGCATACTCCAAGTCCATCAAATTCAGGGCAGCGCCTGAATCCACAAATGCCATAACAGAATAGGACGACAAAGAGCAAATCAGGGTAACAGACAATAGAAATTTTGACTGTACCGTACCAATGGTGGCAGACCTAGCGAACCGCTTAGTGCGCTTAGGACAATCAGAGATAGCATGAGTGGAATCACCACAGTAGAAACACAGCCCATTCAGACGTCTGTGTTCTTGCCGTTCAACTCTGGTCAAAGTCCTATCGCACTGCATAGGCTTAGGTTTAAGCTCAGGTAATACCGCCAAATGGTGCACAGATTTACGCTCACGCAAGCGTCGACCGATCTGAATGGCCAATGACATAGACTCATTCAGACCAGCAGGCATAGGAAATCCCACCATGACATCTTTAAGGGCTTCAGAGAGACCCTTTCTGAAAATAGCCGCGAGCGCACCTTCATTCCACTGAGTGAGTACGGACCACTTTCTAAATTTCTGACAATATATCTCTACCTCATCCTGACCCTGACACAGAGCCAGCAAATTTTTCTCTGCCTGATCCACTGAATTAGGCTCATCGTACAGCAATCCGAGCGCCAGGAAAAACGCATCAATATTACTTAATGCAGGATCTCCTGGCGCAAGGGAAAATGCCCAGTCTTGAGGGTCGCCACGCAAAAAAGAAATAATAATTCTCACTTGTTGAACTGGGTCACCAGAGGAGCGAGGTTTCAAGGCCAGAAACAGTTTGCAATTATTTTTGAAATTCACATAGTAACATAGTAACATAGTAACATAGTTAGTAAGGCCGAAAAAAGACATTTGTCCATCCAGTTCAGCCTATATTCCATCATAATAAATCCCCAGATCTACGTCCTTCTACAGAACCTAATAATTGTATGATACAATATTGTTCTGCTCCAGGAAGACATCCAGGCCTCTCTTGAACCCCTCGACTGAGTTCGCCATCACCACCTCCTCAGGCAAGCAATTCCAGATTCTCACTGCCCTAACAGTAAAGAATCCTCTTCTATGTTGGTGGAAAAACCTTCTCTCCTCCAGACGCAAAGAATGCCCCCTTGTGCCCGTCACCTTCCTTGGTATAAACAGATCCTCAGCGAGATATTTGTATTCTCCCCTTATATACTTATACATGGTTATTAGATCGCCCCTCAGTCGTCTTTTTTCTAGACTAAATAATCCTAATTTCGCTAATCTATCTGTGTATTGTAGTTCTCCCATCCCCTTTATTAATTTTGTTGCCCTCCTTTGTACTCTCTCTAGTTCCATTATATCCTTCCTGAGCACCGGTGCCCAAAACTGGACACAGTACTCCATGTGCGGTCTAACTAGGGATTTGTACAGAGGCAGTATAATGCTCTCATCATGTGTATCCAGACCTCTTTTAATGCACCCCATGATCCTGTTTGCCTTGGCAGCTGCTGCCTGGCACTGGCTGCTCCAGGTAAGTTTATCATTAACTAGGATCCCCAAGTCCTTCTCCCTGTCAGATTTACCCAGTGGTTTCCCATTCAGTGTGTAATGGTGATATTGATTCCCTCTTCCCATGTGTATAACCTTACATTTATCATTGTTAAACCTCATCTGCCACCTTTCAGCCCAAGTTTCCAACTTATCCAGATCCATCTGTAGCAGAATACTATCTTCTCTTGTATTAACTGCTTTACATAGTTTTGTATCATCTGCAAATATCGATATTTTACTGTGTAAACCTTCTACCAGATCATTAATGAATATATTGAAGAGAACAGGTCCCAATACTGACCCCTGCGGTACCCCACTGGTCACAGCGACCCAGTTAGAGACTATACCATTTATAACCACCCTCTGCTTTCTATCACTAAGCCAGTTATTAACCCATTTACACACATTTTCCCCCAGACCAAGCATTCTCATTTTGTGTACCAACCTCTTGTGCGGCACGGTATCAAACGCTTTGGAAAAATCGAGATATACCACGTCCAATGACTCACCGTGGTCCAGCCTATAGCTTACCTCTTCATAAAAACTGATTAGATTGGTTTGACAGGAGCGATTTCTCATAAACCCATGCTGATATGGAGTTAAACAGTTATTCTCATTGAGATAATCCAGAATAACATCCCTCAGAAACCCTTCAAATATTTTACCAACAATAGAGGTTAGACTTACTGGCCTATAATTTCCAGGTTCACTTTTAGAGCCCTTTTTGAATATTGGCACCACATTTGCTATGCGCCAGTCCTGCGGAACAGACCCTGTCGCTATAGAGTCCCTAAAAATAAGAAATAATGGTTTATCTATTACATACTTGGCTCTATCACCATAAAACAAATCAGGAATAGGAATTCTTGGTTCTAACATAGGATTCTGAACCACCAAATCTTGAATCTTTTGTACATTTATAACGAGATTATCCATTGAAGAGCACAGACCCTGAATGTCCATGTCCACACCTGTGTCCTGAACCACCCAAATATCTAGGGGAAAAAAAAGGCAAAACACAGTGCAAAGAAAAAAAAATGGTCTCAGAACTTCTTTTTTCCCTCTATTGGGAATCATTAGTACTTTTGGCCTCCAGTACTGTTATGATAAGGTAATTCAGTACCACAATGGACATAGAGGTCAGAGCACATACAGTGACCTGACAAAAACCCAAAAACATAGAACGAGCTCTGAGACGTGGGAACTTTGCTGACCGCAATCCCTAATCCTCTCCAACCACACTAGAGGCAGCCGTGGATTGCGCCTAACGCTCCCTATGCAACTCGGCACAGCCTGAGAAACTAGCTAGCCTGAAGAAAGAAAATAAGCCTACCTTGCCTCAGAGAAATACCCCAAAGGAAAAGGCAGCCCCCACATATAATGACTGTGAGTTAAGATGAAAAGACAAACGTAGAGATGAAATAGATTTAGCAAAGTGAGGCCCGACTTTCTGAACAGAGCGAGGATAGGAAAGGTAACTTTGCGGTCAACACAAAACCCTACAAAAACCACGCAAAGGGGGCAAATAGACCCTCCGTGCCGAACTAACGGCACGGAGGTACACCCTCTGCGTCCCAGAGCTTCCAGCAAGCAAGAAAAAACAAATAGACAAGCTGGACAGAAAAAAACAGCAAACAAAATAGCAAAGCAGAACTTAGCTATGCAGAGCAGCAGGCCACAGGAACGATCCAGGAGGAAACAGGTCCAATACTAGAACATTGACTGGAGGCCAGGATCAAAGCACTAGGTGGAGTTAAATAGAGCAGCACCTAACGACTTCACCACATCACCTGAGGAAGGAAACTCAGAAGCCGCAGTACCACTCTCCTCCACCAAGGGAAGCTCACAGAGAGAATCAGCCGAAGTACCACTTGTGACCACAGGAGGGAGCTCTGCCACAGAATTCACAACATGCGACATAGAATCTGGACTCAGAGAAGGACTCTAAACTGGGACAAAGGGTCTGGACTGGGACAAGGACTCTGGATTGGGTCAAGGATTCTGGACTGGGAGAAGGAATCGGAAGTGGGAGAAGGACTGTAGAAGAAGGACTCTGGATTGGGAGAAGGACTCTGTTTTGGGAGAAGAACTCTGGATTGGGTGAAGGATTCTGGATTGGGAGCAGTCCTCTGGACTAAGACAAGGGCTCTGGACTGTGAGACAAATTCTGAAGGACTCTTTATTGGGACAAGGACTCTGTACTGTTACAAAGACTCTGGACTTGGACAAGGGTTTTGGATTGGGAGAAGGTTTCTGCATTCGTAGAAGGACTCTGGCCTGGGAGAAGGACTCTGGACTTGGACAAGGACTTTGGATTGGGAGAAGAACTCTAGACTGGGACAAGGACTCTGCATTGGGAAGAGTTGGGATTAAAACAAGGAACCTGGATTGGGACAAGAACTCTGGACTGGGAGAAGGAGTCTGGACTGGGAGAAGGACTGTGCATGGATTTTCTACAACTGCCGGATTTAGCAGCAAATTTGTTCTTGGTGAATTCATATAATCATAAGTGTTCCTAGACCTGTGATAGTCTTAACAGTTTAAAAACAGTGCATCATGGGAAATAAATATCTATTATTTAAAACCTGTCATACACTTAAAGTGTATATGTAATTTTAGGTGACTGTTTAGATTAAGCTTTTGTGTGTTTCAATTAGGAATAAGGTTATTTCTGACCATTATTAGATGTCTGAATTTTCCCCAGTCTTTCCTCTGCAGGCTCTATCTCTTATTTTCAGTTGTCTCAGAGCTAGTGGATAGAAACTTGCTGCTATTATGTCTCTAATACACAGCACACATAGATATGATGGATTCCTGCTCTCCTGTCTTAATGTAATACATGTCTGTATGCAGAAGCAGCATGTACTGTATAATAATAAATAATCTTTACATAGCACTAACATATTCCGCAGCGCTTTACAGTTTGCAAACATTATCATCGCTGACCCTGATGGGGGTCACAATCTAAATTCCCTATCAGTATGTCTTTCGGAGCATGGGAGAAACCCACACAAACACGGGGAGAACATGCAAACTCCTTGCAGATGTTGTCCTTGGTGGGATTTGAACCCAGGACTCCAGTGCTGCAACCAGTGAGCCACCGTCCATGACATTGTAGAGCTGTACTGAGCTGTGTAGCTGTGAACTTAGTATTTGAGAGATCTATCAGGCTTATTAGAAGCAGAGAATGTTGTACAGCAGTACTGAGCAATGCGACTGTGAATCCAGAATTGAGGTGATATAAAACACTTAAAACAGCATGAGAAGGCAAATGTTCCTCATAAATGGAGAAGGAAGCATATTTCTTTGATTGAAGTCGCAGCAACCTATTAAGTCACTTGTGTCAATAATTTGCAGGTTTTTTAATAAATTATCCTATTTTTTGTGGTTGGGGGACAAGAAAAAGTCCAATCGACAAAGACATCTCAATGGCAGGAGAGGTGAAGAAGAGGGCATCCTGGTGACCTTCTTTGTGACTGTGAACATCCGTGATTCATAGAAAGTCGTAGTCTTTTGTATTAGGTTAATAGTTTAAATAAAAGTGGTGGCCACCACCACTCACACATACGTCTAGAGATTTCTCTGCCTTTTATTTTTCACCATGGGCATAATATATAATTAGTGGAGAAAGGTTGAACTTGATAGACCATTTACCATCTTCAACCTATATAATTATATTGGATGGTGCTGCTCAGATCCTCCAAGTCCAGACATGTTGCAACATTTCCTCTATCAGCTTGTACTTTATGTAAAGTTTGTAGAAACTATTCGAGACACAATGAGTGTAGACAACTGTTCCCCGGAGTCTCTGATATATGCGCACTCTCAGCGGCAGCTCATCTTCTACAAGAAAATATATAATCAGGTGTCCTGAAATTGACAAGCGGACCCTTATGTCTCCAAAGAAAGGGAATCCCCCCCTACACATCATATCGCTGGCGGTCATCCCCAAAGTCCGCTGATTTCATCCTCACGACACTGTAAGGCGTCTTTCACACTTTCGTTTTTTACAATCAGTCACAATCCGTCAAAATGTTGAAAAGACGGATCCTGTGCAGATTGTAAAAAATGGATGCACTGGGTCTCTTTTTTCTGACGGATCCGTCGAGGCTATCTGCACACGTTGTGTATGCGTCTTTGCCACGTTTTTTCTGCTGTGAAAACGCATACACAAAACAACCCAGGTTAAAAATAATTTTAAAAAATTAAAAATCGTGATGTTCCTACCTTCCAACATCCCCCGCGGCCTTCCCGATTCCCATCAGGGAAATTCTCTCTCGCTCGCTCTCTCTTTTTTACTATTGATGCTGGCTATGCGGCATGAATAGCAAAAAGATATAATGTTAAAAATAATTTAGAAAAAAAATCATGATATTCTTACCTTCCGGCGTCCCCCGCAGCCTTCCCGATTCTTGCGATGCTGCCGGCAGATCCCGTTCCCAGTAATGCCTTGCAAAATGACCCGATGATGTAGCGGTCTCGCGAGACTGCTACATCATCACAGGTCATTGTCTCCTAATGCATTACTGGAAACGGGAGCTGCCGGCAGCATCGCAAGAATCGGGACGGCTGCGGGGGACGCCGGAAGGTAAGAATATCATGATTTTTTTTCTAAATTATTTTTAACATTATATTTTTTGCTATTCATGCCGCATAGCCAGCATCAATAGTAAAAAAGAGAGAGCGAGCGAGAGAGAATTTCCCTGATGGGAAGTTCTTCCGCGCATGCTCAGTTTCCGCCGCTGGATTCCTGCTTTTGACAGTCAGCGACGGATCCGGCGTCCATAGGCTTCCATTATAGCCAACGATGGGTAGCGCAGGATCCGTCGCTGAGTAATTTTCCGACGTACCGAAAAAAACGTTCCTCTGTGCGTTGTCTCCTCCCAACGGACAGTGATTTTACGACGGATCCAGTTCGTGATGGATGAAACGTGTGGCCATCCGTTACAATCCGTCGCTAATACAAATCTATGAGAAAAAAATGGATCCAGCAGAAACATTTTCTCGATCCGTTTTTTACACAAAGCGACGTATTTTGACAGAAAAAGAAAGACGGAAGTGTGAAAGAGGCCTAAGGATCTGAATTGTGTCCCTGTTTTGCATGGTCTTGTTCTGCCGGATCTTGCCCTTATGTAAGATGGAGTTAGTGGCTTCACGGCAGCCATCTTGTCTCCTGTCTGCTGCATATATGAAGGGACTCTGCACACTATACCTTGCTTGTGTATCTCATACTTCACCTGCTGCCAAGCTAAAAGGACTTGTATCTTGCCTGACTCTTCTGTTCATTGGGAAACCTGTTGTGAATTCTGTTGTCGAACTCCCTCCTGTGGTCGTGAATGGTACTTCGGCGAGTTCTGTCCATGGACTCCCTCTGGTGGCTGTGAGTGAAGCTGCTACTTCTGAGGTTCCTTGCACAGGTGACGTGGTTTATCCTTTGGTTGGCTGCTCTATTTAACTCCACTCAGATCGTTACTCCATGCCAGCTGTCAATGTTCCTGCATTGGTTCAGTTCGCTCTTGGATCTTTCTGGTGACCTGTCTTCTCCAGCAGAAGCTAAGTTCCTGATAGTTATTATTTGTTCATTGTTTCCTTGTCCAGCTGGTTATCATGATTTTGTCTTGCTAGCTGGAAGCTCTGGGATGCAGAGTGGCATCTCTGCACCGTTAGTCGGTGCGGAGGTCTTTTTGCACACTCTGCGTGGTCTTTTGTAGTTTTTTGTGCTGACCGCAAAGATACCTTTCCTATCCTCTGTCTGTTTAGTAAGTCTGGCCTCCCTTTGCTGAAACCTGTTTCATTTCTGCATTTGTGACTTTCATCTTTACTCACAGTCAATATATGTGGGGGGCTCCCTTTTCCTTTGGGGAATTTCTCTGAGGCAAGGTAGGCTTTATTTTCTATCTCTAGGGCTAGCTAGCTCTTAGGCTGTGACGAGGCGTCTAGGGAGAGTCAGGAACGCTCCACGGCTATTTCTAGTTGTTGTGATAGGATTAGGGCCTGCGGTCAGCAGAGCTCCCACATCCCAGAGCTTGTCCTGTGTGAGTTTAACTATCAGGTCGTGCCGGGTGCTCCTAACCACCAGGTCCATAACAGATACCCCGTTTGCTACTGGTCTGCCAACCATCTGAAAGACTCGACTTCTCTAGATCTGCTCTGCACCCACCTCCTCTGCGGCCTGCTCACTGCTAGGAGCCCAGTCCGGGCTCCAGACCTCTGGATCCTGCATTCCCGGGCTTGAACTCTCATCATCAGTCTGTATTGACAACACCCTCATATTCCTGAGTCTGAATTTGTCTGCTGCTCGATTCTTAGAGCCTCTGTTGGCTTTCCACCTGTTAACTCTATTGAGTCGTGATATACCGTGTTTTTGTCTTCACTCTGATCCACTCACCGGTCTCCATAGAATATCAGAATAATCTTATGACCGCTATCATTACTTGTGCACACGGTCTGGGGGTCAGGGCTTTGTCTCTGGCCTCTATTTGTTCAGTACTGGTCCTATGTAAAGGAAAACTAGTCAGGTGATTCTGAAGATCAACATGAACAAATGCCCTTCTGTAAGTATACAGTCATAGTGCATAGAAATAACACGGGGGCTTAGTAATCACCTTTTTGTTTTACTTTAGGTTTTTGCACTCAGTGCAAACAATGGTGAGGTCTTTCTTTGAGCTGGACATCTTCTATATAGCTCCCCATTGCCGAGGGTCCACAATACTCAAAAATGGTACTAAGTCCCCTATGTAAATTATCTGCACTATTGCTTCTTACTTATAGCAGAGGATATGCTCATGTTGTTTCTTTCTAAGGCTTTGCCTTTTTAATGGCCAGTGTGAACATGCTCCTACACGCTGCATGTATCCCAACTTAAACTCGGGCTCATTTTTTTGGGTAATGCTTTAGATGATCTTCTTAGCCAAAGCTCAGCGTGAACTGAGGCTAATGCCAATCAGATGACTGAGAGCTACAGATACACCCCATAAACCCCCATGTAATGTGGGTATACTCATCGGATGCCTAACAGCTCTCTCTCCACTTCTCCGGACACATACAGCTTTGTGTAGTCTCTAGTGATGAGCGAGTATACTCGTTGTTCGGGTTTTTCCGAGCATGCTCGGGTGGTCACCGAGTATTTGTTAGTGCTCGGAGATTTAGTTTTCGTTGCCACCGCTTCATGATTTACGGCTGCTAGACAGGCTGAATACATGTGAGGAATGCCTGTTTGTTAGGGATTTCACATATGTGTTCAGGCTGTCCAGCAGCCGTAAATCATGTAGCTGTGGCCAAGAAAACTAAACCTCCGAGCACTAATAAATAGAGTTGAGCGACCTTGACCTTTTTAGAGTCGAGCCGGGTTTCGCGAAACCCGACTATCTCAAAAGTCGGGTCGAGTGAAATCGGCCGATTATGGCGAAAAGTCGAGATCGACCGAAACACGAAACCCAATGCAAGTCAATGGGGCAGCATAGTCGGCAGTGAGTGGGGGCCAGGAAAACACCTAGAGTGCCCATTTTAATGTCAAAACCATCCATTCTTCTTAACCCTGCTGTTCTGTTGGTCAAAAATGACCGACTTTGAACTTCAATATTCTTTAAAATATTCAAGATGCGGCTCTGAAACCCGTGGCCGACCGACCCATCCTCATTTAAGTCAATCAACCACAAGTTTCAGAACCGCATCTTGAACACCCCAAAAAATACCAAAGTTCAAAATAGGTCTCCCCAGACCGAACAGAACAGCAGGGTTAATGAAGCTTGTCAAGCGTAATTTACCTTATAATAATTGGAAGGCATTTGAAATTGGGGGTCATTTGGCTAAAGTTGTGTGGGGTAGGGCTGGTTCAAGTAATTAATGGGCCCAGGAAATCTGGACCACGTCACGGCAGTGGAGCAGGGAGAGGTAAGTATTTCAACTTTGCAAGTGCTGTGATCCTGAGCAAGCAGGGGGGGCCCACTTGTTGGCATTGGCACTGGCACAGGGCCCCTCAAAGTACAGCGGTGTGTTTGCACACAGGCATCAAAGGCCTAACATCATAACATTGGGCTGTTGGCAATTTAAAATTGGTTCCAGGGGTACACGGGCAACAGTGGTCTGGTCAGTGGAAGTCTAGTGGAAGGAGTGACGGCAGACAGGCATCAAAGGCCTAACATAATAACATTTGGCTGTTGGCAATTTAAAATTGGTTCCAGGGGTACACGGGCAACAGTGGTCTGGTCAGTGGAAGTCTAGTGGAAGGAGTGACGGCAGACAGGCTAAGAAGGCCTAACATAACAAAATTGGGCTGGCTGTAGGCAAGTTTAAATTGGTTCCAGGGGAACACGGCCAGCAGTGGCCTGGTCAGTGTAGTAGTTGTAGAAAGAACGGACCGCAGACAGGCTTCGAAGGCCTAACATAACAAAAATGTCAAAACAATGGTATTGTCAGTGCCAGGCATTGAAGGATGTCAGCGCATAGACTAAACATTGGTGAAGCTGTGAGAGATAATTTTGCTAGTGGTAGAGCACTGTTTGAGCTGGGGGGGGGAACTGTCTTGTGGCCGGCGGTACAGGCCCAGGGCCCCTCATATTACAATGGTGTGTCTGACGTTGGGTGCGCACCACCACCGCCAGAGACACTTTATTGTACTATGAGGGACCCAGTGGCAGTGCCGTCGACCAAAAGCGGGCACACCCACCTCTTCAGACAAACAGCACTCTCACGGGTGCTGGCGCAAAGTGGCGATACCACGGCCCCGTGTGGGGAGTTTGGCCATTTTGTTAGGAGTAAACATGTCGTATGCTGGACAATCAGGTGCAGAAAATTACGAGATTGGAAAAGTCATTCAGAAGAGTCCACACAGGCAAGACCTTTTCATAGGAAAGCTAGGTGTCAGCCGGGCAAGGTGGGGCAAAAGATTTCGAAATCCAGTTGTGGTTCATTTTAATGAAGGTTAGATCATCTACATTTTGGGTAGTCAGACGAGTCCTTTTTTCAGTTAGTATTGAACCTGCAGCACTGAATACTCTTTCTGATAGGACACTAGCTGCCGGGCAAGCAAGCTCCTGCAATGCATATTCTGCCAATTCTGGCCAGGTGTCTAATTTGGATGCCCAGTAATCAAATGGGAATGACGGTTGAGGGAGAACGTCGATAAGGGATGAAAAATAGTTTGTAACCATACTGGACAAATGTTGTCTCCTGTCACTTTGAATTGATGCTGCAGTACCTGTCCTGTCTGCGGTCATAGCAAAATCACTCCACAACCTGGTCAGAAAACCCCTCTGGCCAACGCCACTTCTGATTTCTGCCCCTCTAACACCTCTGGTCTGCTGGTCCCTGGAGCTCGTGTGAGAACGATCACGGGCGCTGTGTGCAGGGAATGCCAGAAGCAAACGGTCAACAAGAGTTGATTGTTTTGTTGCTAATATTAGTTCCAAGTTCTCATGTGGCATAATATTTTGCAATTTGCCTTTATAGCGAGGATCAAGGAGGCAGGCCAACCAGTAATCGTCATCGTTCATCATTTTTGTAATGCGTGTGTCCCTTTTGAGGATACGTAAGGCATAATCCGCCATGTGGGCCAAAGTTCCAGTTGTCAAATCTGCGGTTGTGCTTGGTTGAGGGGCAGTTGCAGGCAAATCTACGTCACTTGTGTCCCTCAAAAAACCAGAACCCGCCCTTGCCACGCCACCAATTTCCAATGACCCCGGGAAAGCTTCCTCATTAAAAATATACTCATCCCCATCATCCTCCTCATCCTCCACCTCCTCTTCGCCCGCTATCTCGTCCTGTACACTGCCCTGACCAGACAATGGCTGACTGTCATCAAGGCTTTCCTCTTCCTCTGGTGTAGACGCCTGATCCTTTATGTGCGTCAAACTTTGCATCAGCAGACACATTAGGGGGATGCTCATGCTTATTATGGCGTTGTCTGCACTAACCAGCCGTGTGCATTCCTCAAAACACTGAAGGACTTGACACTTGTCTTGAATCTTCGACCACTGCACACCTGACAACTCCATGTCTGCCATCCTACTGCCTGCCCGTGTATGTGTATCCTCCCACAAAAACATAACAGCCCGCCTCTGTTCGCACAGTCTCTGAAGCATGTGCAGTGTTGAGTTCCACCTTGTAACAACGTCTATGATTAGGCGATGCTGGGGAAGGTTCAAAGAACGCTGATAGGTCTGCATACGGCTGGAGTGTACAGGCGAACGGCGGATATGTGCGCAAAGTCCACGCACTTTGAGGAGCAGGTCGGATAACCCCGGATAACTTTTCAGGAAGCACTGCACCACCAGGTTTAAGGTGTGAGCCAGGCAAGGAATGTGTTTCAGTTGGGAAAGGGAGATGGCAGCCATGAAATTCCTTCCGTTATCACTCACTACCTTGCCTGCCTCAAGATCTACAGTGCCCAGCCACAACTGCGTTTCTTGCTGCAAGAACTCGGACAGAACTTCCGCGGTGTGTCTGTTGTCGCCCAAACACTTCATAGCCAATACAGCCTGCTGACGTTTGCCAGTAGCTGCCCCATAATGGGAGACCTGGTGTGCAACAGTGGCAGCTGCGGATGGAGTGGTTGTGCGACTGCGGTCTGTGGACGAGCTCTCGCTTCTGCAGGAGGACGAGGAGGAGGAGGAGGAGGAGGGGGTGCGAACGGCTACAGCCAACTGTTTCCTAGACCGTGGGCTAGGCAGAACTGTCCCAAACGTGCTGTCCCCTGTGGACCCTGAATCCACCACATTTACCCAGTGTGCCGTGATGGACACGTAACGTCCCTGGCCATGCCTACTGGTCCATGCATCTGTTGTCAGGTGCACCTTTGTGCTCACAGATTGCCTGAGTACATGGACGATGCGCTCTTTAACATGCTGGTGGAGGGCTGGGATGGCTTTTCTGGAAAAAAAGTGTCGACTGGGTAGCTCGTAGCGTGGTACAGCGTAGTCCATCAGGTCTTTGAAAGCTTCGCTTTCAACTAACCGGTAGGGCATCATCTCTAACGAGATTAGTCTAGCTATGTGGGCGTTCAAACCCTGTGTACGCGGATGCGAGGCTAAGTACTTCCTTTTTCTAACCATAGTCTCATGTAGGGTGAGCTGGACTGGAGAGCTGGAGATCGTGGAACTAGCGGGGGTGCCGGTGGACATGGCAGACTGAGAGACGGTGGGAGATGGTATTGTTGCCGCCGGTGCCCTAGATGCAGTGTTTCCTACTACGAAACTGGAGATTCCCTGACCCTGACTGCTTTGGCCTGGCAAAGAAACCTGCACAGATACTGCAGGTGGTGCAGAAAATGGTGGCCCTACACTGCCGGAAGGGATGTTGCGTTGATGACTAGCTTCATTGGCCGAGGGTGCTACAACCTTAAGGGACGTTTGGTAGTTAGTCCAAGCTTGCAAATGCATGGTGGTTAAATGTCTATGCATGCAACTTGTATTGAGACTTTTCAGATTCTGCCCTCTGCTTAAGGTAGTTGAACATTTTTGACAGATTACTTTGTGCTGATCAATTGGATGTTGTTTAAAAAAATGCCAGACTGCACTCTTTCTAGCATCGGATACCTTTTCAGGCATTGCAGACTGAGCTTTAACCGGATGGCCACGCTGTCCTCCAACAGGTTTTGACTTTGCCACGCGTTTTGGGCAAGATACGGGCCCGGCAGATGGAACCTGTTGCGATGTTGATGCCTGCTGCGGCCCCTCCTCCTCCGCTTCAGAACTGCTGCCGCCTGCACCCTGTTCCCCCAATGGCTGCCAATCGGGGTCAAGAACTGGGTCATCTATTACCTCTTCTTGTAGCTCGTGTGCAACTTCGTCTGTGTCACCGTGTCGGTCGGTGGTATAGCGTTCGTGATGGGGCAACATAGTCTCATCAGGGTCTGATTCTTGATCAGCACCCTGCGAGGGCAATGTTGTGGTCTGAGTCAAAGGACCAGCATAGTAGTCTGGCTGTGGCTGTGCATCTGTGCACTCCATGTCAGATTCAACTTGTAATGGGCATGGACTGTTAACTGCTTCACTTTCTAAGCCAGGGACGGTATGTGTAAAGAGCTCCATGGAGTAACCCGTTGTGTCGCCTGCTGCATTCTTCTCTGTTGTTGTTTTTGCTGAAGAGGACAAGGAAGCGACTTGTCCCTGACCGTGAACATCCACTAACGACGCGCTGCTTTGACATTTACCAGTTTCACGAGAGGAGGCAAAAGAGCTAGAGGCTGAGTCAGCAAGATAAGCCAAAACTTGCTCTTGATGCTCCGGCTTTAAAAGCGGTTTTCCTACTCCCAGAAAAGGGAGGGTTCGAGGCCTTGTGTAGCCAGACGACGAACCTGGCTCCACAGCTCCAGACTTAGGTGCAATATTTTTTTTCCCACGACCAGCTGATGCTCCACCACTACCACTACCCTCATTACCAGCTGACAATGAACGCCCCCGGCCACGACCTCTTCCACCAGACTTCCTCATTGTTTTAAAAACGTTACCAAACGAACGGTATTTGTTGCTGTCACACAACTTACACGGTGAGCTATAACTTCAGTATGATTTAGCTACCCCTTTACAGGTGGGTGAGACCACAGCGAAAATCAGGCACAATGTTACACACTCTGTTTTTGGTGGCACCAAATGAGAGAGATGCCACACACGCAGGACTGTCACTGAAGCACAAATGTAAATATTAATCTCCCACTGATTTGTGTTTGTTTTTTTTAAAAGGGAGACTTCAGAAAAAAAAAAAATTAAAAAAAAATTATTTTTTACAGAAGAATTTATAAAACAAATAAAATGAAATGATTGTTTCAGGGAGAATTTAGGGAAAAAAAAAAAAAAAAGGCTTTGTAGGGCCCACTGAGTGAGAGAGGACGCACACAGGAGTCAGGAGTGGCACACAAGCCCAGAGGCCAATATTAATCTCCCACTGATTGATGTAGTGATTTTTTCAGGTAGATTTTGGAACCCAAATCAAGCAAAAAAATTAATAGGCTTTCTATGGCCCACAATTGGGGAGAGAGAGAGAGATGGCACACCCAGGAGTCAAGACTGGCACACAAGCAGAAGGGGCAATATGAATCTCCCACAGATTTTTTTTTTTTTTTTTTTTTCAGGGAGACTTGAGAGAAAAAAAAATACAAAAAAAATGATTTTTTTCAGGAATAATTTAGAAACCAAAGAAAATAAAATGATTGTTTCAGGGAGAATTTAGAAAACAAATAAAACAAAAAATAGGCTTTCTAGGGCCCACTGAGTGACAGATGACGCACACAGGAGTCAGGAGTGGCACACAAGCCCAGAGGCCAATATTAATCTCCCACTGATTGATTTAGTTATTTTTTTGGGTAGATTTTGGAACCCAAATCAAGCAAAAAAATTAATAGGCTTTCTATGGCCCACTATTTGTGAGAGAGATGGCACGCTCAGGACTGGCACACAAGCCCAGAGGCCAATATTAATCTCCCGTTTTTTTTTTTTCCAGGGAAAATTTATAAACCCAATAAAAAAAATAATAATAAATAGGCTTTCTATGGCCCACTATCTGAGAGAGAGAGATGGCACGCTTAGGACTGGCACACAAGCCCAAAGGCCAATATTAATCTCCCACTGATTGATTGATTGATTTTTTCAGGTAGAATTATGAACCCAAATCAACCAAAAAAATAAATAGGCTTTCTATGGCCCACTATTTGTGAGAGAGATGGCACGCTCAGGACTGGCACACAAGCCCAGAGGCCAATATTAATCTCCCACTTTTTTTTTTTCCAGGGAAAATTTATAAACCCAATAAAATAATAAAAAAATAGGCTTTCTATGGCCCACTATCTGAGAGAGAGAGAGATGGCACGCTTAGGACTGGCACACAAGCCCAAAGGCCAATATTAATCTCCCACTGATTGATTTAATGATTTTTTCAGGTAGAATTTAGAACCCAAATCAAGCAAAAAAATTAATAGGCTTTCTATGGCCCACTGAGTGAGAGATGGCACACACAGGAGTAAGGAGTGGCACACAAGCCCTGAGGCCAATATTTTTCTCCCACTGATTGATTGATTTTTTCAGGTAGAATTATGAACCCAAATCAACCAAAAAAATAAATAGGCTTTCTATGGCCCACTGAGTGAGAGATGACACAGACAGAGATGGCACTCTAGCAGAAATGTCAATCTTAATCTCCCACAAAAAAAAAAAAAAAAAAGGAACTGTCCTTCAATTACTATCTCCCTGCAGTAATCTCAGCCAGGTATGGCAGGCAGCAATAAGGAGTGGACTGATGCACAAATTAAATAAAAAGTGTGGACAAACAAACAAGATAGCTGTGCAGAAAGGAAGGAACAAGAGGATTTGTGCTTTGAAAAAAGCAGTTGGTTTGCACAGCGGCGTACACACAGCAATGCAGCTATCAGGGAGCCTTCTAGGGCAGCCCAATGAGCTACAGCGCTGAGGAAAAAAAAAAAAATGTAGCTTCCACTGTCCCTGCACACCGAAGGTGGTGTTGGGCAGTGGAAATCGCTACAGCACAAGCGGTTTTGTGGTTAATGGACCCTGCCTAACGCTATCCCTGCTTCTGACGAAGCGGCAGCAACCTCTCCCTAAGCTCAGATCAGCAGCAGTAACATGGCGGTCGGCGGGAACGCCCCTTTATAGCCCCTGTGACGCCGCAGACAGCAAGCCAATCACTGCAATGCCCTTCTCTAAGATGGTGGGGACCAGGACCTATGTCATCACGCTGCCCACACTCTGCGTTTACCTTCATTGGCTGAGAAATGGCGCTTTTCGCGTCATTGAAACGCCACTTTGGCGCGAAAGTCGCGTACCGCATGGCCGACCCCGCACAGGGGTCGGATCGGGTTTCATGAAACTCGACTTCGCCAAAAGTCGGCGACTTTTGAAAATGTTCGACCCGTTTCGCTCAACCCTACTAATAAATACTCGGAGATCACCTGAGCGTGCTCGAGAAAACCCAAGTAACGAGTATACTCGCTCATCACTAGTAGTCTCCTATTACCACTTATAGACAACCATGGAGGCAGCTTGTCACGCCGTTCTGTCTGTTTCTGGTTTTCGGCGTGACAATGCATATGTTTGCTTTAACCCTTTACTCTTTTCCCCCTAATTTGAGCTGGGATACTGTTGGCTGTTACCTGGATGGAGCCTTCTCAGTTCCCTGCTCTGCTGCGCAGTCGTACATGGGCATTTAGGTATTTGCCCTGCTGCATACCATCCTCATGTGCAGTCCCTGGTTGCTGCTGTGAAGCTGTCCGCGGGTTGTGAGGTCATTTGTGACTGGTGCATGACTTTCCACGTGGCTCAGTTCATGCAGTTTCAGTCAGGTGCCCTGAGCCTCAGATCCTGCACTGTTTGTGCTGTAATGGTTTCTGTGTGTGCTTAGGGCATGCGCAGCCACATCTCCCCTGCTTTTATCAGGGTTAGGGTGTGTACTTGAAATGCTGTCCCCAGCCAATTGCTGAGGGGCAGCTCATATATAAAGCTCCCCAGTGCTATGGGTGGGGCCTGAGCTACTCACAAAGCTCCTGAACTTTGCTATGTGTGTTTGTGATCCTGCACCTCTCCTGTCCATGTTTTGGTACCAAAGTCCTTGCCTTGATTCCTGCTTTGTCCTGTTCTGGCGCCTGTCCTGGAGGCGGTAAATCCAGGACCGGATCCTTGATCCTGTACCTGTCCTGTACCTGAACCTGTCTGAACTGTGTCTGCTGTGATTATGTTCCTGGGATCCCTCTGCATCTGGAGCCTCACTCCCAGTGACTTTGAGTCTCTTGAAACCGGTGTTTCTGCTGAGCATCTACTACTCTGTGCGCTACCATGTGATGTTAACCCCGTCTGGCTCATGTCCAGTACGGCGGTGTTTGCACCATCACGCTTGAGTTCCTTCCTAGGTCCGATACCTGGAGCCTGACGACCGCAGTCTGGAACCTGATGACCGCTGTCTGGAACCTGATGACCGCTGTCTGGAGCTTGGAGCCTGATGACTGGTGGTGCCTGCAGGTCGTGTCAGATGTCTGGAACCGAACGACTAATGTCTGATGTCTGCCGGTGACCCTGGGTTCAGATGTCCTGATGTCCTCTCTATGTCATATCCTGATGTACCTGATTTCCTGGGCTGCCACGCCAGTGTCCCACCTGATGACCTGGACTGCCTCGCCAGTGTCCCAGATGTCTGTCCAGTACTCCTGTGTCCTGATGTCCTGCCTGTGTCTTGATGACCTCATGGACCTGATATCCTGTCTGTTCCCTGATGTCCTGATACCATGCCTGTGTTCTGATGCCCTGAGGTCTTTCCTGAGTCCAGATTTCCTGATGTCCTATCTGTATCCTGATGTCTTGCCCGCACCCTGATGTCCTCGTGTACCCTGATGTCCCGCCTATCTGTGCCTCGGTGATCCGTTGGTGCCTTGGGGTCCACTGGGTGATACCATCCTGGAGGTGTGGAATCGGGAGCCTGACATTGTCATGTTTTATGTACTGTGTGACTTTACTTTAGTAAACTTTACTTTCTCTGTACCTGAAGTATCGGTGTAATCAAGTCCTACGTGTTTCTTTCTTTGTCCACATGCTCAGCTGCCACAGAACCCCGGTCTCTGCCCTCCACTAGTTTGGCTAGGCCGGGTCCCCCTCTGCAGTTTAAAGGGTCCGTATTGCGTCCCCGGGAGACGTGCGCCCCATGCCTTCTGAGGTTGGTCGGCTTGGGGCATCTATGGGCTGGGCCACCACAGATACACCCCATGTAATGCCGGGCATACTCGTTGGATGCCTAACAGCCCTTTCTCCACTTCTCCGGACACATGTACCTTTGTGTAGTCTACACCTACCACTTATAGACAATCGTGAAGGCAACTTATCTCTACAGGAGCACAAGGATCAGACAGCTGAAATCCAGCACAGATTCAATACGTCTGTCTGAATATCTACATGGTTAGCAGTGAGATAAAAAATCGGAGCTATGGAGTCACCGTAAAATGTTTTATTGCCGCACAGAATCTGACTTTCCAGCTGTTCTTCCAGGGTACAACCATCACACATTGTCCACAACGAGGCAGCTCCCGACCATTATTTCTACAGCTGCTCTTCATCCTCCTGACTGGTCTCCATGAAGACTTGGCACCTTCCCTGAGGAGTTACTCAAACATCTGAGAAGCACAAAGTCAACAGAGTCAGTTATAAACCCTACATCACTCATTAAATGAAGATTTTACTTACTTTTACCCAATGTGAATATATGTGTTTTTAGGGAATTAGGGCCGAGGTTGGGACAAAATGTAATACAAAATGTACTTTTTACACTGATGAGTTGGAAAACAGATCTATTAGTCTATAATAGGTAATGTGACCATTGTGCGGTGCCCTAGACCACTAGTGATCAATATTGTGAGGGCTTCTGGGTCTAAATCAGACTGGTCATACAGACATGTATTCTTCTGTCGTAATCTAAGTATTTCTTTTTGTTTTCAGGTTCTTCAGTGTCATTTTTAGGCTCCAAAATAATGTTGGTGGTCTCTTGAGTCTTAGAAATTTGACGTCAATTCTATATCTACAACACAGAAATGAGAATGTTTTAGCCTGACTACAAGCAAGGATTGGTGGAGTCCTTCTATCTGTTTATGTGTCTACAGTGTGGAGAATATATCTGGGTTGTGCAATGACATAGATATCACTTGTGAAACCATAGAACTATCAAGCTTCAAATTCATCTAGTTCTCTGGAGGAGAAGACAGATACTGCCCAATGGACAACCATGATGACTCATGATTAGGGTTGAGCGACTTTTCTTTTTATAGGATCGGGTCGGGTTTCACGAAACCCAACTTTTTCAAAAGTCGGGTCGAGTGAAATCGGCCGATCCTATAGAAAAGTCGGGGTCGGGGTCGGCCGAAACACGAAACCAAATGCAGTGCATTGGGTTTCTAATGGTTCCCAGGGTCTGAAGGAGAGAAAACTCTCCTTCAGGCCCTGTGATCCATATTAATGTGTAAAATAAAGAATAAAAATAAAAAATATTGATATACTTACCCTCGGACGCGCCCTGGTTCTCACCGGCAGACTTCCTTCCTAAGAATGAGCGCCTGAAGGACCTTCGATGACGTCGCGGCTTGTGATTGGTCGCGTGAGCGGTCACATGGGCGTCATATGACCAATCACAAGCCGCGACGTCATCTAAGGTCCTTCAGGCGCTGATTCTTAGGAAGGAAGGCTGCGGGTTAGAACCAGGGCGCGTCCGATGGTGAGTATATACCTATTAGGAATATACTCACCCTCAGACGCGCCCTTGGACGCTTCCTTTCAAATAATTAGCGCCTGAAGGACCTTAGATGACGTTGCGGGTTGTGATTGGTCGCGTGACCGCCCATGTGACAGCTCACGCGACCAATCACAAGCCGCGACGTCATCGAAGACCCTTCAGGCGCTAATTCTTAGGAAGGAAGGCTGCCGGTGAGAACCAGGGCGCATCCAAAGGAGAGTATATCAATATTTTTTTATTTTTATTCTTTATTTTACACTTAAATATGAATTCCGATACCGATTCCCGATATCTTAAACATATCAGAACTCGGTATCGGAATTCCGATTCCAGATCAGAAGATCGCCGACCTCATGGCCGACCCCATACAGGGGTCAGGCCGGGTTTCATGAAACCCGACTTTGCCAAAAGTCGGCGACTTCTGAATCTGGCCGACCCGTTTCGCTCAACCCTACTCATGATTCCTACTCTTCTCTGATGAAGAGAAGATGAAATGGGTGAAATGTTGGTTTCTGGACAGATTTACTTCTATTAGACTCATTTCCCCCATAGCGCTGGACATTGAACTATGTCCGATGTCACTGACACTCACCTAAAGGACTTGTATACATTACTAGACTAAGTACTAGTAGAGCAGAGGGTGAAGAAGGTGAATCATGAAAGTACAATATGACTGAGGCACCTGAGCAACCTGCGTACACTAATTGGCTATGTTCACACATTGCATTTTTACTCTTTGTTCTGCGGTCAAAACCTAGGCAATGAGAAAGTTGCTTAAAAAAGCAGGATTTTGCTTTTTCAGGCTCATACAGTTTAGTGCTGTTGTTCCAGAGCTTTCTGCATGAAAAACACAGCAAAACCTGATGCCTGCATTTTTGCATTCACTCATTGTTTTCTTTCTGCAAACGCTGAAAGAAGTGACATGCTTTAGTTTTCCAACTCAGTCTGGAAAAAAACAATGTGTAATTTGTATAAAAAATGCAGGAAAAAACAGCAAAAACTCAACATGTGAACACAGCCTTAGACTGAGCATTCATAGTGCTGAAGGTGAAGATGAGTGATGATGAACGTACAATATGACTAGGGCTCAATTGACAGATTTGTGTATACTACTAGACTAAGTACTCATAGTGCTGAGGGTGAAGGAAATTAATCATGAAACTCCAATATTACTTAGGCTCATCTGAGGGACTTGTGTAGTCTAAGTACTCATGGTTCTGAGGGTGATAGACATGAGTGATGAAACTCCAGTATTAATAATGCTCAACAGAGGGACTTGTGTACACTACTAGACTAAGAATTCATAGTTCTGGGGGTGAAAGAGATTAATTATGCAGCTCCAACATGGCTAAGGCTCACCCGAGGGAGCTGTGCAGAATAGTAAGCTAAGTACTTCTAGTACTGAAGGTGAAAGAGAATAATGATGAAAGTCAAAAGAAAAGAGGTTCATCTGAGGACGCTGTGTACATTCTTAGACTAAGAACTCATAGTGCAGAGGGTGAAAGAGATAAATAGTAAAGCTCCAACATGACTAAGGCTCACCCGAGGGAGCTGTGCAGAATAGTAAGCTAAGTACTTCTAATACTGAAGGTGAAGGAGAATAATGATGAAAGTCAAAAGATTAAGGTTCATCTGAGGACGCTGTGTACAATCCTAGCAAAATACGCTCCAGCCATGACATTACCATTGTTATGGGCGGCAGATGCTCCACTTTCTTACAGCTATATTATTATCTTTCCTTAATATCATGTTTTTTTCAGTTGTGACTTTCCATATAGAGCAGAGTCTTTGTGGACTTCTTAGGGTTTTGATATTTTTTTACTACAGGAATAGATCATTGCTGTTCCAACATATTGGAAGGTGATAAAATAACCTGCGTGTTTTTACTTACGGGGCCAATGGAGTGCTGGAGACAGGTGTTATGGCAGCACTTCTGACAATGCATGTCCGTCTCACACAACGGAGAAGGAAAAGGAGTCAGACAGGGTGGAACGGAGTGCACTGCTGGACATCTTCCAGGTTTATCTACATGGAGAAGAAGAAGTCACACACACCATGAAAATGATGACATTCATAGCAGAATGTCCTTATGGAGAGCAATGCAGGAGAACATGCTGATATTCTAGACCAGTGGTCCCCAACTCCAGGCCTCGAGGGCCGCCAACAGTGCAGGTTTTCAGGATTTCCTTAGTATTGCACAGGGGTTGGAATCATCACCTGTGCAGATGATCACATTACCACCGATGCAATACTAAGGAAATCCTGAAAACCTGCACTGTTGGTGGCCCTCGAGGCCTGGAGTTGGGGACCACTGGTCTAGACCACGAGAGAGCAAACTTTTGTTGTTTGAAAACTAGATTGTCAGATTAAATTGTTTGCCATAAATGTCTGTTAAGTGCCCATTCCACATCTAGGACTCACACCTATCGGAAGAGCGGTGGCCACCTTCTTATCTGCTCCACACTATGGAAGAGAACATGCAGCTCTCATGCGGATGAAAGTTTCAGAAAGAGTCTGATGCTCTATAAACTACAATAAGGGGAGCCACACTCCTCTACGTCCTCTTCTCCACCTCTTCTAACACTTTTAGGAATCCACAGGAGTCTGGGGACTCACATTATGCCTATTTATTGAAGTCTCAGAGATGGCCTCACAGTGCACCGTCATTACTACTTACCCTCGCTACATGCCGCTCATCTCTCCGGTGGAGAGGATACATGTGAGCAGTAATCCCTGACAAGTATATCTGTCACCAGACAGTGGGAGGCCGGACAGAATTGCTTTGTAGGACACGGGGTCCTGGACCACAGGTTCTGCTCCCTCTTCAAGCATTCATCCTTATTATCTGCACATGTAAGGTTAATTTCCCAGCTGAACATTGTATATGGCCACATTATGGGTCTGGATGGATGCACAATGCGATATCCACTGAAATCTATGGACCCATGCAATACCAGTGGGCCAGCAATACAATATGGGCCTGCAAGGATGATGTCAATTTTATAGAGAAATTCTTCTCTAGACATGTTGTCATTCTGCTACACTGCTGGTATGGCTTTGGGGGGGTGTAGAAGTAACAATTGCACCCAGGCTCTTCCATCCGAGAAACTTCACAGGTCCCACACCTGCAGAAGACACCAGTAGAATTTCACATTGGGTTGCTGTAGGCTCTGCTACCTATCTTTCCAGAAGCTCTGGTACAGATCTTCCTGGATGCTCTGGTACAGATCTTCCTGGAGGCTCTGGTACACATCTTCCTGGAGGCTCTGGTACAGATCTTCCTGGAGGCTCTGGTACAGATCTTCCTGGAGGCTCTGGTACAGACCTTGCCTGAAGCTTTGGCACAGATGTTGAAGGAGGCCCTAGGACAGATCTTTCTGGAGGCTCTGATACTGATCATTCCAGAGGTTTTCATACCGATCTTTCCGAAGGCTCTGGTACAGATCTTCCTGGAGGCCCTAGGACAGATCTTTCTGGAGGCTCTGGTACAGATCTTCCTGGAGGCTCTTGGACAGATCTTCCTGGAGGCTCTGGTGCAGATCTTCCTGGAGGCTCTTGGACAGATCTTCCTGGAGGCTCTGGTACAGATCTTCCTGGAGGCTCTGGTACAGATCTTCCTGGAGGCTCTGGTATAGACCTTACCCGAAGCTTTGGCACAGATGTTAAAGGAGGCCCTAGGACAGATCTTTCTCGAGGCTCTGGTACAGATCTTCCTGGAGGCTCTGGTACAGATCTTGCCAGAGGCTCTGGTACAGACCTTGCCCGAAGCTTTGGCACAGATGTTAAAGGAGGCCCTAGGACAGATCGTTCTGGAGGCTCTGGTACAGATCTTCCTGGAGGCTCTGGTACAGATCTTCCTGGAGGCTCTGGTACAGATCTTCCTGGAGGCTCTGGTAAAGATCTTCCTGGAGGCTCTGGTACAGATCTTCCTGGAGGCCCTAGGACAGATCTTCCTGGAGGCTCTGGTACAGATCTTCCTGGAGGCTCTGGTACAGATCTTCCTGGAGGCCCTAGGACAGATCTTCCTGGAGGCTCTGGTACAGATCTTCCTGGAGGCTCTGGTACAGATCTTCCTGGAGGCTCTGGTACAGATCTTCCTGGAGGCTCTGGTACAGATCTTCCTGGAGGCTCTGGTACAGACCTTGCCCGAAGCTTTGGCACAGATGTTAATGGAGGCCCTAGGACAGATCTTTCTGGAGGCTCTGGTACAGTTTTTGCCAGAGGCTCTGGTACAGATCTTTCTGGAGGCTCTGGTACACTTTTTGCCAGAGGTTCTGGTACTGATCATTCCAGAGGTTTTCGTACCGATCTTTCCGAAGGCTGTGGTGCAGATCTTGAATTAAGGGCTCAACCACAGATCATTTTCCACACAGTCACCAGTTGGTCACACATTCAATGACTATGACCGTGCAATATGGAACCATAAGTGTCTCCCTTTATGAAACCATAGGCTGAATATCAATGATTCACAAACCAAATATTACTATCTGAGAAATCTGGAAGCCACAGAGAAGCATTTCATATCGAATTTAATATTTGAGATATCAGTGTGTGATTTTGAGTATCAGCTCACATGAATCTCAACCAAAGAGATCGCCAACAACCTGCACTGTGGTCAGTGTGTGTGCAGATGATCAGGAAAGGCTCGATATTTGCTCAGGATTTGACGTAGGTGAAATCTGCACCAAATCTGCATCTGAGGACACTGGCAGGTCACCTACGTTTTTTTCCGCATGCGTTTTTTCATTGCATGCATTTTCTTGTCACTTGAAAGAAAGCTAATTGAAAGTTGGGTTCTGGGAAGGAAAAAAATAATTTCATGTCTGCAGATACAGTATGTTGGGGTATGTTCCCACTGTCAGTAAATGCTGCGGGTTGGATGCTGTGTACATCCACAATGTCCATTCTGGAGCATCCAGCTGTTACAGCATAGTGGATGGGATTTCAAGAAACCCTGTGCCCACTATGTGTGCACCAATGCCCACGGCTCACCCGCAGAGACGGACATGTGTAGCTTCTTTCCAGACTGCAGCATGTCAATTTATGTGCTGGTGACGCTCAGTCTACGCTGTGTAAATTACCCATACACTATCATTAGATGCGGTAAAACCACATTATCTTCCTAAATCACATGCGTAGTAAGTGCAGGAACGCAGCTTACTACGCATGTGTACTAATTTACATAACGGTGAATCTTGTGACACAGCCAGAAGTACATGACACAGAAAGTGGAGGAAGGCACAGAGAGAGGTCCCCTACTTTTTAATAAATAAATAATAATTTAAAAAAAATAGTGTGGGGTCCTTCTATATACGTTAACCAGCCAGAGTAAAGCAGACGACCGGACTGGTATTTCAGGCTGGTAATGGTCCATTATCTCTGAACCTTACCAGCCTGATAATACCAGGCCGCGGCAGTCTGTTTACCTTGGATGGTTAGCAAGAATAGTGGCATCCCCTCCAAAAAAACAGCATGGGGTCCCCCTATTTTTGTTAACCAGTCAAGGCAAAATACAGCTGAGCCTGGTATTCTGAGGCTGGCGAGGTCCATGGATTTTGGGCCTCACCAGCCCATAGCCGCCCCACAACTGGCACATGCAACGATGTGCTCTGCTTTACGGCTGGCGCTGACAGTCAGTGCAGGGAAGCTGACGGCGGGGGACGTGACAGACATCAGAATGTGAGTAATAAGTGTTTTTTTTTTTTACTTTTACAATGGTAACCAGGGTAAATATCGGGTTACTAAGCGCGGCCCTGCACTTAGTAACCCGATGTTTACCCTGGTTACCCGGGGACTTCGGCATCGTTGAAGACAGTTTCAACGATGCCGAAGTCGTTCCCCTGATCGTTGGTCGCTGGAGAGAGTTGTCTGTGTGACACCTCCCCAGCGACCACACAACGACTTACCAACGATCACAGCCAGGTCGTATCGCTGCTCGTGACCGTTGGTAAGTCGTTTAGTGTAACGGTACCTTTACTCTGTCACACATTGTAAGCTCTTATCTCGTAACCAAACAGGACTCATCCCTGTGGGCCTGGCTTATGCAGGTCTTGTCCAACAAGTGCTCCTCCATGGGATCTCATTTATTACTTCTTCAAATATAAAGATGGAACCATTGAACACCTCTGATTAGACGCATTATTCAGATTCGGCAAGTAGAATTGTCTTAGAATTTACAATCTTACTGATGATGGGGTTGTACACTCCCGGGGACACAGAGGGAGGGGTGCAGCTCTTCTTTTCTCCAGGACAATCCTTATCACTCTTGCACAATGGGGGAGGAGGAGGATAAACACATTTTGCTACTGGAGCAGGACAGTCTCCAATTTTCTTTGGGGAAAAAAAAAATAATGATCTGACTGCTACAGTGTTAATCTTCTGAACATACGTCTGCACCACCCAAAGTCATGTACCATGTGTAATGTAAAGCAATATGGAGATCTGGAGTGTGGAGGCAATGGGGGATTGCTGTCTAGCTGGTTAGGCGACTTTCACACTAGCGTTGTGTGACGGACGTCGTTTTGGAGAAAAAATGCATCCTGCAAAGTTATCTGCAGGATGTGTTTTTTCTCCATAGACTAACATTAGCGATGCATTGGAACGTATCGCCACGCGTCACATCCATCGTGCGACGGATGCGTCGTGTTTTGGCAGACCATCGGCACCAAAAAAAGTTACATGTTTTTTGTGCGTCGTGTCCGCCATTTCCGACCGCGCATGCGTGGCTGGAACTCCGCCCCCTCCTCCCCGGACATTACAGTGGGGCAGCGGATGCATTGAAAAACTGCATCCGCTGCCCCCGTTGTTCATTTATTTCATAACGTGCGTCGGTACGTCGGCCCAACGCATGGCGACGGCCCCGCACCAATGCAAGTGTGAAAGAAGCCTTACCTGGAATGGTTTTGGAAAGAGAGCTAACATAGAAAAAACTCAGAAAAAATACATACCATGAGATACGGCCTTCCCAAAACCCTGTCTGATGACAAATGCACACTTAGCAGGATGCAGCAGGCCTCCACTGATAAAAACTAGGAGCGGCACAGGTGCAAACTACTTGATAAAAACAACCACCCCAACCAAACATTGCAGGGGTTGGCTGCCTAGCAGAAAAAATGCACATTGATATAACTCACATAGGACGCCAGTCACACTGATAGGTGCGGTGCACAGTGTCTTTATGCAACCTATTGATGACGCCCCTTGTATTAACAGGCGGGCTGCCCAGCACTATAAAATGCAGCGCACAGTGAAAGACGCCCCAGAAAAACCTAGCCAACATAAAGAGGCCTGGCCACATCCTGCAGAAAAGGATATGATATAGTGCAAAAAAATGCATGCATATGATAAATGCATACACTATATGAGGTATTGGTTTAATATTTTGGCCAAAATAAAGTAAGCCCGCAACCCAACGTCAAGGGTCCCCATAATATTACGGGTCCGTATCTCATGGTATGTATTTTTTCTGAGTTTTTTCTATGTTAGCTGTTTTTGATATTAGTGTTAGGACCCGCAATATTATGGGGACCCTTGACGTTGGGTTGCGGGCTTACTTTATTTTGGCCAAAATATTAAACCAATACCTCATATAGTGTATGCATTTATCATATGCATGCATTTTTTTGCACTATATCATATCCTTTTCTGCAGGATGAGGCCAGGCCTCTTTATGTTGGCTAGGTTTTTCTGGGGCGTCTTTCACTGTGCGCTGCATTTTATAGTGCTGGGCAGCCCGCCTGTTAATACAAGGGGCGTCATCAATAGGTTGCATAAAGACACTGTGCACCGCACCTATCAGTGTGACTGGCGTCCTATGTGAGTTATATCAATGTGCATTTTTTCTGCTAGGCAGCCAACCCCTGCAATGTTTGGTTGGGGTGGTTGTTTTTATCAAGTAGTTTGCACCTGTGCTGCTCCTAGCCTTTATCAGTGGAGGCCTGCTGCATCCTGCTAAGTGTGCATTTTCATCAGACAGGGTTTTGGGAAGGCCGTATCTCATGGTATGTATGGTTTTGGAAAGCCCATAGGGAAGAGGTGCTATTTTGGGCTCCCAGTGGGAAATGTTTTACCTTTTTAGACAATTATAGGCTGTGGGGGACATTGAAAGGGTTGGGGTTATCTTGTGGAACACTGTTGATAGGTAGCGTCATCAGTCCTGCGAATAGTCTGCTCTGTGGGGTGAGGCCATAGTTGGGTCAGGAAGGGTTGAGTTTATATTCAGCGTGAATGAAGCCAGTGACCAGTGTACACAGACATTGGCTGTCTTGTTACCTGTGATGTGGCCTGGACAGCTCAAGTCCTCTAATGTAATGGACAGATAAGGGGTTGAGCATGGGATGACTCTAGAAGAGCCTTCAGGATTGAGGACACGTGTGGACTCAGCTCTTCCGGAAAGTCGGTGAACATGATATGGCGTCTGCTAATTAGGCCAGCAAATTATACATTCAAAAAGTGAAATGGCGCTCCTTCCCTTCCAGGCTCTGCTGTGTGCCCAAACACTAGACTTCCCCCACATATGGGGTATTGGTGTACTCAGGAGAAGTTGCACAACAACACGTGTGGTCCGTTTTCTCTTGTTACTGTGGCACCCCTAGGGGTATTTGCCACAAAAATAGTTACTGACAGTAAGTACAAATACTAAAATAGCAAGACTGCACTACCACCTCCGGCCAGAAGGGGGAGCTCCAGAGACTCCCCTTGATCCATTCTGGTCTGAGAGAAGAAATGGCAGTTGGGCCAAGGAGCTGAAAGTGAGAGGTCATACAGTTGAATATCTAACAGCCCTGTGACTGTTACCAGGCCTAAATCACCGGCCTGAGGAGAAGAGGGATAGAGAAAAAGGACATTGTGAGAACCGGGTAGCATTAATCACTACCCAGAACAGGCGCAAAGACGGATACCGGATCCGTGGCTGTATTCATTATATATAATACAGCAACCGGAAAAACGTGAGGTGATATCAGCTTCACTAGGGCCGGACGCAGCAACAGACACAGAGTTCAGCGGTACTCCCAGAGGGGGTAAACCGATAAAAGGACTCGGGTTGCCCGTCGAACCAGGACCCGGAGGGGACAGATTGGGCCGGCAGCCAGTTCACATACAGCAGCAGGGCCACACAGAAATTGCGCACAATAAGAGGCGAAGACCCCGGCAGGGTCAAAGTAACTCAGAGTTCCCATACAGACTCCGGTGACAGGACTGGTTGTAAATCCTTTTATGTTAAAGTAAACTGGTTAAACGTTTCAGTGCCTCAGTCTTTCATTTGGACAATAGCCATCTATCCAGGATCGGGATCGTCACCGCTGGGAGAACCTGCTGCTGATCAAGTAAGTGCCTGTCCCCTCATGATACCCCTTACACTGTGCATTGCCTGAGGCCACAGCACCGGGTCAAGCCACCCGTGACATCCCCCTCAAGAGACAGACTCCATTGGTCCGGTGCTGGGTATCCCGGTCTCCTGGGCGTCACAATTGGCGTCACGAACAGGATCTAGCCAGCCCGTATACCGGGTATTGTGTGCTGTGATTGGAGCCCAAAACTGTGAAAACTGGGATGAAAAATCTTGAAAATTGACTTTATTAAAGAAATATCCATTCTCCATTGAAAACTATTGAAAGTGACTTTTCCCCATTGGTTATAATGGAGTAAAGATGGCCGCCATCCCCTGAGGTAATCACTTCATAACCGTTAGGCACAAGACTGTTAATTGAGCTACGCCATCACCTGAGCCCCAGTCTAACTGAAAAACTTCAGAATCCGCCATTACAGAGCGCGCGGCGGGCGGGAGCAGCAGGGGGCGTGTCATTGTGGGCGGCACCAAGCCGAGCGCTCTGACATCAGAGCAAGGGGAAAATCGATCCTGCTGCACAGCGGAACGAATCTACACTATCCCGACGGAAGCGGAGGACTGGAAGGGTCCGGATTAACTAAGGGGGCACAGTATGTCGCAGCACGAAGACGCCGCAGCACCCGGCGACGCCAATGCAGCTGAAAGACAGAGTGTCAATAGAGAGTCCGGCAGCGCAGCGGTGCAAGGAGTGGCGCCCATCATGCTGGTGCTGATGCCATATACCCCGGGTCGCCCATGGCTTCCAATGTATGAAGGTGAGCCTAATACCCTTGACGATTTCAGAGAAAAGATGCTGGCCCATTTTGACATGTTCCCTGTGGGTGAAGTTCAGCGTGTTAGTCTCCTGATGATGCAGTTAAGTGGCCATGCTAAGCGAGAAGTCACAGCATGGGCAGCTGATCTAAAAGGCACTGTTGAACGCATATTTGCTGGATTAAAAGCTACATTTGAAACCACGGCCAGCAGCAAAGCTAAAATACGATTCTTTAGTTGCAAACAAAAAGCTAATGAGGGCGTGAGAGACTTTGCCTTAAACCTGCAGGAAGCCCTTAAATCACTTACACTGGCTGAACCCATTTTTAACACCGGAGCGGATAAACTGCTAAGAGATCAATTTATTGAGGGACTCTACACCCCTTCTCACCGGGGGCATGTGAGCATGCTTGTTTTTAAGAACCCTGAATTGACATTTGCCCAATTAAAGGAGAGCGCTATACGTCTCCAGCTGGCAGAGGCACCTCGGGATCAGGATCCTGCGCAACCCATGGCAGAGGCACCTCAACAACAGGGAGTGCCAGTGACATCAGCTATGTCTGGGGCCATTGCTAAGCCCCTGGGGCCCAGTACTAATGAGGCTCTTCAACAAAAGCTTGACTCTTTAGCTGATGTTGTTGCTTCAATGGCTAAAACCATGCAGGAGATGAGAGGACACAAGATGGAGTTGGCAAACTGTAGAGAGGATGTTCCATGGATGAGACCCCGGAGATACCCGACATGGAGAGGACAACCCCGCGACCGCTACCAACCGGATGGACAGCCCATTTGCCGCCGTTGCCAGCAGCCAGGCCACTTTGCACGAGATTGTGATTTAAACGGGAATCCCCTGGGAATGCGGGCCGCTTCGCAGGAATGAACTTTCAAGGCCCAACACCCTGGCACAACAGGTACATCGGAGGACGACCCATTATCCCTATCGTGCTGGACGGAATTCCCCTCAACGCTTTGCTGGACACAGGTTCCCAGATTTCATCTATACCGTATATCCTTTATAAGAGGTACTGGGCTGATGCAGATATTGATAAAGGGCCCTCTGATGTTGAACTAGATATATGGGCCAGTAATGGTAAGTTGGTACCGAAACTAGGATTCAGGGAGATGACCGTAAAGATTGGTAAAGTAGAATTGAAGAAACAGGGTATAATTGTTGTTGATATTGACCGGCGGAACTGTGAACCAACTGTATTGATAGGAATGAATGTGTTAGAGAACTGCTTTTCCGAAGTCATTTCTGTCTTACAGCAAATTGCTGAAACTGCCCAATCCTGCCAGCAGAGAGTTCTCCGGAGGGAAATAAAAGTATTGATGTTAAGGCAACAGGTAGAAGTTGCAGGTGGAGAAATCGGCAGTGTGAGGGTAAGTGATCCAACGTCTATTGTAATCCCACCAAAAACAGAAATGCTGGTATGGTGTAGAGCAGCCATTGGTACTAAGGGACGAGATTATCAAGCCTTAATAGAACCAGTGTACACCGACAGCAGGCCCACTATACTCACAGCACGAGGGATAGTCGAGGTACACCGGGGACGAGTGCCGGTACGACTTTTGAACTGTGGAGAGGAAGAGGTCACTTTGCCAAGGTATGCTACAATGGCAAAGCTATATACTGTTGACAACAATGCCATCACAACCATTGAGCCCTTAGAACCAACCTGTCAGGTGGAAGGCAATGGCTCAGATGGAGAAATGGAGGATTGGTGCCAACAGCTACACGTGGGCATAAATTCAACACCTACCCATCAAAAACAAGGGGTGTATAGGCTAGTGACGGAATATGAACAAGTCTTCAGTAAACACCCATTGGACTTCGGACGGATAGAAGGGGTAGAACACACAATCCCCACAGGTGACCATCCCCCAATAAAAGAAAGATATAGACCCATACCGCCCGCTCACTATCAATGTGCAAAAGATATGCTGAGGGAAATGAAACAGGCCGGGGTAATAAGAGACAGCTGTAACCCCTGGGCGGCCCCTCTAGTGATTGTCAAAAAAAAGGATGGAACCATGAGAATGTGCGTAGACTACCGGAAGATTAATAACATCACCCATAAAGACGCCTACCCCTTGCCTAGGATAGAAGAGTCCCTTAACTGCTTTGAAATCTGCTAATTATTTTTCCACCTTAGACTTAACAAGCGGGTATTGGCAAGTCCCTGTGGCTGAGAGAGATAAGGAAAAGACGGCATTCACCACACCAATGGGTCTATGTGAATTTAATCGCATGCCGTTCGCACTCTGCAACGCATCCGGTACCTTCCAGCGGCTGATGGAATGCTGCCTCGGACACAAGAACTTCGAGACCGTCCTCCTGTACCTAGATGATGTGATCGTCTACTCGAAGACTTACGAACAACACTTAATAGACCTGGCAGAAGTGTTCGAAGCCTTATCCAGGTATGGCATGAAAGTCAAGCCATCCAAATGTCACCTTCTCAAGCCAAAGGTACAGTACCTGGGACACATCGTGAGTTCGGAGGGAGTAGCTCCAGATCCCGAGAAAATAAGCGCCATAAGGGATTGGCCAAGACCTACCAGCGCAAAAGAAGTGAGACAATTCCTGGGATTGGTGGGTTACTATCGCAGATTTATAAAAGGATTTACCAAGTTGGCAGCACCCTTGCAAGAAACCTTCAAACCGAAACCCTCCTTTTCAGTGGAACGACGAAAGGGAAGACTCCTTTGAACAACTAAAGAAGGCACTAACCGGAGAAGAGGTTCTGGCATACCCAGATTACCATAAACCTTTCATCCTCTACACCGATGCCAGTAATGTGGGACTAGGAGCGGTGCTGTCACAAAAGCAAGAAGGTCGGGAGAAAGTCATCGCCTTTGCAAGTAGAAAGCTCCGGCCTACTGAAAGAAATTCAGAAAATTACAGCTCCTTCAAATTGGAACTACTGGCAGTAGTTTGGGCTGTGACGGAGCGTTTCAAACACTATCTGGCCGCTGCAGAATTTATTGTCTATACTGACAACAATCCGTTGACCCACCTGGACACAGCCAAATTAGGTGCGTTAGAACAGCGATGGATAGCCCGGTTATCTAATTACAACTTCATAATCAAGTATCGAGCAGGTCGCAAGAATGGAAATGCCGATGCCCTATCCCGGATGCCACACTTGAGAGATGTAGAAGAGGAAACGGGGGAGCTTGAAGAAATTGAACTACCAGCCTTCCATCGTCCCAAGGCAAAACATCATCAGTCAAGTACCTATCAGAAACAACAAGAGGTGAATTTTAATCCGTTAGCACACCATAGATGGGCTGACACCCAAGACAGCAATCCGGCTGTGAAGTTGGTGAAGGAACTGTTGACTGAGCAAAGTGCATATCCCTATGAGGATGCCCCAGAAGAGACGCATCAACTCTGGAAAGAGAGAGGCAAAATGTTCCTGTATCAAGGGAGGCTCTGTAGAAGATACACCAATCCGAAAACACATGAATTGGTTTGGCAGATTATTGTGCCTAAACAAGATGTGAAGATGGTCCTCGAAGCTTACCATAATGGTGCTGGTCACTTCGGTTGGAAAAAGTTAGAAGTACTTCTAAGAGAAAGATTTTATTGGGTCGGGATGAGAAAATCAATCGAACAGTGGTGCAGAAATTGTGGCCCGTGTAACCTCAGAAGAAACGATCAAAAGAACCAAAGAGCACCACTGCAGCCCATAATCACCAAACAACCACTTGAACTTGTAGCCATGGACCACGTGAAGTTGACACCAAGCCGGTCCGGCTATGTCTATGCCTTGACCATCGTGGACCATTATTCACGTTTCTTGGTAGTAGTACCCGTAAAAGATCTGACAGCAAAAACAGCAGCCAAAGCGTTCCAAACGTACTTTTGTAGACCCCATGGATATCCGGAACAGGTTCTCACCGACCAAGGTACAGCCTTTGAATCAGAGATCTTCAGAGAATTCTGTAATATGTATGGTTGCAAAAAGATCCGGACGACGGCCTATCATCCACAAACAAACGGCTTATGCGAGAAGATGAACCATATTGTAATAGACCTACTAAAGACTTTACCTGAGACAGAAAGGAATCAATGGCCAGAGAAATTGCCTGACTTGGTGGATCTGTATAATCATGTCCCGGTGAGCTCCACCAACTGCACCCCAGCTTACCTTATGCGTGCAAGACCCGGCCAATTACCAATCGATCTAGAAATGGGAATTCTGAAACCAGACGCAGAAGTTCAAGACTCCAATTGGGATATCATACGGCAAAAGCAGTATCGCCAAGTGCAAGAGAGTGTGGAAAGAAGCCTTCAGCAAACTAGAGAAAGACAAGAGCGAACTTTCAACCAGAATGCTCTAGCGACCCCATTAAGACCGGGTGACCAAGTGCTCAAGAGAAATCGTCGAACCAATAAACTGGACAATCAGTGGGAAGCCGTACCCTACACAGTTTTACCAACAAGAGTGGATAATCCTAAAATGTGTCTCATTAGCAAAAACGGAGGCTTAACATCTGTACTAGTGTCAAGAGACAATCTTAAATTATGTCCGGAAGCATTGAAAGAGCCAGACGTTGTCCAGCCAGAACCAGAAGTTATTCAACCCATACAGGTTCAACCAGTAAAGGAAAAAGAAGAGGAAGTGTATCACACCTGTATAGGAGACTTTCCCAAAACCCTACTAACATACCATGGTGCAGTAGTGGTTCCCATAGTGGCCTTTTACCCAACACCGAACCCAATACCAGAAGTCCCAAGACAGGAAGAGGCTGACCCCGTACTACAGGAGGTTCCAGGCCAGGAAGAACAGATTCCTGGTCAGAGTAATCCCATTCACGGTGGACTTGCCAACTCCATAGTCGTGGAATTATCTTTAGCAGAGCGGGCAGATACTACATCCGCAGTAGACAGTAGTACACCACATGAAGAGACACCGCTATTACGTAGATCACAGCGTAGTACCCAGGGTCAATTACCGGCCAGGTATGCAGATTACCAACTATAAAGCTCATAATGTGAATTGTATATATGTTATGCCGTATATAGTTAAACAGAAAATGTAGTATAGTCATTGCTATCAGTCTGCAACGTTTAAGCCCAGTGCCTACAGAGACTTGTCTGTATGAACTTCTTGCATATTCTTGAACTTTTTATCAGCCCGGAGGCACTAAATCAAAGCTCCGGAAAGACTGCTTTTTGAAGTTTGCTTTTTGCTCTTTTTGAACTTTCTTTAGACTTTATATTGATAACTCCGTTGGAAAAATGGAACTAAATTCCTGGACACTAAGTACAGTGCCGTTCCTAATACCTTTAAGGATAGAACTGTATTAATGGACGCTATTTGAAGTGACTTTTTACAGAACTCTATTTTTGTTTCCTTGAGTGGTTTTTGTAACTTTTCATTTTTAAGACTCTGTACATATTAATTGTTATTTCAAAATGTTATTGTCCCACAGTCCCGGAGTACTGTTCTTAACTAAGGGGGAATGTGGCACCCCTAGGGGTATTTGCCACAAAAATAGTTACTGACAGTAAGTACAAATACTAAAATAGCAAGACTGCACTACCACCTCCGGCCAGAAGGGGGAGCTCCAGAGACTCCCCTTGATCCATTCTGGTCTGAGAGAAGAACTGGCAGTTGGGCCAAGGAGCTGATAGTGAGAGGTCATACAGTTGAATCTCTAACAGCTCTGTGACTGTTACCAGGCCTAAATCACCGGCCTGAGGAGAAGAGGGATAGAGAAAAAGGACATTGTGAGAACCGGGTAGCATTAATCACTACCCAGAACAGGCGCAAAGACGGATACCGGATCCGTGGCTGTATTCATTATATATAATACAGCAACCGGAAAAACGTGAGGTGATATCAGCTTCACTAGGGCCGGACGCAGCAACAGACACAGAGTTCAGCGGTACTCCCAGAGGGGGTAAACCGATAAAAGGACTCGGGTTGCCCGTCGAACCAGGACCCGGAGGGGACAGATTGGGCCGGCAGCCAGTTCACATACAGCAGCAGGGCCACACAGAAATTGCGCACAATAAGAGGCGAAGACCCCGGCAGGGTCAAAGTAACTCAGAGTTCCCATACAGACTCCGGTGACAGGACTGGTTGTAAATCCTATTATGTTAAAGTAAACTGGTTAAACGTTTCAGTGCCTCAGTCTTTCATTTGGACAATAGTCATCTATCCAGGATCGGGATCGTCACCGCTGGGAGAACCTGCTGCTGATCAAGTAAGTGCCTGTCCCCTCATGATACCCTTTACACTGTGCATTGCCTGAGGCCACAGCACCGGGTCAAGCCACCCGTGACATCCCCCTCAAGAGACAGACCCCATTGGTCCGGTGCTGGGTATCCCGGTCTCCTGGGCGTCACATTACCCTTTTAGTGAAAAAATTATGTCTAAACGAAAGTTTTTGTGAAAGGAAAGTAAATGTTTATTTTTTCCTTCCACATTCCAAAAATTCCTGTGAAGCACCTGAAGGGTTAATAAACTTCTTGAAAGTGGTTTTGAGCACCATGAGGGGTGCAGTTTTTAGAACGGTGTCACTTTTGGGTATTTTCTGTCATGTAGGCCCCTCAAAGTCTTCAAATGTAATGTGGTCCCTAAAAAAAATGGTTTTGCAAATTTTGTTGTAAAAATGAGAAATCGCTGGTCAACTTTTAACTCTTATAACTTCCCAACAAAAAAAAATAATGTTTCCAAAATTGTACTGATGTAAAGTAGACATGTGGGAAATGTTATTTATTAACTTTTTTGTGTGATATGACTCTCTGATATAAGGGCATAAAAATTAAAAGTTTGAAAATTGCAAAATCATATCAAAGACATTTGTCCTCTATCATAAAGTACAATATGTCACGAAAACAATGTCAGAATCACCGGAATCCATTGAAGCTCCAGAGTTATAACCTCATAAAGTGACAGTGGTCAGAATTGTAAAAATTGGCCTGGTCAGCTAGCTGAAAACAGGCTGGGGGTGAAGGGGTTAAGGAGTGACAATAAAACATCCCACACCCAGGAGAAACTGCACTTTGTTGGAAAAAAATGTTAGGAAACATTCTCTCCTGTATGAGTTGTATACAGTAGTGTTCAGAACAGGGCCACGCTGGGACAAAAAAGCAGCCCTGCCCAAACTCCACCAGTCCTCATACTCAAACACTCCCAACCCCCGATTTTGCTATACTTTATATACTGTATACTTTATAGAGAAAATAGATAATATCTGCCATGAAATCTGCTCCCAGCCACCAAGTACAGTGACTCCCATCCCTCCCTGCATTTCCCCTGGCTCACTCTCCACATTAGATCCCATCACAGAAGAAGTCTCCAGGCTCCTCTCTTCTTCTCGTCTGACTACATGCACCACCGACCCCATTCCCTCACATCTCCTCCAGTCTAACTCTCCAGTCGTCACAACTTACCTAACTACAATCTTTAATCTCTCCCTCTCCTCGGTCATCTTCCCATCCTCCTTCAAACACTCTATCATTACTCCATTATTTAAAAAAACTACCCTCGAGCCATCCTGCACAAATAACTACAGACCGGTCTCCCCTTCATCTCTAAACTCTTGGAGCACCTGATCTACTACCGCCTTACCCGTTACTTCTCCACTCATCCCCTCCTAGTCCCTTCACAGTCTGGCTTCCACCCCCTACATTCGACAGAAACTGCACTCATCAAAGTGACCAATGACCTTCTGACAGCAAAATGTACAGTGCCTTGCGAAAGTATTCGGCTCCCTGGAACTTTTCAACTTTTTCCCACATATCAGGCTTTAAACATAAAGATACCAAATGTAAATTTTTGGTGAAGAATCAACAACAAGTGGAACAAAGTTCTGAAGTTATTATTGGTTATTTTAAATTTTTGTGGAAGTTCAAAAACTGAAAAGTGGGGCGTGCAATATTATTCAGGCCCTTTACTTTCAGTGCAGAAGTTCATTGTGGATCTCTGAATGATCCAATGTCGTCCTAAATGCCTAATGATGATAAATATAATCCACCTGTATGTAATCAAGTCTCCGTATAAATGCACCTGCTCTGTGATAGGTTCTGCTTGAAGCACAGAGAGCATCATGAAGACCAAGGAACACAACAGGCAGGTTCGTGATACTGTTGTGTAGAAGTTTAAAGCCGGATTTGGATACAAAATGATTTCCAAAACTTTAAACATCCTAAGGAGCACTGTGCAAGGATCATATTGAAATGGAAGGAGCATCATACCACTGCAAATCTACCAAGACCCGGCCGTCCCTCTAAAGTTTCATCTCAGACAAAGAGAAGACTGATCAGAGATGCAGCCAAGAGGCCCATGATCACTGTTGGGACTGGCGGAACGCACCAAGTTTAAGATGGAATAGTATCAGGTGCGTTCGCAGTCCGGGATCCAGCGTGCAGGTGAAAACCTGCTGCTAGTGATGACGGACGATATGGCGGTACAATGTGAATACACACACGGGTTTACTTCACCCTGTGTGAAGGAAGCGAACCCTGTTGCATCACAAGACCGTGGTACCGCACCAAGAGCGGAAGCAAGGAGTCTCAGAACTCAATCTCAAGACACAGGAATAGAGTTCATAAAAACCTCATGCGCTCGACACCGCTACTGGGGTGTCAGAGTGACAGAAATAGATGTATTAAAGATGCACGTGAGCGCGTGTGGTGCCACACTGGCGGACGCCACTAACCACCCAGGCTTGGGACAGTAAAGCGCTGAGAAAGCGCACGGCGCCGCACTGGCGGTCACAGCAACTAGACGCTGTAATGTGTGTTTTGTGCTGATGGCTTAGTCAGGCGCTAGATAGCTACCATCATTCGCGAACAGTCAACAACACTAGGAATGGGAATGATTTAGGAGCTTTCATCCATCGACATACATCCATCTACACACACATATCAAGTCAATACTAGCGCATGGCCGTGCGGTCATGCGCAGCTTATATAGTTGCAGCACGTTCAGGACCTTCCAATAAAGGTCCAATGGGAAGCTGCTACCGAAGTTTTGCACTTTCAGGACCTTCCTGGAGGACCAATGGGATGTGCTGCAGTACCTGAGCATGTGGCCCTCGATCTCCAACAGGAGATCTTGCCCTGGGCATGTTCAGAAAGAGAAAAGCAGGACTTAGTCCCAAAAACATCTGCTCGCCGCTGCCCAACACTGACTTCAATGGCAGAAGCAGGAAAAGCAGCAGTAATTCTTTGTACAGAGTGGGACTGAGCAAGATGCTGGGACCGACGTTTCCGCTGAGCAGACTCCACTGCGGCAGGAAAAGAATAGGAGACCGCAGTGGAGATGGCCCAAGATTCCCCCTGTGCAGAGGCGGGAACTCGACCCCTAACAATCACTCTGGATGAACTGCAGAGATCTACAGCTGAAACCAAAACTGAACTTTTTGGCAACAATGCCAAACGATATGTTTGGAGTAAAGGCAAGACAACTCATCACCCTAAACACGCCATCCCCACTGTCAAACATGGTGTTGGCAGCATCATGGTTTGGGCCTGCTTTTCTTCAGCAGGGACAGGGAAGATGGTTAAAATTGATGGGAAGATGGAGGGAGCCAAATACAGGAACATTCTTGAAGAAAACCTGTTGGAGTCTGCAAAAGACCTGAGACTGGGACGGAGATTTGTCTTCCAACAAGACAATGATCCCAAACATAAAGCAAAATCTACAATGGAATGGTTCACAAATAAACGTATCCAGGTGTTAGAATGGCCAAGTCACAGTCCAGACCTCAATCCAACCGAGAATCTGTGGAAAGAGCGAAAACTGCTGTTCACAAACGATCTCCATCAAACCTCACTGAGCTCGAGCTGTTTGCCAAGGAAGAATGGGCAAGAATTTCAGTCTCTCCATGTACAAAACTGCTAGAGACAGAACCCAAGAGACTTGTAATCGCAGCAAAAGGAGGCGCAACAAAGTATAATAATATTGCACGCTCCATTTCCCAGTTTTTGAATTTCCACAAAAATTTAAAATAACCAATAAATTTCGTTCAACTTTACAATTGTGCTCCACTTGTTGCTGATTCTTCACCAAAAATTTACATTTGGTATCTTTATGTTTGAAGCCTGATATGTGGGAAAAAGGTTGAAAAGTTCCAGGGGGACGATTACTTTCACAAGGCACTGTAATAGTGACCACTCTCTGCTCATTCTTCTCGACCTTTCTGCAGCTTTCGACACTGTTGACCACCCTCTCCTACTCTCTAGGCTCCAGTCACTAGACTTTAAGGACACTGCTCTCTCCTGGTTCTCTTCCTGTCTTTGTGACCGCTCCTTATCATTTGTTCATGTGTATCATTTGTTGGCTCCACTTCATCTCCTCTTCCTCTCGCTGTTGGGGTACCTCAGGGCTCAGTCCTTGGCCCCCTTCTCTTCTCCTTCTACACGGCCCCAATTGGACAGACCATCAGCAGATTTGGCTTTCAGTACCATCTTTATGCTGATGACACACAACTATATACGTCATCCCCTGACCTTACCCCCGCTGTACTACAGAACGCTACTGACTGTCTGCAGTCTCCAACATCATGTCCGCTCTCTATCTGAAACTCAACCTCTCCAAAATTGAACTTCTTCTGCTCCCGCCATCTACTAACCTCCCTAAACCTGACGTTTCCCTCTCCGTGGGTGGCACCATAATAACACCCCGGCAGCAGGCGCGCTGTCTGGGTGTTATGTTTGACTCCGATCTCTCCTTCACCTCCCATATTCAATTTCTTGCCCGCTTGTGCCGCTTAAACCTAAAGAACATCTCTAGGATCCGCCCTTTTCTCACCATGGAAACAACAAAAACCCTCACTGTCGCCCTGATCCACTCCCACCTGGACTACTGTAATGCTCTATTAATTGGCCTCCCCCTCACTCGACTTTCCCCTCTCCAGTCCATCTGGCTAATCGTTACTCGGACGCGTCCGCTCTTCGCCAGTCGTTACACTGGCTGCCCATTCATTACAGGATACAATTCAAAGCACTTGTTCTAACCCACAAAGCTCTCCACAGTGCGGCGACCCCTAACATCTCCTCCCTCATTTCTGTCTATTGGCCTAACCAACCGCTGCACTCTGTAAGCAACTTTCGACTAACCTCTGCACTAATCCGTACCTCCCACTCCTGACTCCAAGACTTCTCCCGTGCTGCGCCAATCCTCTGGAATGCTCTACCCCAAGAAATTAGGACCAACCACAACTTGCACAGTTTTAGGCGCTCCCTCAAAACACATTTGTTCAGAGCGTCCTATCATGTCCCCTAAGCAAAGTAATATTATGTGTAAGTGTGCATGTGTAGCCCATTCACTACTTCCATCTATCCCCCACCCCCTGAAGATCGCCGGACCCTCATTGTAAATACATCATTGTAAATACACACCTGTACTTTGTATCTCCCCCACCTCATTGTAGATTGTAAGCTCTCACCAGCAGGGGCGGGTTATTGGGCTTTAATCATTGTAGTATTGTTAACGTTGTTACTTATGACTGTTGCTTGAAACTGTTAAACTGTAAAGCGCTGCGGAATATGTTGGCGCTATATAAATAAAGATTATTATTATTAGCATTATTATTATACTTTGTCGTGCCCCTCAGCAAACCTTTAAAGGCGTTATTTGAAGAGCCACATGTGCACTTGATCGACCACAGGTCCATTTACATGGTGCTCTTTAGACCTCCAGCTCTCGGGATCATGGGGGTCCCCGCGGTTGGACCCCAGCGATTGGAAAGTTCTTGGGATAGGGGATTACTTGGGTTAATCCATTTAGATGGGTTTTCCAATATTTTTTTTATTTTTCCGTAGGAATACTGAAAGTAATAAACCAGTACTGACCTTCCCAAAGTGCAACGTCGCCTCTCCGAGAACAGAACAAGAGAGGAGAAGTGGTCCTGTGCAGGACTGGTGGTAGCCTCAATGACGTCACCGCAGGAAACTAAAACTGCACTCTGACGCTCAGTGTCTCCTGGATATCAGGCTGAACGGTCCCATCATGCATCGCTCAGCCTTGGCATCCAAATAAAGCGGACATGGATTTTGGCGTGGGACAAATAAATTATCATCGGACAGGTGAGGAATATGGTGCTTTTTTTTTTTCAATTTATATTGTAATAAATGGGAAAAAGAAGATCAGGGAGCATTTATTTCAAATAAAAGATTTTACTCTTGCTGTCTTATTTCAAAACTTATACCCGCGCCAGGGCCAGTGGAAAGAGCCAAGGATAAGCGCCAGATTAGGCTCATCTTATTGATGCGCCACTTCTCGGGTGGCTTATGGCTGTTGTTGGTAACCTGAGAGGGGCAATATCCCTGGCGCATTTCCATGCTATTAATATCAACTCACAGTTGTCTGTGAATTTCAAACCTTACGGTTAGTAATGGGGCATCATATATCTGCCTTTCCATTTCTAACCCTTGGGCTTAATGTCAGCTGAAATTACAAATCTGACATCTACCCCAACCCTATTACCCCAATTGCCATCACCACAGGGCAAGTGGGAAGAGCAATGTTAAGCGCCAGAATTGGAGCATCTTATGGGATGGCTCAGAGCTTATCTATTTTAGTATGGGAGGGGGCCAATATCCATGGCTCCTTTCCAGACTATTCATATCAGCCTGCAGCTATTTGTTTAGCCCTTGCTGGTTTTTAATTATGGCGGAAGGCTTTGCTTCTGCTGGTTCAAAAAATTACGAGGAAGACCACACTTTTTTTTTAATATTTATTTTATACATGATATACACAGGAGGTGCTGAATACAACTCCCATAATTGTCGCCTGGTCGCTCTGATCTCAGACAGACCAGGCGACAATGATGATGATGAGCACACGGCGCCTGGGAACAGCTAACTATACTGCTTTTCCCAGGTAGAGCTACGTGTCACATGGGCACACAGACATTACATGGATGTCACATTCGTACATACAGATGGGGCATGGACACGGATCACAAATCTCCCCAGTACTGGTTTTTCTAGTACAGGAATCACCAGGATGTGTGAAAGGGGCCTTAGGAACAGTTTTTGTGTTTTGGGCTTTTTAGACTTAGTTGTAGCTCCTGTTACCACTTACTAAAAGCTCTCGACTATTCCTCTCTGGCCTCAGAAGTAAGATGTAACATTTGGAGAGGAAGATGCAGCTCAGAAGTCCAGCGCTGGAGGACAAGATGGCAAATACCTGCACGGCTACAGTATACTTCCCACTGGTGCTCAGATATGCCGGGATGAACGAGATCCAGACACAGCAGAAGACCAACATGCTGAAAGTGATCAGTTTGGCCTCATTGTAGGTTCCCGGAAGGTTCTTTGCTAGAAAGGCTACAAAGAAACTTATCATGGCCAACAAGCCCATGAACCCCAAAGTCATGTAGAAGAATACCTTCTGTCCTTCATTGCATTCAAATATTATTTTGTGGTTTTCTATCTGAGTGTTCAGTGAAGGGAATGGAGGAGACTTGTAAAGCCAAACAGAGCAAATAAGAATCTGCAACCCGGAGCAAAGTCCTACAACATGACGTGGGATTATGGGTCCTAACCATTTCCGCAGCGGACTGTTAAGTCTGGTGGCTTTAAATGCCAAGATCACCATGATCGTCTTTGCCAGGACTGAGGAGATGCTGATGCAGAAGACCATGCTGAAGAACGTTTGTCTCAGGAGGCAGGTGACCTGGGTTGGTTGACCTATGAAGACCAAGCAGCAGAGGAAGCAGAGCATAAGAGACACCAACAAGATGTAGCTGAGCTCCCGGTTGGTGGCTTTGATGATTGGTGTTTCCTGGTGTTTGGCAAACAATATTAAGATGCAGACAGTAAGAGCTGAGAAGATAACGATCATCAGGACCAACATGATTCCCAATGGTTCCTCATACGTAAGAAATTCTATCACTTTTTGGATGCATTTGTCTTTCTCTTCATTCGACCACTGATCAGGAGGACACTTAAGACACTCAATGGCATCTGAAATATAAGAAGATATCATCTGAGATGTAGGTAAAATGAGTGGATATATCTATGGACAATATAGTTTAGCAACCTCCGGGCTTTCATTGAAGATGCTCAGGAGAAGGTGAAAACTTTATTTACCGGTAATGCGCGAAGGCAAAACGTGTGCAAAGTTACTTAAATCAGTGAAAGAGAGTTCTCTACAAGAAAGAGAGAATGGTGCTATGCTCTGAGTTTAGGAGGAGCAAGTACTCCAAAACATTGGTGTCTATGTTTGCTTTGGAATAGCCTCTAGTTTTGCTGATGTATTTGAATACTTGATGGCTTTTTTTCCTATTAAACATTGGCTGTAAATACATTTTTCATACAGCATAGAATCTTTTCAATGACAGTTAGTACCGCACCCTACAGCTGAGTCTACAGATGGACATACACAGGTATTTCTGATTTGGCTAATATGAGCATTTTTGTATACAGTAGAACATATAACAATCCCCATGTTGGGTGGAAGATCTTACCGGAGTTGTTGGCCATCTCACCCACAGAACAGGGGAGGCAGGTGTAGCAGCAGACAGGCTTTCCCTGTTGTGGAACCTTTCTGTACCCGGGAAGACACTGGTCACTGCAGACAGAACTGGGAATCTACAAGCAGTAAAGTCAAGAAGACCATTGGATCGCAGAAACATGGACGGATCATACTTATTCTTATTATATTTAGGCATTTTTTAAACTTAATTTACAGGCTCTTCAGACAATAATTTGTGGAGTTACAGATCAGATAAACACGAAAGTCTATAGAGCTATAGATCAGATCTTCCCTAGTTTGTGGAGCTACAGATCAGATTTACACAATTTTTCTGCGGAGCTACAGATCAGATTTACACAGGAATCTGAGGACGGTGCTACGGATCAGATCTACACAAGGGACGATGGAGCTACAGATCAGATCTACACAAAAGTCTATAGAACTACAGATCAGATCTACCCTAGTTTTATGGAGCTACAGATCAGATCTTCACAAGAGTCTGAGGACGGAGCTACAGATCAAATCTTCACAAGAGTCTGAGGAGCTACAGGTCAGATCTATACAGGAGTCAGAGGACGGTACTACAGATCAGATCTATACAGGAGTCTGAGAAGCTATAGATCAGATCTACACAAGAGTCTGAGGACGGTGCTACAGATCAGATCTACACAAGAGTCTGAGAAGCTATAGATCAGATCTATACAGGAGTCTGAGAAGCTATAGATCAGATCTACACAAGAGTCTGAGGAGCTACAGATCAGATCTACATAGGAGTCTGAGGAGCTACAGGTCAGATCTATACAGGAGTCTGAGAAGCTATAGATAAGATCTACACAAGAGTCTGAGGACGGTGCTACAGATCAGATCTACACAAGAGTCTGAGAAGCTATAGATCAGATCTACACAAGAGTCTGAGGACGGTGCTACAGATCAGATATACACAAGAGTCTGTGGAGCTACAGATCAGATCTACACAGGAGTCTGAGGATGGTGCTACAGATCAGATCTTCACAAGAGTCTGAGGAGCTACAGGTCAGATCTATACAGGAGTCGGAAGATGGTGCTACAGATCAGAACTACACAAGAGTCTGAGAAGCTATAGATCAGATCTATACAGGAGTCTGAGAAGCTACAGATCAGAACTACACAAGAGTCTGAGAAGCTACAGATCAGATCTACACAAGAGTCTGAGGACTGATCTGCAGGTGAGATCTACATAAGAGTCTGAGGATGGAGCTACAGATCAGATTCACACAAGAGTCTGAGGATGGAGCTATAGATCAGATCTACACAAGTCTGAGGATGGAGATACAGATTAGATCTATGCAAGAGTTTGAAGATGGAGCTACAGATCAGATCTACACAAGAGTCTGAGGATGGAGCTACAGATCAGATCTACTCAAGAGTCAGTGGAGCTACAGATCAGATCTACACAAGAGTCTGAGTTTGGAGCTAAAGATCAGAGCTACACAACAGTCTGTGGAGTTACAGATCAAATCTACACAAGAGCCAGAGGACAGAGCTACAGATCAGATCTACGCAAGATTCTGAGGATGGAGATACAGATTAGACCTAGACAAGAGTTTGAGGATGGAGCTAAAGATCAGATCTACACAAGAGTCTGAGGATGGAGATACAGATTGACTCACACAAGAGTTTGAGGATGGAGCTAAAGATCAGATCTACACATGAGTCTGAGGATGGCGCCACAGATCAGATCTACATGAGTCTGTGGAGCTACAGATCAGATCTACACAAGTGTCTGAGGGCAGAGCTAAAGATCAGGTCTACACAAGAGTCTGAGGAGCTACAGACCAGATCTACACAAGAGTTTTAGGAGGTTGCTACAGATAATACAAAAGAGTCTGAGAACGGAGCTAAAGATCAGAGCTACACAACAGTTTGAGGAGCTGCAGATAGATCTACAGAAAGGAGTGTGTGGAGCTACAGATCAGATATACAGATAGGAGTGTTTGGAGCTACAGATTAGATCTACAGACCAGTGTGTGGAGCTTTAGATCACATCTACAGACAAGAGTGTGTGGACTGGAACTATAGATCAGATCTACACCATTCTCTAGCTATATCTTGTGTGAACTCAACATTCAACATATTCACAATGGAGGCCGGGTTGTCAATTATTTAGGCCCGGTGATGATCATAAGTGACCCTCATCATTTCAATCACTTTCGATGTTGTTCACAAATCTTTATTTTAAAGTTAAAAAGTTACACTGGTAATGCTAAATGCCTTGTATAAGAATGTAATGAAATAGATTAAAAACACAAACGTCCATTAACTAAAAATCATACCCCATATATACAGTATGTGGCGCCCCAGGGTCCTGGTCATCACAATGGCATTGCTTTCCCATAGGGGAGAGGGATGTCATGCTTAGGAGCGATGAAGGATATCTTCACCAGGTAATTCTCACAACACGTTCACCCTCCAGACCAGAAGGGAGAGCTCTGAACCAGGATTAAGGGTGAACTCCCTTATAAATTCTGGCTGGAGAGGAAGTTAGAGAGTAGTCTGTCATAGGACAGAGAAGCAGACAGTTCATCCCAGACAGCTGAAGAGAGCAGACTGTCAGGGGACCTGAAGAGGGCAGACGGCAGTGAGTGCCAGAAAGTCTGAAGGGGCCCTGTAGTCTGAGGTACTACAGCCCCTGGAGAGAGAGATTGCCAGAAGGGAGCTTGTCGTGAAACATCAGCCAAGGTGGAGCTGGTACGATAGGAAAATAGCTGAGCAGTCGTGGGGGTCTGCAGCTCCTGGCGGAAAGAGGAAACTGAGAAGGAAAGAACAACTTGTAGAAAGAAAGCAAGAGGGAGAAAGCACAGGAGAGAAACACCAGTGGAGTAGACAGGGCCGTATTTGCCACTAGGCACTTGAGGGCACGTGCCTAGGGCGGGGACAATGCAGGGGGGCGGCACCTGAGCAAGTTTAAAAAATTTTATTTTTTTTTAAGTCCTGGGGGTCCCCCCGCCCACCCACCTCAGTCCCAGCTGCTGCGGGGGGAGGGGGTCTCGGGCGCAAGGCCGCCATCAGGGCATTGCTGCCCTGACTACTGTATGGGGCAGAAATGGGTGCTGTACCTTTAAGCAGCAGCAGCCCAAGTGCATCATGTTCCTCCTGACGCCGGTCATGTGACAGGCTGCGCGCTCTTCTTACTGTAAGAGCACTGGAGCAGACTGCAGAGAAGCAGGTAATGTTTGTGGGAGAAGAAGATACTGAAGTCGGCAGTGAGCAGGGACAGGAGGCGGGCAGTGTGTGAGGACTCAGAGGAAGCTGCAGAGAGGAGTGAGGTGAGAGAGGAGACGGGAGTCTGCTGATGTGAGTGAGTGAGGAGAGGGGAGGCTACTAAGGGGAGGGGATGAGAGGCTGGAAAGGAGAGGAGAGGCTGGAAAGGAGAGGAGAGGCTGGAAAGGAGAGGAGAGGAGAGGCTGGAAAGGAGAGGAGAGGAGAGGCTGGTAAGGAGAGGAGAGGCTGGAAATGAGATGAGAGGCAGGAGAGGAGAGGCTGGAAAGGAGAGGGGAGGCTGCTAAGGGGAGGGGATGAGAGGCTGTTAAGGAGAGGAGAGGCTGGAAAGGAGAGGAGAGGCTGGAAAGGAGAGGAGAGGAGAGGCTGCTAAGGAGAGGAGAGGCTGGAAATGAGATGAGAGGCAGGAGAGGAGAGGCTGGAAAGGAGAGGAGAGGCTGGTAAGGAGAGGCTGGAAAGGAGATGAGAGGCAGGAGAGGAGAGGCTGGAAAGGAGATGAGAGGCAGGAGAGGAGAGGCTGGAAAGGAGAGGAGAGGCTGGAAAGGAGAGGAGATGAGAGGCTGGTAAGGAGAGGAGAGGCTGGAAAGGAGATGAGAGGCAGGAGAGGAGAGGCTGGAAAGGAGATGAGAGGCTGGAAAGGAGAGGAGAGGAGAGGCTGGTAAGGAGAGGAGAGGCTGGAAAGGAGATGAGAGGCAGGAGAGGAGAGGCTGGAGAGGAGAGGCTGGAAAGGAGGAGATGAGAGGCTGGTAAGGAGAGGAGAGGCTGGAAAGGAGAGGAGAGGCAGGAGAGGAGAGGCTGGAAAGGAGAGGAGATGAGAGGCTGGTAAGGAGAGGAGAGGTTGGAAAGGGGATGAGAGGCAGGAGAGGAGAGGCTGGAAAGGAGATGAGAGGCTGGAAAGGAGAGGAGATGAGAGGCTGGTAAGGAGAGGAGAGGCTGGAGAGGAGAGGCTGGAAAGGAGAGGAGATGAGAGGCTGGTAAGGAGAGGAGAGGCTGGAAAGGAGATGAGAGGCAGGAGAGGAGAGGCTGGAAAGGAGAGGAGAGGCTGGAAAGGAGAGGAGAGGCAGGAGAGGAGAGGCTGGAAAGGAGAGGAGAGGCTGAAAGGAGAGGAGATGAGAGGCTGGTAAGGAGAGGAGATGAGAGGCTGGTAAGGAGATGAGAGGCAGGAGAGGAGAGGCTGGAAAGGAGATGAGAGGCTGGAAAGGAGAAGAAATGAGAGGCAGGAGAGGAGAGGCTGGAGAGGAGAGGCTGGAAAGGAGAGGAGAGGCTGGAGAGGAGAGGAGATGAGAGGCTGGTAAGGAGAGGAGATGAGAGGCTGGTAAGGAGAGGAGATGAGAGGCTGGTAAGGAGAGGAGATGAGAGGCTGGAGAGGAGAGGCTGGAAAGGAGAGGAGATAAGAGGCTGGAGAGGAGAGGCTGGAAAGGAGAGGAGAGGCTGGAAAGGAGAGGAGAGGCTGGAGAGGAGAGGCTGGAGAGGAGAAGCTGGAAAGGAGAGGAGAGGCTGGAGAGGAGAAGCTGGAGAGGAGAGGCTGGAAAGGAGAGGAGAGGCTGGAGAGGAGAGGCTGGAAAGGAGAGGAGAGGCTGGAAAGGAGAGGAGAGGCTGGAGAGGAGAGGCTGGAAAGGAGGAGAGGAGAGGCTGGAAAGGAGAGGAGAGGCTGGAAAGGAGAGGAGAGGCTGGAATGGAGAGGAGATGAGAGGCTGGTGAGGGGAGGCTGCTGAGGAGAGGAGATGAGAGGCTGGTGAGGGGAGGCTGCTGAGGAGAGGACATGAGAGGCTGGTGAGGGGAGGCTGCTGAGGAGAGGACATGGGAGGCTGCTGAGGAGAGGCGATGAGAGGCTGGTGAGGGGAGGCTGCTGAGGAGAGGAGATGAGAGGCTGGTGAGGGGAGGCTGCTGAGGAGAGGAGAGGGGAGGCTGGTGATGGGAGGATGTGAGAGGCTGGTGAGGAGAGGGGAGGCTGCTGAGGAGAGGAGATGAGAGGCTGGTCTCATGCTGTATATGGGGAGGCTGTGTGGGGCTCATGCTGTATTTAAGGGGCTGTGTGGGGGTTTAAAGATATATAGGGGGTGTCAGCATACTTAATTCTGCTCAATATTAAGTGATACAATTAATATTAATTAATATTGAGTAGAATTATTTTCATGCTATTGGTTCGGCCTCCACAACAGTCATGGTCTTTCATCTGGCCCCTCGGGAAAATAAATTGCCCACCCCTGATCTAGAGACATGGAGTGAGAAGCCCACAGATTAGTCCGTTCTCTCACTAAATTACTCATCCAGCTCTTCAAACTGTTCTCTCTGAAACGTCCCAGCATTGCAGAGATAAACTTCCCTGTTTGCAGTCTGAGTGATGCTGCCCGTGGTTTTGTTAATATGAATCGACTGACAGGTTCCCCTTAAAAACCTGTCAGCCAAACCTTGCAACCGTGGCAGAATCAACTGACCATGTACTGTGTATGAGATCCACCAGATTCTCACATGACAACTAATGGAAAGGTTTGCTAAGGCTACATTCACATCAGCGATTTTCTCCGTTCGCGGCAGATACTGCAGTTTTTCCGCCTCTGTCGTGTAACATATCACTTACAGGCCGGCAACTCTGCGTTCGGCCTCATTCATTCCCTATGGGACTTGCGGACATGTGCAGCACTTGAGGTGAGACAAAAAAAAAACACTGCTAGCAGCATTTTTTTTCCTGTTGCTGCAAGTACCGCTTTTGCCGGATCGCAGCAAAACCGCAAGTGCCGCAAGTCCCATAGGGTATGAATGAGGCCAAACACAGTGTTGCCATAAGTGATCCATTACAGATGCGGAAAAACTGCCGGATCTGCCGCAAATGTCAAAAATCGCTGATGTGAAAGTAGCCTAAGTCACTGCCGATAGTGTCTGCATTAGTCATACTCACCAATGGGGGAGGCAGCACGAAAAGTGCCTAGGGCAGCAGAAACTCTAAATACGGCCCTGGGAGTAGAGCTGAGAAGAGGCTACCTCCGTGGCTAGTGCAGATTCCGGCAGCCGGAAAACCGCGACCATGCTGAACTCTATAGTGGCATAGCAGAAACCAGCAGGACAGCTGGATTGTACATCACCTGTCCACATTTAGACCCAGGAGACACAGTGATAATTATATGGCCCGGGTCATCCAAGAGACCCTGTAAAAAGGCCCAGTTCACTTGTCATGCGGGTTATGTCCTAACCTTCATGGGGACAGAGAGGAACTGTGAGGACCTTATGTGAAGCTTTAGACAGCAAGGGACTACATCACCACCACACTTGGAGGAAGGCTTTGATCTCCATCTGGTGAAGGGGACTCTGGAATCACTTCTAAGCCGGCCGGACACTGCCTGTCCCTGTTGTCTGGTGCCCCGGACTGCGGTTGCCTGAAGCTACAGTAAACCAGGTAAAGACTGCAAACCTGTGTCCTCGTTATTCACCATACCATCCACCACACCATCGGTGCTCTACACCTGGGAAGCCCTGGGGACTCTGCTTCACCTTTGGGAAGCGTTGTCATCTTGCTACAACAACATCACCCCAGAGGACCCCTTTAAGCAGCGTTGGTCCCTATTGAGTGAGAACCACAGGTGGCATCACGAACAATAGACTTTATCCACAATTCCCCTTAAAAGACCTTTCCCTTTTAATTGGGCACCCAGGGCCACAGACCGGGTCGAAGCCACCGTGACATCCCCTTTAAGACCAGACCCAGTAGCGAGTACCCCACGGACCAGGCGGGTGACTCATATTCAATACCCACATTACACACAAACCTAAACCTACAATACATAAGTACATTCATAGTGTATGTATGTGTTTCTGCTGTCAGTAAGTAAATCGTTTTGCATTTTTTTTAACGGGATTTGATGTTAAATCCTAGAATTTCCTGATTTATGGATCTAGGTGTAAAGGAGGCCGCCTCTCCATCAGGACAGCATTCGGCTGTCAGTCAGGTGTAATTTACAAGGAGCCGTATTCCTGGAAGATTAGTGTGGGTCATTGAGGAGCCGCTCTCCGTATGTCACGACTGTGGACTACAGGTCACATTTACCTGTCGCCTTGTGGCCATCGATCCCAGGAGACGCTAATCCCTCTGCCCATATTGATACCTGCCCAATAATACTTCTTCTGCAGAGCATATTATTATGTAAAAGTCCCAGTCTCCTCTGTACTCACATGTGAAAACTGCTCATTCCACAAAATGGAGCTGATATTCAATGTGATTTTGTCTCCACCTTTTGATTCTGTGTTGATTTTTCCCACTTTCACCAGATTAAAGCTGTTCTGGAGAACCTGAACGTTTATGATGTCATAGGAAGCTGTGAGGTCACCATCAGCATCAAATGTTAACACCTCCCCTGACCAGGTACGGAAACTTGATTTCTTGAGGTGATGAAGCACCTGTAGAAGAGGTACATAGTCAGTAAATATTAAAGAATTCTCCATGGCCGCCATTTTAAATATGGCTCATGCTCCCAAGCTCCACGGTCAACACTTAGGCTAGGTTCAGATTGCGTTAGAGCAATCCGTTTAGCGCTAAGCGCTAGCGGGTTGCACTAACGCAATGTGATTTTCGGGGTCGCGTTTAACGTCCCCGCTAGCGCAGATCCCTGATCTGCGAGAGCGGGGAACGGACCTCGGGCGCGCCGCGGACGCTGCAAGCAGCGTCCGCGGCACGCTACAAAACACCGGCACATCGCTAGCGCGTGCCGAAAATGGCACGCGCTAGCGATGCGCGTTCCCATTGCCTTGAATGGGCGCGCTAACGGACGCGTTGCATGGCGTTAATTTCGCCGTGCAACGCTGTCCGTTAAACGCGATCCCATAACGCAATGGGAACCCAGCCTTAGCCAGGGTCTGGCTCTTCAATCAGTTACCAGTCAAGCGGCTGGAAATAATTCAAGTCTCAATCTCTTGGACCATTGTGGCACCCCAGGAGTTCAGGTACCACAGTGGTGCTGTCTTCCTCTCGGGGAGGGCAGTGCCATGCCTGGAGACAAGAGGGATCCCTTTGGTAGGTAATCCCACACACACAACACATTCTGAATCCAGGCCAGAAGGGGGAGCTCAAAACCCTGTTTTAGGGGAGCTTCCCTCAATAAACATCCTGGTCTGGAGGAGGAGTCAGACAGTTGGTCCAGGGAGACCAGAGAGAGCAGACTTCTGGTAGAGACGAGGGAGAGGAAATGAGCAGTGAAGAGATTAGGAGCTCTGGGAGCCTGCGATTGGGCCTCCTGTGAGCCAGAGCGCAGAAACCGGGCACCAGAGCCCGGGGCTGTTAGGAGCTGCAAGCCCCATAGCAGAACCAGAGGGCATAGGACTGCATGCAAATTGCCCATACCACACCTGAGGTACAGCAGCAGTTAGAGCCTGGAGTCAGAGACCCCAAGAGAACGGCTCAAGCTGCCTACCGTGCAGGTACTGTCCTAGGACAGGAGAGAAAAAGGGGTACCTTGCCAGCGAACTACAGGTGGCAAGGGACCAGAAAACCAGCGCATAGTGGAAGGCTCCCAACCTGATCTGCCAAGGGGATTTTCACTTGTTTCCGGGCTGCCTGGACTCCTTCTACACCTGCTGCCAGTACCCTGGACTGAGGTGACTACTACTTCAGTAAACCAGGTAAAGACTGCAACCCTGTGTTATTTACCGGCAACCCACCATCCTTGCCATACACCTTGGGAGCCCTGGGGACCCCGCTTCACCTGTGAGAAGCGTCACCATCTTACTGCAACAACACCACCCTAGAGGACCCCTTAAGCAGCGTCGTTCCCTACTGTCCGATAACCACAGGTGGCGTCACGAATATAGACTTCATTAAACCCTTAAAAGACCTTCCCCTTTAATTTGAGTGCCCAGGGCAAGGACCGGGTCTCTGCTACCATGACCACCCATTTAATCGCAACCGGACCCGGTGCCGAGTACCCCAGGCCCTGGCGGGCGACTCCCCATGTTCTGTGAAATTGTCTGGTGGTGAATAAACAATCTCAGAGAATATTATGGATTGGGGTTTTTACTATTGACTATGAGGAAATCCTGATCCATAAAGTTTGTTTAGAATGCTGTTCAAAAAGTAATGAACCCATGGTTTTCTGATTTGCTCCATTGAGTAATATATCTGTTCCACGATTGACATAAACGAGAACAAGGAGGTAGAAATCCTTCAACCTATTGTTCACACTAAGGGAACAATGGCTGCACAATAAAATGGTAAGTTGTTCTAAGCTAAGACAATGTCTGAAGTCACATAATCTCACTGAATACATATTATATATATATATATATATATATATATATATATATATATACAGTATATATCAGTACGTACCTTCCAAGGTTTAACATCACTAAATTTCTTGCAGATTCCATCATGGCAGCCAAGAAGTGAGTGCAAGGCATGAGCGTAGGCATAAACTGCTAAGTATGCATGGTAGGTGTAACTCAGGTCATTGGTCTCGAATAACAATGCCATTTTTTCTCCAAGCTCCTCTTTCCCTGTGCATTGGACTGTGTCATTCGTATCAAGGACATCTGAGGTTTGCAGGTCCCTGTCCCCATTAGTCCACTTGCAGTTGAATGCTTTCTCCCAGAATACTCTGATAAATGGGTACGAAGAATGGTCAGATGGACTCAGGTTGAGAAGAAAGCTCTCAAATCCAGGCATATCTCCTGTTTTTGGAATCAACCCAATGGTGCCGTTCAAAACCTTCCAGGTATTTTTAGAATAAAGTCCTGGAGTGATTCCAAAGGAAGCCGAAGTTATGAATATCTTCCCAGTCACACCCTCAGCAAACAGAGCATCTAGCAGAGCTTTCGTGTGGACCTCAGGACCGTGCAGAACAATCACATTGACCGTGCTTTTCTTAATGACCTGGACCACGCTGGAAATCTGTCTGGCTGAATAGCTCAGGTGGATTTTCTCCAGGAAGGCTATACAAACTCCAATTCTCTCCATACTGGCTTGGATGACTTGTGCTCCTTGTATCCCCACATCATTGTCCACCACCAACATTCCCACCCATGTCCAACCAAAATGGCCAACCAGCTGAGAAAGAGCAATGTTCTGAAAAGCGTTGCTAGGTACTGTGCGGAAGAATGATGGGAAGTTAATCTTATTACTAAGGCTGGACAGGGTGGCCCCATGGCTGATCTAGAAAAGACACATAATCAATTTTAGAATCCATGAAATTTCCAATCAAAGAATATTTAACTTTTTATTATGAGAGCAAAAAGCAGAAAAAAAAATGTCATTATAGGTGAGATGACTCTACCTGGGGGTAATGGAGGACACCAAGGATGCGAGCTATTGGAAGAGATAAAGCAGATAAAAGATCACCCACGATCCCAGCTTTGACAGACTGGAGGTAACAATCATAATCTGGAATAGGGTTAGCAGATCCGGATAACAAGGACATGACTCCTCTGACTGCTCTCAGTTCAGACATACAAGTGTCTACGAGACTGAAACCCAGCGTAACATTAGGCAGGAGGTTCGGAGACCCATTAACTTCACTTAGTGCAAATATGAGGCCAAGAACATCTCGGTAATAACGAATGTGAAACCTGTGAGAACCAGAAGATAATGGAAGCTTTATAGTTTATTTTATATCACTCGAGGTTCTGTAATATATGGAGGTTACAAGAAACATGAAGAAGAAATTATCAAAAGATCAATATAGTAACATAGTAACATAGTTAGTAAGGCCGAAAAAAGACATTTGTCCATCCAGTTCAGCCTATATTCCATCATAATAAATACCCAGATCTACGTCCTTCTACAGAACCTAATAATTGTATGATACAATATTGTTCTGCTCCAGGAAGACATCCAGGCCTCTCTTGAACCCCTCGACTGTGTTCGCCATCACCACCTCCTCAGGCAAGCAATTCCAGATTCTCACTGCCCTAACAGTAAAGAATCCTCTTCTATGTTTGTGGAAAAACCTTCTCTCCTCCAGACGCAAAGAATGCGTCTATAAATTGCCAACCTTGTCATGTAGCAATATGGTCACATCTAAGTTCACTTTGGCCTATTTTTCCTCTCTAGTGACCTGTAGGCTTGACAAAAGCTCATATGTATTGACCCAAAACATTTTCACGTGTGTTAGGAGTCGAGTTTCCTCTGCTGCACAGGGGGAATCTCGATCCGTGTCTGCTGCGGTCTCCCATTCTGCATCGGCCGCAGTGGGGTCTGCTCAGCGGAGGCGTCGCTCCCAGCGTCTCGCTGAGGCTGATTCTGTGCATAGGGTTACTACTGCCTTTTCTGGCTCTCCTATTGTACCCTGCACTGATCTGCGGCGAGCAGGCTTCTCTGGGACTAAGTCCTTATTTACACACACTGAGCATGCCCAGGGCAAGATCTCTCAGTGGAGGTCTAGGGTCATGTGCTCAGGTACTGCAGCGACTCCCATTGGTCCTTCTCACGGAAGGTCCTGCAGGTACTAGGACTAGTTCTGCTTTGCACACTGAGCATGCCCAGGGCAGGATCTCTCAGTGGAGGTCTGGGGTCACGTGCTCAGGTGCTGCAGCAATTCCATTGGTCCTTCTTTCACAGGTCCTATATGTGCTGCAGCTATTTAAGGCTCGCATGGTCTCACGGCCATGCGCTAGTATCATCTTATGTTATATGCTTTGCGCCAATGTGGTCATGTGTTTGAATGTGTTCAGGGACCTGGCTGAAATAAGCCCCTAGAATGCTGGCATCTCCGGCGAGGAGTTTTGTATGCATGCATGACCACTCACTGCTCACTTCTGGGTAGTTGGCCTGTGCCTCTGTGAAAGTCAAACAGGGCACAGAGCTTTCCTCTCGCGGTTACTCTGTGAAGCTAACAGAGTTGGTATATACCGTCATATAGAGCCGCCATTATTTAGCAGCAGGTACTTTCCTGCACGGTGGATCCCGGGTTGCGAACGCACCAATTCCATTTAATAAATAATATATTTGGTGCATTCCACCAACCCTAACAGTATACTAGCGCCAGGATCTGGCTAAGTAATGGCGGATGAACAGCGAATGCAGGGGTACATCCAGCTGCTGGAGGGCCGGTTGGCATCTCTTGAGCGTGCAACCTCGACGGTGGATGTTACCGCAATAGCTGTTCAGGCTGCTAGCGTGGCTGCAGCAGCTTTACCCACTGCCACCTCTGTTCCGACCCTATCTCACCTTCCTTTGCCTGAGAGATACTCTGGGGACAGTAAGTCCTGTAGGGGTTTCATGAGCCAATGTGGTATACACCTCGAGCTCCTGGCTGCATGTTTCCCTACTGAGTGGGCAAAGGTGGGATTCATAATCTCTCTCTTGTCGGACAGAGCATTGGAGTGGGCTACGCCGCAGTGGGAGCGCAACGATCATGTGGTGCGGAGCGTTCCTCGGTTTCTGGACACTCTGAAACAGGTCTTTTTGGGACCTCAAGTCACCCATGATACAGCGCTTCAACTGCTGGCTTTGACTCAGGGTTCAACCATGGTCAGCCATTTTACTATTCGCTTCCGGACATTAGCGTCTGAGTTGGAATGGCCAAATAAAACCCTCATTCCCGTATTTTGGAGGGGGCGGGCTGACCATTTGAAGGACGCTTTGGCCACTAGGGAGATTCCCGCCACACTGGAGGAGCTCATAGCCGTATCTACTCGTAATGACCTCCGTTTTAACGAGCGGAGGTTGGAACGAGCCCAGTGTAGGCAGAGGTTTCGGCTGGCTCCCACCTTCGCCAAACCTTTGGAATCTCCAGTCCAGGCGTCCGAGTCACATGAGGCCTTAGAGGTGACACGAGCGGGATCCAAGTCTCAGTCCGCCCGTGCACATAAGGTCCGTCATGTTTGCCGGCAGTCAGGACATCTTGCCTCCAAGAGTCCTCAGCGGTCGGAGAAACGTCAGCGTCTTGGGGCAGTTGGAGGAGGTACACTAGACACAGCGACGTTTGCCTCAAAGTTGTCCTTCAAGGGGACAATTACCATAGGCCCATCTACTCTTATGGTCGAGCTATGCATGGATTCTGGGGCAGAGGGTAACTTTATGTCTTCCGCTTTTGCCCAGCGTCACGCAATACCCTTGGTGATGCTCGCCAAGCCAGTAACCGTTCGAGTGGTAAATGGGTCGACACTACCCTCACAGATTACCCACCAAACCATTCCTTTCACGCTTTCTGTGTCTCCATCACATCAGGAGATAATCTCCCTACTAGTCATTCCTGAGGGAATTGATGAGGTCCTGTTGGGGATACCATGGCTTCGCTACCATTCTCCTCATATTGACTGGTCCTCAGGGAGAATTTTGGGATGGAGTAAATCCTGTGAGGGTAGATGTCAGAGGGAGTGCGTTCAGGTTGCTACTACACAGGTACCCGCAGATCTTTCCTCTCTCCCCAAGCACTATTGGCCCTATGCAGACGTGTTCTCCAAAAGGGCTGCGGAGACCCTTCCGCCTCACCGCCCCTATGACTGTCCTATTGACCTCTTGCCTGGTGCTGAGCCTCCCCAGGGTCGAGTCTATCCGTTATCTCTCCCGGAGACGGAGGCAATGTCTCAGTACATCCAAGAGAATCTGGCAAGAGGATTCATTAGGAAGTCAGTGTCACCGACAGGAGCTGGGTTCTTCTTCGTACAGAAGAAGACTGGAGACTTACGTCCATGCATAGACTACAGGGGTCTTAACGCCATCACCGTTAAGAACAAGTACCCATTACCCCTGATATCTGAGCTGTTTGATAGGCTACGGGGAGCAAGGGTATTTACAAAGTTAGATCTGCGGGGTGCTTACAACCTGATTCGCATCCGTGAGGGGGATGAATGGAAGACGGCTTTTAAGACCAGGGATGGGCACTATGAATATCTGGTGATGCCCTTCGGGCTCTGTAATGCCCCAGCTGTTTTCCAAGACTTTGTGAATGACATCTTCCGGGATATGCTCACCACCTCGGTCGTAGTCTATCTGGATGATATTCTCATCTACTCTCCAGATATTGACTCCCATCGGAGAGATGTTCGCAAAGTCTTCGACCTCTTACGGGCAAACTCCCTCTACGCCAAGTTGGAGAAGTGTGTGTTTGAGCAGGAGTCTTTGCCTTTCCTTGGTTATATCATCTCTGCCCAGGGTTTGGCTATGGATCCTGCCAAGCTACAGGCTGTAATGGACTGGCAGGAACCCCATTCTCTTAAAGTGGTGCAGCGCTTTATGGGGTTCATTAATTACTATCGCCAGTTCATTCCACACTTCTCAACTTTGGTAGCTCCCTTGGTTGCCCTCACCAAGAAGGGAGCAAATCCCAAGTTGTGGTCAGTGGAGGTCTCCAAAGCCTTTCTCTCGATTAAGTCACACTTCGCTAGCGCTCCCATCCTACATCGCCCCGATGTAGATAAACCATTTATCTTGGAGGTGGATGCCTCATCCGTTGGTGCTGGAGCAGTCCTTTTCCAAAAGGATGCTCAAGGTCGGAAGCATCCTTGCTTCTTCTTCTCCAAGACCTTCACACCAGCGGAGAGGAATTATTCCATCGGGGACAGGGAGTTGCTAGCCATGAAGTTGGCTTTTTCAGAGTGGAGACACCTCTTGGAGGGAGCTCGCTTTCCCTTCCAAGTCTTCACTGACCACAAGAACTTGGTGTATATACAGACGGCCCAGCGGCTGAATTCTCGCCAGGCTAGATGGTCCCTGTTCTTCTCCCGGTTCCATTTTACTCTCCATTTTCTCTCCGGGGAGAAGAATGTTCGTGCCGACGCTCTCTCCCGCTCCGTAGTGTCATCTGAGAAGGAGGAGGAGCCTCGGCTTATTGTCCCTTCTGAGAGCCTGAGAACTGTAGCTCCGGTTTCGCTAGAGTCTGTGCCCCCGGGCAAGACTTTCGTGCCAGCTAACTTGCGACCGGAGGTTCTCTTCTGGGCTCACTCCTCCAGAGTGGGTGGGCATTTTGGGACCAAGAGGACATCTGAGCTTCTGGCGAGAACATACTGGTGGCCGCACATGGCCCGAGATGTCAGGGACTATATTCAGGCGTGCGTTTCTTGCGCCCAGAATCGGTCTCCTCGGCAACGGCCTGCTGGGTTGCTTTACCCTCTACCGGTGGCAGACAGGCCCTGGGAGATGGTCGGGATGGACTTTGTGGTGGGCTTACCCAAGTCGCGTGGCTGCTCCGTTATTTTGGTTGTCACCGACCATTTCTCTAAGATGGTGCATTTGGTGCCGCTTCCACGGTTACCTTCTGCACGGACCTTGGCGGTGTTGTTCATTAAGCACATTTTCCGATTACATGGTATGCCTGATAAAATTGTCAGCGATCGGGGTCCCCAGTTCGCGTCTCGGTTTTGGAGAGAGCTCTGCTGTTTACTCAGCATAGAGTTGAACCTCTCCTCTGCATACCATCCCGAGACGAATGGGTTGGTGGAGAGAACCAACCAGACTCTGGTGACATATTTGCGACATTTCGTCTCTGCTAGGCAGGATGACTGGGCATCTTTGCTACCTTGGGCGGAATTTGCCTTGAACAACGCTGTAGCCAATTCCACTGGTCAGACTCCTTTTCTCCTTAATTACGTCCAGCATCCACGTGTCCCTGTGCCCATGCCCATGTCATCCACCGATTCTAGGGTGGCAGACTGGGCGGTGGAGGCACGTGACATCTGGGACCGCACACAGGATGCCATCCGGGCCTCCAAGGAGAGAATGAGGGTTTCGGCTGATACACACCGGCGCCCCGCTCCGATCTTTGCTCCTGGCGACTTAGTGTGGCTCTCCGCCCATAACATCAGGCTGCGAGTTGAGTCCACTAAGTTTGCTCCTCGCTACATTGGTCCATTTAAGGTTCTGGAACACGTCAACCCTGTGGTCTACCGTTTGGCTATTCCTCCACGCCTTGGTATCACCGATACTTTTCACGTTTCCCTCTTAAAGCCCGTTCATTTGTCCCGGTTTTCTGAGTCATCTGCTGGGACATCGGGTTCATCCACGGATGAGTTTGAAGTGAATGCTATTGTGGGGTGCAAGGTGGTATGTGGCAAGAAATTTTATCTGGTGGACTGGAAAGGTCACGGCCCAGAGGATAGAACCTGGGAGCCTGTGGAGCACATTCGGGCTCCGCTGTTTATTGCAGCTTTTGAGCGTAGTGAGGCTCAAGGAGGGGGGGGCCCTAGGAGGGGGGGGTAATGTTAGGAGTCGAGTTTCCTCTGCTGCACAGGGGGAATCTCGATCCGTGTCTGCTGCGGTCTCCCATTCTGCATCGGCCGCAGTGGGGTCTGCTCAGCGGAGACGTCGCTCCCAGCATCTCGCTGAGGATGATTCTGTGCATAGGGTTACTACTGCCTTTTCTGGCTCTCCTATTGTACCCTGCACTGATCTGCGGCGAGCAGGCTTCTCTGGGACTAAGTCCTTATTTACACACACTGAGCATGCCCAGGGCAAGATCTCTCAGTGGAGGTCTAGGGTCATATGCTCAGGTACTGCAGCGACTCCCATTGGTCCTTCTCATGGAAGGTCCTGCAGGTACTAGGACTAGTTCTGCTTTGCACACTGAGCATGCCCAGGGCAGGATCCCTCAGTGGAGGTCTGGGGTCACGTGCTTAGGTGTTGCAGCAATTCCATTGGTCCTTCTTTCACAGGTCCTATATGTGCTGCAGCTATTTAAGGCTCGCATGGCCGCTCGGCCGCACGGCCATGCGCTAGTATCGTCTTATGTTATATGCTTTGCGCCAATGTGGTCATGTGTTTGAATGTGTTCAGGGACCTGGCTGAAATAAGCCCCTAGAATGCTGGAATCTCCGGCGAGGAGTTTTGTGTGCATGCATGACCACTCACTGCTCACTTCTGGGTAGTTGGCCTGTGCCTCTGTGAAAGTCTAACAGGGCACAGAGCTTTCCTCTCGCGGTTACTCTGTGAAGCTAACAGAGTTGGTATATACCGCCATATAGAGCCGAAATTATTTAGCAGCAGGTACTTTCCTGCACGGTGGATCCCGGGTTGCGAACGCACCAATTCCATTTAATAAATAATATATTTGGTGCATTCCGCCAACCCTAACAACGTGTTCACATGGGCCATTAAAACATTATTACGAAGACTGTTGTCCACCTTCTTTAGGTTTGTACATAAAGAGGATGTTGGGTGACAACTAGCCGGTTGACACTCCTCTTTATATTAGACATCATATGCTGCTTTATTTTTTCTGTTGACCTGGAGGACAACACTATTCCCGCTGTAACGTTAGAAGCATCAATAGAGGAAAGGATGAACCCACCCTTACCCAGTGAACAATACTGGTTTTGGCATCTCACTGAAAGTTGGTGACATCTAATTTCACTTTGTCCTATGTGGTTTATAGTGATTTGTAGGCTTCACAAAGGCTCTGAAGTATTGAGCCAACTCTATTGCTACCTGTTCACATGGACTATTGTAAAATTTGCTGTGAATTTTCGATAAAGTGGCTGATGGGTGACAACCAGACAGCTGGAACCCGTCTGTTTTTTGAACTTGTGCAGCTCCATTTTTATCTGTTGTTCTGTGGTATCAGACTGCAGTCCTACTGGAACTAAAGATGCATGAGAAGGAGTAAGGATGACAAAACACTTACTTAGTGCATGACACTGGTTTTGGCAGCTCCTGGAAAGTCGGTGGTTGGAAGTAAAAGTCAGAGTGAACAACGAAAGTTCCTCCAATTAAAATATCTCCATTCTGGAGGAAGAAATCCATTGTCCATCCCTGGAGGCTGCAGCCGAACTGGGAATGTTCTTCACTTAGTGAAGACAGAAGAAGAAGCACCTGAAGAATTCTCCTCATGAAGGTGGAATGGTCGTCTTAGATGAACCAATGGTATAAACCAGGCCTGGAATCAGAAGAGACAATAACTGAAGCAAAATAAAGATGAACTTCGCTGGACCCTCAGGTTTAGGCTATTTAGCTTTAACCTTCATAACCATTGTTTCTCTTTAGTGTTTATCAAGTGATGATCAAGCCCAGACTGAATATTTATCTGGGCGGCGGGAGGAATCAGTGGTATAACTTTTTATGCAGTCATAAAAAAAAATAATGTAGGAAATAAATCTTTAATGGTTCTCATTCATTTCAATGGGTTTCTTAGATGTACAAAGTATTTAATTTGAGAGCAAAGTGTCCCATAGTAGATTGATAATACCTACCACCTTATTGTGGATGAGCCGTAAGGGGGCTTAGCTGAAAGAGGACATTTGGCCACAGATTGAAAAACTTTTTTGCCATTTTCCAGGGAACTAGTCTGATTGCCATATGTGGAGTTGGGTAGGAATTTTCCTCTTTCCCTTGTATGGGACAATTCACTTCAGTCTCGGGGAGTTTTTGAGTTCGTCAGGAGCAACATGTTAGATGTAGGTTAAACTAGAAGGATTTGTGTATTTTTACAACCTTAACATTATAAAAAAAAATCCTCCATGGCTGTGGTTTTGCCTATTTGGCAATGTTCAGCTTTGCGATCCATTACGTTAATGACATTTATTGTGATTGACTGAATATTTTGGATTTCCCAGAACTCATAATTTATTTACCCTTCATTTTGACATCTATGGGAATGTTTCTTATTCTTAGTGCAGTGACGGAACATCAATGTTGATTGTATCTAATAATAATAATCTTTATTTCTATAGCGCCAACATATTCCGCAGCGCTTTACAATTCAACAGTTCACATACAACAATCATAAGTAGCAAAGTTAAAGATAATAGAATAATTAAAGCAAAATAATGACGACCCTGCTCGTAAGAGATAGCAATCTACAATGAGGTAGGAGGACACAAAGTACAGCTGCTTACTTACAATGATGATCCAGCCATCCTGAGGAAATGAGGGGTAGATAAAGGCTGCATGGGGTAGTCACCAGCGAGTATGTGTGGTGCTTTTGTGTGGTGGAGTTTGATGGAGAGTTATTTTCAGATAAATAGTGAATGGACTATATATATAAAAGGACTTTGATTAGGGAATGGGATAGGCCCCCTAAGCAGATGTGTTTTTAGGCAGCACTTAAAACTGTGTAAGTTGTGTTTAGTCCTGATTTCTTGGGGTAGAGCATTCCAGATTATTGACGCAACTCGGGAGAATTTTTGGTGTTGGGAGTGGGAGGTATGGATTAGTGTGGATGTTAGTCGAAAGTCTCTTGCGGAGCGTAACTATCTAGTAGGCCGATAAATAGAGATGAAAGAGGAGATGTAGGGGGGCCGTATTGTGGAGAGGACGGGTAGGGTGATAGAAATGAGGGAGGAGATGTAGGGGGGCCGTACTGTGGAGAGGAGGGTTAGGGTGATAGACAGAAATGAGGGAGGAGATGTAGGGAGGCCGTACTGTGGAGAGGAGGGTTAGGGTGATAGACAGAAATGAGGGAGGAGATGTAGGGGGGTCGCACTGTGGAGAGGACAGGTAGGCCGATAGACAAAAGTGAGAAAAGAGATGTAGGGGTGCCGCACTGTGGAGAGGATAGGCCGATAGACAGAATTGAGGGAGGAGATGTAGGGGGTGCTGCACTGTGGAGAGCTTTGTGCGTGAGAAAAAGCAATTTGAATGTGATCCTATAATAAATGGGCAGCCTGACTGGCAAAGAGCAGATGTGTCCGAGTACCGATTAACCAGATGGATGACCCTGGATGCTGCATTAACCCTGCTCTTGTCTTCGGTCTGGGGAGACCGATTTTGAACTTTGGTATTTTTGGGGGTGTTCAAGATGCGGTTCTGAAACTTGTGGTTGATTGACTTAAATGAGGATGGGTCGGTTGGCCATGGGTTTCAGAGCCGCATCTTGAATATTTTAAAGAATATTGAAGTTCAAGGTCATCGTTTTTGACCGAAGACAACAGCAGGGTTAAGGAAGGACCAGAGAGGGGAAAGTGGAGTGAGGGGGAGACCAGTTAATGGACAATTACAGTAGTCCAGGTGGAAGTGGATCAGGGCTATAGTGAGGGATTTTGTTGTTTCCATGGTGAGAAAGGGGTGGATTCTAGAGATGCTCTTTTGGTGAAAGCGACAAGAGTAACAGATTGTATATGGGAGGTGATGGAAAGATTGGTGTCAGACATAACACCCAGACAGCGCGCCTGCTGCCGAGGTGTTATTATGGTGCCACCCACGCAGAGGGAGATATCAGACTTAGGGAGGTCAGTAGATGGCGGGAGCAGAAAAAGTTCAGTTTTGGAAAGGTTGAGTTTCAGATATAGAGTGGACATGTTTTCGAAACTGTGGTCAGACAGTCACTGGTGTTCTGCAGTTCAGCGGGGGTAATGTCAGGGGATGACGTGTATAGTTGTGTGTCATCAGCATAAAGATGGTACTGAAAACCAAATCTACTGATGGTCCGTCCGATTGGGGCCTTGTAGAGAGAGAAGAGAAGAGGGCCAAGGACTTAACCCTGAGGGACCCCAATAGTGAGGGGAAGAGGAGCCAGTGAACAATACACTGAAGGAGCAGTCAGAAAAATTGGAAGAGAACCAGGAGAGGGCAGTGTCATTTATGCCTATTGATTGGAGCATAGAGAGTAGGAGATGATGGTCAACTGTGTGGAAAGCTGCAGAAAGGTCAAGAAGAATGAGCAGAGAGTGGTCACCGTTACGTTTTGATGTCAGAAGGTCGTTGGTCACTTTGATGAGTGCCATTTCTGTCAAATATAGTAATATAGTAATATAGTTAGTAAGGCCGAAAAAAGACATTTGTCCATCCAGTTCAGCCTATATTCCATCATAATAAATCCCCAGATCTACGTCCTTCTACAGAACCTAATAATTGTATGATACAATATTGTTCTGCTCCAGGAAGACATCCAGGCCTCTCTTGAACCCCTCGACTGAGTTCGCCATCACCACCTCCTCAGGCAAGCAATTCCAGATTCTCACTGCCCTAACAGTAAAGAATCCTCTTCTATGTTGGTGGAAAAACCTTCTCTCCTCCAGACGCAAATGTAGGGGGCGGAAGCCAGACTGTGAAGGGTCTAGGAGGGAATGAGTGGGGAGGTAACGGGTAAGGCGGGAGTAGACCAGGCGCTTCAAGAGTTTAGAGATGAAGTGGAGATTGGATACTGGTTGATAGTTATTTGCTCAGGATGGGTCTATAGAGGGTTTTTTTTACATAATGGAGTAATGATAGAGTGTGTGAAGGAGGAGGGGAAAATACCAGAGGAGAGGGAGAGATTGAAGAATGTAGTTAGTTGAGTAGTGACGACTGGAGAAAGAGACTGGAGAAGATGTGAGGGAATGGGGTCAGTAGTGCATATAAAGGCCCCTTCACATTAAGCGACGCTGCAGCGATACCGACAACGATCCGGATCGCTGCAGCGTCGCTGTTTGGTCGCTGGAGAGCTGTCACACAGACCGCCCTCCAGCGACCAACGATGCCCGTAACCAGGGTAAACATCGGGTAACTAAGCGCAGGGCCGCGCTTAGTAACCCGATGTTTACCCTGGTTACCATCCTAAAAGTAAAAAAAACAAACACTACATACTTACCTAACGCTGTCTGTCCCCTGCGCTCTTTTTCTTTGCACTCCTCCTGTACTGGCTGTGAGCACAGCGGCCGGAAAGCAGAGCGGTGACGTCACCGCTCTGCTTTCCGGCTGACCGACGCTCACAGCCAGTACAGGAGGAGTGCAGAGCACAGCGCCAGGGACAGACAGCGGTAAAAGTATGTACTGTTTGTTTTTTTTACTTTTAGGATGGTAACCAGGGTAAACATCGGGTTACTAAGCGCGGCCCTTCGCTTAGTTACCCGATGTTTACCCTGGTTACCAGTGAAGACATCGCTGGATCGGTGTCACACACGCCGATCCAGCGATGTCCACGGGAGATCCAGCGACGAAATAAAGTTCTGGACTTTGTTCAGCGACCAACGATGGCACAGCAGGGGCCTGATCGTTGGTCGCTGTCACACATAGCGATTTCCTTAACGATATCGTTGCAACGTCACCAAAAGCAACGATATCGTTAACGATATCATTATGTGTGAAGGTACCTTTATAGGATGAGAAGAAGAAGAGTCTGGAGACTTCTTCTTCTGTGATGGGATCAAATGTGGAGAGTGAGCCTGGGAAGATATGGGGAGGAATGGGAGTAACAGCACTTGGCGGCTGGGAGCGGATTTCCTGACCAATATTTTCTATTTTCTTTGTAAAATGTGAGGCCAGGTCATCAGCACAAATTTCTGTGATAGGGGCCTGTGCTTTAGGACTGAAGAGGGAGTGAAACGCGTCAAATAATATTTGGGGGTTGTTGGATAGTGAAGAGATCAGGGTGATGTAGTAGGTATGCTTGGAGAGGTGAAGAGCTGAGCTGTAGGTTCTTAACATAAATATGTAGTGGATGAAGTCTTCTGGTGTGCGGGTTTTCCTCCATAAGCGTTCAGCACTCCTAGAGCATCACTGGAAAAGTTGAGCTTGCGATGTGAGCCAGGGCTATTTTACTCTGTTTTTGAAGGATCTGAGAATGAGGGGAGCTACTTGGTCAAGGGTGCTTCTAAGAGTGTCATTGCAGTGGTGTACATCCAGATCAGGACAGGAAAAAAGAGGAAATTGGGATGAGTGTAGGGAGTCTGAAAGTGTATGAGGGTTAATGGCTTATAGATTTCTGCAGGTGTGGTAGGTAGGAGTGTGCTGGGGTCGGCAAAGATTTGAGAGTGTAAAGGAAAGAATGTTGTGGTCAGAGAGGGGAAGAGGTGAGTTATCTAAGTTGGAGATTGAACAGAGATAGGCAAAGACCAGGTCAAGGTGTTACCGTCTTTGTGTGTCTCTGAGGTTAAGAGATGTAAGAGGCCAAGAGAAGTGGTCAGAGGTAGGAGCTGGGATGCAGATGTAGAAGTGGGGCTGTTTATGGGGATGTTTGTTATGTAGGCAATCCAGTGACACAGTGTGCCAGCAATCAGAGCACATACAGTGATCTGACAGTAACCCAAAAACAATAGAACGAGCTCTGAGACGTGGAATCTCTGTAGACCGCAATACCTGAACCTATCCTAAACACAACTAAAGGCAGCTGTGGATTGCGCCTGACACTACCTATGCAACTCAGCACAGCCTGAGGAGCTGACTAGCCTGAAGATAGAAAAACAAGCCTGACTTGCCTCAGAGAAATACCCCAAAGGAAAAGGCAGCCCCCCACATATAATGACTGTTAGCAAGATGAAAAGACAAACGTAGGGATGAAATAGATTCAGCAAAGTGAGGCCCGATATTCTAGATAGAGCGAGGATAGCAAAGAGAACTTTGCAGTCTACAAAAAACCCTAAAGCAAAAAACCACGCAAAGGGGGCAAAAAGACCCACCGTGCCGAACTAACGGCACGGCGGTACACCCTTTGCGTCTCAGAGCTTCCAGCAAAACGAATTGACAAGCTGGACAGAAAAAGTAGCAACAAAAGCAAAGAAGCACTTATCTAAGCAGAGCAGCAGGCCACAGGAAAGATCCAGAAGCTCAGATCCAACACTGGAACATTGATAAGGAGCAAGGAAGACAGAATCAGGCGGAGTTAAATAACAAAGCAGCCAACGAGCTCACCAGAACACCTGAGGGAGGAAGCTCAGAAGCTGCAGTACCACTTGTGACCACAGGAGTGAATTCAGCCACAGAATTCACAACAGTACCCCCTTCCTTGAGGAGGGGTCACCGAACCCTCACCAGAGCCCCCAGGCTGACCAGGATGAGCCACATGAAAGGCACGAACAAGATCTGGAGCATGGACATCAGAGGCAAAAACCCAGGAATTATCTTCCTGAGCATAACCCTTCCATTTAACCAGATACTGGAGTTTCCGTCTAGAAACACGAGAATCCAAAATTTTCTCCACAATATACTCCAATTCCCCCTCCACCAAAACCGGGGCAGGAGGCTCAACAGATGGAACCAAAGGTGCCACGTATCTCCGCAACAACGACCTATGGAATACATTATGTATGGAAAAGGAGTCTGGGAGGGTCAGACGAAAAGACACAGGATTGAGAATCTCAGAAATCCTATACGGACCAATAAAACGAGGTTTAAATTTAGGAGAGGAAACCTTCATAGGAATATGACGAGAAGATAACCAAACCAGATCCCCAACACGAAGTCGGGGACCCACACGGCGTCTGCGATTAGCGAAAAGTTGAGCCTTCTCCTGGGACAAGGTCAAATTGTCCACTACCTGAGTCCAGATCTGCTGCAACCTGTCCACCACAGAATCCACACCAGGACAGTCCGAAGACTCAACCTGTCCTGAAGGGAAACGAGGATGGAACCCAGAATTGCAGAAAAATGGAGAGACCAAGGTAGCCGAGCTGGCCCGATTATTAAGGGCGAACTCAGCCAACGGCAAAAAGGACACATAATCATCCTGGTCTGCAGAAACAAAACATCTCAGATATGTTTCCAAGGTCTGATTGGTTCGTTCGGTCTGGCCATTAGTCTGAGGATGGAAAGCCGAGGAAAAAGATAGGTCAATGCCCATCCTACCACAAAAGGCTCGCCAAAACCTTGAAACAAACTGGGAACCTCTGTCAGAAACAATATTCTCAGGAATGCCATGCAAACGAACCACATGCTGGAAGAACAAAGGCACCAAATCAGAGGAGGAAGGCAATTTAACCAAGGGCACAAGATGGACCATTTTAGAAAAGCGATCACAGACCACCCAAATGACTGACATCTTTTGAGAAACGGGAAGGTCAGAAATGAAATCCATCGAAATATGTGTCCAAGGCCTCTTTGGGACCGGCAAGGGCAAAAGCAACCCACTGGCACGTGAACAGCAGGGCTTAGCCCTAGCACAAATCCCACAGGACTGCACAAAAGTACGTACATCCCGTGACAGAGATGGCCACCAGAAGGATCTAGCCACTAACTCTCTGGTACCAAAGATTCCAGGATGACCAGCCAACACCGAACAATGAAGTTCAGAGATAACTTTACTAGTCCACCTATCAGGGACGAACAGTTTCTCCGCCGGACAACGATCAGGTTTATTCGCCTGAAATTTTTGCAACACTCGCCGCAAATCAGGGGAGATGGCAGACACAATGACTCCTTCCTTGAGGATACTCGCCGGCTCAGATGAACCTGGAGAGTCGGGCACAAAACTCCTAGACAGAGCATCCGCCTTCACATTTTTAGAGCCCGGAAGGTACGAAATCACAAAATCGAAGCGGGCAAAAAATAACGACCAACGGGCCTGTCTAGGATTCAAGCGCTTGGCAGACTCGAGATAAGTAAGGTTCTTATGATCAGTCAATACCACTACGCGATGCTTAGCTCCTTCAAGCCAATGACGCCATTCCTCGAATGCCCACTTTATGGCCAGCAACTCTCGGTTGCCCACATCATAATTCCGCTCAGCAGCCGAAAACTTCCTGGAAAAGAAAGCACATGGTTTCAACACTGAGCAACCAGAACCTCTCTGTGACAAAACCGCCCCTGCTCCAATCTCAGAAGCATCAACCTCGACCTGGAACGGAAGAGAAACATCTGGTTGACACAACACAGGGGCAGAACAAAAACGATGCTTCAACTCCTGAAAAGCTTCCACAGCAGCAGAAGACCAATTAACCAAATCAGCACCCTTCTTGGTCAAATCTGTCAATGGTTTGGCAATGCTAGAAAAATTACAGATGAAGCGACGATAAAAATTAGCAAAGCCCAGGAATTTTTGCAGACTTTTCAGAGATGTCGGCTGAGTCCAATCCTGGATGGCTTGGACCTTAACCGGATCCATCTCGATAGTAGAAGGGGAAAAGATGAACCCCAAAAATGAAACTTTCTGCACACCGAAGAGACAATTTGATCCCTTCACAAACAAAGAATTAGCACGCAGGACCTGGAAAACCATTCTGACCTGCTTCACATGAGACTCCCAATCATCTGAAGACACAAAAGAGAATAGTAAAACCAAAAACACTCAGTTTGAAAAAATGTTGCAGTAATCCGCAAGTGCTAGTAAAAGATGTAAAAAACAGGGTATTTGGTTGATACGTTTTTTGCAAAAAATGTATACTAAGCTGCTCTACCAATCTTCACGGTATAGCCTTATCAGAGCAGTCCTAACTAATGTATGCAATCCCTATCTGATGTATTTAAAAACCTGATCATCTGTATATAACCTGTGTGAACAGGGTTCAGAGAGGAAAAATTCATGTGTGCATACAGGGTAGAACAGCTTTTGTGCAGATAGCCCAAGAGGAGTGGTGGAACTCCCCAGTCTTGTAGACACAAGAGAACAATTATGGAAACAGGAACACATGGGCTACTTGCACAGTGAACAAGTCTGTATGATCATGTTCACACACCACCAAGAAACCTGAAGACACAAAAGAGAATAGTAAAACCAAAAACACTCAGTTTGAAAAAATGTTGCAGTAATCCGCAAGTGCTAGTAAAAGATGTAAAAAACAGGGTATTTGGTTGATACGTTTTTTGCAAAAAATGTATACTAAGCTGCTCTACCAATCTTCACGGTATACCCTTATCAGAGCAGTCCTAACTAATGTATGCAATCCCTATCTGATGTATTTAAAAACCTGATCATCTGTATATAACCTGTGTGAACAGGGTTCAGAGAGGAAAAATCCATGTGTGCATACAGGGTAGAACAGCTTTTGTGCAGATAGCCCAAGAGGAGTGGTGGAACTCCCCAGTCTTGTAGACACAAGAGAACAATTATGGAAACAGGAACACATGGGCTACTTGCACAGTGAACAAGTCTGTATGATCATGTTCACACACCACCAAGAAACCTGAAGACACAAAAGAGAATAGTAAAACCAAAAACACTCAGTTTGAAAAAATGTTGCAGTAATCCGCAAGTGCTAGTAAAAGATGTAAAAAACAGGGTATTTGGTTGATCATGATCATACAGACTTGTTCACTGTGCAAGTAGCCCATGTGTTCCTGTTCCTGTTCCCAATCATCTGAGAAGATCAAAATGTCATCCAAGTAAACAATCAGGAATTTATCCAGATACTCACGGAAGATGTCATGCATAAAAGACTGAAACACAGATGGAGCATTGGCAAGTCCGAACGGCATCACTAGATACTCAAAATGACCCTCGGGCGTATTAAATGCAGTTTTCCATTCATCTCCTTGCCTGATTCTCACCAGATTATACGCACCACGAAGATCTATCTTAGTGAACCAACTAGCCCCCTTAATCCGAGCAAAAAGTCAGATAACAATGGCAAGGGATACTGAAATTTCACAGTGATCTTATTAAGAAGGCGGTAATCAATACACGGTCTCAGCGAACCATCCTTCTTGGCTACAAAAAAGAACCCTGCTCCCAGTGGTGATGACGATGGGCGAATATGTCCTTTCTCCAAGGATTCCTTCACATAACTGCGCATAGCGGCGTGTTCAGGCACGGATAAATTAAATAATCGACCTTTAGGGAATTTACTACCAGGAATCAAATTGATAGCACAATCACAATCCCTATGCGGAGGTAGAGCATCGGACTTGGGCTCTTCAAATACATCCTGATAATCAGACAAGAACTCTGGGACCTCAGAAGGAGTGGATGACGAAATAGACAAAAATGGAACATCACCATGTACCCCCTGACAACCCTAGCTGGATACCGACATGGAATTCCAATCCAATACTGGATTATGGGTTTGTAGCCATGGCAACCCCAACACGACCACATCATGCAGATTATGCAACACCAGAAAGCGAATAACTTCCTGATGTGCAGGAGCCATGCACATGGTCAGCTGGGTCCAGTACTGAGGTTTATTCTTGGCCAAAGGTGTAGCATCAATTCCTCTCAATGGAATAGGACACCGCAAAGGCTCCAAGAAAAACCCACAACGTTTAGCATACTCCAAGTCCATCAAATTCAGGGCAGCGCCTGAATCCACAAACGCCATGACAGAATACGATGACAAAGAGCATATCAAGGTAATGGACAGAAGGAATTTGGATTGTACAGTACCAATGGTGGCAGACCTATCGAACCGCTTAGTGCACTTAGGACAATCAGAAATAGCATGAGTGGAATCACCACAGTAGAAACACAGACCATTCAGACGTCTGTGTTCTTGCCGTTCAACTCTGGTCATAGTCCTATCGCACTGCATAGGCTCAGGTTTAATCTTAGACAATACCGCCAAATGGTGCACAGATTTACGCTCGCGCAAGCGTCGACCGATCTGAATGGCCAAAAACATAGACTCATTCAAACCAGCAGGCATAGGAAAACCCACCATGACATCCTTAAGAGCCTCAGAGAGACCCTTTCTGAACAAAGCTGCCAGCGCAGATTCATTCCACAGAGTGAGTACTGACCACTTCCTAAATTTCTGACAATATACTTCTATATCATCCTGACCCTGGCACAAAGCCAGCAAATTTTTCTCAGCCTGATCCACTGAATTAGGCTCATCGTAAAGTAATCCGAGCGCCAGGAAAAACGCATTGACATTACTCAATGCAGGGTCTCCTGGCGCAAGAGAAAATGCCCAGTCCTGAGGGTCGCCGCGCAAAAGAGAAATAATAATCAAAACCTGTTGAATAGGATTACCAGAAGAATGAGGTTTCAAGGCCAGAAATAGCTTACAATTATTTTTGAAATGAAGAAACTTAGTTCTATCACCAAAAAACAAATCAGGAATAGGAATTCTTGGTTCTAACATAGATTTCTGATCAATAGTATCTTGAATCCTTTGTACATTTGTAACGAGATTATCCATTGAAGAGCACAGACCCTGAATATCCATGTCCACACCTGCGTCCTGAAACACCCAAATGTCTAGGGGAAAAAAAAGACTGAACACAGAGCTGAGAAAAAAAAATGATGTCAGAACTTCTTCTTTCCCTCTTTTGAGAATCATTAGGTTGGCTCCTTGTACTGTTATGGAGGCAATCTAGTAACACAGTGTGCCAGCAATCAGAGCACATACAGTGATCTGACAATAACCCAAAAACAATAGAACGAGCTCTGAGACGTGGAATCTCTGTAGACCGCAATACCTGAACCTATCCTAAACACAACTAAAGGCAGCTGTGGATTGCGCCTGACACTACCTATGCAACTCAGCACAGCCTGAGGAGCTGACTAGCCTGAAGATAGAAAAACAAGCCTGACTTGCCTCAGAGAAATACCCCAAAGGAAAAGGCAGCCCCCCACATATAATGACTGTTAGCAAGATGAAAAGACAAACGTAGGGATGAAATAGATTCAGCAAAGTGAGGCCCGATATTCTAGATAGAGCGAGGATAGCAAAGAGAACTTTGCAGTCTACAAAAAACCCTAAAGCAAAAAACCACGCAAAGGGGGCAAAAAGACCCACAGTGCCGAACTAACGGCACGGCGGTACACCCTTTGCGTCTCAGAGCTTCCAGCAAAACGAATTGACAAGCTGGACAGAAAAAGTAGCAACAAAAGCAAAGAAGCACTTATCTAAGCAGAGCAGCAGGCCACAGGAAAGATCCAGAAGCTCAGATCCAACACTGGAACATTGACAAGGAGCAAGGAAGACAGAATCAGGCGGAGTTAAATAAAGCAGCCAACGAGCTCACCAGAACACCTGAGGGAGGAAGCTCAGAAGCTGCAGTACCACTTGTGACCACAGGAGTGAATTCAGCCACAGAATTCACAACAGATGTTGAAGTCTCCCAGGATAAGGGTTGGTAATTCGGGGGACATGAAGTGCGGCAGCTATTCAGAAACATAGTCAAGGAATTTGGTGGGTGTGTGAGCCTGGGGGCCGGTATATGACCGGGAATGAGAGTGATGGAACTGGGAGGATGACCTGGAAAGTGCATTGTGGGGACAGGAGTATGCCGATTCCACCACCAAGTCTGTTTGTGGGTCTCGGGGAATGGAAAAAATGTAAGCTGCCATGAGAAATAGCAGGAGAGATCGTATTAGAATCCTGAATCCAGGTTTCAGTGAGGGACAATAGATTAAGAAAGTTGTTCAGAAAGTAGTTGTGCAGGAACGGAAGGTTATTGCATACAGACCGTGGATTCCAGATTGCACAATTAAAAGAGGGAGATGAAGGAGTACAGCTAATGTTAATCAGGTTAGTAAGGTTTCAATGTGAGGTGGGGGAGGGGTTGAGGTTGGAGGATGGTGGACCAGGGTTGGGGGAGATGTTCCCTCAAATAAGTAGCAATAGAAAGGGAAAGAGCGAGTAGTTCTTGGATTTGTGACATGGTTTATTGTGCAATATCTTTTGGCAAGCTGGACTGAGCTTTTTAACAAAGGAAAAAAGTGCATGGGAGCTGTAAATGGGAGAGGGAAGGAGACAGGGGCTGATGTGGATGGGTGGTGATGGAGAGGGGATGGGCGGTGAATGTGGCTTGCAACAGAACACAGGAAGATAGAGGTAACACACATGGTAAAAAGGAAGAACAACGTGTGGGTTACCTGACTTCTGCCCTGACTAACTGCCATTGAATTTGCTGCAGCTTCTGAACACTAAACAGCATGTTGTCCTGTCCCTCTGGGAGCATACAGGTTGAGAGGCCACAATCACGAAATCTTGTGGTAAAGAGCTCCTCTGAGTGTCCTCTGATCACTAGTCTCCTCGGACTCAACATGGTGGGAGAAAGGAAGATCAGGGTTAGTCAGGGATCCTGACTTTAGGCTGGTGAGACTGGACCATGTGGAAGACTGTGTGGTGCTGCCAAGTGTGCTGGAAGCATTATCTACTACACAACCGACCACCTGTTCGCACTGCTCTGGCTATGTGTCATGGATGGGCATTGGGCATGTTCCTTGTGCTCCAGCAACAGGCATAGTCGCAACTGCTCAACGTTCTCAGCATCTGCGTGCACCATCATCAGCACTTCCCCATTCTTTACCACACGCCTTACGCATTTTGTAATTGTTATGTCTCTTGAAACCAAGTTTAGTTTTAATAAAAGAAAAAATTGGTCACCTGCAGCAATCAAAGCGATGTTGGCTAGTTTCCTCAACCCTAGTGTAACAGAACGAACACAAAAGTGTATGGATGACAATGAAATTCAATTCAGATAAATGTTTCAATGCTTTTTCTCAATTTTAGACATCACAGAAATGTTCACAGAACACATAACACTGTATGTCTGAGAAATGGGGGCCTACACATTTTTAAAAGCTTTTGTTCACTTTTAGAGATCATAGAACTACGGAATAGTTTATGGCTGAGAAACGTAGCTCAGGAAAATTTTTCAATGATTTTTTGGTATGTTAAATAACAGATAAGGACCTCAAAGCACATAATACTTGATGGATTAAAATATATTCAATTTTTTGAGCCCCCGCAAACAAAACTGCAGCTATATATTTGCCAACAGACGGTCCAGCCCTAATCCCTGTCTACAGACTGGATCCTGTCACTGTCCCTGCTCCCACGACTCTCTCTCCCTAGGCTAAACGCAGATTGTATGTGATACAGACGATTACCCCTTAGTAGGGCTCTCATTACAGTGACACTCAGGCAATCCGCACATGTTTATTGGCTGTGTAATAGGTGCTAAAGATGCGGGGCGGGGATTCGAGTTTGACATTGACGATCTCCCATTGCTCGACAAGTGGCGAGGACATCCGAGAACCGTGATACTCGAGTGATAACCGAGCACTGAGCACATTCGCCCTTCCCTAAAGCGGAATCGAGGTCTCAGCTGCAGACAGTTGTAGGATAAGATATGAGATGAGGAATATCATCACCTGATATATAACGTCTCCACGGCCTTGTCTGAGGACAACCTCACTGTAGAGTAACTGTGTTACGTAAGCATTGAACCTCTGTACAGTAACCTGTAAGCTGGATGTGGCTGCTTATTCCCACAACCAGTAATTGTTTGCAGTCGGCCGTTGGTCCTCCCTGTTTTCTGAACTATTTGGAGTGCAGCACATTACACCACACCACCAGGAAGAAGAGGTTAATTAAGTGCACCCTGGCATCACAAATGTTCCTTTGTTTTTTCTTTTTTTGTGACTGCTAGGTGGAGCTGTAATTTTCGCACACCAAATATACTGGCGCTTCTCACAAAATTAGAAAATCATCAAAAAGTGAATTTATTTCAGTTCTTCAATACAAAAAGTGAATCTCGTATATTCTATAGAGTCATTACACACAGAGTGATCTATTTCACATGTTTATTTCTGTTAATGTTGATTATGGCTTACAGCCAGTGAAAGCCCAAAAGTTATTATCTCAGAAAATTAGAATAATTAACAAAAACACCTGTAAAGGCTCCTAAGTGTTTATAAAGGTCCCTTAGTCTGTTTCAGTAGCTCCACAATCATGGGGAAGACTGCTGACTGACAGATGTCCAGAAGGCGTCACTGACACACTCCACAAGGAGGGGAAGCCACAAAAAGTAATTGCTAAAGAAGTTGGCTGTTCACACAGGGCTGTATCCAAGAATATTAATGGAGAGTGGAAGGAAAAAGTGTGGTAGAAAAAGGTGCACAAGCAACCGGGATAACCGCAGCCTGGAAAGGATTGTTAAGAAAAGGCCATTCAAAAATTTGGGGGAGATTCACAAGGAGCGGACTGCTGCTGGAGTCATTGCTTCACCACACACAGACGTCTCCAGGACATGGACTACAAGTGTCACATTCCTTGTGTCGGCCACTCATGACCAATAGACAAGGCCAGAAGCGTCTCACCTGGGCCAAGGAGAAAAGAACCGGACTGTTGCTCAGTGGTTCAAGATGTTGTTTTGAGATGAAGGTTAATTCTGCATTTCATTTAGAAATCAAGTCTGGAGAAGATTGGAGAGGCCACAATCCAAGCTGCTGGAGGTCTGGTGTGAAGTCTCCACAATCAGTGATGGTTTGGGGGCCATGTCACCTGCTGGTGTAGGGCCACTGTGTTTTATGAAGACCAAAGTCAGCGCAGCCGTCTACCAGGACATTTTAGAGCACTTCATGCTTCCCTCTGCCGACAAGCTTTTTGAAGATGGAAATGTCGTTCTCCAGCAGGACTTGGCTCCTGTCCACACTGGCAGAAGTACCAATACCTGGTTTACAAACAACAGTATCACTGGGCTTGATTGGCAGCAAACTCGCCTGACCTTAACCCTATAGAGAATCTATGGAGTATTGTCAAGACGAAGATGAGAGATACCAGACCCAACCATGCAGACGAGCTGAAGGCTGCTATCAAAGCAACCTGGGCTTCCATAACCCCTCAGCAGCGCCACAGGCTGATCGCCTCCATGCCACGCCGCATTGATGCAGTAATTCATGCACAAGGAGCCCGACCAAGTACTGAATGCATTTACTGAACAGACATTTCAGTAGGGAACATTTCAGATTTTACAATCATTTTTCAAGCTGGTGTTTATAAAGTATTCTAATTTACTGAGATAATGACTTTTGGGTTTTCATTGGCTGTAAGCCATAATCATCAACATTAACAGAAATAAAGACGTGAAATAGATCACCTCGTGTGTAATGACTCTATATAATATACGAGTTTCACTTTTTCTATTGAAGAGCTGAAATACATTTTGTGAGAAGCACCTGTACATGCACAATAACAGAATCAGATTGCATTTGCCCTTTTGGGGTCCTGCCTCTTTGTCTCGGTTCTCCGCATTTTGGTTGTAGTGGCGACATCATGACTAAAGTGTATATTGCCCCTGAAGCAACCTCTTAGCCCAGTGGCTGATGCTGACTACGTGATCAGAGCTGCTGTACTCAGTGATTGGCTGCAGTGTTGATGTGTCTATGGTCGTGACCTTTTCATTGCAGCAAAAGCATAGAGACCGGATCAGCAGCGGAGAGCCAGTCTGTGTTTTTTGGTTTCATATATACAAAAGCATCTAGCGTCCAGTTTTGTTAAAGTGTAAGAAAACGATGTGTGTCACTAGGTCTGGATGTAAAATGGACAAGAGGGTTGGGTTCATGATGAAGGCCCGGTAATAAATGGTGGGGCTTAGGTAGGAGTCATTTCATCTGAAAAATATGGCTGCGGCATGTACTGCTATGATTAAAGCTCCTGATCCATGACTTTTTTTAGGTTGTAAAAGGTCGTTATTTGATCATCCCTGATCAGAGGTGTCTGAAGTAGGTCTCCTGAAAATGGAAGAGAACTGTCCATTCTACGCTAAAGGCCAACATCTAACCCTTTACCATGGCTCAGGACCTAGGCTCACCAGGGAGGCCTATCTAGAGTCAGCTGCTTCGGTGACGTTGCTCCACGTGAGTGGAGACTTCATTTCTGGATGGACATGAGGGCGTAATCTGATATAATAGTCCTCAGGGTCATTATAAGCAGATTACAGACCTGAAGCTTCAGACTGATATCACCATTTAGAGGAGGATATGGAGAGGAGGTCCAGCACATACCTGCTTTACGCGCAATGTCCGTCACATAGAGAAGATCATCCAGATGTCATGTAGTCCTCATCAGGGGGATTCTTAAGGGTTCAAATGGTTTTACTTAAAATTTAATTGATGGGTTCAGAAACTTGGAATTCATCAGACAGAATCTGGTTACAGTGACCTGTCCACAGACTGATATATCTAGAAGACATGTAATAATATTACGCCGGGAACGTCACCGCCACTGACCTGAGGTTTCTGTAGACATGTGGAGGACATGGAGGTGTGCTACTCAGTGGTGAGTATATGCCTATGACGGAGGGATGAAAGGAGATGAATCTATGTATATAATGGAGATTATATGTTTTTAGTATGCACATCAATCTGTCTGCATGTTTTGTATAAGGTGAATATATGTAGGAGTGAATCTTTGGATGATGTCCTGTCTGTATATGACATGGAGGTGGGCATGTGACTATAACGGGTTGTGTACCTGTCATCATTTATAGCTGTGATTATAACAATTAGTTCTAGATTCTCATCTGGGATATTCTGACTCTCAGGACACAGATTTTCTATAATTATAGATTTACTCCTGTGAAGGTCTCCAGGGTTCCAGCACCTCGGCGTCAGCAGAAGATAATGATAATGAAGGGTTTGCTGATTACAGGTCAGATAATGACGGCTCCTCGGGGCGTAATCTGGGGATTGTGATGGGATCTGTACACTGATAATATCCAATCTTATATTTGACCATTGTGCGAGGCCATATTAAAGCCCACAGATGTCCATGAAGAAAGAGGGCAGTAGACAATTTGTAGTGAACGTAATTATATTTTTGGGGAAAATTTTTTTTTTAATGGTGCAATTTGATAAAGATTGTCACGCTTAATGATCTTATTATGGCTAATGATTACCATGTGTGTTTGAGCAAGAGGAGACAGAACAAGGACTTCTGGGCTAGCGTTGGCCACACGTGAGATAGAAGAGGTTGATAGTTATTTACTGGGTCCTTACCGGCCTTCATTTCTTTTAAAAATAGTCATACATGTTCAATACCATTTGGGAAGGAAAAATGAACTTTCCGAGAACACGCTGTTAGGGTTGGCGGAACGCACCAAATATATTGTTTATTAAAAGGAATTGGTGCGTTCGCAACCCGGGATCCACCGTGCAGGAAAGTACCTGCTGCTAAATAATGGCGGCTCTATATGGCGGTATATACTAACTCTGTTAGCTTCACAGAGTAACCGCGAGAGGTGAGCTCTGTGCCCTGTTAGACTTTCACAGAGGCACAGGCCAACTACCCAGATGTGAGCAGTGAGTGGTCATGCATGCATACACAATCTCCTCGCCGGAGGAGCCAGCATTCTAGGGGCTTATTTCAGCCGGGTCCCTGAACACATTTATACACAATCTCCTCGCCGGAGGAGCCAGCATTCTAGGGGCTTATTTCAGCCGGGTCCCTGAACACATACAAACACATGACCATATTGGCGCAAAGCATATAGCAAAAGACGATACTAGCACATGGCCGTGCGGTCATGCGCAGTTTATATAGTTGCAGCACAGGAAGCTGCTACTGAAGTTTTTGCCCTTTCAGGACCTTCCAGAAGGACCAATGGAAAGTGCTGCAGTACCTGAGCATGTTTTGCCCTTTCAGGACCTTCCAGAAGGACCAATGGAATGTACTGCAGCACCTGAGCATGTGACTGAACATGTGGCCCTCGACCTCCAATGGGAGACCCTGCCCTGGGCATGCTCAGTGTGAGTAAACAAGGACTTAGTCCCAGAGAGGCTCGCTCGCCGCAGATCAGTGCAGGGTACCATAGGAGAGCCAGAAAAGGCAGTAGTAACCCTATGCACCGAATCAGCCCCAGCGAAACGCTGGGAGCGACGTCTCCGCTGAGCAGAGCCCACTGCGGCCGATACCGAATGGGAGACCGCAGCAGACACGGATCGAGATTTCCCCTGTGCAGCAGAGGAAACTCGACTCCTAACACACGCTTTGATAAAAAGATCTTCATGAGTGATAGATCTTTGTCCAGCAATCAGATTAATATCTCCCATCTTTGTCACCTCTGTTTCAGAAGATGGAGGTTTGTCATCATTCTGCTAAAGAGATCGACTGATCAAATGAATGTTTGCTATGGGTAAAGTCATCTATTTACAACTCTTTATTACTGTATGTGGTCATCCAAAGAGAAATCATAGAATCATAGAATGGTAGAGTTGGAAGGGACCTCCTGGGTGATCTGGTCCAACCCCCTGCTCAAAGCAGGATTCACTAAATCATCCCAGACAGATGTCTGTCCAGCCTCTGTTTGCAGACTTCCTTTGAAGGAGAACTCACCACCTCTCATGGCCGCCTGTTCCACTCATTGATCGCCCTCACTGTCAAAAAGTTTTTTTCTAATATCTAATCTGTGTCTCCTCCCATTCAGTTTCATCCCATTGCTTCTAGTCTTTCCTTGTGTAATTGAGAATAAAGGTGATCCTTCTATAATGTGACAGCCCTTGAGATATTTGTAGACAGCTATTAAGTCTCCTCTCAGTCTTCTTTTTTGCAAACTAAACATTCCCAAATCCTGTAAATGTTCCTCATAGGACATGGTTTGCAGACCGGTCACCATTCTGGTTGCTTTTCTCTGAACTTGCTCTAGTTTGTTGATGTCTTTTTTAAAATGTGGAGCCCAAAACTGGACACAATATTCCAGATGAGGTCTGACCAAAGAGGAGTAGAGGGCAATAATGACTTCATGTGATCTAGACTGTATGCTTCTGTTAATACATTCCAGAATTGTATTTGCCCTTTTTGCTGCTGCATCACACTGTAGACTCATGTTCAGTCTGTCATCTATTAGTATACCCCAGTCTTTTTCACATGTGCTGTTGCTTAGCCCTATTCCTCCCATTCTGTATATGCTTTTTTTATTTTTATTGCCCAAATGTAGTACTTTGCATTTTTCCCTATTAAAAACAATTCTGTTAGTTGCTGCCCACTGCTCCAGTTTATTTATATCTTTTTGAATCCTCTCTCTTCTCTAGTATTTGCTATCCCTACTAGCTTTGTGTCATCAGCAAATTTAATCAGTTTACTCTCAATTCCTTCATCTAAATCATTTATAAAGATGTTGAACAATACAGGGCCCAGAACAGAGCCTTGTGGTGCCCCATTTGAGACATTCTTCCAACTGGATGTGCAGCCATTTACGACCAATCTTTGGGTCCGATCACTAAGCCAGTTATGAATCCACCTAAGAGTTGCCTTGTCCATTCCAAACTTAGTCATTTTTTTCAAGAAGGATTGTGTGAGATACTTTGTTAAATGCTTTCCTGAAGTCAAGATATACTATATCTTCAGCATTTCCCTGATCCACCCAGTCAGTGATTCTGTTATAGGAGGAAATTAAGTTAGTCTGACATGGCTTATTAGTTACAAACCCATGCTGACTCTGGTTAATCACTTCATTCTTATCCAGGTACTTACATACATGTTGTTTAGTAATTTGTTCAAAGATCTTTCCTGGTATAGATGTCAGACTCACCGGCCTATAGTTTTCTGAGTCCACTTTTTTACCCTTTTTGAAGATAGGAACAACTTTTGCTTTTCTCCAGTCTTCTGGGACTTCTCCTGTTCTCCAAGAATTTTCAAAGATTATGGAGAGTGGTTCAAAAATTTCTTCTATCTCCTTCAGTACTCTGGGGTGTAATTCACCTGGACCTGGAGACTTGAATTCATTTATGTTAGCTAAGTGTTTCCTCACTATCTTTCTGTTTATAGATATCCTGGATTCTTCTATTCCTTTAATAGGACAGTGAAGATCAGATGATGTTACATTTCCTTTCTGAGAGAAAACAGATGCAAAATAGGAATTTAAAAGTTCGGCCTTCTCAACATCATTTCTCACCATTTCATCATTTTCATCCTGTAAAAATCCTATAGCATCTTTGACTTTTCTTTTACTTTTGACATATCCCCAAAATGCTTTTTTATTGCTTTTGACGTCTCTTGCAAGCCTTAATTCATTGTCAGCTTTAGATAATCTGATTCGTGCCCTGCAGGTTCTGCAGACAGCATTATATTCTTCTTTAGATATGGCTCCCTCGTTCCATTTGATAAACATTTCTTTCTTCCTTTATGGCATGTGTTTAAGTTTTGTGTTCATCCATCCTGGTTTCCTTAAATGCTATCTATTTTCCCCTCTTTTCAGAATTGTTAAGGATTGTGCTTTGATAATCTACTCTTTCAAGATTTCCCATCCTTCCTGGACATTTTTGTCCTTAAGGATATCATCCAGCCATTGGATCCCTCCGATTCTCTTTCTGAGTCCCTTAAAATCTGCCTTTCCGAAATCTAACCTTGAAGTCTGAGTCTTCACAGGTCTTCCTCCTCTAGTTCTCCAAAATTCTAAAATAGCATGGTCGCTGCCTCCTGGGGTCCCAGCCACACTTACCTCCTCAACCATTTCCTCCCTGTGTATAAGGAATAAATCCAAGGTAGCAGATCCCCTTGTTTTCTCTCCTACCTTTTAGAAGATAAGTTTGTCAGCAAGAGAGGATAAGAATTTGTTTGACCTGTAGTTTAGCCTGAGATTCCCAACAAATGTCTGGATAGCTGAAATCTCCCATGACCACTATGTCATATTTTATATTTTTTGGAGAACTTGGCCATTTGATGCATAAAGAGTTCAACCATATCTTCAGCTTGCGCAGGCGGCCTGTAGTAAATGCCTACAATCCACCTAACTAAAGACTTCCAGGCCCATGTTGTGGTCCTTTAGTCCTTAGTCTGGGGCAGCAGATTTCCTCCCTCCTGGGAGCCTGGCAATGCTCCGTTGTGTCCTTTGGCCCGGGGCAGCAGATCCTCTCCTTGCTGGGAGTCTGGCAATGCCCCAGCTGCAGCCACACATCTGCACAGGGCTGTCCCTAACTTAGCGCAACACATAGATACTTAAAGGGGAACTCCCCACATTACACAATCTGGACACAGTGCAGTGTAATACACAGCAATACATAATAAGATAACATATCGCAGTGCACAGTAAACACACGAAACATAACATCTGTACATAAAGTGTATGGTGGCCGCATGGAAAGGAGAGAGAGAGCGCAGAGGTCCTTCACCACCTCCCTACACATGGCCCAGACAAGCACCAACAGCTCCAGCTGAAAGGATCTGTAGTTATCTGGGTTTCATTCAGAGAATCTCAAAGACCGACTGCCGTAGGCTATAACTCGTTCCTGATCCCCTGCTCCTGGGACAGCACCACTCCCAATCCGTGAAGACTTCCGTCAATATATAGAATGAATGGACATTCATCTCAGCCAGGCAGTTGGACGGCTGATTTTCAGCCTGGACTCCCTGTCCTCCGGGGCCATACATCCGCACAGTGCTGGGGCCCATATAATCCTCACCTTCACAAACCAAAGCTTCTACGGCAACCTGAGCAAACTCTAGTGTCTCATTAGACCATATCTGATCCAGCAATGTTTGCCGCAGTGATATATCCAACAGTCCAAGACTTAGTACAGCAAAAAGGGGCTGCAACAGTCCCTGAACAAACTGTTCTTTCAGGATGGTATCAGGATCGATGAAAATAGAGGCTCCAGCCTTGACTAATTTTGGCAGGTTTGTAACATTCTCTATAAAGTATTTATATACTTGGAGATGCTTTGGTCTTTTTGCTTACACCAAAGCACGTCCAGAAACTAACGGCTGAGCCTCTCTCTCCGTAAAGCTCCTCTAATATGGCCACAATGTCTTACACGGCTTTTCATATTGACGCGGGATGCCTCGTCACCGCTTCCCGGGCTTCTCTCTCTAGTGCGTGCAATGTGACGTCAGACTGCAGCCCCTCAGCTAGGTTGTACAGTCTGTATGTAGTTCACATACGACGGGCCAATTTTCCGATTGGCATGCTAGCGCCATCAAATTTAGCAAATTGTCTCTGTATGGATCCTGTTGACAAACTCAGGCTTGGAGCTTTTAGAGTCGGCAGGAGAGCGACTAGGACAGGTGGTCCCGCAGACCCTGCGGCCTACACCGTACTACCATCCCCGGCACAGACCCTGCAGCCTGCACCGTACTACCATCCCCGGCACAGACCCTGCGGCCTGCACCGTACTACCATCCCCGGCACTGACCCTGCGGCCTGCACCGTACTACCATCCCCGGCACTGACCCTGCGGCCTGCACCGTCCTACCATCCCCGGCACAGACCCTGCGGCCTGCACCGTACTACCATCCCCGGCACTGACCCTGCGGCCTGCACCGTACTACCATCCCCGGCACAGACCCTGCGGCCTGCACCATACTGCCATCCCCGGCACAGACCCTGCGGCGCGCACCGTACTACCATCCCCGGCACAGACCCTGCGGCCTGCACCGTACTACCATCCCCGGCACAGACCCTGAGGCCTGCACCGTACTACCATCCCCGGCACAGACCCTGCGGCCTGCACCGTACTGCCAACCCCGGCACAGACCCTGCGGCCTGCACCGTACTACCATCCCCGGCACAGACCCTGCGGCCTGCACCGTACTGCCATCCCCGGCACAGACCCCGTGGCCTGCACTGTACTACCATCCCCGGCACAGACCCCGCGGCCTGCACCGTACTGCCAACCCCGGCACAGACCCTGCGGCCCGCACCGTACTACCATCCCCGGCACAGACCCTGCGGCCTGCACCGTACTACCATCCCCGGCACAGACCCTGCGGCCCGCACCGTACTACCATCCCCGGCACAGACCCTGCGGCCTGCACCGTACTGCCAACCCCGGCACAGACCCTGCGGCCTGCACCGTACTACCATCCCCGGCACAGACCCTGCGGCCTGCACCGTACTGCCATCCCCGGCACAGACCCCGTGGCCTGCACTGTACTACCATCCCCGGCACAGACCCTGCGGCCTGCACCGTACTGCCAACCCCGGCACAGACCCTGCGGCCCGCACCGTACTACCATCCCCGGCACAGACCCTGCGGCCTGCACCGTACTACCATCCCCGGCACAGACCCTGCGGCCTGCACCGTACTACCATCCCCGGCACAGACCCTGAGGCCTGCACCGTACTGCCATCCCCGGCACAGACCCTGCGGCCTGCACCGTACTACCATCCCCGGCACAGACCCTGAGGCCTGCACCGTACTACCATCCCCGGCACAGACCCTGCGGCCCGCACCGTACTACCATCCCCGGCACAGACCCTGAGGCCTGCACCGTACTACCATCCCCGGCACAGACCCTGCGGCCCGCACCGTACTACCATCCCCGGCACAGACCCTGAGGCCTGCACCGTACTACCATCCCCGGCACAGACCCTGCGGCCCGCACCGTACTACCATCCCCGGCACAGACCCTGCGGCCTGCACCGTACTACCATCCCCGGCACAGACCCTGCGGCCCGCACCGTACTACCATCCCCGGCACAGACCCTGCGGCCTGCACCGTACTACCATCCCCGGCACAGACCCTGCGGCCTGCACCGTACTACCATCCGCAGTCATGTTCTGCATTGCAATGCTGTACTCTGCTCACACTGCCAAGAGCAATGTTTACGAGGGACGACCGCATGATGAGGGGTTCAGCAGCAATCAGCAGACACGCACAAACATTAGATAATATAATCTAAATATTCACTAACCAGTTTATAAAAGCAAAGAGAAGGATGGTAAACAGCGTATAAACAACAAAAACAATGACAGCAGTTACTGCAAGTAATATAACTAAAGGTATACACAGGTATGGCAACAGAATTAATAGCACTGGTCAACACAAAAAAATCATCAGCAAAGGTAATCTGTCTGTTTTATGGAGTTTGATGAGCACTTAGTTTTGCTCCACCACAAAAAGTTCCTGAGATAGAAGTATTTTTGTTATTACGTTATTTCTGCATTTTCAATGTATGTGGATTTTCCTATGTTATTCCCATTTCTTTGCTTGTCTTAATTGTGAATTTTCTTTCAGGGACATCAGTAAAGATTTTTGTGAGTTTTATGGGAAGGAGTATTGACAGTGCCGTCAGCCAATGGCTGCTTCTCGGAAAGTCACATGGGGAGGAGCTAACTTATGAGGCGGTAAGATCTGAGTCAGTCAGAAAAGGATGGTGATGGCAGCAAGGACTGGTGTGTGTGAGACTCTGACAGGAGACAGGCCTCTACGTGATCTGAGCCCTGCCACAGGGAGATAGAAGGGAAGGCAGTGGACAGCCGCCATTGTGAGAGGATTGTCACTGCATTTCTGGGAGGGCAAGTCGCCTCAGAGGGAAGCAAACTGCTCAGCCACTGAGGTGTAACTGAGTGAGAGTCTCCACAGATTGAGAACCTGAAAGCAGCCAATAATCACACTGAGAAACTGCCTGTCTTCAAATGTTCATCTGTAAGGAATAGGCTGACCTGTTTACCTCACACTGTATATAATATCTACCACATTACCTCTAGCAAAATCAGTTCTGAATACAAGCTGCCTCTGTCATCTCTGAGGAAATTATTATTATTTATTTATATAGCACCATTGATTCCATGGTCTGTACATGAGAAGGGGTTACATACAAGTTACAAATATCACTTACAGTAAACTAACAATGACAGACTGATACAGAGGGGCGAGGACCCTGCCCTTGCGGGCTTACATTCTACAGGATGGTGGGGATGGAGACAGTAGGTTGAGGGTTGCTGCAGCTCCGGTGTTGGTGAGGCGGTAGCTCCAGTGGTGGTGAGGCGGTAGCTCCGGTAGTGATGAGGAGGCAGTAGGGTAAGTGCAGGCTGTAGGCTTTCCTGAAGAGATGGGCTTTCAGGTTCTGTCTGAAGGGTTCGAATGTGGTTGATAGTCGGACGTGTTGGGGAAGAGAATTCCAGAGGATGGGGGATATTCAGGAGAAGTCTTGGAGGCGGTTGGGTGAGGAGCGAAAAGTGTGCAGGAAGAAGAAGGTCTTGGGGGGACCGGAGATTGTGTGAGGGAAGATATCGGGAGATTAGTTCAGAGATATATGGAGGAGACAGGTTGTGGATGGCTTTGTAGGTCAGTGTTAGTAATTTGAACTGGATACGCTGAGGGAATGGGAATGGGAGCGAGTGAAGAGATTTGCAGTGGGGGGAAGCAGAGGAGTAGCGAGGAGAGAGATGAATTAGTCGGGCAGCAGAGTTAAGGATGGACTGGAGAGGTGCAAGGGTGTTAACAGGGAGGCCACAGAAAAGGATGTTGCAGTAGTCGAGGTGGGAGATGATGAGGGCATAAACAAGCATTTTAGTAGATTGACGTTGAGGACGGATTCTGGAAATATCTGCATATAGTCGGCCGGCTCATCGCATTTTTTTTTAGTTTGTCCCCACTGTTGAACTGAACTTACTCTACTGTTTGAACTGATTTAAAGGAGAAAAATGCCCCGACAGTATATCAATCATCCGAACAGATTCTGCTATGTGTGTGGTTCTTTTACACCTAAAGGCCAAGTACGTTCAATCACTCATGATATTATAAAGATGTACCAGATGTACTTTAAGTGTCCACTTGGTGATCAAGACAAAAGCTGGGTCCCTCATGTGTTATGCTCACATTGTTCAAATGGTCTTCGTGACTGGTTGAATATGAGGAAAGTGGCTATGCCATTTGTTGTTCCCATGATTTGGAGAGAACTCAAAAATCATAGTGACGACTGCTACGTTTGTTTTGTCAAACTGAAGGGCTTTTCTACAAGGAACAAACATAAAATGTAATTACCCTGAACTTGAATCTGCGATTTGGCCAGTTCCACATGATGGTACCTTCCCAGTTACTGTCTGGATTGGATGAAAATATAGTAGAATATAAAGATTATGGAGCTTAAGCTACTGGTGAAGACATGGAGACCTCAAGTCAAGATGAGTATGTACCTGATGGAGCAGCCAGAACGCTTTCATTGTCAAAAGATAAAGCTGAACTTCTTGCATCTAGGATAAAACAGAAGAATCTTCTTCATGACAATGTCAAAGTATGTTATTACCGAAACAGAAGTAACACTTTAACACAATTTTTCACAGTTGATGGTCCAATGGTGTACTATAACAATGTGAATGGCCTCTTTTAAGTACCGAACTGGGGCAGCACGGTGGCTCAGTGGATAGCTTTGCAGCGCTGGGGTCCTGGGTTCAAATCCCATCAAGGACAACATCTGCAAGGAGTTTGTATGTTCTCCCCGTGTTTGTGTTGGTTTTCTCCGGGTTCTCCGGTTTTCTCCCACATTCCAAAGACTTACAGAGAAACATCTATGCTTCAGGTAGAGACAATGTTCAGCATAATCCTTTAGTTGCTCCAGCAAAAATCTTTCTTCCTCCACTGCCTATAAAGTTGGGATTGATTAAAAACTTAGTGAAAGCTATGGCAAAGACAAATTCACAAGGGTTCCGGTACATTTCACAGAAATTCTCAAGCATTTCTCCAGCAAAACTGAAGGAAGGGGTATTTGATGATCAGCTTAAAGGAACTCTAAATGATAAGGAATTGAGATCTTGGAAAAGCTTCAAGTGGATCTGTGAAAACGTCTTGGGGAAAGAAAATCTCCAAAATATGTTGAAGGTGTTAAGGAACTGCTAAATGCATGTTGAAGTTATGGAACTGCTAAATACACACCAATGTCTTGGATGTCGCACATCTCTTAAAAATTCACTTTTTGCATTCACATTTTGATTTCTTCCCTCAAAATCTTGGGGATGTCAGTGATGAACAAGGCGAGCGGTTTCACCAGGACAGTAAAGTAATGGAACACCGCCACCAGGGTTTTTGGAATGACTCAATGATGGCAATGACTCAATGACTGTTTGATGTTATATAGGGACAACCCTGAAGAATTGTATCAATGACAATCTAATGTCAAGCACTTTTAATTTCTGCTCACATTTTGGTTTCTATTTTGGATGTGAAATTATTTTGGCTCAATAAAAACTGTTTTGTAAGGTGAAACCTTTTTTTCTGATCTGTAGATTACTGTTATTCTAAATGTCGCCAGTATATTTCCTAAACCTTATAATAATGATGCCTCTCCATGTAAACCATACGTGCTACAGAAAAACTATAGACATTTTTGAAATCAGGACAAAAAGATGATTCAGAAAAGTACAAGGTCACCTGCGATGATTGCAAACAATATTCTTTGTAGACCTGTGTATTCGTTTTATCGATCTCCATTTTGAGCTCATTTAAACGAGTTTCTTCACGGGAAATAATTAATTCCATCAACTTGAAAGAACTTTGTGATAAAAACGCAATTTCATTTGGTGAGAAAATCATCTGAGAACATAGAAATGGGGATCTTTTTCATACGTAGACCCCGTGGGATCATTTCTTTTTCAAGGTATTACGGTCCCACCAGGTACGCTGTTCTTGACGCAACAATTTTTCAAGTTATTTGAATAGTCCCTTAATGTCTGAAGATTCACATGATGTATTGATGGGTTCATCGAAAACCTGTGCGTGTTTAGCTAATCTGCAGTGAGAAACCAAAAAACACGTGATTTGTATTCATTCTCTGTATGGCTTTGGTATTATGGTGGTTTGTACATACCGATGTGCTGGCCCTGCCCGTATATGGTGTATTCTGTATATTTGTTTTATTCTTATATGTGGTGGCTATTCAGGTGCTCCTGACCGGACAGATTACTGTCGTATTGTTCTATTCTTGCATATCGCGCATTACTGCCTCCACACCTGGCTCATGGGGTTTTTCTCTCTTGCTTGATGATCATGGTTAGTTGGTGTAGTGGGCGCCCTACTCTAAACCATTTTGCTTGTACGTTTCTTGGCATATATTTTTCTTTCAACAATGCTACTTTGGGGCAGGACTCGGACACGGGATTCATCTCTTCCCATTTTGGGAATGTTTTCATCATTGGGCGTCTATTTGACTACTGTTTGACCTTGTAGGTTCTAAAAGGGGATGTGCAAAGAAGAAATAGTAGAAGGAGGAGGAAAAAGGAGGAAAGAAAGAAGGAAAGGCATATTTATAGGCCGTATTACGGGTCATGTGCAAATATATATTATATAATATTTTATTAAGTAAAACCTGATTGTTATATATTCCGGATGTTGTGCTGTTTAATAAAATTATTTTGATATATGCACGCATTTGGGTCTCTATAAAAAAAAAATTTTATGATGCGTATATGTGAATTATACATGCGGTATGTGTTTAATACCCCCGGGGGCTGAATGTGGCTTGTATGTTTATGAATGATAAATCTGGCTTTATGTGTTGGTGTATACATGGGTTAGGGATTGACAATTTGTCCCTTTTTCCCGGTTTCCTATTCACACTATCTTGCCTTTTCCCCCATATATTTTCATCAGTGGGGGGGTTTGCCCTTATGATTTAGACATTTTTCATGTCATTTGACTTCTTTTGCCCTATGTGTGTATTATTATTTTTTTTTCTTTTTTTTTTTTTTTTTCTTTTTTTTCTCCCTTTGGGTTTATATTTTGTATATGCACCCCTGATTAGGCTGCACAAGCTTGCCCACATCCTGAGTCTTTCTGTGCTCCTTCAAATGACGGTAGCTTGTCATTTGTCTTTGACTTTATGTCCTCAGGCACAACAAGTACTGCATTTTACTATTGCCCGCTCCATGCTCATTGGCGCCTCTTGCCACACTGCGCCTGCGCACTGTTATTGCCAGGCTCTCTCTCTGCTCTGCAGGGAGGTACGTCTGTTCTATATGCCGCATGTGCAATGGTGAACACAGCTTATTGCCGTCTACTCCATGCTCCTGCTCACCTGATCTTCATCAGGTCTGTATCATTAGTTGCTATATTAACAGGACTTGGTATCCACACCACATCTTCCCCTGACGAAGCCCTATTCAGAGGGCGATACGCGTGGGGTCGCGTTGCCTTGGTTCCGGTGTGCCTGCACATGGGGATTTTGTCCTCTGTTACTCCTCTGGGTAATACTGCACCTCTTGGCTCTATTATGAGTTATTTAACCCGCTAATCGTACTGGGCACTGTCTTACTGCCTATTTCTTGTTTGGGGTTTTTCCCCCATGCGTCCGTTATGAGTGATCGCTTGTAGGTCACTATGTTATTGTGCAGTTAGCTACTGTTTTCCGCTCTTTTGCATGCACTTTTCCATCAGTTTGGTGGCTCAGGGCAGTCAGTATTTGTGTCCAGGTTTTGGGTATGTCCCCATTTTGACCTCATGAGCCAGGGGATAGGTTTTCCCTTTACATTGTTTTGCAGGCATATGATTGTATACTATAACACTATATGTTTATAATAACGGAGGGACCAAGTTGTTTATATGCATTGTTTTTAATTATGTTTTAAATTTTCTTTGTGTGGTTTGCCAATAAAATTCTTGTTACTTTATATGAGTTATTGTTGTTTCATATGTCCGTGGTGTGCATATATATATAGTGGCTCCTTTTCTCTTTTTTTCTAGCTAATCTGCAGTCTGAAGACGTGTTTGTAGGAAAAAAAACCACTCATGTATTCACAATTATACTGGGTGTAATCTGAAGGAACGTGTGAATTGTGCTTAACAGACGTCGGCGATAGCAAGCAAGGTGCAGGAACGAAAATGGATCCTCAGCAAAAAATATAATGCAAGGAAAACAATTTTCCAAAAATGCAGCATGAAATATTGAAGATAGCAAATTGAGCTTTTTGGATACTGAAATTAGGCACCGAGTATCGTAAGGGGATACAAAAAAAATGGCACCCCCACGTTAAACCACTGCCACTGTTACGGCTGGCGGAATGCACCAAATTATAAGAGAAATGGTATAGGTGCGTTCGCAGCCCGGGGTCCACCGTGCAGAGATGGAACCTGCTTCTGAGTAATGACGGACTGTATGGCGGTACAATGTGGATACACACACGAGATAACTTCACCCAGTGTGAAGGAAGCAAACCCTGTTGCCTCACAAGGCCGCGGTACCGCACCAAGAGCACAAGAAAGGAGTCTCGGGACTCTATCCCAAGACACAGGGTTAGAATACGTTCAGACCACTTGCGCTGGACACCGCAACTGGGGTGCCAGAGTAACTGAAAATATAACTTAAATGCACAGGAGTGAGTGCTGTGCCGCTCTGGCGGACACCACTAACCACCCAGACTTGGGATACGAAAGCGCTCTAATAGCGCACGGCGCCACACTGGCGGTCACAGCAATTAGACGCTGTTTCGTGTGTTTAATGCTGATGGCTCGGCCCGGCGCTAGATAGCAGACATCCACCTTACGCGAGCAGTCATACACAAGGGAGGGGATGTTTAAAGAACGACTTGCACTCATCAACACACACACATTTTCAAATGTACACTAGCGCATGGCCGAGCGGCCATGCAAACCTTTTATAGCGGACGTGGTACAAGACCTTCCAGATGGACCAATAGGAGCCGCAACAGGACCTGAGCATGTGACCCCCGACCTCCAATGGGAGGTCGTCCCGTGGGCATGCTCAGTGTGGGAAAAGCAGGACTTAGTCCCAGAAAGACCTGCTCACTGCTGAACATTGCTGGCTACAAGGACAGAGCCTGGAAGGGCAGTAGGAACCAGTCGTCCAGTATCAGCCTGAGCTAGACACTGGGACTGACGTATCTGCTGAGCAGACTCCACTGCGGCTGGAGAAGAATGGGAGACCACAGCGGAGGTGGTTTGAGATTACCCCTGTGCAGAGGCAGGAACTCAACACCTAACAGCCACCACTGTAAACTCTCAGTGAACAGAAGGTACACTGTGTGGATGCTGTCTCTAAGACCTGAAGGCACAGGTTAAGTGCCCAATGCCAGCCTCACTCCTCCTGTCTTATTTTTGATGCCATTGATATTATTCCCTTTACCTACCTTATTCTCTAGACCCATCAATACCACCAGATAACCCACCACCACCACCTATGTATTAACTTGCATTCTTATCCTTTCATGTGAGGCCCACTGGTATGTAGTAACCTCACCAAATAAAACCCCTTTTACCCTCTCCACCCCACACTACCACTCTCACCTCACTTATACGAGGTACCAGCTCATCTCCAGCTCATCTCTACTACTCACACTTGGTCAGTATATTTTACATGACATTTTTTCTCAACCCCTCTGTTCATTTTGATAGGAATATAAATGGCTCCTTATTTCCCTTTGACTATTTTAATAGCAAAATGTCCTAGTTCTCCCTTGTCACTTCTATGACTTTCCTCGATATTGATACTGTTTACACATCCTATTTCTTGTCATACAGTAGGAGTCATTTATAGCGCAAAATGTCCGTGTAATAAAATGTACGTTGGACTCACCACAAGAGAACCGTGCAGGCGAACGAGAGAACATGTCCTAGATAGAGGAGCAGCTAAGGAGATAACGGACGTCGCGGCACTCATAACATGACCTCCGCATTTTAAGAAATTTCACAACGTAAGGTAAGTGGTGTCGAAAAGGTAAATGTAGACATCACAGCAGGAAGTTGGAAGACATGACTGGCTGAAAAAGACACAAGGTGGATCACCATTTTGGACACCATGTCACCAAATGGCCTCAATAGACTTTGAGTTTTTCCCCGATTTTTGTAAATTCTTATGGTTATTATCTCTTTTCTTTTCTTTTTAATTGTAACTACCTTATTTTTGTTTTTATTGTATGTTTTGAGATTGATTTCTTAATGTTGTTTTTATTAATCTTCTTCTTCTTTCGCCTCTGGGATGATCTCCAGTGTTACCACAGACGGTTCCTCTTCGGCTCTGCCATCAATCACAAGCAGCGTTATATCCATGCATTACGCTCTTACGGAATATTCTGCTCCTAATTTCATTGTAAGTTGTGGTTTGTCCTTTCCCCCTTTTCCCCCTTCTCTTCATTTCCCTCCCTGCACACAATAAATGAGAGTTATTCACATTCATGTCTTCTCATTTTATTTAATATGTCATTAACATGTGTTATTTCTTTTAATATTTCTTTCCATTTTATGATTCCACATTTTCATAATGTGTCTGATCTTTATACAATATAATAACACTGCATTAGTCACTTTATTCAGCCTCATAAGATATTGCTCATCTAACAGTCATATACACAATGCACTTTGTCACATTTTTTCTTTCCTCCATTTACTTTACATCACCAGTCCGCTTGGGCCCAGTGTGGGCACCTTCCGATTCCTGCTCGTGGGCCACAGTGGAACACACGCCGACGTCAGCATGCTGCTCGGGGCATATATGACGTCGGCGTTACCATGCATAGTATACGCGATCACCAGCTGCCACACATGTGAGTAATTTAGATAATGCAGGTGTGATCTCATTGCATATCCATTGTACATATACTCTCATGCCAATTCATCTCCCTGTTGAAGCCATCAGCGAAACGCGCGTTGGGCAGGTGCAACAGCAGTGGGTCAGTAAACTCTGAAACAATTACTTACCATCTGTCTGTATTTCTTTGCTATGGTCGTCTTTTGTCATTATACACTATGCTTTTATGTACATCTTGGTACAAGCATTGTCTCTATTTATATGTGCACATTTACGTGTGGCCACCTTGACCACTTCCTTTGTCCACAGATAAGCACTTTTACCTATAGAAATTGCTAGTCTGTTTTATCTATTTAATGTGTAAGTATAAAACTTAAATTTTATTATATCTATCTAAAACACATAAATACAAAAATGTGAATAAACACCAACACCAATGCACTAAAATACAGAGGCGCCCAGGGGAGGTGCCTGTCCCTATGTATAGCCTATCTCACCCTGCCTGACAGCGGAGGTTGGCACCCTATCACCTGCGCATTGGCGCCCCCACTTGTCGACGGCTCTCCCTGTCTGCCCTAATTAGTACTATCAATGGCAGGGGAGTGGAAAAAGATGCCTAAGGGTATGTGCACACGTCAGGATTTCTTGCAGAAATTTTCCTGTCAAAAATCGGACATTTCTGCCAGAAATCCGAATGCATTTTTACCGCGATTTTACCGCGTTTTTGGTGCGTTTTTGTGCGTTTTTTCCCCAATGCATAAAATTGCGGGAAAAACGCAGAAAATCCGCAAAAATAATGAACATGCTCATTTTTTTTACCGTGATGCATTTTTTTGCGGAAAAAAACGTATCCATGTGCACAAAACATGCAGAATGCATTCTAAATGATAGAATGCATAATGTATGTGTTTTTAGTCTACGTTCACATTAGCGTCGCGTCGCCGTTGCGTCGGCGACGCAGCGGCGACGCACGGAAAAACGCGCGCAAACGCGCGCAAAAACGCGCGCGTTTTGCGACGCGTGCGTCGTTTTTGACGAAAATCGGACGCACAGAAAATGCTACATGTAGCGTTTTCTTGCGTCCGACGCTAGCGTCGGAAACGACGCACGTGGCGAAAAACGCCACCAAAACAACGCACGCGTCCCCTATGTTAAACATAGGGGCACGTCGCCGCTGCGTCGCCGCTGCGTCGCCGACGCAACAGCGACGCACATTAGCGTAACGCTAATGTGAACGTAGCCTTAATGAGTTTTTTTAGCGTTTAGGCTGGTTTCACATTTGCGTTTTTTTTTTGGCGTTTGGCGTTTTTGCGGAAAAAATGCATGCGTTTCTTTCCCCTATATTTAACATTAAAAACGCATGCAGTTTTTTGCATGCGTTTTTACGCGTTTTTGCAACGCATGAGTTTTTCTCTGCATGCATTGTGTTGCAGAAATGCAACATGTAGTAGTTTTTGCTGCGTTTTTTCGCCTATTGATGTCTATGTAAACGCATGCGTTTTTAAGCACATGCGTTTGTTTGCGTTAAAAACGCATGCATTTTTATTTAAAAAAAAACAGAAAACACACTGATATGCCACCCCCCACCATAAAGGTGATAAAGGGATCCTCACCCTAACCCTAAAGGGATCCTAACCCTAAAGGGATCCTAACCTTATCCCTAACCCTACCCCTAACCCTAAAGGGATCCTAACCCTATCCCTATCCCTAACCCTACCCCTAACCCTAAAGGGATCCTAACCCTATCCCTAACCCTACCCCTAACCCTACCCCTAACCCTAAAGGGATCCTAACCCTTTAGGGTTAGGGTTAGGATCTCTTTAGGCTTAGGGTTAGGGTTAGGATCCCTTTAGGGTTAGGGTTATGATCCCTACCCCTAACCCTAACCCTAACTATTTCTGTTTATAGTGGGTTTTTTACTTTATTTTGATGATTGGCAGCTGTCACACATTTCTCAGCATGCGTTTAAAAAACGCAAACGCATGAAAAAACGCATGTAAACGCATCAAAACGCCGCGTTTTTTTCACCACATGCAAAAACGGATGCTTCAAAAAACGCAGCGTTTGCACGCGTTTACATGCGTTTTTTCACCAATGCGTTGTTTTTTAAAACGCATGCGTTTTGAAACGCAAGTGTGAAACCAGCCTTATAGCGCGAAAAAACGCAAAAAAAAAAAAACGCAAAAAAACCTGTACGTGTGCACATAGCCTAAAGGGTGAAAAGATAGTTGAGGAGATACAGAGTTGTGCTGTTTGTCTTTCAAATTCAATTTATAATCTCTTTAGTATAATAAAACTGGAAATAGCTTGTCTCTTGGATTAACTACATTTATGTGGATATCTTGTATGGATACCTAATTATTGGTTACACAGACCATAATAGTTCAAGCGGAGACTATTTGAACAAATGCAACGCCTATTGTCTGCTGCATGTCTATAGATAGAAGAAACAGAGCAGAGAACAATAGAGGAGTTATCTTATCTTATCTTATTCCCGCAAATAACATATAAACCCCCTGTAGAGTTGACACCAGTAAATCAATCATATTGGCTTAAAAGCATAAATACATGTAAATGATATATCAGCTTGATGATAGCAATTAGCCCCGTACCCTTCAATATCCACATACTTAGAAAAGATATACTTATAAGTATCAAACAGCATCAATAACTCATAAACTTGTACACACAATAGTGCAGCATATTCCAATGTCCGTACACTATGCTAGTGCAATAATCTCCAATGTCTATGCACACTGCATGCTACAGCAGCGCTATAAACACACACAACGCGTTTCCCCTCCACTGAGGTTCATCAGGAGATAATAGATAAATCATCGCCAGCAATACTTAGCTTTGTTGCAATACTTAAGAAGCAGGCTTGGGGGCCAGACACTCAGAGACAATCCTCCCTTATTTGTGATGCATTGATGTGTAGGGCAACCCCGGGCAACTCCCTTTCTCCTAGCCTCCTTAAACACCCGCAAAATCCCAACCATTGGCTATCTGTCTGAGCTTTCCACAAATGTGCCAGTGGCAGGTGTAACGTAAGTACATGTGCACTAGATCAGGGGTGTCAAACTGCATTCCTCGAGGGCTGCAAACAGGTCATGTTTTCAGGATTTCCTTGTACTGCACAGGTGATAATTTAATCACCTACACAAATAATGAGTTGGTGATTAAATTATCACCTGTGCAGTACAAGGAAATCCTGAAAACATGACCTGTTTGCAGCCCTCGAGGAATGCAGTTTGACACCCCTGCACTAGATGAGACCAAATCCTCGATTACATCCCCTGACATAAACCACATCATTTACAACCTTTATAAATGGTGAAATATGTCGTGTCCTGCATCAAATGTCTTTCATGTAATGGACTTTATATTGGTTGCACTCTCTGGAAACTGAAGAATTGCATAGCCGAACATGTATCCAATATTAGCAAAATGAACGGCTCCTATTCGAAAAGCCACAAATCAGTAAATATTAAGTAAATCGTTCCTGAAGTTCATCCCCTTGGGATACCTGGTGTCTAATTTCAGTATCCAAAAAGCTTCCCGAATAGTGAGAAGTTTGTGCCAATTGCCTCTATTTTCAGGGCAAGAGACTTCTTCTAGACCGAAAAATGCAAAGTGTGTTAGATCTCCTTTGTGAATGAATGATGAGGGCAGCCCTTAAGGTACCTTCACACTGAACAACTTCACAACGATATCGCTAGCGATCCGTGACGTTGCAGCATCCTGGATAGGGCCGCGCTTAGTAACCCGATGTTTACCCTGGTTACCATTGTAAATGTAAAAAAAAAAAAAAAACAGTATATACTTACGTTCCGGTGTCTGTCCCCTCACCGTCAGCTTCCCGCACTGACTGTGAGCGCCGGCCAGCCGTAAAGCAGAGCACAGCGGTGATGTCACAGCTCTGCGTTAAGGCCGGCCGGCGCTGACACAGTGCAGGGAAGCTGAGGCCGGGGGACAGACACCGTAATGTAAGTATGTAGTGTTTGGGTGGTTATGAGTGGTAGTGCTGCGGTAGTTGGATCGCAGCATTTATCAGGTGTATCTATTTTTTGCAATTTGGACTGGGCTATATAGCCTTGCTTGATCCTTTAGTCAGTGCCAGTTGTCCATTGTTTTTGGAGGATTCACATCCCTTCTGGTCTCTCCTGTTTGCTGTGCTTTTCTTCACAGATAAGTCCTGGCTTTGTTTTTGCTGTCCACCTGCTGTGGACCTTATAGTTCTGTGCATTTTCATGTTTTTGTCTTGTCCAGCTTAGTCTGTGAAGGAGTTTTTGCAGCCTAGCTATTTCTCTGGAGATGCAGATATACCCTCCATGTCTTTAGTCAGATGTGGTGTTTTGTATTTTCTGTGGTGGATATTTTCTAGTGTTTTAATACTGACCGCATAGTACTCTGTTCTATTCTTTCTTTCAAGCATTGGGGTTGTTGTATGATGAGCCTAATTCTGTGGATCAAGCTGAGAAAATCTTGCTGGACCTGTGTCAAGGTCAAGAAGCTGCAGAATCGTATTGCCAGAAATTTAGAAAATGGTCTGTACTGACTAAATGGAATGAGGATGCCTTGGCGGCAATTTTCAGAAAGGGTCTTTCTGAATCCATTAAAGATGTTATGGTGGGGTTCCCCACGCCTGCTGGTCTGAGTGATTCTATGTCTCTGGCCATTCACATTGATCGGCGCTTGCGCGAGCGCAGAGTTGTGCACACTGTGGCGTTGTCCTCTGAGCGGAGCCCTGAGCCTATGCAGTGTAATAGGATTTTGTCTAAAGCTGAACGTCAAAGATTCAGGCATCAGAATAGGTTGTGTTTTTACTCCGGCGATTCTGCCCATGTTATTTCTGATTGCCCTAAGCGTACTAAGAGAATCGCTAGTTCTGTTACCATCAATACTGTACAACCAAAATTTCTGTTATCTGTGACCTTGATCTGCTCTTTATCATCATTTTCTGTTATGGCATTTGTGGATTCAGGCGCCGCTCTGAACTTAATGGACTTAGAATTTGCCAGACGTCGTGGTTTCCCCTTGCAGCCTTTGCAGAACCCTATTCCTTTAAGGGGCATTGATGCTACACCGTTGGCTAAAAATAAACCTCAGTTTTGGACACAGCTGACCATGCGCATGGCGCCAGCCCATCAGGAAGATTGTCATTTTCTGGTGTTGCATAATTTGCATGATGCTGTTGTGCTGGGTTTTCCATGGTTACAGGTACATAATCTGGTGTTAGATTGGAAATCTATGTCTATGACTAGTTGGGGTTGTCAGGGGGTTCATGGTCACGTTCCTTTGATGTCAATTTTCTCTTCCCCCTCTTCGGAAATTCCTGAGTTTTTGTCAGATTTCCAGGATGTATTCGATGAGCCCAAATCCAGTTCCCTTCCACCACATAGGGACTGAGATTGTGCTATTGACTTGATTCCAGATTGTAAGTTCCCTAAGGGCCGACTTTTCAACCTGTCTGTGCCAGAACATGCCGCCATGCGGAGCTATATTAAGGAGTCTTTGGAGAAGGGGCATATTCGGCCATCTTCTTCACCATTGGGAGCAGGTTTTTTTTTTGTTGCCAAGAAGGATGGCTCCTTGAGACCCTGTATTGATTATCGCCTCTTGAATAAGATCATGGTCAAATTTCAATACCCGTTGCCTTTGCTTACTGATTTGTTTGCTAGGGTTAACCCCTTCATGACCATGGGATTTTTCGTTTTTCTGTGTTCGTTTTTCACTCCCCTCCTTCCCAGAGCCATAACTTTTTTATTTTTCCGTCAATTTGGCCATGTGAGGGCTTATTTTTTGCGGGACGAGTTGTACTTTTGAACGACATCATTGGTTTTAGCATGTCCTGTACTAGAAAACGCCAAAGAAATGACACTAGAAATTTCCCGTACTAGAAAACGGGAAAAAAATTCCAAGTGCGGTGAAATTGCAAAAAAAGTGTAGTCCCACACTTGTTTTTTGTTTGGCTTTTTTGCTAGGTTCACTAAATGCTAAAACTGACTTGATATTATGATTCTCCAGGTCAGTACGAGTTCATAGACACCAAACATGACTAGGTTATTTTTTATCTAAGTGGTGAAAAAAAATTCCAAACTTTGCTAAAAAAAAAAAAAAAAAACAAATTGCGCCATTTTCCGATACTCGTAGCGTCTCCATTTTTCGTGATCTGGGTTCGGTTGAGGGCTTATTTTTTGCGTACCGAGATGACGTTTTTAATGATAGCATTTCGGTGCAGATACGATCTTTTGATCGCCCGGTATTGCATTTTAATGCAATGTTGCGGCGACCAAAAAAACGTAATTCTGGTGTTTCGAATTTTTTTCCCGCTACGCTGTTTAGCGATCAGGTTAATGCTTTTTTTTATCTGATAGATCGGGCGATTCTGAGCGCGGCGATACCAAATATGTGTAGATTTGATATTTTTTTTATTGATTTATTTTGATTGGGGCGAAAGGGGGGTGATTTAAACTTTTACATTTTTTTTATTTTTTTAACATTTTTTTCAACTTTTTTTTTTTTACTTTTGCCATGCTTCAATAGCCTCCATGGGAGGCTAGAAGCAGGCACAACGCGATCGCCTCTGCTACATAGCAGCGATCTGCTAATCGCTGCTATGTAGCAGAAATGGAGGTGTGCTGTGAGCGCCGACCACAGGGGGGCGCTCACAGCCACCGGCGTTCAGTAACCATAGAGGTCTCAAGGACCTCTATAGTTACAATGGAGACGCATCGCCGACCCCCGATCATGTGACGGGGGTCGGCGATGACGTCATTTCCGGCCGCCCGGCCGGAAGCGGTAGTTAAATGCCGCTGTCTGCGTTTGACAGCGGCATTTAACTAGTTAATAGGTGCGGGCAGATCGCGATTCTGCCCGCGCCTACTACGGGCACATGTCAGCTGTTCAAAACAGCTGACATGTCCCGGCTTTGATGCGGGCTCACCGCGGAGCCCTGCATCAAAGCAGGGGATCTGACCTCGGGCGTACTATCCCGTCCAAGGTCAGATAGGGGTTAAGGGGGCTAGCTGGTTTACTAAGATTGACCTTCAAGGGGCATATAATCTTATTCGTATTAAGCAGGGTGACGAATGGAAAACTGCATTTAATACGCCCGAAGGCCATTTTGAATACCTTGTGATGCCATTCGGACTCTCTAATGCCCCATCTGTGTTCCAGTCTTTCATGCATTATATTTTCCGCAATTATCTTGATAAATTCATGGTTGTATATTTGGATGATATTTTGATTTTTTCCAATGATTGGGAGTCTCATGTGAAACAGGTCAGGATGGTATTTCAGATCCTCCGTAATAACCAGGGATTCAAGCTTCAGGAGGCTAATTTGCATATTCCAGGTGCCTTCTGGGAGAAGCGAAGTCTCCCTAAGCTAGAAGATCGTTGGGTACAGCCGGGACCAGCTGCTTCGAAAGCATCACCAAACCAGGGATTCAAGCTTCAGGAGGCTAATTTGCATATTCCAGGTGCCTTCTGGGAGAAGCGAAGTCTCCCTAAGCTAGAAGATCGTTGGGTACAGCCGGGACCAGCTGCTTCGAAAGCATCACCAAACCAGGGATTCAAGCTTCAGGAGGCTAATTTGCATATTCCAGGTGCCTTCTGGGAGAAGCGAAGTCTCCCTAAGCTAGAAGATCGTTGGGTACAGCCGGGACCAGCTGCTTCGAAAGCATCACCAAACCAGGGATTCAAGCTTCAGGAGGCTAATTTGCATATTCCAGGTGCCTTCTGGGAGAAGCGAAGTCTCCCTAAGCTAGAAGATCGTTGGGTACAGCCGGGACCAGCTGCTTCGAAAGCATCACCAAACCAGGGATTCAAGCTTCAGGAGGCTAATTTGCATATTCCAGGTGCCTTCTGGGAGAAGCGAAGTCTCCCTAAGCTAGAAGATCGTTGGGTACAGCCGGGACCAGCTGCTTCGAAAGCATCACCAAACCAGGGATTCAAGCTTCAGGAGGCTAATTTGCATATTCCAGGTGCCTTCTGGGAGAAGCGAAGTCTCCCTAAGCTAGAAGATCGTTGGGTACAGCCGGGACCAGCTGCTTCGAAAGCATCACCAAACCAGGGATTCAAGCTTCAGGAGGCTAATTTGCATATTCCAGGTGCCTTCTGGGAGAAGCGAAGTCTCCCTAAGCTAGAAGATCGTTGGGTACAGCCGGGACCAGCTGCTTCGAAAGCATCACCAAACCAGGGATTCAAGCTTCAGGAGGCTAATTTGCATATTCCAGGTGCCTTCTGGGAGAAGCGAAGTCTCCCTAAGCTAGAAGATCGTTGGGTACAGCCGGGACCAGCTGCTTCGAAAGCATCACCAAACCAGGGATTCAAGCTTCAGGAGGCTAATTTGCATATTCCAGGTGCCTTCTGGGAGAAGCGAAGTCTCCCTAAGCTAGAAGATCGTTGGGTACAGCCGGGACCAGCTGCTTCGAAAGCATCACCAAACCGCGCGCCTTACGGCGCGCGAATTTTTGCCTGTAGGCCATTATTGCAAGAGAGCTTGGCTGAGTAGATTACACAAGAAGGAAAACACACAGCAAGTCAGCAGGATCTAGGAGCAACATGGCAGATGTGACAACCTACATGGTGAGCTGCAGCATGTGCTACATGTTCACAGATCGACCAGAAGAAGAATCCAATTTCACCTGTCAGAAGTGTAGACTAGTGGCCCTTTTAGAAGAAAAGGTGCGGGGTCTGGAAGAAAGAATAGCAACTTTGAAACTCATCAAAGAGAATGAAGACTTTCTAGACAGAACAGAAGCATCTCTACTGGTCACAGAAGGTGAAAAAAGTGTCAGAGAACCTCCAAAAGCAGATGAGTGGAAGCATGTGACCAAAAGAAGCAAGAAGACCATGGAGAAATCACCAACCACACAACTGAAGAACCGATATCAAATCTTTGTAGAGGATGAAGATGGCACACCTAAGAATGAAGCAATACCAGCAAGCAAAAAAGAAAAGGGCACACAGCAACAAGTGACAGCAAAAAGTACAGCCAAGAAGCAACGAAGAGTGGTGGTGGTGGGAGACTCACTACTGAGAGGCACCGAAGCAGCCATCTGCAGACCGGACATAACTGCAAGAGAAGTATGCTGCCTTCCAGGTGCGATGATCAAGGATGTGACCGATAGGATACCAAAGCTCTTCAGCTCCAAGGACGTCCACCCATTTCTTCTGATACATGTTGGCACCAATGACACGGCAAGGAAGGACCTACCGACAATCTGCAAGGACTTTGAAGAGTTGGGGAAGAAAGTAAAGGAACTGGATGCACAGGTAGTTTTTTCTTCTATCCTTCCAGTAGACGGGCATGGCACCAGGAGATGGAACAGGATCCTTGATGCAAACAACTGGCTAAGACGATGGTGCAGACAACAAGGATTTGGATTCCTGGACCACGGTGTGAATTACTGGTATGATGGACTCCTCGCCAGAGACGGACTACACCTCAACAAACCTGGGAAACACACATTCGCCAGAAGACTCGCTACACTCATCAGGAGGGCGTTAAACTAGAAGAAGAGGGGACGGGAAGAAAAACATTAGACTCGAACAAAGACGACCCAGGAAAACATACTCAGAAGGGAGGTAAGAACATTTCTAAAACAATCCACAGTGAGGAGATTGGAACAAAACAAAATCCTCTAAACTGCATGCTCGCAAACGCCAGAAGCCTGACAAACAAGATGGAAGAACTAGAAGCAGAAATATCTACAGGTAACTTTAACATAGTGGGAATAACCGAGACATGGTTAGATGAAAGCTATGACTGGGCAGTTAACTTACAGGGTTACAGTCTGTTTAGAAAGGATCGTAAAAATCGGAGAGGAGGAGGGGTTTGTCTCTATGTAAAGTCTTGTCTAAAGTCCACTTTAAGGGAGGATATTAGCGAAGGGAATGAGGATGTCGAGTCCATATGGGTTGAAATTCATGGAGGGAAAAATGGTAACAAAATTCTCATTGGGGTCTGTTACAAACCCCCAAATATAACAGAAAGCATGGAAAGTCTACTTCTAAAGCAGATAGATGAAGCTGCAACCCATAATGAGGTCCTGGTTATGGGGGACTTTAACTACCCGGATATTAACTGGGAAACAGAAACCTGTGAAACCCATAAAGGCAACAGGTTTCTGCTAATAACCAAGAAAAATTATCTTTCACAATTGGTGCAGAATCCAACCAGAGGAGCAGCACTTTTAGACCTAATACTATCTAATAGACCTGACAGAATAACAAATCTGCAGGTGGTCGGGCATCTAGGAAATAGCGACCACAATATTGTACAGTTTCACCTGTCTTTCACTAGGGGGACTTGTCAGGGAGTCACAAAAACACTGAACTTTAGGAAGGCAAAGTTTGACCAGCTTAGAGATGCCCTTAATCTGGTAGACTGGGACAATATCCTCAGAAATGAGAATACAGATAATAAATGGGAAATGTTTAAGAACATCCTAAATAGGCAGTGTAAGCGGTTTATACCTTGTGGGAATAAAAGGACTAGAAATAGGAAAAACCCAATGTGGCTAAACAAAGAAGTAAGACAGGCAATTAACAGTAAAAAGAAAGCATTTGCACTACTAAAGCAGGATGGCACCATTGAAGCTCTAAAAAACTATAGGGAGAAAAATACTTTATCTAAAAAACTAATTAAAGCTGCCAAAAAGGAAACAGAGAAGCACATTGCTAAGGAGAGTAAAACTAATCCCAAACTGTTCTTCAACTATATCAATAGTAAAAGAATAAAAACTGAAAATGTAGGCCCCTTAAAAAATAGTGAGGAAAGAATGGTTGTAGATGACGAGGAAAAAGCTAACATATTAAACACCTTCTTCTCCACGGTATTCACGGTGGAAAATGAAATGCTAGGTGAAATCCCAAGAAACAATGAAAACCCTATATTAAGGGTCACCAATCTAACCCAAGAAGAGGTGCGAAACCGGCTAAATAAGATTAAAATAGATAAATCTCCGGGTCCGGATGGCATACACCCACGAGTACTAAGAGAACTAAGTAATGTAATAGATAAACCATTATTTCTTATTTTTAGTGACTCTATAGCGACAGGGTCTGTTCCGCAGGACTGGCGCATAGCAAATGTGGTGCCAATATTCAAAAAGGGCTCTAAAAGTGAACCTGGAAATTATAGGCCAGTAAGTCTAACCTCTATTGTTGGTAAAATATTTGAAGGGTTTCTGAGGGATGTTATTCTGGATTATCTCAATGAGAATAACTGTTTAACTCCATATCAGCATGGGTTTATGAGAAATCGCTCCTGTCAAACCAATCTAATCAGTTTTTATGAAGAGGTAAGCTATAGACTGGACCACGGTGAGTCATTGGACGTGGTATATCTCGATTTTTCCAAAGCGTTTGATACCGTGCCGCACAAGAGGTTGGTACACAAAATGAGAATGCTTGGTCTGGGGGAAAATGTGTGTAAATGGGTTAGTAACTGGCTTAGTGATAGAAAGCAGAGGGTGGTTATAAATGGTATAGTCTCTAACTGGGTCGCTGTGACCAGTGGGGTACCGCAGGGGTCAGTATTGGGACCTGTTCTCTTCAACATATTCATTAATGATCTGGTAGAAGGTTTACACAGTAAAATATCGATATTTGCAGATGATACAAAACTATGTAAAGCAGTTAATACAAGAGAAGATAGTATTCTGCTACAGATGGATCTGGATAAGTTGGAAACTTGGGCTGAAAGGTGGCAGATGAGGTTTAACAATGATAAATGTAAGGTTATACACATGGGAAGAGGGAATCAATATCACCATTACACACTGAACGGGAAACCACTGGGTAAATCTGACAGGGAGAAGGACTTGGGGATCCTAGTTAATGATAAACTTACCTGGAGCAGCCAGTGCCAGGCAGCAGCTGCCAAGGCAAACAGGATCATGGGGTGCATTAAAAGAGGTCTGGATACACATGATGAGAGCATTATACTGCCTCTGTACAAATCCCTAGTTAGACCGCACATGGAGTACTGTGTCCAGTTTTGGGCACCGGTGCTCAGGAAGGATATAATGGAACTAGAGAGAGTACAAAGGAGGGCAACAAAATTAATAAAGGGGATGGGAGAACTACAATACCCAGATAGATTAGCGAAATTAGGATTATTTAGTCTAGAAAAAAGACGACTGAGGGGCGATCTAATAACCATGTATAAGTATATAAGGGGACAATACAAATATCTCGCTGAGGATCTGTTTATACCAAGGAAGGTGACGGGCACAAGGGGGCATTCTTTGCGTCTGGAGGAGAGAAGGTTTTTCCACCAACATAGAAGAGGATTCTTTACTGTTAGGGCAGTGAGAATCTGGAATTGCTTGCCTGAGGAGGTGGTGATGGCGAACTCAGTCGAGGGGTTCAAGAGAGGCCTGGATGTCTTCCTGGAGCAGAACAATATTGTATCATACAATTATTAGGTTCTGTAGAAGGACGTAGATCTGGGTATTTATTATGATGGAATATAGGCTGAACTGGATGGACAAATGTCTTTTTTCGGCCTTACTAACTATGTTACTATGTTACTATGTAATGCTTTATTTGTGAAGGGGTCGAAGTGCCTCTTTGGAGTGCAGAAGGTCTCTTTTTTGGGCTTCATTTTTTCTCCCGCATCTATAGAAATGGATCCGGTTAAGGTTCAGTCCATTCATGATTGGATTCAGCCCACATCTGTGAAGAGCCTTCAGAAATTCTTGGGCTTTGCTAATTTTTATTGTCGTTTCATTGCCAACTTCTCCAGTGTGGTTAAACCTCTGACCGATTTGACGAAGAAAGGCGCTGATGTGACGAATTGGTCCTCGGAGGCTGTTTCTGCATTTCAGGAGCTTAAACGCCGATTTACTTCTGCCCCTGTGTTGCGTCAGCTGGATGTTTCTCTTCCATTTCAGGTTGAGGTTGACGCGTCTGAGATTGGGGCAGGGGCCGTTTTGTCTCAGAGGAATTCTGATGGTTCCTTGATGAAACCGTGTGCCTTCTTTTCTCGGTAGTTTTCGCCTGCGGAATGCAATTATGATGTCGGCAATCGGGAGTTGTTGGTTATGAAGTGGGCGTTTGAGGAGTGGCGACATTGGCTTGAGGGGGACAAGCACCGTATTGTGGTCCTGACCGATCATAAGAATCTGATTTACCTTGAGTCTGCAAAACGGCTGAATCCTAGACAGGCTCGATGGTCCCTGTTTTTCTCCCATTTTGATTTTGTGGTCTCATACATTCCTGGTACTAAGAATGTTAAGGCGGATGCCCTCTCTAGGAGTTTTTTTCCTGATTCCCCTGGGGTTCTTGAGCCGGTCGGCATTCTGAAGGAAGGGGTGATTCTTTCTGCCATCTCCCCTGATTTACGACGGGTTCTTCAGGAGTTTCAGGCTGATAAACCTGACCGCTGTCCAGTGGGAAAACTGTTTGTTCCTGATAGATGGACTTGTAAAGTGATTTCTGAGGTTCATTGTTCTGTGTTGGCTGGCTATCCTGGGATTTTTGGTACCACAGATTTGGTTGGTAGGTCCTTTTGGTGGCCTTCTTTGTCGCGGGATGTGCGTTCTTTTGTGCAGTCCTGTGGGATTTGTGCGCGGGCTAAGCCTTGCTGTTCCCACGCTAGTGGGTTGCTTTTGCCTTTGCCGGTCCCTGAGAACCTTGGACGCATATTTCTATGGATTTTATTTCGGATCTTCCTGTTTCCCAGAAGATGTCTGTTATCTGGGTGGTTTGTGACCGGTTTTCTAAGATGGTTCATTTGGTACCTTTGCCTAAATTGCCTTCCTCTTCTGATTTGGTTCCGTTGTTTTTTCAGCATGTGGTTCGTTTGCATGGCATTCCGGAGAATATTGTGTCCGATAGAGGTTCCCAGTTTGTTTCTAGGTTTTGGCGGGCCTTTTGTGCTAGGCTGGGCATTGATTTGTCTTTTTCTTCCGCATTTCATCCTCAGACAAATGGCCAAACCGAGCGAACTAATCATACTTTGGAAACTTATTTGAGATGCTTTGTGTCTGCTGATCAGGATGATTGGGTGGCTTTCTTGCCATTGGCCGAGTTTGCCCTTAATAATCGGGCTAGTTCTGCTACCTTGGTTTCGCCTTTTTTTTGTAATTTTGGTTTTCATCCTCGTTTTTCTTCTGGGCAGGTTGAGCCTTCTGATTGTCCTGATGTGGATTCTGTGGTTGACAGGCTGCAGCAGATTTGGGCTCATGTGGTGGACAATTTGGTGTTGTCTCAGGAGGAGGCTCAACGTTTTGCTAACCGTCGTCGGTGTGTTGGTTCCCGGCTTCGGGATGGGGATGTGGTCTGGTTGTCTTCCCGTCATGTTCCTATGAAGGTTTCTTCCCTAAGTTCAAGCCTCGGTTTATTGGTCCTTATAGAATTTCTGAGATTATCAATCCAGTGTCTTTTCATTTGGCTCTTCCAGCCACTTTTTCCATCCATAATGTGTTCCATAGATCTTTGTTGCGGAAGTATGTAGTGCCCGTTGTTCCCTCTGATGATCCTCCGGCACCGGTGTTGATTGATGGGGAGTTGGAGTATGTGGTTGAGAAGATTTTGGATTCTCGTTTTTCGAGGCGGAGGCTTCAGTATCTGGTCAAATGGAAGGGTTATGGCCAGGAGTATAATTCTTGGGTTGTTGCCTCCGATGTTCAAGCTGACGATTTGGTTCGTGCCTTTCATTTGGCTTGTCCTGATCGGCCTGGGGGCTCTGGTGAGAGTTCGGTGACCCCTCCTCAAGGTAGGGTACTGTTGTGAATTCTGCTCTTGGGCTCCCTCCGGTGGTTATGAGTGGTAGTGCTGCGGTAGTTGGATCGCAGCATTTATCAGGTGCATCTATTTTTTGCAATTTGGGCTGGGCTATATAGCCTTGCTTGATCCTTTATTCAGTGCCAGTTGTCCATTGTTTTTGGAGGATTCACATCCCTTCTGGTCTCTCCTGTTTGCTGTGCTTTTCTTCACAGATAAGTCGTGGCTTTGTTTTTGCTGTCCACCTGCTGTGGACCTTATAGTTCTGTGCATTTTCATGTTTTTGTCTTGTCCAGCTTAGTCTGTGAAGGATTTTTTGCAGCCTCTCTGGAGATGCAGATATACCCTCCATGTCTTTAGTCAGATGTGGTGTTTTGTATTTTCTGTGGTGGATATTTTCTAGTGTTTTAATACTGATCGCATAGTACTCTGTTCTATTCTTTCTTTTTAGCTAGTATGGCCTCCTATGCTAAATCCTGATTTCATTTCTGCGTATGTTACTTCCCTCTCCTCTCACAGTCAATATTTGTGGGGGGCTGTCTTTCCTTTGGGGATTTTCTCTGAGGCAAGATAGGTTTCCTGTTTCTGTCTTTAGGGGTAGTTAGTTCTTAGGCTTTGTCGAGGGGTCTAGGGAGTGTTAGGTACCGCCCACGGCTACTTCTAGTTGCGCTGTTAAGTTCAGGGTTTGCGGTCAGTACAGGTTCCACCTTCTCCAGAGTACGTCTCATGCTGCACCAAGGCCACCAGATCATAACAGGGGTGGTCCTTTCTGCCATTTCTCCTGATTTACGACGGGTTCTTCAGGAATTTCAGGCTGACAAACCTGACCGTTGTCCTGTGGGGAAACTGTTTGTTCCTGACAGATGGACTAGTAGAGTGATTTCTAAGGTTCACTGTTCTGTGTTGGCTGGTCATCCTGGCATTTTTGGTACCAGAGACTTGGTTGGTAGGTCCTTTTGGTGGCCTTCTTTGTCACGTGATGTGCGTTCTTTTGTGCAGTCCTGTGGGACTTGTGCGCGGGCCAAGCCTTGTTGCTCCCGTGCTAGTGGGTTGCTTTTGCCATTGCCGGTCCCTGAAAGGCCCTGGACGCATATTTCTATGGATTTTATTTCCGATCTTCCTGTTTCCCAGAGGATGTCGGTTAACTGGGTTGTTTGTGACCGATTCTCTAAGATGGTTCATTTGGTGCCTTTGCCTAAATTGCCTTCTTCTTCTGATTTGGTTCCGTTGTTTTTTCAGCATGTGGTCCGTTTGCATGGTATTCCGGAGAATATTGTGTCCGACAGAGGTTCCCAGTTTGTTTCTAGGTTTTGGCGGGCCTTTTGTGCCAAGCTGGGCATTGATTTGTCTTTTTCTTCTGCATTTCATCCTCAGACAAACGGCCAGACTGAGCGAACTAATCAGACTTTGGAGACTTATTTGAGATGCTTTGTGTCTGCTGATCAGGATGATTGGGTGGCTTTTTTGCCATTGGCCGAGTTTGCCCTTAATAATCGGGCTAGTTCGGCTACTTTTGTAATTTTGGTTTTCATCCTCGTTTTTCTTCTGGGCAGATTGAGCCTTCTGACTGTCCTGGTGTGGATTCTGTGGTTGACAGGTTGCAACAGATTTGGGTTCATGTGGTGGACAATTTGGTGTGGTCTCAGGAGGAGGAATATGTTGTTGAGAAGATTTTGGATTCCCGTTTTTCGAGGCGGAAGCTGTTATGTTTGCTAATGACAGGTGTTATGAAGGCAATCCAGAAACACAGTGTGCTTAGCGATCAGAGCGCACACAGTGATCTGACAAATACCCAAAATACAAGAACGAGCTCTGAGATGTGGAAACTCTGTAGACTGCACACCTGATCCTATCCTAAACACAACTAAAAGCGGCTGTGGATTGCGCCTAACAACTACCTAGGCAACTCGGCACAGCCTAAGAAACTAGCTAGCCTGAAGATAGAAAAATAGGCCTGACTTGCCCCAGAGAAATTCCCCAAAGGAAAAGGCAGCCCCCCACATATAATGACTGTGAGTAAGATGAAAAGACAAAACGTAGGGATGAAATAGATTCAGCAAAGTGGGGCCCGATATTCTAGGACAGAGCGAGGACAGTAAAGCGAACTTTGCAGTCTACAAAAAACCCTAAAGCAAAACCACGCAAAGGGGGCAAAAAAACCCCACCGTGCCGAACTAACGGCACGGCGGTACACCCTTTGCCTCTCAGAGCTTCCAGCAAAACAAAAGACAAGCTGGACAGAAAAAAAGCAACAAAAAAGCAAAAAGCACTTAGCTATACAGAGCAGCAGGTCACAGGAACAATCAGGAGAAGCTCAGATCCAACACTGAAACATTGACAAGGAGCAAGGATAGCAGCATCAGGCAGAGTTAAGTAATGAAGCAGTTAACGAGCTCACCAGAACACCTGAGGGAGGAAGCTCAGAAGCTGCAGTACCACTTGTGACCACAGGAGTGAATTCAGCCACAGAATTCACAACAGTACCCCCCCCCCTTGAGTAGGGGTCACCGAACCCTCACCAGAGCCCCCAGGCCGACCAGGATGAGCCGCATGAAAGGCACGAACAAGATCGGAAGCATGAACATCAGAGGCAAAAACCCAGGAATTATCTTCCTGAGCATAACCCTTCCATTTAACCAGATACTGGAGTTTCCGTCTAGAAACACGAGAATCCAAAATCTTCTCCACAATATACTCCAATTCCCCCTCCACCAAAACCGGGGCAGGAGGCTCAACAGATGGAACCATAGGTGCCACGTATCTCCGCAACAACGACCTATGGAATACATTATGTATGGAAAAGGAGTCTGGGAGGGTCAAACGAAAAGACACAGGATTGAGAACCTCAGAAATCCTATACGGACCAATAAAACGAGGTTTAAATTTAGGAGAGGAAACCTTCATAGGAATATGACGAGAAGATAACCAAACCAGATCCCCAACACGAAGTCGGGGACCCACACGGCGTCTGCGATTATCGAAAAGTTGAGCTTTCTCCTGGGACAAGATCAAATTGTCCACTACCTGAGTCCAGATCTGCTGCAACCTATCCACCACAGAATCCACACCAGGACAGTCCGAAGACTCAACCTGTCCTGAAGAGAAACGAGGATGGAACCCAGAATTGCAAAAAAATGGAGAAACCAAGGTAGCCGAGCTGGCCCGATTATTAAGGGCGAACTCAGCCAACGGCAAAAAGGACACCCAATCATCCTGGTCTGCAGAAACAAAACATCTCAGATATGTTTCCAAGGTCTGATTGGTACGTTCGGTCTGGCCATTAGTCTGAGGATGGAAAGCCGAGGAAAAGGATAGGTCAATGCCCATCCTACCACAAAAGGCTCGCCAAAACCTTGAAACAAACTGGGAACCTCTGTCAGAAACAATATTCTCAGGAATGCCATGCAACCGAACCACATGCTGAAAGAACAAAGGTACCAAATCAGAGGAGGAAGGCAATTTAGCCAAGGGCACCAGATGGACCATTTTAGAAAAGCGATCACAGACCACCCAAATGACTGACATCTTTTGAGAAACGGGAAGGTCAGAAATGAAATCCATCGAAATGTGTCCAAGGCCTCTTTGGGACCGGCAAGGGCAAAAGCAACCCACTGGCACGAGAACAGCAGGGCTTAGCCCTAGCACAAATCCCACAGGACTGCACAAAAGTACGTACATCCCGTGACAGAGATGGCCACCAGAAGGATCTAGCCACTAACTCTCTGGTACCAAAGATTCCAGGATGACCAGCCAACACCGAACAATGAAGTTCAGAGATAAGTTTATTAGTCCACCTATCAGGGACGAACAGTTTCTCTGCTGGACAACGATCAGGTTTATTCGCCTGAAATTTTTGCAGCACCCGCCGCAAATCAGGGGAGATGGCAGACACAATGACTCCTTCCTTGAGGATACCCGCTGGCTCAGATAAACCCGGAGAGTCGGGCACAAAACTCCTAGACAGAGCATCCGCCTTCACATTTTTAGAGCCCGGAAGGTACGAAATCACAAAGTCGAAGCGGGCAAAAAATAACGACCAACGGGCCTGTCTAGGATTCAAGCGCTTGGCAGACTCGAGATAAGTCAAGTTCTTATGATCAGTCAATACCACCACGCGATGCTTAGCTCCTTCAAGCCAATGACGCCACTCCTCGAATGCCCACTTCATGGCCAGCAACTCTCGATTGCCCACATCATAATTACGCTCAGCGGGCGAAAACTTCCTGGAAAAGAAAGCACATGGTTTCATCACTGAGCAATCAGAACCTCTCTGTGACAAAACCGCCCCTGCTCCAATCTCAGAAGCATCAACCTCGACCTGGAACGGAAGAGAAACATCTGGCTGACAACACAGGGGCAGAACAAAAACGACGCTTCAACTCCTGAAAAGCTTCCACAGCAGCAGAAGACCAATTAACCAAATCAGCACCCTTCTTGGTCAAATCGGTCAACGGTTTGGCAATGCTAGAAAAACTACAGATGAAGCGACGATAAAAATTAGCAAAGCCCAGGAACTTTTGCAGACTTTTCAGAGATGTCGGCTGAATCCAATCCTGGATGGCTTGGACCTTAACTGGATCCGTCTCGATAGTAGAAGGGGTAAAGATGAACCCCAAAAATGAAACTTTCTGCACACCGAAGAGACACTTTGATCCCTTCACAAACAAAGAGTTAGCACGCAGGACCTGAAAAACCATTCTGACCTGCTTCACATGAGACTCCCAATCATCTGAGAAGATCAAAATGTCATCCAAGTAAACAATCAGGAATTTATCCAGATACTCACGGAAGATGTCATGCATAAAAGACAAACACAGATGGAGCATTGGCAAGTCCGAACTGCATCACTAGATACTCAAAATGACCCTCGGGCGTATTGAATGCAGTTTTCCATTCATCTCCTTGCCTGATTCTCACCAGATTATACGCACCACGAAGATCTATCTTAGTGAACCAACTAGCCCCCTTAATCCGAGCAAACAAGTCAGATAACAATGGCAAGGGATACTGAAATATAACAGTGATCTTATTAAGAAGGCGGTAATCAATACACGGTCTCAGCGAACCATCCTTCTTGGCTACAAAGAAGAACCCTGCTCCCAGTGGTGATGACGATGGGCGAATATGTCCCTTCTCCAGGGATTCCTTCACATAACTGCGCATAGCGGCGTGTTCGGGCACGGATAAATTAAATAATCGACCTTTAGGGAATTTACTACCAGGAATCAAATTGATAGCACAATCACAATCCCTATGCGGAGGTAGAGCAGCGGACTTGGGCTCTTCAAATACATCCTGATAATCAGACAAGAACTCTGGGACCTCAGAAGGGGTGGATGACGAAATCGACAAAAATGGAACATCACCATGTACCCCCTGACAACCCCAGCTGGACACCGACATGGAATTCCAATCCAATACTGGATTATGGGTTTGTAGCCATGGCAACCCCAACACGACCACATCATGCAGATTATGCAACACCAGAAAGCGAATAACTTCCTGATGTGCAGGAGCCATGCACATGGTCAGCTGGGCCCAGTATTGAGGTTTATTCTTGGCCAAAGGTGTAGCATCAATTCCTCTCAATGGAATAGGACACCGCAAAGGCTCCAAGAAAAACCCACAACGTTTAGCATAATCCAAATCCATCAGATTCAGGGCAGCGCCCGAATCCACAAACGCCATGACAGAAAACGACGACAAAGAGCATATCAAGGTAATGGACAGAAGGAATTTGGACTGTACAGTACCAATGACAGCAGACCTAGCGGACCGCTTAGTGCGCTTAGGACAATCAGAAATAGCATGAGTGGAATCACCACAGTAGAAACACAGACCATTCAGACGTCTGTATTCCTGCCGTTCAACTCTAGTCATAGTCCTATCGCACTGCATAGGCTCAGGTTTAACCTCAGGCAGTACCGCCAAATGATGCACAGATTTACGCTCGCGCAAGCGTCGACCGATCTGAATGGCCAAAGACAAAGACTCATTCAAACCAGCAGGCATAGGAAATCCCACCATGACATCCTTAAGAGCCTCAGAGAGACCCTTTCTGAACAAAGCTGCCAGCGCAGATTCATTCCACTGAGTGAGTACTGACCATTTCCTAAATTTCTGACAATATACTTCTATATCATCCTGACCCTGGCACAAAGCCAGCAAATTTTTCTCAGCCTGATCCACTGAATTAGGCTCGTCGTACAGCAATCCGAGCGCCAGGAAAAACGCATCGACACTACTCAATGCAGGGTCTCCTGGCGCAAGAGAAAATGCCCAGTCTTGAGGGTCGCCGCGCAAAAAAGAAATAATAATCAAAACCTGTTGAATAGGATTACCAGAAGAATGAGGTTTCAAGGCCAGAAATAGCTTACAATTATTTTTGAAACTTAGAAACTTAGTTCTATCTCCAAAAAACAAATCAGGAATAGGAATTCTTGGTTCTAACATAGATTTCTGATCAATAGTATCTTGAATTTTTTGTACATTTATAACGAGATTATCCATTGAAGAGCACAGACCCTGAATATCCATGTCCACACCTGTGTCCAGAATCACCCAAATGTCAAGGGGAAAAAAAAAAAGTGAACACAGAGCAGAAAAAAAAAAAAAAAAAAAAATGATGTCAGAACTTTTTCTTTCCCTCTATTGAGAATCATTAGTTTGGCTCCTTGTACTGTTATGTTTGCTAATGACAGGTGTTATGAAGGCAATCCAGAAACACAGTGTGCTTAGCGATCAGAGCGCACACAGTGATCTGACAAATACCCAAAATACAAGAACGAGCTCTGAGACGTGGAAACTCTGTAGACTGCACACCTGATCCTATCCTAAACACAACTAAAAGCGGCTGTGGATTGCGCCTAACAACTACCTAGGCAACTCGGCACAGCCTAAGAAACTAGCTAGCCTGAAGATAGAAAAATAGGCCTGACTTGCCCCAGAGAAATTCCCCAAAGGAAAAGGCAGCCCCCCACATATAATGACTGTGAGTAAGATGAAAAGACAAAACGTAGGGATGAAATAGATTCAGCAAAGTGGGGCCCGATATTCTAGGACAGAGCGAGGACAGTAAAGCGAACTTTGCAGTCTATAAAAAACCCTAAAGCAAAACCACGCAAAGGGGGCAAAAAAAAACCACCGTGCCGAACTAACGGCACGGCGGTACACCCTTTGCCTCTCAGAGCTTCCAGCAAAACAAAAGACAAGCTGGACAGAAAAAAAGCAACAAAAAAGCAAAAAGCACTTAGCTATACAGAGCAGCAGGTCACAGGAACAATCAGGAGAAGCTCAGATCCAACACTGAAACATTGACAAGGAGCAAGGATAGCAGCATCAGGCGGAGTTAAGTAATGAAGCAGTTAACGAGCTCACCAGAACACCTGAGGAAGGAAGCTCAGAAGCTGCAGTACCACTTGTGACCACAGGAGTGAATTCAGCCACAGAATTCACAACAGGAAGTTTCAGTATCTTGTCAAATGGAAGGGTTATGGCCAGGAGGATAATTCTTGGGTTTTTGCCTCTGATGTCCATGCCGCTGATTTGGTTCGTGCCTTTCATCTGGCTCATCCTGATCGTCCTGGGGGCCCTGGTGAGGGTTCGGTGACCCCTCCTCAGGGGGGGGGGGTACTGTTGTGAATTCTGCTCTTGGGTTCCCTCCAGTGGTTGTAGATGGGAATGCAGTTGTCTCTGAGTCACAGTCCTGACCAGGTGTATCTGCTAATTGCTGCTCTGACTGGGATATTTAAGTGTGCAGGATTCATTAGCCTTTGCCAGTTGTCAATGTTTCTTTGGATGGATTGGATCTCTGCCTGGCCTCTCCTGCTTAACTGCCAGTTCAGCAAAGATAAGTGTCTGTTTCTTTTTCTGAAGCACATATGCTGTGTGCTTATTTTCAGTGCTGATCTTTTGTTTCTATTTGTCCAGCTTAGACTGTGTCAGTTGTTTTTCTCAGTCTGGTTGGATTCTCTGGAGTTGCAGATATACTCTCCACATCTTTAGTTAGGTGGTGGAGTTTTGTATTTTCTGCTGTGGATATTTTTGTAGTATTTTTATGCTGACCGCTTAGTATCCTGTCCTGTTTTTTTCTATTTAGCTAGAATTGGCCTCCTTTGCTAAGCCTGTTTTCTGCCTGCGTGTGTCTTTTCCTCTCCAACTCACAGTCATTATTTGTGGGGGGCTGCCTATCCTTTGGGGGTCTACTCTGAGGCAAGATAGTTTTCCTATTTCCATCTTTAGGGGTATTTAGTCCTCCAGCTCTGTCGAGGTGTCTAGGTTTTGTTAGGCACACCCCACGGCTACTTCTAGTTGCGGTGATAAGATCAGGGTTTGCAGTCAGTATAGTTACCACTTACTCCAGTGAAGGTTTTCATGCTGCTCCAAGGCCACCTAATCATAACAGGTAGCACTGGTAAAGGCAGTCCCTTTGGATGCGGGCGGCTACCAGGTGCTACATACGGTGCGCCTTCACTCCTGATAGGGGTTTGGGTGCCTACTGACCTCTGCTCCACAACAGCTTCGGTGCAGGTGATGGTTGGCCTAGTGGCTACTGCAGTCTCCGTAGTGGTGATGGTACACACCATAGTCTTAGTGGTGGTGCAGGCAGGGGTGACAGTGGGAGTAGTAGTGGTTATGGCCGCTTTGGCACAAGGGGGTGCTGTTACATCGCGAGGCAGCATGGCTGGTGTCTTGTAGCCGGGCAGCTGAGACATGGAGTCTTTGCACTTGTGGAGGTTTAAAGCGTACCACCCTGTTATGACCTGGTGGTTAGGACAAGAATGGACCTGATGGTCAAGAGCACCCGGAAAGACCTGATAGCTACAAAAACACAGGACAAGCTCTGGGAAGTGGAAACTCTGCTGACTGCAATCCCTAATCCTATCACACACACTAGAAATAGCCGTGGATTGCTCCTAACGCTCCCTATGCAACTCGTCACAGCCTCAGAACTAGCTAGCCCTAAAGATAGGAAAATAAAGCCTACCTTGCCTCAGAGAAATTCCCCAAAAGAAAAGGCAGCCCCCACATATATTGACTGTGAGTAAGATGAAATCACAAACACAGAGATGAAATAGATTTAGCAAAGAGAGGCCCGACTTACTGAACAGACCGAGGATAGGAAAGGTAACTTTGCGGTCAGCACAAAAACCTACAAAAAGCCACGCAGAGTGAGCAGGGAAAAAAAACCTTCCGCACCGACTCACGGTGCGGAGGCGCCCCTCTGCGTCCCAGAGCTTCCAGCATGCAAGGCAATATTCACAATAGCAAGCTGGACAAAAAAAATAGCAAACGAGAAAATAGCAAAGAGGAACTTAGCTTCTGCTGGAGTAAACAGGTAACCACAATGATCCAGGAGCGAACAAGACCAATAGTACAACATTGACAGCTGGCATGGGGCAAGGATCTAAGTGGAGTTAAATAGAGCAGCCCACTAATGAATTAGCCTCGTCACCTGTGGAAGGAAACTCAGAAACACCCACAGCCACCAGAGGAAGTCCATGGACAGAACCAGCCGAAGTACCATTCATGACCACAGGAGGGAGCTCGACAACAGAATTCACAACACCACCCCTTTTTGCCAAAGTGCCTAGTGTATGTGACATGCTCTCCTGGGTACAGATCCCTATCTGGGTGTCCTCCCCAGAGATAGGATTCTACGTCCCTCCAATTAACGAACACTTCGGCATACAATCCCTGCTCCTTTATGAAGCCTCAGCCTCCTTGCAGTTTAAAGTTTACCACGGTGCCCTGCTTAAGCGGGGCCTGGTTTACATGGCGGTCCTTGTGGGCCTGGGCCTTGGCTTGCAGATCCCTTTTGTCAAAGGCTCTGTGCCGGGCCTCGTGTACCTCCTCCTTTTCCTCCCATCTGCGGGCGAGATGTTCATGTTGGTATTCGTCCCAGCTCAGGACCTTTAGGGTTTCTCCCTCCTGTTTGGTCGTCCCGGGGAACCCCATGAGATTTGATCCAGGATTCACCCAGCGGTACATGGTTTTCTCCGCATATACCTCTCCAGGTAGGGTAGCGCGTTGGATCGGGGTCTTCAGGAACTGTTCCATTCCCATGGCCTGGTCCCACTCCCCTAGCATCTGGAGTCGGGCGGACCCATAACAGGGTGGTGCAGCTACGGGGCCCACTAGGTCTTCGACTACCAGAGCAGGGTTGTCGTTCCTACCTCCCGCAGCATCTCTGGTGCCGGGCTCCTCCTCCGGTGTCAAGGGCTGCTGAGCGGGACATGGCTCCTGCACGTCTTCCGTGGGTGCTAGCTTCCAGATGGCCCCGGCCTCTAACTGTATCTGCAGGAGCTGATCAGAGCTTCCACTCCGGTCTGCAGGAGTGCAGGGTCGACAAGTGACGGCTTGCCGCGGCTCCTTTCCAGGTCTCTGGGGGAGTCCTCCACTTCCACCCCATACTCTGGTTCCGGGCAGCTGGCCGTGGCATCTTCCATGTGGCTCTCTAGATCCAGGCCTCCTTCCCGTTCTCTCCTTCTGGGGCGGTTTCTTCTTCTTGGTCTCTTCCTGCCATTTAGGATCAGAAGGCAGATCTCTGTTGCTACGGACACGTCCTCAGGGTACAGAGATACTTGGATTGGGTGGCCATTATTTTTCGCGCTTTTCAGTTCCCACCCACGAAGGCACGCCCTTCTTCTCCAGCGCTCCCCGTGGCGCTGTAATGGCGGCGGTTTTGGCGGCAATTTTGGCAGAAATCATTTGCATATTTGTCACATTTAAATGTTTCCAATCACCAAACAAATGTAAATATTGGACAAATATAACACAAGTAATCACAAAGTGCAGTTTATAAATGAAGGTCTTTATTATTAAGGGAAAAAGGAATCCCAAACAACAGGGCCCTGTGTGAGAAAGTGATTGCCTCCTAAATCAAAAAGTAATTGTGGCTTGACACTTCTTAGGGAAGCTGAGTACAATTTCCCTAGCCATAGACAGGCCTGTTTACTGCCACATCTGCCTGACAAAGTGAAGTAGACCAGAAGATCCTCAAAAGCTAGATATCGTGCCACAATGAAAATAAATTCTGGGTTAAATGACAAAGAAAGTAATTGACATTTATCAGTCTGGAAAAAGTTATAAAGCCATTTCTCAAGCTTTGGGACTCCAGTGAAGCACAGTGAGCGCCAGTATCCACAAATAGAGAAAACATGGAATAGTGGTGGACAATGGTGACCTTTCCCAGCAGTGGTCAGCCAACTAAAATTACCCCAAGAGTGCAGTGACAATAAGTCCAAGAGGTCACAAAAGACCCCACAAAAACATCCACAGAACTGCAGGCTTTACTCGCCTCAGTGAAGGTCAGTGTTCATGACTCCACCATAAGAGAGGGACTGAGCAAAAATGGCCGGCATGGCAGAGTTCCAAGACGAAAACCACTGCCAAACAATAAGAACATAAAGGCTTGTCTCAGTTTTGCCAGAAAACATCTTGATGATCCCCAAAACGTTTGGGAGAATACTGTGTTGAAGTTTTTGGAAGGTGTATGTGACATTACACCTGATGTAGAAGTAACACAGCATTTCAGAAAAAGGACATCATACCAACAGTAAAATATAGTGGTGGTAGTATGATGGTCTGGAGCTGTTTTGCTGCTTCAGGACCTGGAAGACTTTCGGTAGTAAATGAAACCATGAATTCTGCTGTCTACCGAAAAATCCCGAAGGAGAATATCTGGCCCTCTGTTCGTGACCTCAAGCTGAAGTGCACTTGGGTTATGCAGCAGGACAATGATCCAAAACACACCAGCAAGTCCACCTCTGAATAACTTAAGAAAAACAACATTAAGACTTTGGAGTGGCCTAGTCAAAGTCATGAGATGCTGTGGCATTGATTTTAGAAAGGCGGAAATGCTCGGAAGCCTCCAGTGTGTCTGAATTACTACAATTCTGAAAAGATGAGCGGCCAAAATTTCTCCAGAGCATTTGAAAAGACACATTGCCAGTTATCACAAATGCTTGATTGCAGTTGATGCTGCTAGGGGAGGCCCAACCAGTTGTTAGGTTTAGGGGGTGATCACTTTCTCAGACAGGACCCTCTAGGTTTGGATTTCTTTCTCCCATAATAATAATAATAATAATAAAGATCTTCATTTATAAACTGCATTTTGTGATTACTTGTGTTATCTCTGTCTAATAATTACATTTGTTTGCTGATTGGAAACATTTAAGTGTGCGAAACATGTAAAAGAATAAGAAATAAGGAAGGGGGTGAACACTTTTTCACACAACTGTAGTTTTAAATTTCTCCATTTATTTTACCATTAAATGCACTAAATAAGGGGAAAAAAGATTCAAATTGAGTGAAATGGTGGAAAAAATTTGATTCTGCTGATGTTTTTTTGGATTTTATTTTTACAGAGTTTATTCTGCAGACCAAACTTTTTGGGACAAATAATACCAAATGTGTCCATTTAAAAAAAAATGTAAATGCCTATCTGTCAAGGGGAAGATATGGAAGATTTAAACTTTTAGACATTTAAACATTTTTAAAAACTTTATTTATAATTTTTACTGGATTTTTTTTATACCCTGTGGGATACTGGAGCCTGTGAAAATTGAGTCACTTATACCATAGCCTGTTATACCAGAGTTCTGCTCTGCAGCACATAACGTGATCATGGCTCTCCTGAGTTTCACTGGATGACTACTCATCAGTTCCCCACCATTGCAGTGGTGCCCATTGAATCTAGATATCATAGGTTAATAACGCTGTTTTTATTGGTGAAACAACAGATGCTGGGCACATAACTCAGCCAACGTGCCCGGTATGGAGCAGGCTCAGCTCCTGAGCTGGCATCATACAGTCCTCAGTGACCTATGTCAATATGGTACGCCATAAGTCATGAATGGGCCAATGTCAGTAAAAGGTGGATTCTTTAGGAGCGCTGGATAGGTAGCCCTAGTGAGGGAAGGGCACACAATTCTCCCGCAGCTCCAGCTGGACACCTCCGAAGGAGGACAGAAACAGGAAAAGGGTGAAACTCGGTCACTTGATGAGGACGGTACTTCCGTTGAAACGCGTTGTGGCTTAAACCCCAGAGTTTCCTTTGACCGAGTTTCACCCTTTTCATGAATGGGCCAATAGCCTGGACAAATCTACTGCACAGAATGATCATTAACGATAAAAACAATTATGTCCATGGAATACTATTGCTCTCGGCAGCACATTTTGATTACAGTGGATGATGTGCTGCTGAGTACAATTTTTAAGCAAGCCAAAAACCCAATGAGCGAGCATTTTTCCAGTTTGTCAGGTGGCTGGCATAAAGATTGGACTGGCCAATAATAATAAGTAACAATGAAAGATTAGTCAATTTTTTCAGTGTAAAATCCATAATATTATTTTCTTTTGCGGATATATTGGTCAGGTGTCTGCAGATGTATCAGATTCATAATATGTCACTAAATTATAGAATATTAAGGAAAAATCTTAGTAATCCCATATACCTGTACAACACAGCAAACTCATGATTGTGATGATTAGAGATGAGCGATGCCCAAATCAAATTCTGCTGGTTTTCTCACATTCATAGACACTTCTATCTTAGAACGCTTTAAAGCAAGTGTCCTTGATTCAAATCACTCATGGACTGCAAATCCAACACGGAAGGCCAATGTCAATCTGCCATCTCCCCTCCACCCATAACCGGACATCCCAATACTAGGCCTGAGGTGGAGAACCTTGCAGATGGTGAAGCAGGCCGGGTGTAGACTAGGAGAAAAAATGAAAACCAGAACTGTATTTTAGATGTGTAACCAGCCAATGGTCCTGACTGCCAATCTCTCTGTAGCGAAGGATGACCACCATCCTGATGTCCACCATCATTTGTGAAGTGATCTGTTAGCAGATAATTACCTCCACATTGCAATCCCCACATCTATAAATGCTTGTATAAAAGTCCCATGAATTGTTCTCAGATTATCGACTTTATTTCTCATCCGGTAAACATCCGTGTTCTAATGAGCCATTAGGAACAGAAGAAGATGACTTTCTGTTGTTTTTCAAACCACTGCGAATGTAGAGCAAATAATGGAAGCTTTCCCTAAGTCACATAGTACATCATGCTCATTCCTTAGGCTATGTCCTGGTGCCAAGAACTGACGGCAGAAACACTCTAAGATAAAAGAAAAATAAGATAAAGATGATATAAATCATGAGAAATTAGATGACAACAACCAACCACACCAACCAGAATAAAGCTTCGAAGACCTTACCAAAGTTGGGTCTTACAGTAGATATACCACAGGAACCAGACCTCGGCTACACCACAAATATGCAGCTACCCAACTGTATGATCAGAAAATGGCAACAAACAAAAACATCCCCCCTAACTGCACCAAAAGGAAACAAGAAAGCATCTCACAACCCCCCTATCGACGGAGCCCCCATCTACACTGTAACAGTGTATCCTCCACCGGCCTGTGTCCCTGGACTGCAATGTAATCAAGCCTGAGTCGACAACCAGTGGGGGAGTCTGTCTTTGTTCTCCTCAGCATAGGACTTATCCAATACAAGCGTGTAGCTTCTGGAAACTTCTTAAGTTAGCCTCATAGAAAAAGTAAGTGGGAGCCCTCCCCATTGGAGGGGCGGATCCCAGGACACAGAACCATAGACACATGGTTAGGCCCAAGCAGTTGGGTGTTGTCGGGCCAGGGGCTAGGATCTTATGCTGAGGTGAGATCCTGGTGCCCGTGTAAAGCTGCCACATGGAATGGTGTTATGTCCCTCATCGGTTGGGTCCATTGAACTTATCCCAGGATTATTTCTGTCTTTTCCCTGGCGTTGGATTACCGGGTGACGTCCCCGAGACTGTTCCCCTCTTGGTGTGAATTCACTGTGGACTCTTAAAGACGCTATTGATATTTTATGTTGATTGCTCCCTGTCTCAATAAATCCCATTGGATTGATCATCGGCCTGGTGTCCCTTCATGCTCTGTCGCACACACCATCACAAACTGGTTGGCAGTGGTGAGATCAGAGTAGAAGGAATGGAGGACAGCTGTAGTAAGGGGGAGGTATGTCTCGTCAAAAAGAAATCTGACAGGTGCCCCGCCCACTATCAATTTGATATCAAATTGATATCAAAGTGATATCAAATTGTATCAAATTGATCTTAAAGGGAACTGCTATCCGCAGGACTGGCGCATAGCAAATGTGGTGCCAATATTCAAAAAGGGCTCTAAAAGTGAACCTGGAAATTATAGGCCAGTAAGTCTAACCTCTATTGTTGGTAAAATATTTGAAGGGTTTCTGAGGGATGTTATTCTGGATTATCTCAATGAGAATAACTGTTTAACTCCATATCAGCATGGGTTTATGAGAAATCGCTCCTGTCAAACCAATCTAATCAGTTTTTATGAAGAGGTAAGCTATAGACTGGACCACGGTGAGTCATTGGACATGGTATATCTCGATTTTTCCAAAGCGTTTAATACCGTGCCGCACAAGAGGTTGGTACACAAAATGAGAATGCTTGGTCTGGGGGAAAATGTGTGTAAATGGGTTAGTAACTGGCTTAGTGATAGAAAGCAGAGGGTGGTTATAAATGGTATAGTCTCTAACTGGGTCGCTGTGACCAGTGGGGACCACAGGGGTCGGTATTGGGACCTGTTCTCTTCAACATATTCATTAATGATCTGGTAGAAGGTTTACACAGTAAAATATCGATATTTGCAGATGATACAAAACTATGTAAAGCAGTTAATACAAGAGAAGATAGTATTCTGCTACAGATGGATCTGGATAAGTTGGAAACTTGGGCTGAAAGGTGGCAGATGAGGTTTAACAATGATAAATGTAAGGTTATACACATGGGAAGAGGGAATCAATATCACCATTACACACTGAATGGGAAACCACTGGGGAAATCTGACAGGGAGAAGGACTTGGGGATCCTAGTTAATGATAAACTTACCTGGAGCAGCCAGTGCCAGGCAGCAGCTGCCAAGGCAAACAGGATCATGGGGTGCATTAAAAGAGGTCTGGATACACATGATGAGAGCATTATACTGCCTCTGTACAAATCCCTAGTTAGACCGCACATGGAGTACTGTGTCCAGTTTTGGGCATCGGTGCTCAGGAAGGATATAATGGAACTAGAGAGAGTACAAAGGAGGGCAACAAAATTAATAAAGGGGATGGGAGAACTACAATACCCAGATAGATTAGCGAAATTAGGATTATTTAGTCTAGAAAAAAGACGACTGAGGGGCGATCTAATAACCATGTATAAGTATATAAGGGGACAATACAAATATCTCGCTGAGGATCTGTTTATACCAAGGAAGGTGACGGGCACAAGGGGGCATTCTTTGCGTCTGGAGGAGAGAAGGTTTTTCCACCAACATAGAAGAGGATTCTTTACTGTTAGGGCAGTGAGAATCTGGAATTGCTTGCCTGAGGAGGTGGTGATGGCGAACTCAGTCGAGGGGTTCAAGAGAGGCCTGGATGTCTTCCTGGAGCAGAACAATATTGTATCATACAATTATTAGGTTCTGTAGAAGGACGTAGATCTGGGGATTTATTATGATGGAATATAGGCTGAACTGGATGGACAAATGTCTTTTTTCGGCCTTACTAACTATGTTACTATGTTACTATGTTAAATAGATATAGTGGGTCTATCGTTGTGTATTAAAGGGAATTAAATAGATATTATACGGGCATCGTAGTGTATCAAAGTGTATTAAATTGATTACTGACACGATTCCCACAAATTGATAACAAAGTGCGATATCTGTTTTATAATCCGATTGATACGTTAATCAGAATTGTTTCATTGGGCCTATTATTTTGTAGGGACAATAATTATATAGGTTTTTAGCTATTATTTATATAGGTTCTATTATGTAAAGTGCCGATATTATGCTTTTATTGCCAATTGGATACGCTAAACTGTACTGAGTAAAATAAAGTACGAGAGACGCGTTTTTCAGATAAAAGTTAAAATGCTTATTGAACAAAATCACAAAATCAATGACATTTTATAAAGACGTATGAATAAATATCCTTTTTCAATTTGATTCAATCAGTTACATCACATTTCTAGAAATCCACAATACAGCGCAATTAAACAAATCTTTTTCAGATAAAAGTTATTCTAATTTTAAACAAATCAAATCAATTATCACTGAACGCTCGCTATTACCATCATATAGATGAAAACATAATATTTCTTACATAATAATTTATAGCAATATAATTGTATCGGCGATACTCTTTTTTTTAACCCTCAATGGCCCTTGAGCAGTACCTAGAGGGGTGGAGTGTAAAGGACGGAACGCAGTGAATAGAGTTTGTGGCTAAGATTTTCCATCAGTTTCGTTTATTGGAATTTTTAATCGATCAAATTGCTCTATAGTAGTGGAATTACTAACAACAGTGGAGGGCCCATTAATTCCGCCATAGCCTGCATAAATGTATCCCAGCCCCTGGGTAAATTCTTCCTGGACATGGCATGGTACTGTTTAGCGTATCAAATTGGCAATAAAAGTATACACACACCGTCCAGGGCTCCACAACCAGGGAGGCATACAGACAGAACCAACAGACCAGTGATGAGGCATGCATAGCAGGTTTCAGATGCTACTATGTCCATTCCCACCAACTCGGCCTTGGGAAGAAGACCAGAGTGGATATGTGACCTCAACAAGAAACGGAAACTACGGGAGATGTTCCAGCTTCAACGGATTGAATGAACTTATTCCAGGAACGATGGAATGCGGAGGAAGCCTAAGCTCAACACAACACTAGAAGTAGCCGTGGGATGCTCCTGTCACTCCCTAGGCATCTCGTCACAGCCTGAGAACTAACTACCCCTAAAGATAGAAACAGGAAAGCTATCTTGCCTCAGAGAAAATCCCCAAAGGATAGATAGCCCCCCACAAGTAATGACTGTGAGTGGAGAGGGAAAAGACATACGTAGAATGAAACCAGGATGTAGCACAGGAGGCCCGTCTAGCTAGATAGATAGGACAGGACGGAATACTGTGCGGTCAGTATTAAAAACTACAAAAATCCACACAGAGTTTACAAAAATCTCCACACCTGACTAAAGGTGTGGAGGGTAAATCTGCTTCCCAGAGCTTCCAGCTTAACTGAATTAATCCATACTGACAAGCTGGACAAAACATAGAATGCACAGAATGAATAAGTCCACAACATGTGGACAGAAAATAGCAAAGAAAGGACTTATGGAGTTTCTGTAGTGTAGTGGTTATCACGTTCGCCTAACACGCGAAAGGTCCCCAGTTGGAAACTGGGCAGAAACAATGCATTTGGGCACCGGTGCTCAGGAAGGATATAATGGAACTAGAGAGAGTACAAAGGAGGGCAACAAAATTAATAAAGGGGATGGGAGAACTACAATACCCAGATAGATTAGCGAAATTAGGATTATTTAGTCTAGAAAAAAGACGACTGAGGGGCGATCTAATAACCATGTATAAGTATATAAGGGGACAATACAAATATCTCGCTGAGGATCTGTTTATACCAAGGAAGGTGACGGGCACAAGGGGGCATTCTTTGCGTCTGGAGGAGAGAAGGTTTTTCCATCAACATAGAAGAGGATTCTTTACTGTTAGGGCAGTGAGAATCTGGAATTGCTTGCCTGAGGAGGTGGTGATGGCGAACTCAGTCGAGGGGTTCAAGAGAGGCCTGGATGTCTACCTGGAGCAGAACAATATTGTATCATACAATTATTAGGTTCTGTAGAAGGACGTAGATCTGGGGATTTATTATGATGGAATATAGGCTGAACTGGATGGACAAATGTCTTTTTTCGGCCTTACTAACTATGTTACTATTTTACTATGTTATCTTTGCTGAACTGGTCATGATATCAGGGAAATCCAAGAGAGATGCGAATCCAACCAGGAACCATTGACAAGTGGCACTGGCTGAAGGAAAGAGCCAGGCATAAATAGCCGAGCAGAAAGACAATCAGTGGAAGCAGCTGCAGACTGCTAAATCCAAGGAGCAGCCATTCCACTTAAAACCACCAGAGGGAGCCCAAGAGCAGAACTCACAAAAGTGCCACTTACAACCACCGGAGGGAGCCCAAGAGCGGAATTCACAACAGTGATCGGAATCCTATCACGTCTAGCTTATTAAGATGGGGGAGCAATGTGAACAAACCAGAGTATATCTTAATTATCCAGACAGCTATGTTTTTGCAAACCAAGAAGAATTGACTTTTTATGTGTATATTGGCTTGGGGATTTAAGTGTTGATTCTGGTGGGTCAAGAAAACAGACTTGCAAGCTGATATTCTATTTAACATACTGTGTAAGTCTGTAATAGTGACTTGTACATAGTGTGTGTATATCTTTGTTTACTGATGTGTGCTGATATGCTAATTGTGCATTGTATTCTGGAAGCAGTTTGTTGACTTTGAAAGTAGAAAGGGAAAGGCTGTGATGCTGGACTGAAGGACACTGGGTAATTCTAAAAATAGCTTACATGCCTCCAGTATAAAAAAAAACTCAAGAGACAGAGAGAACAGTTCTAATCACTCAGAGCTACCAGTGTGACATTCTGCAAAACACTCAGCAGATGAGAGACAGGACTGCAGCAGAATCATCATGGCACCATGACGTTGGAAATGGATCTATGATTCAATAGGAAGGAGTTTTCGGCTCCGATTGGAAGGACACAGATCTGACCCAGTGACCATCTCTGAACCATAGATATGTTTGGAAAGAAACAGGTTTGCAACCCACTGGTTGCCTGGTTCCATGGTTTCGCTGAGAGTGTGTATATATCAGAGACTCCAGGAAACAGTTGTCTACACTCATTGTGTCTCAAATAGTTTCTACAAATTTTACATAAAGTACAAGCTGATATAGGAAATGTTGCAACATGTCTGGACTTGTGGATCTGAGCAGCACCATCCAATGACTAATTCTGAACCCATAGTTACATCTATTTATATAATTGTCTAAGGTGTACTTCCGTCTGTCTGTCTGTAACAGAAATCCCGCGTCGCTGATTGATCGCGGCCGAGACCAATCAGCGACGGGCACAGTCCGGCCGCGAATTGGCTCCTCTCTACTCCCTTCCAATCAGTGCCCCCATAGCGGTTTAGCAGTCCATTAAATGGACTGCGTTACACCGTGGCATAACCCTTTGTGACCAACTTTTTACTATAGATGCTGCCTATTCTTGGGACCGGAGCGTCGCGAGGAGCATCGCTAAACGCCTGGGCTGGATCCGGGGCCACCAGAAGGTGAGTATATAACAATTTTTTTATTTTAATTCTTTTTTTAACAGGGATATGGTGCCAACATTGCTATATACTATGTGGGCTGTGTTAGATACTACGTGGGCTGTGTTGTATACTGCATGGGCTGTGTAATATACTGCATGGTCTGTGTTATATACTATGTCTCTGTGCTATATACTACGTGGCTGTGCAATATACTACATGGCTGTGTTATATACTGCATGGGCTTTGGTATATACAGTACTGCGTGGCCTGTGTTATATACTACATCTCTGTGCTATATACTACGTGGGCTGTCCTATATACTACGTGGCTATGCAATATACACCGTGGCTGGGCAATATACTACGTGGCTGTGCTATATACTATGTGGCTGTGCTATATACTATGTGGCCTGTGTTATATACTATATGGGCTGTGTTATATACTATGTGGACTGTGTTATATACTGCGTGGGCTGTGCTATATACTACTATACATATTCTAGAATACTCGATGCGTTAGAATCGGGCCACTATCTAGTAGTTAAATATAATTATATAGGTTGAAAAAAGACTGCGTTCCATCAAGTTCAACCTTTCTCCACCATTTTGCTGCCCCAAAAATCTGTAGCTGGCCCAAAAATATTTAGCTGCAGTTCTTATATTTATCACTGTGAGTTGTACACCACACACATCACATATCATTGCACTAAATATCTTAAACTTTTAGTACTCCAATTTTTATATTAGGGTCATCATAGCCAACTTATTGACACAATTCTGGTTTGCCCCAAAAAATAAAGGCCACATTGTGATCAGTCTGTTATTTCTGGCTGACACCCGGTGTATCTATGGTGTCAAAATGCTTGCTTTGCAGGCAAGCATTGCATTGTTCTGTCTGTATATATGAAAATTTGAGGGCACCATGGTAAGTGGGATCACACCAAGTCCTATAAAGAAGCCAATAATAACACACAGAGAAAACAGGATAGGTCTTAAAGACAGATCACCACACATTTAGGATATAGCAGAAAAATCAACACAGCTTTATTTAGATAAGCAAATATAAACATGAGGCAAGACATAAACATTAAAAACATTTAAAAAATGGGAATACATTTAAACCCTGTACAAACAACCCCTAATAAGGCTAAAGGTACCTTCACACATAACGATATCGTTAACGATATCGTTGCTTTTTGTGACGTAGCAATGATATCGTTAAGGAAATCGTTCTGTGTGACAGCGACCAACGATCAGGCCCCTGCTGGGAGATCGTTGGTCGCTGAGGAAAGTCCAGAACTTTATTTCGTCGCTGGATCTCCCGTGGACATCGCTGGATCGGCGTGTGTGACACCGATCCAGCGATGTCTTCACTGGTAACCAGGGTAAACATCGGGTAACTAAGCGCAGGGCCGCGCTTAGTAACCCGATGTTTACCCTGGTTACAAGCGTAAAAGTAAAAAAAACAAACAGTACATACTTACCTACCGCTGTCTGTCTCCGGCGCTGTGCTCTGCACTCCTCCTGTACTGGCTGTGAGCGTCGGTCAGCCGGAAAGCACAGCGGTGACGTCACCGCTCTGCTTTCCGGCCGCTGTGCTCACAGCCAGTGCAGGAGGAGTGCAGAGAAGCACAGCGCCGGGGACAGACAGCGGTAGGTAAGTACGTACTGTTTTTTTTTTTTTTACTTTTACGCTGGTAACCAGGGTAAACATCGGCCCTGCGCTTAGTAACCCGATGTTTACCCTGGTTACCCGGGGACCTCGGGATCGTTGGTCGCTGGAGAGCTGTCTGTGTGACAGTTCTCCAGCGACCAAACAGCGACACTGCAGCGATCCGGATCGTTGTCGGTATCGCTGCAGCGTCGCTTAATGTGAAGGGGCCTTAAAGCCTGCACATGACTCAGAGGTATAATGTGAACAAATCTGACAGTGGGGTGCCTACATAGACATCATGGCCATCGTGTGGATAAACTAAACAAAAACAGCCCATATGATTATATATACAATAACATACTGGTGGCCTGAAAGTGCAATGACCATGTACCTAAAAAGGTGTATCAATAGTTCCATACAACACCATACCAAAGTCATCAGTGGTGTGATGGACTAACAATAGACCACCAAAAAGCAGCACATGATAAACAAACAGGACTATTAATGCCACTATAGAGAGCATGTGATAAATAACCCGCAGACCCAAATGAACCTGGGGACGTACAAAGGGGGGATAGGCAGAATGCCAACCTCAAAAGATAACCCCTCGATAGCCAACCACAGAAAGGCCATGAGAAAACCAAGAACCTCACATAGTCAAGTGCGGACTGTACGGATACCCAACGCGTATCGATAGCCTCTGGTGGCCTCGTCAGACATGCTCTCTATAGTGGCATTAATAGTCATGTTTGTTTATCATGTCTATTGTTAGTTCATAGACATTGGTTTGATACTAGCGCATGGCCGTGCGGCCACGCAAACCTTTTATAGCTGCAGCAAGTTCAGGATCTTCCTAGAGGACCAATAGGAGTTGCTACAGTACCTGAGCAACTTCAGGACCTTCCTAGAGGACCAATGGGAGCTGCTGCAGTATCTGAGCATGTGACCCCCGACCTCCAATGAGAGGTCTTACCCTGGGCATGCTCAGAAGGGGAAAAGCAGGACTTAGTCCCAGAGACGTCTGCTCGCCACTGACCTGTGCTGGCTACAAAGGCAGAGCCTGGAAGAACAGTAGCAACCAGTTGCCCAGTATCAGCCGGAGTCAGATGATGGGAACGATGTCTCCGCTGAGCAGGCTCCACTGCGGCTGGAGAAGTTTGTGGACTTATCCGTTCTGTGCTTCTATGTTTGTCCAGCGTTATCAGTATGAATTAATTCTGTCTTGCTGGAAGCTTTGGGAAGCAGATTTACCCTCCACACCTTTAGTCAGGTGTGGAGATTTTTAGTAAACTCTGCGTGGATTTTTGTAGTGTTTTATACTGACCGCACAGTATTCCATCCTGTCCTATCTATCAAGTTAGACTGGCCTCCTGTGCTCATCCTGGTTTCATTCTGTGTATGTCTTTTCCCTCTCCACTCACAGTCATTATTTGTGGGGGGCTAATCTATCCTTTGGGGATTTTCTCTGAGGCAAGATAGTTTTCCTGCTTCTATCTTTAGGGGTAGTTAGCTCTTAGGCGGTGACGAGGTGCCTAGGGAGAGTTAGGAGCACCCCACGGCTACTTCTAGTGTTGTGTTAAGCTTAGGGACTGCGGTCAGTACAGTTACCACTTCCTTCAGAGCTCGTTCCATGTTGCTCCTAAACCACCGCATCACAACAGCCAGAACAACAAGCTCAATGTAAGTCTATGTGAGACCCGAGTATTTTTACCGTGATCCCCCGGGGATCCTTTTAAGATCTAAAAACATCTAACATCATGAACATCACCCCTGGAAGCATTCCTGACTCCGAGTTCACAGCTTTAATCAATTTTTTACAAGATTCATGCCATTTTTCCCAGTGCCACAAAAAACACATTAAAACGAAACTAAAGCGGGTTTTGCTTGGAAATATGTCAAGGTCCATCCTTTACAGGTTAATGACTTGCCTGTAAGGCCAAATATTGCACCCCAGACCGAAAATTTCCTCCCCCATTTTGGCTTAGTTCGTACGCAGCGTTTTTGAAGCGTTTTTCAACTGTAACATTGCTTTCAACCACTACAAATGCATTCACTGGGAAATGTCATTGTAACATTTATCACCCCTAGCTGGCCATGTGGTGTGTGACACATAAGACCCATCTTGTTTCATTTATGAAGGAGGGACTCTTAAAGGCACAGAGCCTATTTTTAATGGTGCATCAGGCAGCATTAACGTTTTTAAAGGGCCATTATTAAACAGTGGGTCTCCTAAGCTGTTGTAGCCTATGCTGTGAGTGGATGGGCTGCCAAGAATTACCACGAACCACAATACCCCTGTCATAAGATGTCCAGGGGGGACTCCTGAAAAAGTGTTGCATTGAATTCAAAGCCAGCCCTGCTAGCAATTCATATGCACCTTGGAACCCACATACGGGATGGGCCATGAAAATCCACCACAATAGCAAATGTGGTGCCAATATTCAAAAAGGGCTCTAAAAGTGAACCTGGAAATTATAGGCCAGTAAGTCTAACCTCTATTGTTGGTAAAATATTTGAAGGGTTTCTGAGGGATGTTATTCTGGATTATCTCAATGAGAATAACTGTGTAACTCCATATCAGCATGGGTTTATGAGAAATCGCTCCTGTCAAACCAATCTAATCAGTTTTTATGAAGAGGTAAGCTATAGACTGGACCACGGTGAGTCATTGGACGTGGTATATCTCGATTTTTCCAAAGCGTTTGATACCGTGCCGCACAAGAGGTTGGTACACAAAATGAGAATGCTTGGTCTGGGGGAAAATGTGTGTAAATGGGTTAGTAACTGGCTTAGTGATAGAAAGCAGAGGGTGGTTATAAATGGTATAGTCTCTAACTGGGTCGCTGTGACCAGTGGGGTACCGCAGGGGTCAGTATTGGGACCTGTTCTCTTCAACATATTCATTAATGATCTGGTAGAAGGTTTACACAGTAAAATATCGATATTTGCAGATGATACAAAACTATGTAAAGCAGTTAATACAAGAGAAGATAGTATTCTGCTACAGATGGATCTGGATAAGTTGGAAACTTGGGCTGAAAGGTGGCAGATGAGGTTTAACAATGATAAATGTAAGGTTATACACATGGGAAGAGGGAATCAATATCACCATTACACACTGAATGGGAAACCACTGGGTAAATCTGACAGGGAGAAGGACTTGGGGATCCTAGTTAATGATGAACTTACCTGGAGCAGCCAGTGCCAGGCAGCAGCTGCCAAGGCAAACAGGATCATGGGGTGCATTAAAAGAGGTCTGGATACACATGATGAGAGCATTATACTGCCTCTGTACAAATCCCTAGTTAGACCGCACATGGAGTACTGTGTCCAGTTTTGGGCACCGGTGCTCAGGAAGGATATAATGGAACAAGAGAGAGTACAAAGGAGGGCAACAAAATTAATAAAGGGGATGGGAGAACTACAATACCCAGATAGATTAGCGAAATTAGGATTATTTAGTCTAGAAAAAAGACGACTGAGGGGCGATCTAATAACCATGTATAAGTATATAAGGGGACAATACAAATATCTCGCTGAGGATCTGTTTATACCAAGGAAGGTGACGGGCACAAGGGGGCATTCTTTGCGTCTGGAGGAGAGAAGGTTTTTCCACCAACATAGAAGAGGATTCTTTACTGTTAGGGCAGTGAGAATCTGGAATTGCTTGCCTGAGGAGGTGGTGATGGCGAACTCAGTCGAGGGGTTCAAGAGAGGCCTGGATGTCTTCCTGGAGCAGAACAATATTGTATCATACAATTATTAGGTTCTGTAGAAGGACGTAGATCTGGGGATTTATTATGATGGAATATAGGCTGAACTGGATGGACAAATGTCTTTTTTCAGCCTTACTAACTATGTTACTATGTTACTATGTTGTTCTCCTGTACACCTTTGTCTTACACATCGGCAGCAAGGCGAGCCTTGCTGCATAGTCATATGCACCCATTATGCCATTAAACCCACATACTGGATGGGCCCATGAAAATCCACTTGTATTTTTTAATGGTATGATGGTTCCCTCTTTGCACAATTATTTACAGGAGAATTTGGCAATTTTATTTGTCATGTTTTTAACACTAAGGTTCAGATGTGGCTTTAGAAAAGGCTAATACTTGCAATATAAGGCAATTTTATTGCAAACTACAAAATTCAAGGAATAGTATGATTACTATTGTAACTCTCTACTAATCGGTCTCCCTCTTGCAAAACTCTCCCCGCTCCAATCTGTCCTGAATGCTGCAGCCAGGATCATATTCCTCACCAACCGTTACACCGATGCCTCTACCCTGTGCCAGTCATTACACTGGCTACCCATCCACTCCAGAATCCAGTACAAAACTACTACCCTCATCCACAAAGCACTCCATGGCTCAGCACCACCCTACATCTCCTCCCTGGTATCAGTCTACCACCCTACCCGTGCCCTCCGCTCCGCTAATGACCTCAGGTTAGCATCCTCAATAATCAGAACCTCCCACTCCCGTCTCCAAGACTTTACACGTGCTGCGCCGATTCTTTGGAATGCACTACCTAGGTTAATACGATTAATCCCCAATCCCCACAGTTTTAAGCGTGCCCTAAAAACTCATTTGTTCAGACTGGCCTACCGCCTCAATGCATTAACCTAACGATCCCTGTGTGGCCTATTTATAATAAAAAAAAAAAAAGGTTCCTCGCATCATGTTCTCATACACTTTATGCAGTATTAGCCCTCTGTGTCTGTACTGCTACATACTTAGGCAGGTAACTGGTTCATGCAGCTTTACATGAACACCTGAGCCTTACACTATAGCTGGTCCGAATAACTAAAGCAATTGTTACCATCCACCTCTCGTGTCTCCCCTTTTCCCCATAGTTTGTAAGCTTGCGAGCAGCAGGGCCCTCATTCCTCCTGGTATCTGTTTTGAACTGTATTTCTGTTATGCTGTAATGTCTATTGTCTGTACAAGTCCCCTCTATAATTTGTAAAGCGCTGCAGAATATGTTGGCGCTATATAAATAAAATTATTATTATATTATTATTATGATTGAATAGTGTGAGTGCGTACACTTTTGCATGTATTAACATACACAGGTTAATAAGTACATATAAGGTTTAAATACATGTAGTGATTACGTATATATGAAGATTAACTACATACAGTATAGTTAGATCATCACCAAGAGGCTTTTAAACATCATCCGTCTGGAATATCAGAGAAGCAACACCAAGACAGAGAACCCCTGGGAGATTACCTACACTGCATGGGCGTCCCCAATTATGCAGGTATCAGCACACTGTACATGTACAGGTACCTCAGTTTTGGCATCTGTCTTGGTCATGTTTCTCTGGTCTTATTTAGTGATTTACACTATGTAGAAACTATAGTTTCATCCAGACCTTTAAGTGGCCACTTTTCAAGGTTGGATGAAACTGAGATATCATGGAGTTATCAGATGAGGGGCCATGAACCCCTAGAAAATAAAAGCCACAAGGATTTAGATCAAACCATCACAGGCATAGTTTCAGTAAACCTTAATGTTTTACAATGACAAACAGCAAACATATAGAGGCTTAGAACTGTTTGTGAAGTGAATAAACAAACATTTATCAAGATTGTGTCACTACGAGCATTGTTTGTCACATCTGTAAATGTTTTACAAGAAATGCAGCTATGTGATTGTCTGAATACATTGGGTATACAGTATTTTAATCTTGGTTACAAATCGCCATTTGTATATTCGCCATTTGTACAATTGAGGCAGCCAAAGTTATGGCTCTCAAGGAGAGAAACTAATATGGTGGACAAAGAAATATTTTTAATTCACTACATAGCCAATCCAACAGCATTGCTTTATCAAATTTATATGAAGTGTATTGTGTCCAATGTTAGCAACCAGGCAACACAAAAAGGAGCTTTTTAAGGTACACAAATGTTATGAAGTCTTTGCCAACAAGGATGTGGATTCACTAATGTGGGGTACCTTTTTTAAAAATATACTATTGCCATCACAGCTCTCACGCCCAAAATTCACCGGCCTATAACAGTACAAAGCACGTTCACCCTGGTGATCTACTGGCAGTTAGACAAGAGACATAGTAACATAGTAACATAGTTAGTAAGGCCGAAAAAAGACATTTGTCCATCCAGTTCAGCCTATATTCCATCATAATAAATACCCAGATCTACGTCCTTCTACAGAACCTAATAATTGTATGATACAATATTGTTCTGCTCCAGGAAGACATCCAGGCCTCTCTTGAACCCCTCGACTGAGTTCGCCATCACCACCTCCTCAGGCAAGCAATTCCAGATTCTCACTGCCCTAACAGTAAAGAATCCTCTTCTATGTTGGTGGAAAAACCTTCTCTCCTCCAGACGCAAAGAATGCCCCCTTGTGCCAGTCACCTTCCTTGGTATAAACAGATCCTCAGCGAGATATTTGTATTGTCCCCTTATATACTTATACATGGTTATTAGATCGCCCCTCAGTCGTCTTTTTTCTAGACTAAATAATCCTAATTTCGCTAATCTATCTGGGTATTGTAGTTCTCCCATCCCCTTTATTAATTTTGTTGCCCTCCTTTGTACTCTCTCTAGTTCCATTATATCCTTCCTGAGCACCGGTGCCCAAAACTGGACACAGTACTCCATGTGCGGTCTAACTAGGGATTTGTACAGAGGCAGTATAATGCTCTCATCATGTGTATCCAGACCTCTTTTAATGCACCCCATGATCCTGTTTGCCTTGGCAGCTGCTGCCTGGCACTGGCTGCTCCAGGTAAGTTTATCATTAACTAGGATCCCCAAGTCCTTCTCCCTGTCAGATTTACCCAGTGGTTTCCCATTCAGTGTGTAATGGTGATATTGATTCCCTCTTCCCATGTGTATAACCTTACATTTATCATTGTTAAACCTCATCTGCCACCTTTCAGCCCAAGTTTCCAACTTATCCAGATCCATCTGTAGCAGAATACTATCTTCTCTTGTATTAACTGCTTTACATAGTTTTGTATCATCTGCAAATATCGATATTTTACTGTGTAAACCTTCTACCAGATCATTAATGAATATGTTGAAGAGAACAGGTCCCAATACTGACCCCTGCGGTCCCCACTGGTCACAGCGACCCAGTTAGAGACTATACCATTTATAACCACCCTCTGCTTTCTATCACTAAGCCAGTTACTAACCCATTTACACACATTTTCCCCCAGACCAAGCATTCTCATTTTGTGTACCAACCTCTTGTGCGGCACGGTATCAAATGCTTTGGAAAAATCGAGATATACCACGTCCAATGACTCACCGTGGTCCAGCCTATAGCTTACCTCTTCATAAAAACTGATTAGATTGGTTTGACAGGAGCGATTTCTCATAAACCCATGCTGATATGGAGTTAAACAGTTATTCTCATTGACATAATCCAGAATAACATCCCTCAGAAACCCTTCAAATATTTTACCAACAATAGAGGTTAGACTTACTGGCCTATAATTTCCAGGTTCACTTTTAGAGCCCTTTTTGAATATTGGCACCACATTTGCTATGCGCCAGTCCTGCGGAACAGACCCTGTCGCTATAGAGTCCCTAAAAATAAGAAATAATGGTTTATCTATTACATTACTTAGTTCTCTTAGTACTCGTGGGTGTATGCCATCCGGACCCGGAGATTTATCTATTTTAATCTTATTTAGCCGGTTTCGCACCTCTTCTTGGGTTAGATTGGTGACCCTTAATATAGGGTTTTCATTGTTTCTTGGGATTTCACCTAGCATTTCATTTTCCACCGTGAATACCGTGGAGAAGAAGGTGTTTAATATGTTAGCTTTTTCCTCGTCATCTACAACCATTCTTTCCTCACTATTTTTTAAGGGGCCTACATTTTCAGTTTTTATTCTTTTACTATTGATATAGTTGAAGAACAGTTTGGGATTAGTTTTACTCTCCTTAGCAATGTGCTTCTCTGTTTCCTTTTTGGCAGCTTTAATTAGTTTTTTAGATAAAGTATTTTTCTCCCTATAGTTTTTTAGAGCTTCAATGGTGCCATCCTGCTTTAGTAGTGCAAATGCTTTCTTTTTACTGTTAATTGCCTGTCTTACTTCTTTGTTTAGCCACATTGGGTTTTTCCTATTTCTAGTCCTTTTATTCCCACAAGGGAATTGCAGGAGACAGAGTTAAGACGTAAGCCCAATGCAGTGGTGTGGGTCTTTGAGACTTAAAATGCAGTGTATGAGCTGCCAAACAATTTCCCAATGGGGTACTTTAAAAAAAAAATAGATTAGTGCCATCGCAGGCCCCTTGCCCAAAATTCACTAGCCTATAACAGTACTGAGCAGGTTCCCCCTGGTGATCTAGTGACAGTTAAAGGACACATTTCAGGAGACAGAGTTAAGAAGTAGGCCCAATGTAATGTAATGTCCAATTCCCCAATATGGGGCCCTTTTTTAACAAATAAAAATAGTGCCATCAGAGCCCCCGTGCCCGAAATGCACCGTACAGAGCGCGCTCAGCCTGGTGATCTAGTGGCAGTTAAAGTAAAGTTAAAGGGGAAGTGGCACCACCATCTGGGTTTAGGTAAGGCAACTTTTCACTATCATTTAAGGTTTTTTCAATCCTTTTTCTGGCAGCATTGGCGTCTTTTTTTTAATCCTGAAATCTTCACCCTCATGTCATATGACTGTAATTATGTATTGCCATTGATATGGATTACCAATTGTTTCAGGATGCATTTATTTGTCTATGTCACAGACACTTAGTATAACATCACCATTCCTTGCCATTTAGTTGTACTTGTGCCTGCCTTGCTTGTTTTCCCAAGGTGGTTCCTCTGAGATCTATTTTGGTTCCTATCAGGCACTCATGGCTACTTTTTAAATAATTTTTGTTTGCTTTGTTGTGATTATTAATAAATTTTCTACTTTGTTCAATATACATTTTTTGTCTATATGTTCCTATTTAAACTAACGTAGAACTATATAAGTTTTGTCCAGTAGTATTCTCTTTCTTTCTTTGGAAAAGACCTCTTACTATCTCTCTTTGCATCTAGTAAGGATACTTTTTTGATAATAGTTAAAGTACACATTGCAGGAGACAAAATGAAGAAGTAGGCCCAACGTAATGTCATGCCCAATTCCCCAGGGTGGGGTCCTTTTTTTACAAATAAGAATAGTGCCATCACAGCCCCCTTGCCCAAAATTCACCGTACAGAGCACGTTCACCCTGGTCATCGAGTGGCAGTTAAAGGACACATTGCAAGAGATAGAGTTAAGAAGTAGGCCCAATGTAGGGGTGTGGGTCTCTTAGACTTGTAATGGAGTGCGTGGCCTGACAAGCATTTACTCATAAAAAAAAATTTCATGTGGATCCTAGACACCCTTTCCCAAAAATTGACTTTCTGTAGCAGCACGGAACACGTGAACCCTGGTGATCTAGTGGTGGAAAATGAGAAGACATTGCTGAAGGCCTCATTAAAACTTAGGCCCAATGTAAAGGATTGTGTCTCCTACATTTGTAATGCCCATACGCTAAGTGCATGGGCTGACAAACATTTCCCCATGGGGGTGGCAATTTAAAAAAAAAAAACATTGTTTACGGGCATCATAAACACCTTGCAAAACTGTAATGTGGTTTCCTACACAGTTGGTGCAGGTTTGTAGTAAAAATATGGCGGACGAATCGTTGGATGAAGTGATCAGGAAAAGAGGCACGGTGATGACAGGAATGAGAACGTACATGATTAATAACAGCGGTGGCTATGGGAGGTATGAGATCCAGGATAAAGCCTACAATGATTAGTCGTTTATCCACCACCAATTACCAGAATGTGTTTCATGCCCGTCAGAAGATCGGTGTAACAGATGCGCGTGTTTGACTCGGCCTACAAAATGCCGGTCAAAAATATGTTTCCAAAGATGCACATGTCTGTCTAAAGGGCAAAGTGCAACATGTTCGTGAGATGCTTAATTATAGAAAGCAGATCAGTGTTGTAGGAAAACCAAAAAAAATGATGGATGCTTGTGAAAAACTAAGTTTAAAGAGGAGTGCACCGTCCGTAACTATAAACACACCCGTGACACAAGCTTCTTCATCTTCACCCATACATGTTAGCAATAATATACAAATGTCACTGTCGAAAATTATTTCTTCTAGTGTAAAGAACACTGTTAAAGGAATGTCACTAAACGTAGATAACCACGACTCTGGGAAACACCAGATTTCCTCTTTACAAGATATGGACGATGATGGTATTGATGACGACTTTGAAATTTACCACATCAACACCTAGAAGATGAAGATCACAGCTGTAAAAAACGTGCAAAAAAGGCCGTGAATGTCTGGAAAATCATTTTCTCTTGGGCAAACTTTCCCTCTTACTAAAGTGGTACCGAATAATGAATACACAGCTCTCATGTCTATTTGGCGTGAGATGGTTGAAAGATGATGTATTCTCTTTGGTCCATGTCCACTTTTTGAAAGCGAGCAGAAAAGAAGGATAAAATAGCGGCAAGACGTGTGATTTGGTCAGGAAGGAGGTGATGTCAGGTACAGATAGGTAGATCTGCGTGTCATCGGCGTACTGATGATATTGCAAACCGTGCTAATACATCAGCTCTCCCAGTCCGAAGGTGTAGATGGAGAAAAATAGGGGTCTTAGGACTGAGCCTTGGGGAACACCGAAAGACCGGTGTCGAGGTGAGGAGGTGGTGTGGGAGAGGGAGACATTGGATGTCCCTGTAACAGCCTGGTTGTTTTTTAAAGACTGTGCGGATAAACCCAAAAAGGCCATTTGCACCACCGGCCATGCTTGCATCAGCAGGGGTAGCAAAGATCTCATCCTAACCACCACAAGCATGATCATGCACATGGCAGCAAAGCACCTGACTTTGTTGGTTAAACACAAGACTCCATGAACAGTTTGTGCGGGTGATACCATTGCTTCTTCCAATGTTGTGCGTGCAAGCCAATCCCCTGTCCATGGTGCATGCAAAGATGCCTCATGCCCTACATCTGCAGTTGCACACAAACTGAAATAGCACCATCAACAAGCATCTCCACGTCCTTGTCCCAGCACAGCATTCAATTGTCCATACCCCAGTCCTTGGAACGCAAGCCGAAATACGCAGCCAACACCACAGTACTAAATTCACACATCTATCGTCTTCTTGCACTGGAAATGTTGGCAGTGACCATCACAAGGTACTCGTTACCCAGCCACCACAATTTTTCCCGGTCTGCTTTCATGACATCTCACATGCAAGCACGTTTTTCGACAACATTACCCATGCCCTTTACAATCCTGTTATTGGGAAAGTTCACCTAACCACAGACAAGTACCACTAACGGCACACTGGATTAATATAGTGGAAGCCGGGACCCAGTCCGACCTTGGGATGGTGCACGTCCTCCAAACCCCGAGTATTGCAGACTCTACGTCAATTTGGGTTGCCCCCACAGTCTACAGCTCCTGCACCTCCTCCTCCTTTGTGTCCTCTTCAGCCTCCATCTCCGAAAGTAGCACATCAGTCACAAGCTGGAAGCACTGCAGCACTGCCTCAGCCAAGCGGCAACAGGCTGTGCTAAAGATTATAACCTGTGACAAGCCGCACAATGATGAAGAGTTGTGGACAGCTCTGAAAGAGCAGGCAGATCTGTGGCTGACACCGCTCAACCTACAGCCAGGCATGGTCATGTGTGACAATGGCTGGAACCTTGTGGCTGCTCTGTGTCGAGGCAAGCTCACACACATGCCATGCGTAGCCCATGTGCTTAACCTCATTGTTGAACATTTTCAGAAAAGCAACACGGAGGTGCCAGATCTGCTAGGAAAAGTACGAGGCTCTGTGTACCCATTTCAGAAAGTCAGCTAGAGCTTCATCCGCCCTTGCCATGATTCTGGAGCAGTTGCAGCTTCTGGCTCACCGACTGGTGTGTAATGTCCTCCCCATGCATTGGAACTCTACACTGAATATTTTGGAAAGGATTTGTGACCAGAAGAAGGCATTTGTAGACTACCAGGATCAACAAGGCCGTCAGTATTCAGTTATGACTTCACACATAAGATCTCAGGAGTGGACATGGATGTCTGACATATGTACCATCCTCCAAAACTTTGAGGAATTTACCAAGATGTTGATCGGCAATGACACCATAATTAACATCTTCATCCTACTTCTCTGTGTGCTAATATTAATATTTATAGTTATTTAAATAGCATCAACATATTTACAGTTTCAAACACAGCAGTCCTAAGTAACAACGATAACAATACAATAATTAAACAGAAATCAAACTACCCTGCTTGTTACAGCTTACAATCTACACTAAGTAACAACGATAACAGTACTTAAACCCCCACCCCCCAAAAAAAACCTGCACGTGACATCTTGCAATCTACCATGAGTTGGGGGAGATAAAAACTACAGGGGAATGTATTTACAGTGATGTATTTACAATTATATTACTGAGGTTTGCCAAAAGTCGTGGAGGCCTGAAGACAAGGAGGAGGAGGAGAGCTGTTATGACCTGGTGGTTAGGAGCACCCGGAATGACCTGATGGTTAAACTCACAGGACAAGCTCTGGGAAGTGGGAACTTTGCTGACCGCAATCCCTAATCCTATCACACACACTAGAAATAGCCGTGGAGCGTACATAACAGGCCTAGACGCCTCGGCACAGCCTTAAGAACTAGCTAGCCCTAGAGATAGAAAATAAAGCCTACCTTGCCTCAGAGAAATTTCCCCAAAGGAAAAGGCAGCCCCCCACAAATATTAACTGTGAGTTAAGATGAAAGTCACAAACTCAGAAATGAAACAGGTTTAGCAAAGGGAGGCCAGACTAACTAAATAGACAGAGGATAGGAAAGGTATCTTTGCGGTCAGCACAAAACTACAAAAGACCACGCAGAGTGTGCAAAAAGACCCCCGCACCGACTAACAGTGCGGAGGCGCCACCCTGCATCCCAGAGCTTCCAGCTAGCAAGACAAAATCATGAAAGCAAGCTGGACTAGAAAACCATGAGCAGAAAATAACAAACGGGGACTTAGCTTCTTGCAGGAAGAGACTGGTCTCCAGAAGATCCAAGAGTGAACTGAACCAGCACAGGAACATTGACAGCTGGCATGGAGTAACGATCTGAGTGGAGTTAAATAGAGCAGCCAACCAAAGGATAAACCACGTCACCTGTGTAAGGAACCTCAGAAGCAGCAGCTTCACTCACAGCCACCAGAGGGAGTCCATGGACAGAACTCGCCGAAGTACCATTCACGACCACAGGAGGGAGTTTGACAACAGAATTCACAACAGAGAGCATGGTCAGTTGTCCTCTTGGTGATGACATGGAAGTATTGACTGTTAGCAGTCTTGCGCACATGGCTGAGTTTATGTTACGCTGCCTTTCCCGTCACCCTCGCGTTCTCAAAATTTTAGGTGACAGGCAATACTAATTGTTGACAATTCTAGACCCACGCTACAAGGAGAACTTTATATCTCTTATTCCAGAGGCAGACAGGTGTACTACAATGTTGGAGAACCAAAATGCCCTTCTTGCTGAATTATTTAAAAAATTCCCATCTGAAAACGCTGGCAGAAGATGTCACAGTTTGTTGGCCAAGCAAGGAGTACAGGTGAGAGAGACACAACTCCAATCCACCAGAGGCAGTGGAACACTGACAAAATTCGGGGAGAGTTTTCTCAGATCCTCCCATCGCCCTGGCCCTGAGGCGTGGAGGACTCTCACAAGGAGTGCTTTGTTTGGGAAAATGCTGAGGGAGTCCCTTGCTGACCGTACCAACATCCTCTGTCATTCCTCTGTGCCCTTTAATTATTGTTTTGCAAAGCTGAACATGGAACATGAACTGCCTCTCTACTGCGAACGGTCGCTGTACTCACGGTCATGGAGTGCACGGTGCCTCGCTCTCTGGCGGTCAGGGTGAACATGGCTCCTCTCTTTCTGGCAGGAACGCTTTTATTGGCAGGAGTACACGCCTTCGTAATACAGAGACAGAGTACAGCACCGCAAAAGCATTCACACTCTGCTCCTCAGACTTTCTATGTGCGCAGTGACTGCCTCTAGGCAGAAGATGATGATGGTGGTAGTTGGAGCATTTAAAGGGACACTGTCACCTGAATTTGGAGGGAACAATCTTCAGCCACGGAGGCGGGATTTTTGGGTGTTTGATTCACCCTTTCCTTACCTGCTGGCTGCATGCTGGCTGCAATATTGGATTGAAGTTCATTCTCTGTCCTCCGTAGTACATGCCTGCACAAGTGGCAAAACGGCCTACAATGCAAAAACTTGGAGCAGAGATATATGAGGCCTTTTTTGGTGAATTTAAAACACACAAAAAAATTGTAGAACAAGGCTAGCACACACAACTATGCTACGTATGCCTGACAAACTATGATTTTTAAACAGGTGTCTGTCTGACAGAACAGACTGTATATTTTTTGGGAGGGGATTAATTTTTGGGGGAAAAAATGCAACTAGGTATATAGTAAATAAGCAGCAGCAGCAGGCAGTTATGGAGCTTGGGGAGGGATGCAGTGGGACTAATAGACGCACATACAGTGCCTGCAGGCCTTGCAGTGATGTGGATATGCTGTGCCCTGCCTGTCTAGCGCTGCAATATCGGGACCCACGAATTAGCCCTAAAAAGGACTGTTGGTTTCTCAGGAGTTGTGGATGTAAGAGTTGCAGACCTACACTACCTCTAAAACCACGATTCTGACCCGATCTCGGCAGCAGCTCTCCCTACTCTCATTGACACAGGAGCAGAATGCGGCGAGCAGGGCGGCGCCAGGTCTCTTATACTCAGGATGATGCTGTGCGGCCCAGTCCATCACTGCACGACCACAACAAAGATGGCTGCGGTGTTTCATGGTCTGGAAGACAATCCCTGCATCGTGACTGGGTCTCTAAAGTCTGCCAAAAATGCTGGATGGAGACTGCAATTACCGCCGAATAATCCCGGAAATGCTCGGTGCTCGGCAAGTACACCGAGCATAGCGATACTGGGGCGAGTAACGAGCACGTTCACTCATCACTAATTTACACTACTAAAGCAGGATGGCACCATTGAAGCTCTAAAAAACTATAGGGAGAAAAATACTTTATCTAAAAAACTAATTAAAGCTGCCAAAAAGTAAACAGAGAAGCACATTGCTAAGGAGAGTAAAACTAATCCCAAACTGTTCTTCAACTATATCAGTAGTAGAAGAATAAAAACTGAAAATGTAGGCCCCTTAAAAAATAGTGAGGAAAGAATGGTTGTAGATGACGAGGAAAAAGCTAACATATTAAACACCTTCTTCTCCACGGTATTCACGGTGGAAAATGAAATGCTAGGTGAAATCCCAAGAAACAATGAAAACCCTATATTAAGGGTCACCAATCTAACCCAAGAAGAGGTGCGAAACCAGCTAAATAAGATTAAAATAGATAAATCTCCGGGTCCGGATGGCATACACCCACGAGTACTAAGAGAACTAAGTAATGTAATAGATAAACCATTATTTCTTATTTTTAGGGACTCTATAGCGACGGGGTCTGTTCCGCAGGATTGGCGCATAGCAAATGTGGTGCCAATATTCAAAAAGGGCTCTAAAAGTGAACCTGGAAATTATAGGCCAGTAAGTCTAACCTCTATTGTTGGTAAAATATTTGAAGGGTTTCTGAGGGATGTTATTCTGGATTATCTCAATGAGAATAACTGTTTAACTCCATATCAGCATGGGTTTATGAGAAATCGCTCCTGTCAAACCAATCTAATCAGTTTTTATGAAGAGGTAAGCTATAGGCTGGACCACGGTGAGTCATTGGACGTGGTATATCTCGATTTTTCCAAAGCGTTTGATACCGTGCCGCACAAGAGGTTGGTACACAAAATGAGAATGCTTGGTCTGGGGGAAAATGTGTGTAAATGGGTTAGTAACTGGCTTAGTGATAGAAAGCAGAGGGTGGTTATAAATGGTATAGTCTCTAACTGGGTCGCTGTGACCAGTGGGGTACCGCAGGGGTCAGTATTGGGACCTGTTCTCTTCAACATATTCATTAATGATCTGGTAGAAGGTTTACACAGTAAAATATCGATATTTGCAGATGATACAAAACTATGTAAAGCAGTTAATACAAGAGAAGATAGTATTCTGCTACAGATGGATCTGGATAAGTTGGAAACTTGGGCTGAAAGGTGGCAGATGAGGTTTAACAATGATAAATGTAAGGTTATACACATGGGAAGAAGGAATCAATATCACCATTACACACTGAATGGGAAACCACTGGGTAAATCTGACAGGGAGAAGGACTTGGGGATCCTAGTTAATGATAAACTTACCTGGAGCAGCCAGTGCCAGGCAGCAGCTGCCAAGGCAAACAGGATCATGGGATGCATTAAAAGAGGTCTGGATACACATGATGAGAGCATTATACTGCCTCTGTACAAATCCCTAGTTAGACCGCACATGGAGTACTGTGTACAGCTTTGGGCACCGATGCTCAGGAAGGATATAATGGAACTAGAGAGAGTACAAAGGAGGGCAACAAAATTAGTAAAGGGGATAGGGGAACTACAATACCTAGAGAGATTATCAAAATTAGGATTATTTAGTCTAGAAAAAAGACGACAGAGGGGCGATCTAATAACCATATATAAGTATATTAAGTATATCCCTGTCCTCCCCACCTGTCATCCATGTCTAGCAAAATGCGCACCCCCGCAGAAACCTTGCACACCTAGACACCTACACACTCTCTGACTTTATCCTACCACTGGCATCCATATCCTCACTCCACGACACACACTGCCACTGCTTCCTACAATGCCACTCTCGCATCAGCTATTGACACAGTTGCCCCTCTCATCCATGGCAGAGTGTGACGTATTAATAGACAACCTTGGAACAATAACACCACTAAAAAGCTTTGGCAAGTGTCCAGGCGTTGGAAGAAAATCCACCTGCAAGACGACTTCACTGCATTCAAACAGGCAACACTCACTTTTAAATCTGCTCTCACCTCTGCTAAACAGGTCTACTTCACAACCCTCGTATCTTCCCTATCCTACAAACCCAAACAGTTATTCAAAACCTTTAATTCCTCCTCCGCCCCCTCTGCCCCCTCCAACGTCCCTCATCTCTGCTGAGGACTTTGCCACACACTTTAAAAATAAGATCGACCAGACAACGCAAGTCTTCATTGTTCATCCACCATAACCCCTTTGTATACCAGACCAATGCCCAAACCCCATAACTTCCCTATCCAACATCACTGAAGGGGGACTTAATTGTCTCCTCTCCAAATCGCACCTCACCACCTGTGCGCTCGACCCCATCCCATCCCACCTCCTCCCCAACCACACCACCACACTTATCCCATCCCTAACCCACCTCTTCAACCCATCACTAACTTCTGGTACCTTCCCTTCTGCTTTCAAACATGCCACAATCACGCCTATCCTTAAAAAGCCAACCCTCGATCCAACTGCTATGTCCAGCTATCGCCCAATATCACTGCTCCCATTCGCTTCCTGGAGCAGCGCATCCACTCTGAACTTTCCTCCCACCTCTCATCTAACTTGCTTTTTAACAATCTACAATCTGGTTTCCGCCCCCATCACTCAACTGAGACTGCCCTGACCAAAATCACTAACGACCTACTTACCGCGAAAGCTAATGGACAATACTCTGTACTCCTCCTTCTAGACCTGTCCTCTGCTTTCGACACGGTTGACCACTGCCTCTTACTACAGATCCTCTCCTCCTTTGGCATCAAAGACCTCGCCCTGTCCTGGATCTCCTCGTACCTTTCCAACCGCACATTCAGCGTCTCCCACTCCCATACTACCTCCTCATCCCACCCTCTCTCTGTTGGAGTCCCCCAAGGCTCTGTTCTAGGACCCCTACTCTTCTCAATCTATACACTTGGCTTGGGACAACTCATAAAGTCCCATGGATTCCAGTACCACCTCTATGCTGATGACACTAAGATCTACCTTTCTGGCCCAGACGTCACCGCTCTGCTGTCCAGAATCCCAGAGTGCCAATCAGCCATATCCTCCTTCTTCTTCTCTCACTTCCTCAAACTCAATGTGGACAAATCTGAACTCATCATCTTTCCTCCATCCCGTAGATCTTCCTTACCTGACCTATCTATCGCAATCAATGACATCATGCTTTCCCCCGTACCGGAAGTCCGCTGCCTCGGAGTAACCTTCGACTCTGCCCTGTCCTTCAAACCGCACATCCACACTCTTTCCACCTCCTGTCGCCTCCAGCTCAAAAATATCTCCAGAATCCATCCTTTCCTCAACCGTCAATCTACTAAAATGCTTGTGCATGCCCTCATCATCTCCCACCTTGCACCTCTCCAGTCCATCCTTAACTCTGCTGCCCGACTAATTCATCTGTCTCCTCGCTACTCCTCCGCTTCCCCCCTCTGCAAATCTCTTCACTGGCTCCCATTCCCTGAGAGTATCCAGTTCAAATGACTAATACTGACCTACAAAGCCATCCATAACCTGTCTCCTCCATATATCTCTGACATAATCTCCCGATATCTTCACTCACGTGATCTCCGGTCCTCCCAAGACCTCCTTCTCTCCTCCACACTTATTCGATCCTCATCCAACCGCCTCCAAGACTTCTCCCGAATATCCCCCATCCTCTGGAATTCTTTGCCCCAACACGTCCGACTGTCAAACAGATTCGGATCCATCAGATAGAACCTGAAAACCCACCTCTTCAGGAAAGATTACAGCCTGTACTGACCCCGCTGCCTCCTCACCAACACCGGAACTACCGCCTCACCAACACCGGAGCTCCTGCAACCCTCAACCTACTGTCTCCTTCCCCATAATCTTGTAGAATGTAAGCCCGCAAGGGCAGGGTAATTGCCCCTCTGTATCAGTCCGTCATTGTTAGTTTGTTTACTGTAAGTGATATCTGTAATTTGTATGTAACCCCTTCTCATGTAAAGCACCATGGAATCAATGGTGCTATATAAATAAATAATAATAATAATATTAAGAGCAATACAAATATCTCTCCGAGGATATCTTTATACAAAGGAAGGTGACGGTCACAAGGGGGCATCATCTGCATCTGGAGGAGAGAAGGTTTTTCCACCAACATAGAACAGGATTCTTTACTGTTAGGGCAGTGAGAATCTGGAATTGCTTGCCTGAGGAGGTGGTGATGGCGAACACAGTCGAGGGATTCAAGAGAGGCCTGGATGTCTTCCTGGAGCGTAACAATATTGTATCTTGCAGTTATTAGGTTCTTTAGAAGGACGTAGATCTGGGGATTTATTCTGGCGGAATATAGACTGAACTGGAAGGACAAATGTCTTTTCTTCTGCCTTGCTAACTATGTTACTATGTTACTATAATAAGGAACAGGTAGTGGTTGCAGAAATCCAGTAGGTGATACACGAGGAGCCTAAATGCGTGCATATACCTCACAAGAGAGAACATAGCTCTTTACGTTCCTCAGACAGGTAGGCCACCAAAAGAAACAGCTCAGGAACTTCTGTGTCTTCAGTACCCCCTGATGACCAGCCAACTTTGAGTCATGGACAAACTTGAGGATCTGCAACCTTACGGCCTCCGGAACGTATAAACATCGATCCCAGTACCACATACCGTTCTTGAGAATCAAGTTCACATTATCTGTCGGGTTAGTGAGAAATGGATCAGCGTCGCAGGCCTTCTTAATAGTCTTCAATAAGTCCTTATTCTGGATGACTCCAACAAAGTTGGCATCTGACAAAATGGTCTAGGATGGGGCCCCAGGTATGGAATCCATGGCATGGATTTGGGACAAGGCATCGGCTTTCCCATTACGTGAACCTGAACCTGGGACGGTATGAAATGACAAAATTAAATTGATTAAAAAATAAACTCCAACGAGCCTGACGTGGAGAAAGACATCTAGCAGATCTAAGAAATTCCAGATTGCGATCATCCGTGAGCACAACCACTTGTTGTGCTGCCCCTGCAGATGGTGCCTCCATTCCTTAAATGAAGCGATAATGACTTGAAGCTCTTTATCTCCCAAATCATAATTCTTCTCCGCAGCAGAAATTCTACAAGAGAACAAGGCACACGGATGTAATAAACCTTTCTCTCCTGTCCTCTGCGAGAAGAAGGCACCCAGAGCACAGTCTGAAGCATCCACTTCCACGATGAAAGGAAGTGCTGGATTAGGATGAATCAATACAGTTGCAGAAGTGAAACGGGACTTAAGATAATCAAAAGCCTCTTGAGCTTGTGTAGACCACAAGAATGTATTTTCCTACTTAGTTAGTTGTGTAATAGGTTTAACTATCTCAGAGAAATTAGGAATAAACCGTCTATAGAAGTTAGCGAATCCGATTGTCATGATTCGTTCTGGAGTTCAGTCCTGTCTGCTCTTTCTCTGGGTGGATCATGTTTAGGGTTAACTTTGATCTGCCTCATTTGCTATTTAGCTCTCAGGTATCCTGAGGGTGGTGTCAGCTATAGCTCTGTCTTTGGCGTGTGAACCTGACTCTGGAAGCCCTTGATTTGTCCTACTGTGAACCCTGACTTGTCCTGTGTCTGTTATCTTCCTCTGCCTGCTCTTTCCCAGTGTCTCTTTGTTTGTCTGTAGCTCTGCTTGACTCTCTGGTTCTGATCTCCTGGCTTGGCTTTTTGACTCCGTTTCAGTTTGTCCCTTTTGTACCGTATTTTGCCCGTCCTGGTTTACTGATTGCTTGCTACGGCCTGACTATCCATTCTGTCTTAATCCTTTTGTACTGTTGTGTGGTTTTGTGCTCAGACTTGGCTTTCCTGACCTCACTCTCGCCACTAGGTGACGTCTGTTCAGTTGCTCTGTGTGTGCAGTCTGACTGCCCTACCAAGCTCCCCCTGGTGGAGGTTGCGCTGTACTGCACTGCAGCTGCCTGACATTGTAGCTGACCCACACATTTAAAGGGATTTCTGCATTTTTTTCTCTGCTTTGTTTGCTATGGATCTGCTCCATACCTTGGCGGATCAAATGGATAGTTTGACAGTTATGATACAAGACTTGTTTGTGGAACAGAGGGCCTTGTCCTCATCTCATATCTACCTGCAAAGGGAGCTTTCTGATAGTTAAATCATTGCAGACTGACTGTAAGCGCTCTGACACTGTTGATGTCTCTTTGCACTCTCCTGAACCTACAGTCAAGCTCCCAGATACCTTCTCTGGGGAGAGGGAGAGATTTTTTACTTTTAAGGAGAGTTGCAAGCTTTTTTTCTCTTAGACCCAGATCTTCTGGAGATGAGAGTCAGCGAGTGGGGATAATCATTTTCTTACTACGGGAGGGACCTCAGTCATGGGCCTTCTCTTTACCTGCTTCTGCCCCTGAACGTGTGTCTGTGGACAGACTCTTTGAGGCTTTGGGACTGATTTATGACAAACCAGACCGGGTCAGGGTAACAGAGGACATGATCATGAATCTCTCCCAGAATGAACTCACTGCAGAACAGTATTGTTCTGAGTTTAGGCGGTGGTCCGTTGAGGTGTCTTGGGGTGACTCTGCTCTGAGGTGCCTGTTTGAGAGAGGACTTTCAGATCATCTCAAGGACGCGCTGGCCCTTCATACGCCACCCAGTTTCCTGGTAGAGGCCATGACCCAGGCCATTCGTATGGAAAGGAGGTTACGGGAAAGAAGAATTATTCAGCGTGAGATTCCTGTTTTGCCTGCCAAGTCTGAGGCGATGTCATTCAAGGAGACAATGGAAGTTGGTGTCACCAATTTCAAGGAGAAAGAAAGGAAACGACGACGTGATGGGAAATTATGTTTTTATTGTGGAGATCCGGGACACTGGAAGAAAGACTGCCCCTCTTGTCCATCGAGTAACAAGCTGCAGAGTCTGGGTGATGGTCTAGGTGGCCATCCAGACTCTCAGGTACCATTTTTGTCGTTTCAAAAAGTTTTGGTAGAGGTGGAACTGTGTTCTGGAGGTGGTTTTGCATCCACTTCAGCGTTTGTGGACTGTGGATCTTCCATGAACTTCATTGACTCTAGTTTGGTGTCCAAGTTAAAGCTAGGGACAGTTAGGCTAGAGACTCCCATCTATATTGTTGCCATTGATAAGACACCGTTGGCTCAAAATGTCCTTAAATTTGTCTCTGAGGAGTTCCTCCTCAAGGTGGGGTCCTTGCACCAGGAACGAATTTCATGTTATATTATGAATAATCTTCCTGCGGGACTGGTGTTGGGGTTCCTCTGGTTGCAGAGGCATAATCCTGTTATAGACTGGGGATCTCGTGATATTGTTAAATGGGGTCCTAATTGTTCCAATGGTTGTCTTTCTGCTGTGTTTGTGTCCACCATTAGTCCGGAGGGTATTCCGGAGTACCTAATGGACTTTAGGCACGTGTTCCCCTGAAAAAGAGGTTGAGGTCTTACCACCCCATCGTTCTTATGATTGTACCATAAATCGTATTCCGGGTGCTAAATTGCCCAAAGCCCGTTTGTACAATCTTTCTGGCCCGGAACGTATTGCCATGAAAAGCTATATCTCTGAAAGTCTTTGCAAAGGTCCCATCGATCCCTCTGTCTCACCTTTGGCCGCGGGTTTTTTTTGTCAAGAAGAAAGATGGAGGTTTACGTCCATGCCTCAATTTCCGGGAACTAAATAAAATTACGGTGAGAAATACCTTCCCTCTCCCACTCATTCCTGATCTCTATAACCAATTGTCTGGGGCTAAGTGGTTTTCCAAGCTGGATCTTAGGGGAGCATATAAAATTATCCGTATTCAGGAGGGGGATGAGTAGAAAATGGCATTTCTCACCTCCGAGGGTCTGTTTGAGAATTTGGTCATGCCTTTCGGTCTCACTAACACTTCACTAACACACCTGCGGTGTTTCAAAATTTCATGAATGATGTATTTTCTGATTTTATCGGGCGATTTATAGTTGTATACCTGGATGATATTCTTGTGTTCTCGCCAGACAAGGAATCCCACATTGGTAATTTACATGCTGTTCTTCACAGGTTACGGGGAAATTCTCTGTTCGCTAAACCCGAGAAATATTTGTTTTGTGTCCAGGAGCTTTCTTTTCTGGGGATCATCCTTTCTGCCAATAGGTTTCCCGGAAAGGTACAGGCCATTGTTGATTGGGTGCAACTCACAGACCTCAAGGGGTGGCAGCGTTTTCTGGGTTTCACCAATTCTTAATTCATTAAGGGGTTCTCTCAGGTTGTCAAGCCTCTCACCGATCTCACTCGCAAAGGGGCTGATCTCAAAGTTTGGCCATCCTTGGCAGTTGAAGCATTTATTACATAAAAAAAGCGTTTTATGACTGCTCCTGTATTAGTTCAGCCCTATCCATCTGAACCATTCATTGTAGAGGTGGACGCATCAGAGGTGGGAGTAGGGGCGGTGTTGTCTCAGGGACCCGTTACTTTGCTCAATTTAAGACCATGTGCCTTTTTCTCCAGGAAGTTTTCTTCTGCAGAGAGGAACTATGATGTTGGGAACTGGGAGTCATTGGCCATAAATTGGCTTTTGAAGAATGGAGGCATTTTTTGGAGGGGTGGTTCATCGGATCACGGTGATTCCTGATCACAAGAACTTGTCTTATATTGAAACTGCTAAACGGTTAACTCCTAGACAGGCTAGGTGGTTGCTTTTTTTCTCTCGTTTTCATTTTTCTATCACATTTCGGCCTGGTTCCAAGAATGTCAAGGCTGATGCCTTATCTCGCAGTTTTGATCCGATATCACCCCCCGAACCTCCTTCCTCCATTCTTCAGCACGGGGTGGTTGTTGCGGAGGTATCCTCTGAATTGGAGCTGGAGATTCAAAAGGCTCAGTCTCTTGCTCCTCCCTCTTTGCCTGACAATAAGCTTTTTGTCCCAGTTCAGTACCAATTGAGGGTTCTCCAGGAGTTCCACAATTCTGCTCTCAGTGGACACCCGGGGATCTCTACCACCCGGAAAGACATTGCTAGGCTGTTTTGGTGGCCCTCCATGACCTCTGATATCGCTGTGTGTTAGGTGTCGAGTTCCCGCCTCTGCACAGGGGGAATCTTGAACCGTCTCTGCTGCGGTCTCCCATTCTTCTCCGGCCGCAGTGGAGTCTGCTCAGCGGAGACATCAGTCCCAGCGTCTTGCTCAGTCTCACTCTGTGCATAGGGTTACTGCTGCTTTTCCTGCTTCTGCCATTGAAGTCATTGTTGGGCAGCGGCGAGCAGATGCTTTTGGGACTAAGTCCTGCTTTTCTCCTTCTGAGCATGCCCAGGGCAAGATCTCCCGTTGGAGATCGAGGGTCACATGCTCAGATACTGCAGCACATCCCATTGGTCCTTTATTGGAAGGTCCTGAACGTGCTGCAGCTATATAAGCTTCGCATGACCGCACGGCCATGCGCTAGTATTGACTTGATAATGTGTGTATGTAGATGGATGTATGTCGATGGATGAAAGCTCCTAAATCATTCCCATTCCTTGTGTTGTTGACTGCTCGCGAATAGTGTTGAGCATTCCGATACCGCAAGTATCGGGCATCGGCCAATACTTGCGGTATCGGAATTCCATACCAAGTTCCGATACTTTTGTGGTATCGGGAATCGGTATCGGATCCATAGTGATGTGTAAAATAAAGAATTACAATAAAAAATATTGATATATTCACCTCTCCGGCGGCCCCTGGACATCACCGCTGGTAACCGGCAGGCTTCTTTGTTTAAAATGAGCGCATTTAGGACCTGAGAATGACGTCGCGACTTCTGATTGGTTGCGTGCCGCTCATGTGACCGCCACATAGTAACATAGTAACATAGTTAGTAAGGCCGAAAAAAGACATTTGTCCATCCAGTTCAGCCTATATTCCATCATAATAAATCCCCAGATCTACGTCCTTCTACAGAACCTAATTGTATGATACAATATTGTTCTGCTCCAGGAAGACATCCAGGCCTCTCTTGAACCCCTCGACTGAGTTCGCCATCACCACCTCCTCAGGCAAGCAATTCCAGATTCTCACTGCCCTAACAGTAAAGAATCCTCTTCTATGTTGGTGGAAAAACCTTCTCTCCTCCAGACGCAAAGAATGCCCCCTTGTGCCCGTCACCTTCCTTGGTATAAACAGATCCTCAGCAAGATATTTGTATTGTCCCCTTATATACTTATACATGGTTATTAGATCGCCCCTCAGTCATCTTTTATTCTAGACTAAATAATCCTAATTTCGCTAATCTATCTGGGTATTGTAGTTCTCCCATCCCCTTTATTAATTTTGTTGCCCTCCTTTGTACTCTCTCTAGTTCCATTATATCCTTCCTGAGCACCGGTGCCCAAAACTGGACACAGTACTCCATGTGCGGTCTAACTAGGGATTTGTACAGAGGCAGTATAATGCTCTCATCATGTGTATCCAGACCTCTTTTAATGCACCCCATGATCCTGTTTGCCTTGGCAGCTGCTGCCTAGCACTGGCTGCTCCAGGTAAGTTTATCATTAACTAGGATTTACCCAGTGGTTTCCTGTCAGATTTACCCAGTGGTTTCCCATTCAGTGTGTAATGGTGATATTGATTCCTTCTTCCCATGTGTATAACCTTACATTTATCATTGTTAAACCTCATCTGCCACCTTTCAGCCCAAGTTTCCAACTTATCCAGATCCATCTGTAGCAGAATACTATCTTCTCTTGTATTAACTGATTTACATAGTTTTGTATCATCTGCAAATATCGATATTTTACTGTGTAAACCTTCTACCAGATCATTAATGAATATGTTGAAGAGAACAGGTCCCAATACTGACCCCTGCGGTCCCCACTGGTCACAGCGACCCAGTTAGAGACTATACCATTTATAACCACCCTCTGCTTTCTATCACTAAGCCAGTTACTAACCCATTTACACACATTTTCCCCCAGACCAAGCATTCTCATTTTGTGTACCAACCTCTTGTGCGGCACGGTATCAAACGCTTTGGAAAAATCGAGATATACCACGTCCAATGACTCACCGTGGTCCAGCCTATAGCTTACCTCTTCATAAAAACTGATTAGATTGGTTTGACAGGAGCGATTTCTCATAAACCCATGCTGATATGGAGTTAAACAGCTATTCTCATTGAGATAATCCAGAATAACATCCCTCAGAAACCCTTCAAATATTTTACCAACAATAGAGGTTAGACTTACTGGCCTATAATTTCCAGGTTCACTTTTAGAGCCCTTTTTGAATATTGGCACCACATTTGCTATGCGCCAGTCCTGCGGAACAGACCCTGTCGCTATAGAGTCACTAAAAATAAGAAATAATGGTTTATCTATTACATTACTTAGTTCTCTTAGTACTCGTGGGTGTATGCCATCCGGACCCGGAGATTTATCTATTTTAATCTTATTTAGCCGGTTTCGCACCTCTTCTTGGGTTAGATTGGTGACCCTTAATATAGGGTTTTCATTGTTTCTTGGGATTTTACCTAGCATTTCATTTTCCACCGTGAATACCGTGGAGAAGAAGGTGTTTAATATGTTAGCTTTTTCCTCGTCATCTACAACCATTCTTTCCACGCGACCAATCACAAGACGTCATTCTCAGGCACTAAACTCCTCATTCTAGGAATTTAGGACCTGCGAATGACGTCGCGGCTTCTGATTGGTCGCGTGGCGGTCACATGAGCGGCACGCGACCAATCAGAAGTCGCGACGTCATTCGCAGGTCCTAAACGCGCTCATTTTAAACAAATTAGCCTGCCGGTTACCCGCGGTGATGTCCAGGGGCCGCCGGAGAGGTGAATATATCAATATTATTTATTTTAATTCTTTATTTTACACATTAATATGGATCCCAGGGCCTGAAGGAGAGTTTCCTCTCCTTCAGACCCTGGGAACCATCAGGATACCTTCCGATACTTGGTGTCCCATTGACTTGTATTGGTATCGGATATCGGTATCGGCGATATCCGATACTTTTCGGGTATCGGCCGATACTATCCGATACCGATACTTTCAAGTATCGGACGGTATCACTCAACACTACTCGCGAATGATGGTAGCTATCTAGCGCCCGACCAAGCCTTCAGCACGTAACACACATTACAGCGTCTAATTGCTGTGACCGCCAGTGTGGCGCCGTGCGATTTCACAGCGCTTTCCTGACCCAAGCCTGGGTGTTTAGTGGCGTCCGCCAGTGCGGCACCGCACGCACTCTCGTGCTTCTTAAATACAATTATTTCTGTCACTCTGACACCCCAGTAGCGGTGTCGAGCGCATGAGGTCTTTATGAACTCAAATCCTGTGTCTTGGGATTAAGTTCTGAGACTCCTTGCTTGCGGTCTTGGTGTGGTACCGCGGCCCTGTGACGCAACAGGGTTCGCTTCCTTCACACAGGGTGAAGTTAACCCGTGTGTGTATTCACATTGTACCGCCATATTGTCCGTCATTACTAGCAGTAGGTTTTCACCTGCACGGTGGACCTCGGACTGCGAACGCACCTAATACTATTTCATCTTAAACTTGGTGCGTTCCTCCAGTCCTAACACTGTGTTTGTGTCTGCTTGTGATACCTGTGCCCGTGCTAAGAGCTCCCATAACCGGCCGGCTGGGGAACTGGTGCCATTGCCAATTCCAGATAGACCTTGGACTTATTTGTCCATGGATTTTATCACTGACCTCCTGTCATGTCGGACGCTATTCACACTAGGGCGTCCGACAGACAGCGGTAATTCTGCATTCGTCCACTATGCGCTCTGTGGCGCCGGCTAAATTTTATCTCGGTTGTTCCGGGGTTAATCTAGCTGGTACTCGGATTGGAGACTGGGTCACGCCCATGGCCTTTAAATAGTTCTTCTGAACTTTGGGCGTCGCCGATTATAGCTTGTGTCTTGTACCTGGTGATCTCGATTCGGAGTGGTGGTCTTGGAGTGGAAATATCATATTTGGTGGTGTATGATCCTTTGTCATATTTCTCCTTCCTTTTTGTATTTTCTTTTGTCCTGTGCACATTATAGTGTTTTCCTGAGTGTGTTTGCGGCGTGGTGCGTTTTTGGTTTTCCCTGTCTGTGCTTTCTGTAGGGGTTGGTGAGAGGTATTATCACTGGGTGGAGGGTGGAGGTTACAGATTAGTATTGAAACAGGAGTCAGGGGCAGGCGTGGCGGCCCAGACAAGCACACCATCAGTGCAATCTCTGGTAGAGGGACAGACAGGGTTTCCCTAGTCTGAGGGATATCACAGGGGCCGGGTTATTAGCTTTAGCTTACCTAGGCTCCCCGTGACACCTCTCTTCTTCTAATGGCAAAACTGTAATCTGGGTAGTGGTTGGCAGATTCAGTAAACAGGCGCATTTTGTACCTCTGGCAGGATTGCTTAATGCTGAAACATTATCTAAGCTGTTTATTGAGCATGTTGTGCGGTTGCATGGTGTGCCTTTGAATGTGGTTTCTAATAGAGGGGTACAATTTGTGTCCAAATTTTGGAGGGCCTTTTGTAAAAAATTGGGTGTTTGTTTGACGTTCTCCTCTGCTTACCATCCTGAGACTAATGGTCAGACGAAGAGGACCAATCAGTCTCTTGAACAGATTTTGAGGTGTCTTGCTACGTCTCGGCAGGACGATTGGTGTTATGATCTGGTGGTTTAGGAGCAACATGGGACGAGCTCTGAAGGAGGTGGTACCTGTACTGACTAGGGTTGAGCGACCCTTACCTTTAAAGGATCGGGTCGGATTTCACGAAACCCGACTTTTTCAAAAGTTGGGTCGAGTGAAATCGGCCGATCCTATAAAAAAGTCGGGGTCGGGGTCGGACGAAACCCAAAACCCAATGCAATGCATTGGGTTTCCATAGTTCCCAGGGTCTGAAGGAGCGGAAACTCTCCTTCAGGCCCTGCGATCCATATTTTAGTGTAAAATAAAGAATTAAAATAAAAAATATCGCAATACTTACCCTCTGACGCGCCATGGTACTAACCTTCCTTCCTTAGAATCAGCCTTCCAGGACCTCGCGGTGACATTGCGGTGACGTCGCGGCTTGTGATTGGCCGCGCGGCCGCCCATGTGACCGCTCTCGCGACCAATCACAAGCCGCGACGTCACCGCGACGTCACCGAAGGTCCTGGAAGGGCTGATTCTTAGGAAGGAAGGCTGCCGGAAAGAAGCAGGGCGCGTCCGAGGGTGAGTATATTCCTATTAGGTATATACTCACCCTCGGACGCGCCCTGCTTCTTTCCGGCAGCCTTCCTTCCTAAGGATCAGCCCTTCCAGGACCTTCGGTGACGTCGCGGTGACGTCGCGGCTTGTGATTGGCCGCGCGGCCGCCCATGTGACCGCTCGCGCGACCAATCACAAGCCGCGACGTCACCGCGACGTCACCGAAGGTCCTGGAAGGGCTGATTCTTAGGAAGGAAGGCTGCCGGAAAGAAGCAGGGCGCGTCCGAGGGTGAGTATATTCCTATTAGGTATATACTATTAGGTATAATAGTCCTATTAGGTATATACTCACCCTCGGACGCGCCCTGCTTCTTTCCGGCAGCCTTCCTTCCTAAGAATCAGCCCTTCCAGGACCTTCGGTGACGTCGCGGTGACGTCGCGGCTTGTGATTGGTCGCGCGAGCGGTCACATGGGCGGCCGCGCGACCAATCACAAGCCGCGACGTCACCGCGACGTCACCGCGAGGTCCTAGAAGCGCGGATTCGAAGGAGGAAGGTTCCCGGTTAGTACCAGGGCACGTCAGAGGGTGAGTATAGCGAAATTTTTTATTTTAATTCTTTCTTTTACACTTGAATCTGAATTCCGATACCAATTCCCGATATCTTAAACATATCGGGAATCGGGATCGGAATTCCGATTCCAGATTCAAAAGATCGCCGACTTCATGGCCGACCCCACACTGGGGTCGGGTCGGGTTTCATGAAACCCGACCTTGCCAAAAGTCGGCGACTATTGAAAATGTTCGACCCGTTTCGCTCAACCCTACTACTGACCGCAGTCCCTAAGCTCAACACAACACTAGAAGGAGCCGTGGGATGCTCCTGTCACTCCCTAGGCACCTCGTCACAGCCTAAGAACTAACTACCCCTAAAGATAGAAACAGGAAAACTATCTTGCCTCAGAGAAAATCCCCAAAGGATAGATAGCCCCCCACAAGTAATGACTGTGAGTGGAGAGGGAAAAGACATACACAGAATGAAACCAGGATGAAGCACAGGAGTGTTGTGAATTCTGTTGTCGAACTCCCTCCTGTGGTCGTGAATGGTACTTCAGCGAGTTCTGTCTATGGGCTCCCTCTGGTGGCTGTGAGTGAAGCTGCTGCTTCTGAGGTTCCTTACACAGGTGACGTGGTTTATCCTTTGGTTGACTGCTCTATTTAACTCCTCTCAGATCGTTACTCTATGCCAGCTGTCAATGTTTTTGCATTGGTTCAGTTCACTCCTGGATCTCTCTGGTGACCTGCCTTCTCCTGCAGAAGCTAAGTTCCTGATAGTCATTATTTGTTCACTGTTTTCTTGTCCAGCTGGTTTTCATGATTTTGTCTTGCTAGCTGGAAGCTCTGGGATGCAGAGTGGCCCCTCCGCACCGTGAGTCGGTGCGGAGGTCTTTTTTGCACACTCTGCGTGGTCTTTTGTAGGTTTTTGTGCTGATCGCAAAGTTACCTTTCCTATCCTCTGTCTATTTAGTAAGTCTGGCCTCCCTTTGCTGAAACCTGTTTCATTTCTGCGTTTGTGACTTTCATCTTTACTCACAGTCAATATATGTGGGGGGCTTCCTTTACCTTTGGGGAATTTCTCTGAGGCAAGGTAGGCTTTATTTTCTATCTCTAGGGCTAGATAGTTCTTAGGCTGTGACGAGGCGCCTAGGTCTGGTCAGGAGCGCTCCACGGCTATTTCTAGTGTGTGTGTAGGATTAGGGCTTGCGGTCAGCAGAGCTCCCACATCCCAGAGCTCGTCCTGTATGAGGTTTAACTATCAGGTCATTCCGGGTGCTCCTAACCACCAGGTCATAACACAGGAGGCCAGTCTAGCTAGATAGATTGGACAGGATAGAATACTGAACGGTCAGTAAAATCTTCACACCTGACTAAAGGTGTGGAGGGTAAATCTGCTTCCCAGAGCTCCCAGCTTAACTGAATTAATCCATACTGACAAGCTGGACAAAACATAGAATGCACAGAACGAATAAGTCCACAACATGTGGACAGAAAAGAGCAAAGCAAGGACTTATCTTTGCTGAACTGGACAGGATATCAGGGAAATCCAAGAGAGATGTGAATCCAACCAGGAACCATTGACAAGTGGCACTGGCTGAAGGAAGAGCCAGTCATAAATAGCCGAGCAGAAAGATAATCAGTGGAAGCAGCTGCAGACTGCTAAATCCATGGAGCAGCCATACCACTTAAAACCACCGGAGGGAGCCCAAGAGCAGAACTCACAAAAGTGCCACTTACAACCACCGGAGGGAGCCCAAGAGCGGAATTCACAACAGTACCCCCCTCTTGAGGAGGGGTCACCGAACCCTCACCAGAGCCCCCAGGCCGTTTAGGACGAGCCAAGTGAAAAGCACGAACCAAATAGGCGGCATGGACATCAGAGGCAACAACCCAAGAATTATCCTCCTGGCCATAACCCTTCCACTTGACATGATACTGAAGCCTCCGCCTCGAAAAATGAGAATCCAAAATTTTCTCAACCTCATATTCCAACTCTCCCTCAACCAACACCGGGGCAGGAGGATCAACCGAGGGAACAACGGGCACCACATATCTCCGCAACAAAGATCTATGGAAAACATTATGAATGGCAAAAGAGGCTGGAAGAGCCAAACGAAAAGACACAGGATTGATAATTTCAGAAATCTTATAAGGACTAATAAACCGAGGCTTAAACTTAGGGGAAGAAACCTTCATAGGAACATGACGAGAAGACAACCAAACCAAATCCCCCACACGAAGCCGGGGATCAACACACCGACGGCGGTTAGCAAAACGTTGAGCCTTTTCCTGAGACAATGACAAATTGTCCACCACATGAGTCCAAATCTGCTGCAGCCTGTCCACCACAGAATCCACACCAGGACAATCAGAAGGCTCAACCTGCCCTGAAGAAAAACGAGGATGAAAACCAAAATTACAAAAGAAAGGTGAAACCAAAGTAGCCGAACTAGCCCTATTATTAAGGGCAAACTCGGCCAACGGCAAGAAAGCCACCCAATCATCCTGATCAGCAGACACAAAGCATCTCAAATAGGTTTCCAAGGTCTGATTAGTTCGCTCAGTTTGGCCATTAGTCTGAGGATGAAACGCCGAAGAAAAAGACAAATCAATGCCCATCCTAGCACAAAAGGTCCGCCAAAACCTAGAGACAAACTGAGAACCTCTGTCAGACACAATATTCTCCGGAATGCCATGCAAACAAACCACATGCTGAAAAAACAATGGAACCAAATCTGAGGAGGAAGGCAACTTAGGCAAAGGTACCAGATGGACCATTTTAGAGAACCGGTCACAAACAATCCAGATAACAGACATCTTCTGGGAAACAGGAAGATCCAAAATAAAATCCATGGAAATATGCATCCAGGGCCTCTCAGGGACCGGCAAAGGCAAAAGCAACCCACTAGCGTGGGAACAGCAAGGCTTGGCCCGGGCGCAAGTCCCACAGGACTGCACAAAAGCAAGCACATCGCGCGACAAGGAAAGCCACCAAAAGGACCTAGCAACCAAATCTCTGGTACCAAAAATCCCAGGATGACCAGCCAACACTGAACAATGAACCTCAGAAATTACCTTACTTGTCCATCTATCAGGAACAAACAGCTTCCCCACAGGACAGCGGTCAGGCCTATCAGCCTGAAATTCCTGAAGCACCCGCCGCAAATCAGGGGAGATAGCAGAAAGAATCAGCCCCTCCTTAAGAATGCCAACCGGCTCAAGGACTCCAGGAGAATCAGGCGAAAATCTCCTAGAGAGGGCATCAGCCTTAACATTCTTAGATCCCAGAAGATACGAGACCACAAAATCAAAACGGGAGAAAAACAGGGACCATCGAGCCTGTCTAGGATTCAGCCGCTTGGCCAACTCGAGGTAAATCAGATTCTTATGATCAGTCAAGACCATTTCCTAAATTTCTGGCAGGATAATTCTGCCGCTTCCTGACCTTGACACAGGGCCAACAGGGTTTTTTCTCCATGATCCACAGAATTAGGTTCGTCATACAATAATCCGAGCGCTTGAAAAAATGCGTCTACATTCAGCAATGCCGGATCGCCTGATTCAAGGGAGAATGCCCAGTCCTGAGGGTCACCACGCAGCAAGGATATGATGATTTTAACTTGCTGAATGGGATCACCAGAAGAACGGGGTTTCAAAGCAAAAAACAATTTGAAGTTATTTTTAAAGTTCAAAAACTTGGATCTGTCCCCAAAAAAACAAATCAGGAGTAGGAATTTTAGGCTCCAAAGCCGGAGTCTGGACAACATAATCTTGGATACTCTGTACTCTTGCAGCAAGTTGATCCACACGAGAAAACAAACCCTGAACATCCATGCCAGAGCATAAATCCTGAACCACCCAGAGATCAAGAGGAAAAAAAGACAAAACAGAGCACAGAAAAAAAATGGCTCAGAATTTTTTTTTTCCTTCTTTTGAGATGCATTTAATTTATTTTTGGCCACTTGTACTGTTATGATCTGGTGGTTTAGGAGCAACATGGGACGAGCTCTGAAGGAAGTGGTACCTGTACTGACCGCAGTCCCTAAGCTCAACACAACACTAGAAGGAGCCGTGGGATGCTCCTGTCACTCCCTAGGCACCTCGTCACAGCCTAAGAACTAACTACCCCTAAAGATAGAAACAGGAAAACTATCTTGCCTCAGAGAAAATCCCCAAAGGATAGATAGCCCCCCGCAAGTAATGACTGTGAGTGGAGAGGGAAAAGACATACACAGAATGAAACCAGGATGAAGCACAGGAGGCCAGTCTAGCTAGATAGATTGGACAGGATAGAATACTGTGCGGTCAGTATTAAAAACTACAAAAATCCACACAGAGTTTACAAAAATCTCCACACCTGACTAAAGGTGTGGAGGGTAAATCTGCTTCCCAGAGCTTCCAGCTTAACTGAATTAATCCATACTGACAAGCTGGACAAAACATAGAATGCACAGAACGAATAAGTACACAACATGTGGACAAAAAAGAGCAAAGCAAGGACTTATCTTTGTTGAACTGGACAGGATATCAGGGAAATCCAAGAGAGATGTGAATCCAACCAGGAACCATTGACAAGTGGCACTGGCTGAAAGAAGAGCCAGGCATAAATAGCCAAGCAGAAAGACAATCAGTGGAAGCAGCTGCAGACTGCTAAATCCAAGGAGCAGCCATACCACTTAAAACCACCGGAGGGAGCCCAAGAGCAGAACTCACAAAAGTGCCACTTACAACCACCGGAGGGAGCCCAAGAGCGGAATTCACAACAGATTGGTGTTCTTCATTGCCCCTGGCTGAGTTTGCATTTAACAATCGGATTAACCAGTCCACGGGCACCTCCCTATTCTTCTGTAACTACGGTTTTCACCCTCATTTTGGTGAATTTTCTAGGCTGGATTCAGGATGTCCAGGGGCTGATAAGGCAGTGCAACGTATGGGGAGGTGTGGAGGGAGGTCCAGAAGAACATCGGAGAGGCTCAGGGCAAACATAAACTTTTTGCGGATAAGCGACGGTCTGTGGGACCTATGTTCCTGGTGGGAGATAAAGTGTGGTTGTCTACCAGGGACATTCGTCTCAAGGTTCCTTTGGCTAAGCTAGGTCCCAGGTATATTGGTCCTTACGCGATCATTGAGGTGATCAATCCAGTTGCCTTTCACTTACGACTTCCTCCGTTGCTTCAGATTCCCATTGTGTTCCATGAGTCCCTTCTTAAGTCATTTTTACCATCCTCTGCTGGGCCTCCATCCCCTCCGCCTCTGGTCTCTGTGGATGGTCAGACCGAGTATGAAGTGGAACAGATTGTAGATTCTCGCATGGTCCGTAGTTCTATTCAGTACTTGGTCCATTGGAGGGGTTACGGTCCTGAGGATCGATCTTGGGTCCCGGCACGATCTGTCCATGCTAATCAACTGGTCCGGGCATTTCATTCATGTTATCCTTGAAAACCTGGGGGTCCGGTGGCCCCCCCTTGAGAGGACGGTACTCCTTTCTCTGGGTGGATCATGTCTAGGGTTAACTTTGATCTGCCTCATTCTGGGCTCGGGTTTGCTATTTAGCTCTCAGGTATCCTGAGGGTGGTGTCAGCTATAGCTCTGTCTTTGGCGTAATGAACCCGGCTCTGGAAGCCCCTGATTTGTCCTACTGTGAACCCTGACTTGTCCTGTGTCTGTTATCTTCCTCTGCCTGCTCTTTCCCAGTGTCTCTTTGTTTGTCTGTAGTTCTGCTTGACTCTCTGGTTCTGATCTCCTGGCTTGGCTTTTTGACTCCGTTTCAGTTTGTCCCTTTTGTACCGTATTTTGCCCGTCCTGGTTTACTGATTCCTTGCTACGGCCTGACTATCCATTCTGTCTTAATCCTTTTGTACTGTTGTGCTGTTTTGTGCTCAGACTTGGCTTTCCTGGCCTCACTCTCGCCACTAGGTGGCGTCTGTTCAGTTGCTCTGTGTGTGCAGTCTGACTTCTCTACCAAGCTCCCTCTAGTGGAAGTTGCTCTGTACTGCACTGCAGCTGCCTGACACCGATAAAACCATGTACCTCCTTGACATTTTTAGGTGCAGGCCAATCAAGAATAGCCTGGATCTTACTTGCCTCCATTTTATGTCCCTGTGGTGAGATGACATAACCCAGAAATTGAATCTCTGCGTGATGAAACTCACATTTTTCAGGCTTGATGTAGAGATGATTCTCTATCAGGTGTCTTAAAACAGTCTTAACATGCTCTTGATGTTCCTGCAATGAATTGGAAAAAAATCAAAATATCGTCCAGATTATTATGACAACATGATCTAAGAGATCTCTAAAAATTCATTAGCCAAGTGTTGGAAGGTTGCCGGAGCATTGCAGAGACCACAAGGCATCACAAGGTACTCAAAGTGCCCGTAATGACATCTAAATGCCATCTTCCATTCATCCCCAGAGTGGATCCCAATCAGGCTATAAGCCACTTGAAGATCCAACTTAGAGAAGATTGTAATGTGTCATGCTCTTTCAAGCAGTTGAGGAATTACCGTCAAAGGATAACAGTTCCAAATGGTTACCTTGTTGAGCTGCTGATAATCAATACAAAGTCTGAGAGTTCCATCCTTCTTTTTTACGAAAAAGATGGGTGCTCTTGCTTGTGATGAGGAGGGAAGAATGCAACCTTTGGCAAGATTCTCATCAATGTATTCCTTTAAGGCCTGGAGCTCCAGAGCTGCTAGTGGGTAGACATTCTTGAATGGAGTGGCCGCCACCTGAAGTAGTTTAATTGGACAATCATAATGTCTGTGAGAAGGAAGCTGATCTGCCATCTTTTTATCGCAATTATAAAAAAAATTCATTGTAAATAGATGGTAACATAGATATCTGAATGAATAATTCAGAACCACAATGGACCTTGACGTTCAGAGCACACAAGTGACCTGACAAAAACCACAAAACATAGGACGAGCTCTGAGACGTGGAAACTCTGCTGACCGCAATCCCTAAACCTATCAAACCACACTAGAGGTAGCCGTGGATTGCGCCTAACGCTCCCTATGCAACTCGGCACAGCCTGAGAAACTAGCTAGTCCTGAAGATAGAAAAAAAATCAACAGATGGAACCACAGGCGCCACGTATCTCCGCAACAATGACCTATGGAATACGTTATGGATGGAAAAAGAATCTGGAAGGGTCAAACGAAAAGACACAGGATTAAGAACCTCAGAAATCCTATACGGACCAATGGAACGAGGCTTAAACTAAGGAGAGGAAACCTTCATAGGAATATAACGAGATGACAACCAAACCAAATCCCCAACACGAAGTCGGGGACCCACACAGCGTCTGCGATTAGCGAAACGTTGAGCCTTCTTCCTGGGACAAGGTCAAATTGTCCACTACATGAATCCAAATCTGCTGCAACCTGTCCACCACAGTATCCACACCAGGACAGTCCGAAGACTCAACCTGCCCTGAAGAGAAACGAGGATGGAACCCAGAATTGCAGAAAAACGGTGAAACCAAGGTAGCCGAGCTGGCCCGATTATTAAGAGCGAACTCAGCCAACGGCAAAAAGGACACCCAATCATCCTGATCAGCAGAAACAAAACATCTCAGATATGTTTCCAAGGTCTGATTGGTTCGTTCAGTCTGGCCATTTGTCTGAGGATGGAAAGCCGAGGAAAAAGACAAATCAATGCCCATCCTAGCACAAAAGGCTCGCCAAAACCTTGAAACAAACTGGAAACCTCTGTCAGAAACGATGTTCTCTGGAATGCCATGTAAACAAACCACATGCTGGAAGAACAATGGCACCAAATCAGAGGAGGAAGGTAATTTAGACAAGGGTACCAAATGGATCATCTTAGAGAAGCGATCACAAACTACCCAAATGACTGACATTTTTTGAGAAACGGGGAGATCCGAAATAAAATCCATAGAGATATGTGTCCAAGGCCTCTTCGGGATCGGCAAGGGCAAAAGGAACCCACTGGCACGAGAACAGCAGGGCTTAGCCTGAGCACAAATCCCACAAAAGAACGCACATCCCGCGACAGACACGGCCACCAAAAGGATCTAGCCACCAAATCTCTGGTACCAAAGATTCCAGGATGACCAGCCAACACCGAACAATGAACCTCAGAGATAACTTTATTCGTCCACCTATCAGGGACAAACAGTTTCTCTGCTGGGCAACGATCAGGTTTATTAGCCTGAAATTTTTGCAGCACCCGCCGCAAATCAGGGGAGATGGCAGACACAATTACTCCCTCTTTGAGAATACCCGCCGGCTCAGGCAAACCCGGAGAGTCGGGCACAAAACTCCTAGACAGGGCATCCGCCTTCACATTTTTAGAGCCCGGAAGGTACGAAACCACAAAGTCAAAACGGGAGAAAAACAGCGACCAACGGGCCTGTCTAGGATTCAACCGCTTAGCAGACTCGAGATAAGTCAAGTTCTTATGATCAGTCAATACCACCACGCGATGCTTAGCTCCTTCAAGCCAATGACGCCACTCCTCGAATGCCCACTTCATGGCCAGCAACTCTCGATTGCCAACATCATAATTTCGCTCAGCAGGCGAAAACTTCCTGGAAAAGAAGGCGCATGGCTTCATCACCGAGCAATCAGCACCTCTTTGCGACAAAACAGCCCCCGCTCCAATTTCAGAAGCATCAACCTCAACCTGGAACGGAAGCGAAACATCTGGTTGACACAACACAGGGGCAGAAGAAAAACGATGCTTTAACTCTTGAAAAGCTTCCACAGCAGCAGAAGACCAATTGACCACATCAGCACCCTTCTTGGTCAAATCGGTCAATGGTTTAGCAATACTAGAAAAATTACAGATGAAGCGACGATAAAAATTAGCAAAGCCAAGGAACTTTTGCAGACTTTTCAGAGATGTCGGCTGAGTCCAATCATAAATGGCCTGGACCTTAACAGGGTCCATCTCGACGGTAGAAGGGGAAAATATGAACCCCAAAAATGAAACCTTCTGAACACCAAAGAGACACTTTGATCCCTTCACAAACAAAGAATTAGCACGCAGGACCTGGAACACCATTCTGACCTGCTTCACATGAGACTCCCAATCATCCGAGAAGACCAAAATATCATCCAAGTATACAATCAGGAATTTATCCAGGTACTCTCGGAAGATGTCATGCATAAAGGACTGAAATACTGATGGAGCATTGGCAAGTCCGAATGGCATAACTAGGTACTCAAAATGGCCCTCGGGCGTATTAAATGCAGTTTTCCATTCATCGCCCCGTTTAATACGCACAAGATTATATGCACCACGAAGATCTATCTTGGTGAACCAACTAGCCCCCTTAATCCGAGCAAACAAATCAGATAGCAGCGGCAAGGCGTACTGAAATTTGACCGTGATTTTATTTAGAAGGCGGTAATCAATACAAGGTCTCAGCGAACCATCCTTCTTGGCCACAAAAAAGAACCCTGCTCCCAATGGCGATGACGACGGCCGAATATGACCCTTCTCCAAGGATTCCTTTACGTAACTCCGCATAGCGGCGTGCTCAGGTACAGATAAATTAAACAGTCGACCCTTAGGAAACTTACTACCAGGAATCAACTCGATAGCACAATCACAATCCCTATGCGGAGGTAGGGCATTGGACTTGGGCTCATCGAATACATCCCGGTAATCAGACAAGAACTCTGGGACCTCAGAAGGGGTGGATGATGAGATAGACAGAAATGGAACATCACCATGTACCCCCTGACAACCCCAGCTGGACACAGACATTGATTTCCAATCTAATACTGGATTATGGACTTGTAGCCATGGCAACCCCAACACGACCACATCATGCAGATTTTGCAACACCAGAAAGCGAATATCCTCCTGGTGCGCAGGAGCCATGCACATCGTCAGCTGGGTCCAATACTGAGGCTTATTCTTGGCCAAAGGCGTAGCATCAATTCCTCTCAATGGAATAAGACACTGCAAGGGCTCCAAGACAAACCCACAGTGCTTAGCAAACTCCAAGTCCATCAAATTCAGGGCAGCGCCTGAATCCACAAATGCCATGACAGAATAAGATGAGAAAGAGCAGATCAAAGTAACGGACAAAAGAAATTTCGACTGTACCGTACCAATGGTGGCAGACCTAGCGAACCGCTTAGTGCGCTTAGGACAATCGGAGATCGCATGAGTGGAATCACCACAGTAGAAACACAGCCCATTCTGACGTCTGTGTTCCTGCCTTTCAGCTCTGGTCAAAGTCCTATCGCACTGCATAGGCTCAGGTTTATGCTCAGATAATACCGCCAAATGGTGCACAGATTTACGCTCACGCAAGCGTCAACCGATCTGAATGGCCAAAGACATAGACTCATTAAGACCAGCAGGCATAGGAAATCCCACCATGACATCCTTAAGGGCTTCAGAGAGACCCTTTCTGAATATTGCTGCCAGCGCAGATTCATTCCATTGAGTGAGCACAGACCACTTTCTAAACTTCTGACAATAAATCTCTATCTCATCCTGACCCTGACACAGAGCCAGCAAATTTTTCTCTGCCTGATCCACTGAATTAGGTTCATCGTACAGTAATCCGAGCGCCAGAAAAAACGCATCAATATTACATAATGCAGGATCTCCTGGCGCAAGGGAAAATGCCCAGTCTTGAGGGTCGCCACGTAATAAAGAAATAATGATCTTAACTTGTTGAACTGGGTCACCAGAGGAGCGAGGTTTCAACGCCAGAAACAGTTTGCAATTATTTTTGAAACTCAGAAATTTAGCTCTATCTCCAGAAAACAAATCAGGAATAGGAATTCTTGGTTCTAACATAGAATTCTGAGCCACAAAGTCTTGAATATTTTGTACTCTTGCAGTGAGAAGATCCACACATGAAGACAGACCTTTAATGTCCATCACCACACCTGTGTCCTGAACCACCCAAATGTCTAGGGGAAAAAAAAGGCAAAACACAGTGCAAAGAAAAAAAATGGTCTCAGAACTTCTTTTTTCCCTCTATTGAGAAGCATAGTACTTTGGGCCTCCAGTACTGTTATGAATAGATAATTCAGAACCACAATGGACCTTGACGTTCCGAGCACACAAGTGACCTGACAAAAAACACAAAACATAGGACGAGCTCTGAGACGTGGAAACTCTGCTGACCGAAATCCCTAAACCTATCAAACCACACTAGAGGTAGCCGTGGATTGCGCCTAACGCTCCCTATGCAACTCGGCACAGCCTGAGAAACTAGCTAGTCCTGAAGATAGAAAAATAAGCCTACCTTGCCTCAGAGAAATTCCCCAAAGGAAAAGGCAGCCCCCCATATATAATGACTGTGAGTTAAGATGAAAATACAAACACAGAGATGAAATAGATTTAGCAAAGTGAGGCCCGACTTACTGAATAGACCGAGGATAGGAAAGATAGCTTTGCGGTCAACACAAAAACCTACAAACAACCACGCAGAGGGGCAAAAAGACCCTCCGCACCGACTAACGGTATGGAGGTGCTCCCTCCGCGTCTCAGAGCTTCCAGCAAGCAAGAAAAACCAATATAGCAAACTGGACAGAAAATATAGCAACAAAAGTAACACAAGCAGAACTTAGCTTATGCTGAGCAGACAGACCACAGGAACGATCCAGGAGGAAGCAAGACCAATACTAGAACATTGACTGGAGGCCAGGATCAAAGCACTAGGTGGAGTTAAATAGAGCAGCACCTAACGACCTAACCTCATCACCTGAGGAAGGAAACTCAGGAGCCGCAGTACCACTCGTGACCACAGGAGGGAGCTTGATCACAGAATTCACAACAGATATCTTAGCGGTACATTTCGTATCCCGAGAACTTGCTGGAGTTGTTATGGGCATGTCCTTTGGTGGAAAAGTGATCTCCTTGGTCTCCTATTTTATTATTGGATTCTATGACTGCAGCCAGGGGGCATCCTCTACGTCTGGAGGAAAGAAGGTTTAAGCATAATCACATATGCGGATTCTTTACTGTAAGAGCAGTGAGACTATGGAACTCTCTGCCGTATGATGTTGTAATGAGTGATTCATTACTAAAATTTAAGAGGGGACTGGATGCCTTTCTTGTAAAGTATAATGTTACAGGTTATATATACTAGATTCCTTGATAGAGCATTGATCCAGGGAACTTGTCTGATTGCTTTATGTGGACCCAGGAAGGAATTTTTTTCCCCAGTGTGGAGCTTACTCTTTACCACATGGAGTTTTTTTGCCTTCCTCTGGATCAACATGTTAGGTTAATCTATGGGTTGAACTAGATGGACTTAAAGTCTTCCTTCAACCTTAAATACTATGTTAGAAGATCCATGCATAGACATCTGATATCTAATGCAGAGACACAAGATAAAATGGGCTGCACACAAGAGTCCAGAGTCCTTCTCCCAGTCCAGAGTTCTTATCCCAATCCAACGTCCTTGTTCCAATCCTGACTCTTCCCAATGCAGAGTCCTTGTCCCAGTCCAGAGTTCTTCTCCCAATCTAAAATTTTTCTCCTAATCCAGAGTCATTGTCCCAGTCCAGAGTCCTTTTCTCAATCCAAAAAGTCCTTGTCCAAGTCCAGAGTCCGCCTCCCAGTCCAGAATCCTTCTAAAAATCCAGAGACTGTCTCCCAATCCAAAGTCCTTGTCCAAGTCCAGAGTCCTTGTCCCAATAAAGAGCCCTTCTTCCCGTGCAGGGTCATTGTCCCAATCCAGAGTCCTTCTCCCTGTCCATAGCCCTTTTCCCAATCCAGAGTCCTTCTCCCTGTCCGGAGTCCTTTTCCCAATCCAGAGTCCTTGTCCAAGTCTGGAGTCCTTTTGCCAATTCAAAGTCCTTTTCCCAATCCAGTTTTTTTCTCCAAATCCAGAGTTGTTCTCCCAATCCGGAATCCTTGTCCCAGTCCAGAGTCCTTCACCCACTCCAGAGTCCTTCTCCCAGTCTACAGACCTTCTCCCAGTCCCAAGTCCTTCTCCCAGTCACTATTCCTTCTCCCAGTCCAGAGTGCTTCTCCCAATCCAGAGTCCTTGTCTTAGTCCAGACGCTATGTCTCAGTCCAGATTCCTTGTCCCGATCCAGATTCCTTCTCCCAGTCTAGACTCCTCTCATTTCAGAGTTTTTGTCCCAGTACAGACTCCTTGTCCCAGTTCAGACTCCTCCTCCCAGTTCAGAGTCTTTGTCCCAGTCCAGAGTCCTTGTTTAAGTGCAGACTTTTTCTCCCAGTCCACACTCCTTGTCCCAGTCAAGAGTCCTTCTCCCAGTCCAGAATCCTTCTCCATGTTCAGCATCCTTCTCCCAATCCAGAGTCCTTCTCCCAATCCAGAGTACTTGTCTGAGTCTAAATTTCTTCTCCCAATCCAGATTTCTTGTCTGGCACAGCATTCTTGTCCCAGTCCAGAATCCTTGTCTCAGTCCAGAAGTCTTCTACCATTCTGGAGGTCTTCTCCCATTCCAGAGTCCTTCTTCCAACCCAGAGCCCTTCTCCCAATACAGAGTCCTTCTCCCAATCCTGAGTTTTTCTCCCAATCCAGAATCCTTGTCCGAGACCAAAATCCTTCTCCCATTGCAGTCTTTCTCCCAGAATCCTTCTCCCAGTTTGTTGTTTGTTCTTCCAAATTTCCCAGGAACCTCTAATAAGCTTTCCACTTGGCAGTAGTTTCACCTGTAGCTGCAGTTCTGCTCTCGCTCCTCAGATGTGGAGATACTCAGTATTCAAAAGTCACATGTCCTGACATCTGAATGTCCTATCACATTTGTGTATCTTCCATCATATTTCATTACTCAAACATAACGTTAGGAACCTGTTGAACATCCTGCTCCTTCCCCCATCATCTGTATAAAATAAGTAGCACTGGAGCCGAATTGCTCATATCTCCAGGACCAGAAGACATGTCTCCAGTAAAGGTTTCTTTCCTGCTTCTATTCTTCCTGTGCTGCACAGGTAACCCTACCAGTGCACGTTCACCACCAAAACCAGATAATGGTAAGTGACAAACATGAATGAATTTATAATATTGTAGTTGACATTTAAACATACTGACAATTCATAAGGGACAGAAGTATCTGAAGAGAAAAGAAATCTTAAGTAGACAAAGGGTTAAAAATATTGATGAGCGAATATTCTCGTTGCTCGGTTGCTCTCCGAGTATTTGTGACTGCTCGGAGATTTTGTTTTCCTTGCCGCAGCTGAATGATTTGCGGCTATTAGACAGCTTGATTACATGTGGGGATTCCCTAGCAACCAGGCAACCCCCACATGTACTCAGGCTGGCTAGTAGCTGTAAATCACGCAGCTGCGTCAATAAAAACTAAATCTCCGAGCACTAAAAAATATTCGGAGGACAGCCCGAGCAACGAGTATATTCGCTCATCACTAGTTAAAAACAAACAAGTTTAGAAGAGACAAAAGACTCTGGAGGGGGACACAGTGCTAGAGGGAAACAGGCATCTACATGGGGATAATAAGATCTGGAGGGGACAATGGTACCTGAAGTGGGCCGATAGGACTGTAGAGGGCACGAGATTTTAGAGTAAATAGGAGTCTGGAGGAGGACAGAACAATTGGGAGAGTGCAAAAGGGGTTTGGAGAGGACAGAAGCATCTGGAGGGAGCATTTAAGCTGGAGGAGATAGCAAAGCCCTGAGTTTGCGAAAGTCTTGGGGAGGGTGTGGTAAAGAAATCTGGAGGACACAGAGGTTTAGACAGGACAGAGGAAACTGAAGGTGAACAGATATATCTGAAGAAGACTTCGGTATCTGTAGGTGACGGGGAGTGTTTAGGGAACAAAAAAGTCTGGAGAAGATAAAGGCGGCGAAAGGGGACAGATGAGTCTGGAAGTGAGAAGATGGATATAAAGGGAACCAATAGGTCTGTAAGATGGAGCAGAGTCTAAAGGGGAATAGTGGATCTCAATTGGACTGACGAGTGTGCAGGTGAGGTCAGAAAATCAGAATGGCGCAAGTCGTCTGGAGAAGACAATGTGAAGATGATAGAGGTATGTAGGGGACAGAGAAGAAAAAGAAGTGTGAAAGAGAGAATCGTATGAGGCCATGTGCACACGTTCAGTATTTTTCGCGTTTTTATCACGTTTTTATAGCGAAAAAACGCAAAAAAACCGTGAAAAAAACGCTTACATATGCCTCCTATTATTTACAGTGTATTCCGTATTTCTACTGGAAATCTTGCATTTTTTTCCGCGAAAAAAATCGCATTGTGGAAAAAAAAGCAACATGTTCATTAAATTTGCGGAATTGCGGGGATTCCGCACACCTAGGAATGCATTGATCCGCTTACTTTCCGCATGGGGCTGTGCACACCATGCGGGAAGTAAGCAGATCATGTGCGGTTGGTACCCAGGGTGGAGCAGAGGAGACTCTCCTCCACGGACTGGGCACCATATAATTGGTAAAAAAAAAAGAATTAAAATAAAAAATAGTCATATACTTACCCTCTGATGGCCCCGGAGTGTTCCCGCCTCTCCGGTGCATGCTGCTGCTTCTGTTCCTATAGATGGTCTGTGTGAAGGACCTACGATGACGTCGCGGTCCTGTGATTGGTCGCGTGACCGCTCATGTGACCGCGACGTCATCGAAGGTCCTGCACACACACACCATCTATAGGAACGGACGCCGCTGAGGAGATCGGCTGTCTGCAGGTGAGTATAACCATTTTTTTATTTTTTTTTAATTATTTTTAAACATTCTATCTTTTACTATAGATGCTGCACAGGCCGCATCTATAGTAAAAAGTTGGTCACACTTGTCAAGCAGTATGTTTGTCAAATGTGACCAACCTGTCAGTCAGTTTTCCAAGCGATGCTACAGATCGCTTGGTAAACTTTAGCATTCTTGGCTAATTTCGCTTGCAAAATGCTAAAAAAAACGCAAAAAAACGGGAAAAAAACGCAAAAAAAATGCGGATTTCTTGCAGAAAATTTCCGTTTTTCTTCAGGAAATTTCTGCAAGAAATCCTGACGTGTGCACATACCCTGAGGCTATGTGCACACAATCAGGTTTTTGTCGCAGAAAATTCCTGAGAATTCCGGACATTTTCTGCAAGAAATCCGCAAGAAAACCGCATGTGTTTTTGCCGCGATTTTGCCGCGGTTTTGACGCATTTTTGCTGCGGTTTTTTCCCACTTCCCAATGCAATTTGGAGTGGGAAATCCACAAAAAAAAACGGAAAATTAATGAACATGCTGCGTTTTTTACCGCGATGCGTTTTTTTCGCGGAAAAAAACACATCATGTGCACAAAACATGCAGAATTCATTCTAAATGATGGGATGCTTATTGTATCCGTTTTTTTTGCGGTTTTATAGCATTTTTATCGGGAAAAACCGTGAAAAAACCGCAACGTGTGCACACAGCCTCAAAGCAACAGAAAAGTCTGACATGACAGGGAGAATCTGGATAAGAGAGAGGAGACTAAAGGGTACAGACAGTCTGAAGGGAATAACAGAAGGAACAGGAGATTCAGGAGGAAGCAGAGATCTGTGAGGAAAAAAAGGAGTCTGCAGAGGAGAAAGGCGAGTGTTGTCACGCTCACGCCCTGACTGATTGAGAGTGCGCCAGGGGGTTAGTGGCCCGAACCAGACTACTCTGGAAGGAGCGTGACTATGACAGCTGCCTTGATCTTCTTTGGAGCCTTTGATGGTGAGGTCAGGCTTGTGCGGCAGGCAGCTGCCAGGTGCTACTCCAGGGTGGTGTCTGGCTGTGGCAGATGAGCATGGCTGAGACACGTGGCAGGCAGGCACGGCTGAGACATGGGGCAGGCAGACACGGCTGAGACATGGGGCAGGCAGGGAGAGCTGAGACACGGGGCAGGCAGGCACGGCTGAGACACGGGGCAGGCAGGCACGGCTGAGACATGGGGCAGGCAGGCACGGCTGAGACATGGGGCAGGCAGGGAGAGCTGAGACACGGGGCAGGCAGGCACGGCTGAGACACGGGGCAGGCAGGCACGGCTGAGACATGGGGCAGGCAGGCACGGCTGAGACACGGGGCAGGCAGGCACGGCTGAGACACCGGGCTGGCAGGCACGGCTGAGACACGGGGCAGGCAGGCACGGCTGAGACACGGGGCAGGCAGGCACGGCTGAGACACCGGGCAGGTTGGTGTGGTGTATGAAGTAACAGGTTGGGACCTGTTCACACAGGAGGAGAACCGCAAGGCTGCGGATAGGAGCAGTGGAGCAGCAAGAGCTAGCACATCAATAGAAGCTAAGCAGAGCGGAACCGCAAGGAATGCAGAGAGGAGCTGCAGCAAGAGATTTCTGCAGCAGCAGGAGCGGAGCAGAGTAGAACGGAGCAGTACCGCAGGAGTGCGGAGCGGAGCACAGGCAAAGTCACAAGAGCCGCAAGGGTGCGGAGCATAGGCAAACAGAGGGCACAAGGAAAGACACAGCAGGGAAAGAAGCCACAGACAAGGAGACAGAGGTAGGACAAAGTTCAGACAAGGTAATGGAACAAGACAAGGTACAAGAACAGAGACACAGGGACCAGGATATTCTGCCTCCTGGAGGGTGGACAGACCAAAACAAGGACACAGAGACCAGGATATACAGCTTCCTGGAGGGCAGACAAACAAGATCAAGGCAAGGCAAAGAGAAAAAACTCCAGAGAAGGCAAAACACAGAGCAAGGCCTGGCAGCTCAGAAGCAAAACACAAACTGAGTTTAGACATTGCACAAGCCCAGTCCACAGGTTGAAGCTGCTCTAAATACTGGTGGCCTCTTGGCAATTGGTCAGGGACACATTAGACAGGTGCACCCTGATTCCATAAGAACCAGAGAGATCTGGCGCAGCTCCCCTATGCACACAGCCAGGAAGCATGCAGAGAGCAGGCAGAAAGCAAGAGACACAGAGCATGGAGCCAGCAGCAGACAGAGACCACAACATGACCTGGAGCAGTAAGAAGGTTTGTCAGGGATGGGAGGCCATGCCGTGATGCCGGCAAAGTTGTTACAAGTGTAGAAGGCAGAAAAATCATGGAGGTCTGTGAATTACAAAGGAACATGGAAGGGGAAAATTGGGTCCTGATGGAACAAAAGGGTCTGAAGAGAATAGTGACTTGTAGAGTGGACAGAACAGTTTGGACCCTGGTCTATGGAGAGACAGGTCTGGTGATGACACTGAACTTTGAATGATAGTAGTCTAGAGAGAATAGAGAGTGATGACACTTGAGTTCCCTTCCAACTCTAACATTCTATAATTCTAAGAGGTATGTGTCTACTGTGAGCAGTGTGTGCAGTATGTGTCTACTGTGAGCAGTGTGTGCAGTATGTGTCTATTGTGAGCGGTGTGTGCGGTATGTGTCTACTGTGAGCAGTGTGTGCAGTATGTGTCTATTGTGAGCGGTGTGTGCGGTATGTGTCTACTGTGAGCAGTGTGTGCAGTATGTGTCTATTGTGAGCGGTGTGTGCGGTATGTGTCTACTGTGAGCAGTGTGTGCAGTATGTGTCTATTGTGAGCGGTGTGTGCGGTATGTGTCTATTGTGAGCGATGTGTGTGCAGTATGTGTCTACTGTGAGCAGTGTGTGCAGTATGTGTCTATTGTGAGCGGTGTGTGCGGTATGTGTCTATTGTGAGCAGTGTGTGCAGTATGTGTCTATTGTGAGCGGTGTGTGCGGTATGTGTCTATTGTGAGCGGTGTGTGCGGAATGTGTCTATTGTAAGCGGTGTGTGCAGTATGTGTCTATTGTGAGCGGTGTGTGCGGTATGTGTCTATTGTAAGCAGTGTGTGCGGTATGTGTCTATTGTGAGCGGTGTGTGCGGTATATGTCTACTGTGAGCAGTGTGTGCAGTATGTGTCTATTGTGAGCGGTGTGTGCGGTTTGTGTCTATTGTGAGCGGTGTGTGCGGAATGTGTCTATTGTAAGCGGTGTGTGCAGTATGTGTCTATTGTGAGCGGTGTGTGCGGTATGTGTCTATTGTAAGCAGTGTGTGCGGTATGTGTCTATTGTGAGCGGTGTGTGCGGTATATGTCTACTGTGAGCGGTGTGTGCGGTATGTGTCTACTGTGAGCGGTGAGTGCGGTATGTGTCTACTGTGAGTGGTGTGTGCGGTATGTGTCTATTGTAAGTGGTGTGTGCGGTATGTGTCTATTGTAAGCGGTGTGTGCGGTATGTGTCTATTGTAAGCGGTGTGTGCGGTATGTGTCCATTGTAAGCGGTGTGTGCGGTTTGTGTCTATTGTGAGCGGTGTGTGCAGTATGTGTCTACTGTGAGCGGTGTGTGCGGTATGTGTCTATTGTAAGCAGTGTGTGCGGTATGTGTCTATTGTAAGCGGTGTGTGCAGTATGTGTCTACTGTGAGCGGTGTGTGCGGTTTGTGTCTATTGTGAGCGGTGTGTACAGTATGTGTCTATTGTAAGCGGTGTGTGCGGTATATGTCTATTGTGAGCGGTGTGTACAGTATGTGTCTATTGTAAGCGGTGTGTGCGGTATGTGTCTATTGTGAGCGGTGTGTGCGGTATGTGTCTATTGTAAGTGGTGTGTGCAGTATGTGTCTATTGTGAGCGGTGTGTGCGGTATGTGTCTATTGTAAGCGGTGTGTGCGGTATGTGTCTATTGTATGCGGTGTGTGCGGTATGGGTCTATTGTTAGCGGTGTGTGCGGTATGTGTCTATTGTAAGCGGTGTATGCGGTATGTGTCTATTGTAAGCGGTGTGTGCGGTATGTGTCTATTGTAAGCGGTGTGTGTGCGGTATGTGTCTACTGTGAGCGGTGTGTGCGGTATGTGTCTACTGTGAGCGGTGTGTGCGGTATGTGTCTACTGTGAGCGGTGTGTGCGGTATGTGTCTACTGTGAGCGGTGTGTGCGGTATGTGTCTACTGTGAGTGGTGTGTGTGTGCGGTGTGTGTCTACTGTGAGCGGTGTGTGCGGTATGTGTCTACTGTGAGCGGTGTGTGTGCGGTGTGTGTCTACTGTGAGCGGTGTGTGCGGTATGTGTCTACTGTGAGCGGTGTGTGTGCGGTGTGTGTCTACTGTGAGCGGTGTGTGCGGTATGTGTCTACTGTGAGCGGTGTGTGTGCGGTGTGTGTCTACTGTGAGCGGTGTGTGCGGTATGTGTCTACTGTGAGCGGTGTGTGTGCGGTATGTGTTGTGACAAAACACTCCGGGATCGCCTTTGCTGGGGTCAAAGGTCACGTGGTTTGTGCATTGAATCTGAGGCGTACAGCAGGTTTCTGAGCAGGCTGACCTCAGGTCAGATTTATTAACGTGAAAGCAACATGAACAAAACAAAACATAAAAATAAATCCTAGCCTGTCCGGCACTAACTAAACAAATACGTTGCTATCTCAACAACTGGGGGGGCTACTCCCACCCAGCTAACATCACACAGATCTTGAGCAGAGCTCTTCACTCACGTTTGTCTCACACAGGCAGGCAATCTGTGTGCCCCAGGCAGACGCTGGAAACGCCCAGCTGGTCATCTTTTATTCCTGCAGTCATTAACCCATTAGCACCCTGAAGATACTGAGTGGCCTAATTCACATAGGACAAACACCTGGGCGAGATATACCTGCCTCCAACTACCACACCAGCATGAGTCTTACATATCCCCCCCCCCTTGCTCAGACCACTCCGGTCGAGCAAGAACACTTTTGAAACAGTGCACTCGGGATAGGGCATCGGCGTTCCCCATCTGCACCCCAGGTCGGTGCTCCACCGTAAAAGAGTAAGCCTGCAGGGCAAGGAACCACCGGGTTACCCGACTATTACGGTCTTTGTGGAGGTGCATCCACTTGAGAGGGGCATGGTCTGTGACCAGCCTAAACTTCCTACCGGCCAGGTAATACTTGAGGGAGTCGAGAGCCCATTTAATGGCTAGGCACTCTTTTTCAACCACGGCATACCTCTGCTCATGTACATTCAGTTTCCGACTGAGATAGAGGACCGGGTGTTCGACTCCGTCCCTCACCTGGGAAAGTACAGCTCCGACACCAGTATCAGAGGCATCAGTTTGTACCACAAACTCGCTGCTGAAATCAGGAGTCACTAGTACGGGCTGAGAGCACAAAGCCCGTTTCAGGCTGTGGAAGGCCTCTTCAGCAGCCGAGGTTCATTTTACCATGACGGAACCCTTCCCCTTGGTAAGATCCGTCAAGGGAGTAGCCATGGCTGCAAAATTGGGTATGAACCGGCGATAATAGCAGGCAATCCCCAGGAAAGCCTGTACTTGTTTTTTGTTCACTGGTTGTGGCCAGCCCTGAATTGCCTGTATTTTGTCGATCTGGGGTTTAACTGTTGGCATATGCAACAGATTGGGACTTATTATAAGTGAAAGGAGGACTTTATACTAACCAGAAAGCAGATGGCGATAGTGTGTAAAGTAATATACTTGCTGTAATGTGGGGAGGGAAGCTCTCAGTGGTTGGTTGTTTTCTTACTTTCGGTTTTGCTTTTCTTCATGAATGTGTTGTGTTCAGTGCACGGACTGTGTGACACTGAATTGTATCTCATGTTTATCCAGTATGAAGTAAATACTGTTTACTCAAGATATCTTGCTGATTGAAGCTTTCCTAAGTACAGCGGTGACTGCAAGAAGACACACTCTGCAACAGGTTATGGGCCCAGATAACCCCAGATCAACCCAGGCATCCCAGGCACCCCAGATAACTCCAGGCAATCCAGGCACCCCAGACACTACAGGTCTGCACTACAAGCTCAGGCAGAAGGATCCTGGTTTATAGCCCAGATAACGGTGCACACAGATAAGCTCTGTAAACAGAAGGAACTAAATCCAGATACAGAGTGACAGAGGAATTCAGCATCCCAGGAGCTGGATATAATTGCAGAGAATTCACAGGACATACAGGAGAATATCTTCAGTACAACGCTCTAAACAAGTAAGACTATATAAAGATGATGAGTAACACAGAACTGAAATTTACAGTAGCTAAACTGAATAGTGAAAATTATCAGTTATGGAAATTCAAAGTAGAGATGTTGTTATCTAAGGATGATCTATGGGAAGTAATTGTTACAGCAAGACTAGATCAAGATAATCAGACATGGGATAAGAAGGATATACAAGCGAGAGCCACCATTAGCTTATTAGTGGATGATGCTCAATTAATTCATATAAGAAATGAAGAAACAGCTAAGGGAATGTGGGAAGCATTAAGAAAACTGTATGAAAGACCTAGCTTGAATCACAAGTTATTTTTATTAAGAAAGCTGTACAGTATGAGATTGAGTGCAAATGACGATATGCAGAAGCACATATTCTCAATGATGGAAGTGATATCACAGCTAAGATCTATTGGTGAAGATGTTAAAGAAAGTCATGTAGCAGCTATATTGTTATGCAGTTTACCAGATTCGTATACAGCCTTGATAAATGCCCTTGAGACGAGACCAGAAACTGACATTACATTAGATTTTGTGAAAACAAGACTAATAGATGAATATCAGAGAAGAAAAGAACAAAGAAATCATTCTTCTAGTGAAAAGGACAGTGAAAACGCTCTTAAAGCTACAGAATTCCAAAAACCCTATAATAAAGAGACAAGAGAATGCTTCAGATGTAAGAAAAAAGGTCATTTAAAGAAAGACTGTACCATATGGAAAGCAGAACAACAAAAATTACAACATAAAAAGCATACAGAGAAAGTAAAAAACACAATTTCCGATTCATGTGAGAATAATTGGAATGGCACATTTAAAGTGACAGACAAGAAATCATCACTTGGTTGGTTTATTGATTCAGGAGCAACGAGTCATATGACAAGTGACAAGAATTTCTTTACTGATCTTGATTTAGATAAGAAAGAAGCCATTTATCTCGCAGATGGAAGCAAAATAACCGCAGGAGGTATCGGACAAGGTATGCTAAATTGTTCAAACAAGTTCGGGCAAGATTCAAAGATATTTGTACAAGATGTGTTGTATGTTCCAAAATTGGAAGGCGGATTATTATCTGTGAAACGTTTAACAGCAAAAGGACTTACAGTGAAATTCAAAGACAATGAGTGTGCAATTATTGCAGGAAACAAGGTGATAACCAAAGTCAAGGCAGATGAACAATTATATCATTTTGACACACCAAAGGAATAGATGAAGGTATGTACACATGATCACAAAAACTGTATTCACATGTGGCATAGACGTCTAGGACATAGACACCCTGACAGTATAAGGGAACTACAGAGAAAAGAATTGACAAAAGATTTAAAGATATCAGATTGCTCAATTACCATAAGATGTGATTGTTGTATAAAATCCAAAGCCACAAGGATATCTATTCCAAAAGAAAGTGAGATGAAAAGCGAAAGACCACTTGATTTGGTGCATACTGACATATGTGGACCCATGAAAGTGACTACATCAGGAGGCAATAGATACATGTTGACTTTTATAGACGATTACTCAAGATACACAGTCACATACTTAATTAAAAACAAAAGTGAAGTTTTTGATAAACTTATAGACTATGTAACAAGATCAAGTAACAAATTTCAAAGGAAGCCAATTGTCATCAGAAGTGATAATGGAGGTGAATTTACAGGTCACAGAATAGAAGACTACTTAAGACAAAATGGGATAGAACACGAGAAAACGGTTCCATACACGCCTGAACAAAATGGAGTAGCAGAAAGAAAAAACAAAACTCTAACAGAGATGATAAGATGTATGCTGACGGATTCCAAACTACCAGAGAAATATTGGGGTGAGGCAGCAATGACAGCTACTTATCTACAGAACCGACTTTTTTCCAGAAAACTGACGAAAACTCCATATGAACTGTGGCAAGGTATGAAACCAAGTGTCAATCATTTAAAAGTTTTTGGATGTAAAGTTTTCATATTCATTCCAACAGAAAAACGTTCCAAACTTCAAAACAGATCCATGGAAGGAATATTTGTTGGATATAGTGAAAATTGCAAAGGATACAGAATCCTAGATCCCAAAACAGACAGAGTTACGGTGAGTAACAGTGTAACATTCATTGAAGATTTAAATGAAGATATTATGATTTCAGTTGAAACTAAAAATGAGAAAACCAATAATGACACAACTGAAGAAATATCTGATGAGAAAGAAGCAGAAGTTAATGAAGAACAAAATACTGAAAGTGAAGAATCACAACTACAAACAGACACATAACCAAGACGTTCAATGAGAGAGAACAAAGGAAAACCACCAAAACGTCTCTCATACAAGACAAGCACAAGAAAAATCTATGAGCCTACTTCTTGGGAAGAAATATCTAAACTTCCAGTAGAAGAAGCTAATAAATGGATAGAAGCAGCAGAAACAGAAATTAAATCCATGCAAGATTCAAATACATGGACACTAACAGATTTACCAGAAGGAAGAAAAACCATAGGATGTAAATGGATTTTTAAAGTTAAATACCAAACAGATGGCACAGCTGAAAGATACCGAGCAAGACTCGTAGCTAAAGGGTATTCTCAAAAATATGGAGAAGACTATGATGAAACATTCGCTCCAGTTGTCAAACACACTACAATAAGAACTTTACTTACAGTTGCAGCAATGAAACAGATGCAACTGAGACATCTGGATGTAAAGACAGCTTTTCTGAATGGAGATTTAACAGAAGACATTTATATGGAACAACCTCCAGGATTCAAAGATGAAAGAAATCCAAACAAAGTTTGTAAACTACAGAAAAGCATATATGGTTTAAAGCAAGCAGCTAAAGCGTGGAATGACAAAATCACGGAAGTACTTACAAATGAAAAATTTCAAAGAAGCAAAGCTGATCCATACTTATACACAAAAAGGCTGATTAATAGATGGATTTACATACTCATATATGTAGACGACATTTTGATTTGTTTTGAACAAGAAAGGGATAACGAAAACATTCTAAAAATCCTGAAGCAACATTTCGAAATCAAAGACTTGGGAAATGTAAAACAATACCTAGGAATACAAGTAGAAAGAGAAGAAGATGGAAGTTTCCTACTGGCTTACTAATGGGTTAGTAACTGGCTTAGTGATAGAAAGCAGAGGGTGGTTATAAATGGTATAGTCTCTAACTGGGTCGCTGTGACCAGTGGGGTACCGCAGGGGTCAGTATTGGGACCTGTTCTCTTCAACATATTCATTAATGATCTGGTAGAAGGTTTACACAGTAAAATATCGATATTTGCAGATGATACAAAACTATGTAAAGCAGTTAATACAAGAGAAGATAGTATTCTGCTACAGATGGATCTGGATAAGTTGGAAACTTGGGCTGAAAGGTGGCAGATGAGGTTTAACAATGATAAATGTAAGGTTATACACATGGGAAGAGGGAATCAATATCACCATTACACACTCAATGGGAAACCACTGGGTAAATCTGACAGGGAGATAGACTTGGGGATCCTAGTTAATGATAAACTTACCTGGAGCAGCCAGTGCCAGGCAGCAGCTGCCAAGGCAAACAGGATCATGGGGTGCATTAAAAGAGGTCTGGATACACATGATGAGAGCATTATACTGCCTCTGTACAAATCCCTAGTTAGACCGCACATGGAGTACTGTGTCCAGTTTTGGGCACCGGTGCTCAGGAAGGATATAATGGAACTAGAGAGAGTACAAAGGAGGGCAACAAAATTAATAAAGGGGATGGGAGAACTACAATACCCAGATAGATTAGCGAAATTAGGATTATTTAGTCTAGAAAAAAGACGACTGAGGGGCGATCTAATAACCATGTATAAGTATATAAGGGGACAATACAAATATCTCGCTGAGGATCTGTTTATACCAAGGAAGGTGACGGGCACAAGGGGGCATTCTTTGCGTCTGGAGGAGAGAAGGTTTTTCCACCAACATAGAAGAGGATTCTTTACTGTTAGGGCAGTGAGAATCTGGAATTGCTTGCCTGAGGAGGTGGTGATGGCGAACTCAGTCGAGGGGTTCAAGAGAGGCCTGGATGTCTTCCTGGAGCAGAACAATATTGTATCATACAATTATTAGGTTCTGTAGAAGGACGTAGATCTGGGGATTTATTATGATGGAATATAGGCTGAACTGGATGGACAAATGTCTTTTTTCGGCCTTACTAACTATGTTACTATGTTACTATGTTACTGAATCAAAATCACAAGATTCAAGACATAACAGAAAAATTTGGATTAAAGGATGCAAAAACAGTAAAGTCTCCAATGGAAACTAATTATCTCAAAGAGATGAACAGTGAACAAAATATGCTACCAAATAATGAAGAATACAGAACAGCAATAGGAAAACTACTGTATCTAGCGACCGTTACAAGACCAGACATCGCAGCAGCAGTAGGAATCCTGAGTAGAAAGGTATCAAAACCAAATAAAGCTGATTGGAATGCCGTGAAGAGAGTAATACGTTATTTGAAAGGAACTAGCAATGTTAAGCTGAAATTACCCACAAGCGATGATTGCATTTTAACAGGATATGTTGATGCAGATTGGGCTGGAGATCCAACTGACAGAAGATCTACCAGTGGACATATTTTTTTCCTCTCAGGTGGACCAATAAGTTGGACAAGTAAGAAACAGTCAATTGTGACACTATCTTCAACAGACACAGAATATGTTGCCGCAGCACATGCGAGTCAAGAAGTACTGTGGTTAAGACAATTGTTGACAGAATTAGGACAACCACAGTTGGCACCAACAAAACTAAAAGAGGACAATCAAGGATGTCTTGTTCTTGCTTAGATGGAAAGAGTCAATCCAAGAACCAAGCATATTGATGTGAAATATCATTTCTTGAGAGATCATCAGGAACAAGGAGTCTTGAAGTTAGAGTACTGTCCTACTGAAGAAATGACAGCAGACATTTTCACGAAGGCGTTGAATGCTGATAAACATCAGAGACTAATAAAAAAGTTGGGTTTGATTGAATAAGTCCTTACTGTTGAGAAAGGGTGTTGGCATATGCAACAGATTGGGACTTATTATAAGTGAAAGGAGGACGTTATACTAACCAGACAGCAGATGGCGATAGTGTGTAAAGTAATATACTTGCTGTAATGTGGGGAGGGAAGCTCTCAGTGGTTGGTTGTTTTCTTACTTTCGGTTTTGCTTTTCTTCATGAATGGGTTGTGTTCAGTGCACGGACTGTGTGACACTGAATTGTATCTCATGTTTATCCAGTAGGAAGTAAATACTGTTTACTCAAGATATCTTGCTGATTGAAGCTTTCCTAAGTACAGCGGTGACTGCAAGAAGACGCACTCTGCAACATTAACCACTCCTCGGCCAATCACGTAGCCCAAGTATCGGGCTTCTTCAAGCCCGATGTGGCATTTCTTGGGGTTTGCCATTAAACCTGCATCTTGCAGGTCATCAATCACCGCTTGTACCTTCTGGAGATGAGTTTCCCAGTCCATGCTGTAAATTACGATGTCATCCAGGTAGGCAGAAGCGTACTGTCTGTGAGGCCTCAAGACTCGATCCATCAATCTCTGGAATGTTGCGGGAGCTCCGTGAAGTCCAAACGGCATATAGACATACTGGAACAGACCTTCCGGTGTAGCAAATGCCGTCTTTTCTCTGGCCGCCTCGGCCAGAGGAATCTGCCAGTACCCCTTTGTTAAATCCAGGGTCGTAATGTATCGGGCTTTACCAAGCCGGTCGATCAACTCATCGACCCGGGGCATAGGGTACGCATCAAATTTAGAAACTGCATTCAGTTTCCTAAAGTCATTACAAAACCGGATGGAGCCATCCGGTTTAGGTATCAACACAATTGGACTGGACCAGGTGCTGTGCGACTCCTCAATGACTCCTAAGTCCAACATTGCCATCACTTCCCGGGAGACGGCTTCATGGCAGGCTTCCGGAATCCGGTAGGGCTTCACATGAACAGTGACGCCAGGCTCTGTGACAATCTCATGTTTCACCAACTTAGTCCGGCCAGGTTTTTCGGAGAAAACTGTTGGTTCTGTAACAAAAATTGCTTAACCTCAGATTTTTGTCGTTCTGAGAGAGTCTCGGCAACCTGCACCTCCGGTACAGTAGGTGAACAAACCGGACGGGGCAGATCCGCCGTTAGGGCAGAGCGGTCTTTCCAGGATTTTATCAGATTCACATGATAAATCTGTTCCGGTTTTCTCTTACCCGGCTGGTACACTTTATAGTTCACTTCACCAACTCTTTCTCGGACCTCAAATGGGCCCTGCCATTTCGCCAGGAATTTACTATCCACCGTAGGGATTAGGACCAACACCCTATCGCCGGGTGCAAATGTACGGACCTTAGCGCCTCTATCATAACTTTGCCTCTGGGCTCCCTGGGCCTGTAACATATGGTCCCTAACAATGGGCATGACAGCGGCAATACGATCCTGCATTTGTGTTACATGGTCGATCACCGTTTTAAAGGGAGTGACTTGACCTTCCCAGGTTTCTTTTGCGACGTCCAGCAGTCCCCGGGGACGACGGGCGTACAACAGTTCGAAAGGCGAAAACCCTGTGGAAGACTGGGGAACTTCCCTAATGGCAAACAGCAAATAGGGTAACAAGTAATCCCAGTTCTTCCCATCTTTGTCTATCGCCTTCCGGAGCATCTGTTTTAAGGTTTTGTTGAAGCGCTCAACCAGGCCATCTGTTTGAGGGTGATAGACAGACGTACGCAACGGGTCTATTTGTAAGAGCCTGCAGAGCTCCTTCATTACCCTCGACATAAAGGGAGTCCCCTGGTCGGTGAGTATCTGTTTTGGAATTCCCACCCGACTAAACACTTGTACCAATTCCTTGGCGATCGTCTTGGTAGCTGTGTTACGCAAAGGGACGGCTTCCGGGTAACGAGTGGCATAGTCCACGATGACGAGGATATGTTGGTGCCCACGTGCGGATCGGGGAAGGGGCCCAACCAAATCCATCCCAATTCTCTCAAAAGGGACCCCGATGATAGGAAGGGGTACCAAAGGGCTACGGAACTGAGATTTAGGGGCCGCGATTTGGCACTCTGGACAGGACTCACAATAGTTACGCACATCATAATGTATACCAGGCCACACAAAACAATGCAATATCCTTTCTGTGGTTTTCTGTACCCCCAGATGTCCCCCCATTATATGTCCGTGGGCCAAATCCAGTACCTTCCGCCGATAAGGTTTGGGTACTACTAACCGTTGCACTGTGTCTTCCCCTTTTTTTCTATCTGGTAGAGCAAATCATTTTCAAGAACCATATATGGGTACGCTAGCCTAGTGTCAGGTTCTACGGGTACCCCATCTATCATTTTTACATTTTTCCTAGCCGGAGTCAGGGTAGGATCTTTCATTTGCTCGCTGTGGAAGTCATCCACCTGGACTCCCAAATCTGGCAGGCAGGGTGCCGGATGGCTGTCTGCCTCCGCCTCTCGTTGAGGTTCCTCAGTTTCCTCCGTTTCCCCCGCCATGACGGAGAAGGGGTACTGAAGGTTAGATTCACTAACCTCCCCAGCAACATCTTCCTGTGGGGTCTCCTCTAGGGACTCGGGACCTCCAGATGGCATGGGAGAAGATTCACGGGTACAGCTACCGTGAAGGAGCAACTGATTCTCCCACAACTGCCAGAAATAGGGAAAATCCCTGCCCAGGATTACATCCTGTAACAATGCGGGAACGAGTCCCACTTTGTGCTGCACTGACCCATAGGGAGTAGAAATCCATATGACCGCTGTTAAGTACGAGCGGGTGTCACCATGCACACACGTCACAGAAAACTTGTCAGACGGACCAGACGGAAGTGCCACCAGACTAGCTTTCACCAGAGTCACCACACTTCCAGAGTCTAGTAATGCCACAACATTTTTCCCATCAACAGATAATTCACACAGGTGTTTCACTGTATCATTTTGACCCGCATTCACACTCACTAGCTGTGTAACCAAAGACATGCGTTTTCTAGAGTCTATAACGTCGCACTGCATGGGTTCAGCGGTAACAGGACAGTTCGCAGAAACATGACCCTTCTCATGGCAGCGGAAACACCTAACAGGTCCCCTACTGAGACCACCGTCCAATACTCTTGGTCTCAGAGTGCGAGCAGTCCCGGACTCCTCCCCCACAGTTTTAAGCGATTTTCCATCACCCGTGGTCCCTGGAACAGTCTTACCGGTTCCACGAGGAGGAGGCACAGACCGGGGGTTGGCGGTGTCGTCGGGAAGTCCTTCTGCCACGGAATAACGCTCGACCAACTCCACAAGTTGATCCACTGTTGTGGGATTTCCTTGGCTTACCCACCTTTTCAGCGCTGGGGGTAGTACTCTCAGGTACTTGTCCAGGACAACCCGCTGGATTATTTCGGGTATTGTCAGTACCTCGGGTTGCAGCCATTTCTTTGTTAAGTAGATCAGGTCGAACATCTGAGACCGCGCCGGTTTATCTTGCTGGTATGTCCACTGATGTACCCTCTGTGCCCGGACAGCCGTCGTCACACCCAGCCGGGCCAGGATATCAGCTTTCAGTTTCTCAAAGTCCTGAGCGACCTACGGGTCCAAATCATGGTAAGCTTTTTGGGCCTCGCCGGAGAGAAACGGGGCAATCAAATCGGCCCATCGTGCCTTCGGCCACTTCTCAAACGTTGTCAGGTATGCCTCGACGTCATCTTCTGCAGTCAGCTTTTGCCAGTATCGACTCACATGGATCCTTCTGTACTCTGCTTCCGGGTCAGCGTCAGGCATGTTCACCAGGCGCTGCGCCACCTGTTGGAGAAGTTAGCGGTCTGAAACCGTCATGTCCACTAACTCCTTCAGCTGTGCGGCCATCAAGCGATTAGCTTCATGCTGTGCGGCAGTGGCCTGCTGCTGTACGGCAGTGGACTGTACTAAGGCTTTCACCACGTCTTCCATGCTGTCGCCTGTACCACGGTATGCCCGCATTCTCCACCACAATGTGACAAAACACTCCGGGATCGCCTTTGCTGGGGTCAAAGGCCACATGGTTTGTGCATTGAATCTGAGGCGTACAGCAGGTTTCTGAGCAGGCTGACCTTAGGTCAGATTTATTAACGTGAAAGCAACATGAACAAAACAAAACATAAAAATAAATCCTAGCCTGTCCGGCACTAACTAAACAAATACGTTGCTATCTCAACAACTGGGGGGCTACTCCCACCCAGCTAACATCACACAGATCTTGAGCAGAGCTCTTCACTCACGTTTGTCTCACACAGGCAGGCAATCTGTGTGCCCCAGGCAGACGCTGGAAACGCCCAGCTGGTCATCTTTTATTCCTGCAATCATTAACCCATTAGCACCCTGAAGATACTGAGTGGCCTAATTCACATAGGACAAACACCTGGGCGAGATATACCTGCCTCCAACTACCACACCAGCATGAGTCTTACAGTGTCTACTGTGAGCGGTGTGTGCGGTATGTGTCTACTGTGAGCGGTGTGTGCGGTATGTGTCTACTGTGAGCGGTGTGTGTGCGGTGTGTGTCTACTGTGAGCGGTGTGTGCGGTATGTGTCTACTGTGAGCGGTGTGTGCGGTATGTGTCTACTGTGAGCGGTGTGTGCGGTATGTGTCTACTGTGAGCGGTGTGTGTGCGGTGTGTGTCTACTGTGAGTGGTGTGTGCGGTATGTGTCTACTGTGAGCGGTGTGTGTGCGGTGTGTGTATACTGTGAGCGGTGTGTGCGGTATGTGTCTACTGTGAGCGGTGTGTGTGGTATGTGTCTATTGTGAGCGGTGTGTGCGGTATGTGTCTATTGTGAGCGGTGTGTGCGGTATGTGTCTATTGTGAGCGGTGTGTGCGGTATGTGTCTACTGTGAGCGGTGTGTGTCTACTGTGAGCGGTGTTTGCTGTAGAGTTACAACTGTTGTGAATTCTGTGGCAGAGCTCCCTCCTGTGGTCACAAGTGGTACTTCGGCTGGTTCTCTCTGTGAGCTTCCGTTGGTGGAGGAAAGTGGTACTGCGGCTTCTGAGTTTCCTTCCTCAGGTGATGTGGTGAAGTCGTTAGGTGCTGCTCTATTTAACTCCACCTAGTGCTTTGATCCTGGCCTCCAGTCAATGTTCTAGTATTGGACCTGTTTCCTCCTGGATCGTTCCTGTGGCCTGCTGCTCTGCATAGCTAAGTTCCTCTTTGCTATTTGTTTGCTGTTTTTTTCTGTCCAGCTTGTCAATTTGTTTTTTTCTGCTTGCTGGAAGCTCTGGGACGCAGAGGGTGTACCTCCGTGCCGTTAGTTCGGTACGGAGGGTCTTTTTGCCCCCTTTGCGTGGTTTTTGTAGGGTTTTGTGTTGACCGCAAAGTTACCTTTCCTATCCGCGCTCTGCTCAGAAAGTTGGGCCTCACTTTGCTAAATCTATTTCATCTCTACGTTTGTCTTTTCATCTTAACTCACAGTCATTATATGTGGGGCTGCCTTTTCCTTTGGGGTATTTCTCTGAGGCAAGGTAGGCTTATTTTCTATCTTCAGGCTAGCTAGTTTCTCAGGCCGTGCCGAGTTGCATAGGGAGCGTTAGGCGCAATCCACGGCTGCCTTTAGTGTGGTTTGAGAGGATTAGGGATTGCGGTCAACAGAGTTCCCACGTCTCAGAGCTCGTTCTTGTTTTTTGGGTTATTGCCAGGTCACTGTATGTACGCTGACCTCTATGTCCATTGCGGTACTGAATTACCTTTCATAACAGTACTGGAGGCCCAAAGTACTAATGATTCCCAATAGAGGGAAAAAAGAAGTTCTGAGACCATTTTTTTTTCTTTGCACTGTGTTTTGCCTTTCTTTTCCCCTAGACATTTGGGTGGTTCAGGACACAGGTGTAGCAATGGACATTAAAGGTCTGTCTTCATGTATGGATCAGCTCACGGCAAGAGTACAAAGTATTCAAGACTTTGTGGTTCAGAATTCTATGTTAGAACCGAGAATTCCTATTCCTGATTTGTTTTTTGGAAATAGAACTAAATTTCTGAGTTTCAAAAATAATTGTAAACTATTTCTGGCTTTGAAACCTCGCTCCTCTGGTGACCCAGTTCAACAAGTTAGGATCGTTATTTCTTTTTTGCGTGGCGACCCTCAGGACTGGGCATTTTCTCTTGCGTCAGGAGATCCTGCATTAAGTAATATCGATGCATTTTTCCTGGCGCTCGGATTGCTGTACGATGAGCCTAATTCTGTGGATCAGGCAGAGAAGAATTTGCTGGCTCTCTGTCAGGGTCAGGATGAAATAGAGGTATATTGTCAGAAATTTAGAAAGTGGTCCGTACTCACTCAGTGGAATGAAGGTGCGCTCGCAGCTATTTTCAGAAAAGGTCTATCTGAAGCCCTTAAGGATGTCATGGTGGGATTTCCTATGCCTGCTGGTCTGAATGAGTCTATGTCTTTGGCCATTCAGATCGGTCGACGCTTGCGCGAGCGTAAATCTGTGCACCATTTGGCGGTATTACCTGAGCTTAAACCTGAGCCTATGCAGTGCGATAGGACTTTGACCAGAGTTGAACGGCAAGAACACAGACGTCTGAATGGGCTGTGTTTCTACTGTGGTGATTCCACTCATGCTATCTCTGATTGTCCTAAGCGCACTAAGCGGTTCGCTAGGTCTGCCACCATTGGTATGGTACAGTCAAAATTTCTTCTGTCTGTTACCTTGATCTGCTCTTTGTCATCGTATTCTGTCATGGCATTTGTGGACTCAGGCGCTGCTCTGAATTTGATGGACTTGGAGTATGCTAGGCATTGTGGGTTTTTCTTGGAGCCCTTGCAGTGTCCTATTCCATTGAGAGGAATTGATGCTACGCCTTTGGCCAAGAATAAGCCTCAGTACTGGACCCAGCTGACCATGTGCATGGTTCCTGCACATCAGGAGGTTATTCGCTTTCTGGTGTTGCATAATCTGCATGATGTGGTCGTGTTGGGGTTGCCATGGCTACAAGTCCATAATCCAGTATTAGATTGGAAATCCATGTCTGTGTCCAGCTGGGGTTGTCAGGGGGTACATGGTGATGTCCCATTTCTGACTATTTCGTCATCCACCCCTTCTGAGGTTCCTGAGTTCTTGTCTGATTACCGGGATTTATTTGATGAGCCCAAGTCCGATACCCTACCTCCGCATAGGGATTGTGATTGTGCTATCGATTTGATTCCTGGTAGTAAATTCCCAAAAGGTCAACTGTTTAATTTATCTGTGCCTGAGCACGCCGCTATGCGGAGTTATGTGAAGGATTCTTTGGAGAAGGGGCATATTCGCCCGTCATCGTCGCCATTAGGAGCAGGATTCTTTATGTAGCCAAGAAGGATGGTTCACTGAGACCTTGTATAGATTACCGCCTTCTAAATAAGATCACGGTTAAATTTCAGTACCCCTTGCCATTGTTATCTGATTTGTTTGCTCGGATTAAGGGGGCTAGTTGGTTCACCAAGATAGATCTTCGTGGTGCGTATAATCTTGTGCGTATTAAGCGAGGCGATGAGTGGAAAACTGCATTTAATACGCCCGAGGGCCATTTTGAGTATCTAGTAATGCCATTCGGACTTGCCAATGCTCCATCAGTGTTTCAGTTCTTTATGCATGACATCTTCCGAGAGTACCTGGATAAATTCCTGATTGTGTACTTAGATGACATTTTGATCTTCTCGGATGATTGGGAGTCTCATGTGAAGCAGGTCAGAACGGTGTTTCAGGTCCTGCGTGCTAATTCTTTGTTTGTGAAGGGATCAAAGTGTCTCTTTGGTGTTCAGAAGGTTTCATTTTTGGGGTTCATCTTTTCCCCTTCTACTATCGAGATGGACCCTGTTAAGGTCCAAGCCATCCATAATTGGACTCAGCCGACATCTCTGAAAAGTCTGCAAAAGTTCCTGGGCTTTGCTAATTTTTATCGTCGCTTCATCTGCAATTTTTCTAGTATTGCCAAACCATTGACTGATTTGACCAAGAAAGGTGCTGATTTGGTCAATTGGTCTTCTGCTGCGGTGGAAGCTTTTCAAGAGTTGAAGCGTCGTTTTTCTTCTGCCCCTGTGTTGTGTCAACCAGATGTTTCGCTTCCGTTCCAGGTCGAGGTTGATGCTTCTGAGATTGGAGCAGGGGCTGTTTTGTCGCAGAGAAGTTCTGATTGCTCGGTGATGAAACCATGCGCCTTCTTTTCCAGGAAGTTTTCGCCTGCTGAGCGAAATTATGATGTGGGCAATCGAGAGTTGCTGGCCATGAAGTGGGCATTCGAGGAGTGGCGTCATTGGCTTGAAGGAGCTAAGCATCGCGTGGTGGTCTTGACTGATCATAAGAACTTGACTTATCTCGAGTCCGCCAAGCGGTTGAATCCTAGACAAGCTCGTTGGTCGTTGTTTTTTGCCCGTTTTGACTTTGTGATTTCATACCTTCCGGGCTCTAAAAATGTGAAGGCGGATGCTCTGTCTAGGAGTTTTGTGCCCGACTCTCCGGGTGTATCTGAGCCGGCGGGTATCCTCAAACAGGGAGTAATTGTGTCTGCCATCTCCCCTGATTTGCAGCGGGTGCTGCAAAAATTTCAGGCTAATAAACCTGATCGTTGCCCAGCGGAGAAACTGTTTGTCCCTGATAGGTGGACGAATAAAGTTATCTCTGAGGTTCATTGTTCGGTGTTGGCTGGTCATCCTGGAATCTTTGGTACCAGAGAGTTAGTGGCTAGATCCTTTTGGTGGCCATCTCTGTCACGGGATGTGCGTACTTTTGTGCAGTCCTGTGGGATTTGTGCTCGGGCTAAGCCCTGCTGTTCTCGTGCCAGTGGGTTGCTTTTGCCCTTGCCGGTCCCGAAGAGGCCTTGGACACATATCTCTATGGATTTTATTTCAGATCTTCCCGTCTCTCAAAAGATGTCAGTCATTTGGGTGGTCTGTGATCGCTTCTCTAAGATGGTCCATTTGGTACCCTTGTCTAAATTGCCTTCCTCCTCTGATTTGGTGCCATTGTTTTTCCAGCATGTGGTTCGTTTACATGGCATTCCAGAGAATATCGTTTCTGACAGAGGTTCCCAGTTTGTTTCGAGGTTTTGGCGAGCCTTTTGTGGTAGGATGGGCATTGACTTGTCTTTTTCCTCGGCCTTCCATCCTCAGACTAATGGCCAGACCGAACGAACCAATCAGACCTTGGAAACATATCTGAGATGCTTTGTTTCTGCTGATCAGGATGACTGGGTGTCCTTTTTGCCTTTGGCTGAGTTCGCCCTTAATAATCGGGCCAGCTCGGCTACCTTGGTTTCACCGTTTTTCTGCAACTCTGGGTTCCATCCTCGTTTCTCTTCAGGGCAGGTTGAGTCTTCGGACTGTCCTGGTGTGGATACTGTGGTGGACAGGTTGCAGCAGATTTGGACTCATGTAGTGGACAATTTGACTTTGTCCCAGGAGAAGGCTCAACGTTTCGCTAATCGCAGACGCTGTGTGGGTCCCCGACTTCGGGTTGGGGACTTGGTTTGGTTATCTTCTCGTCATATTCCTATGAAGGTTTTCTCTCCTAAGTTTAAACCTCGTTTTATTGGTCCGTATAGGATTTCTGAGGTTCTTAGTCCTGTGTCTTTTCGTCTGACCCTTCCAGATTCTTTTTCCATACATAACGTATTCCATAGGTCATTGTTGCGGAGATACGTGGCACCTATGGTTCCATCTGTTGATCCTCCTGCCCCGGTTTTGGTGGATGGGAAGTTGGAGTATATTGTGGAGAAGATTTTGGATTCTTGTGTTTCAAGGCGGAAACTCCAGTATCTGGTTAAGTGGAAGGGTTATGCTCAGGAAGATAATTCCTGGGTCTTTGCCTCTGATGTCCATGCTCCCGATCTTGTTCGTGCCTTTCATATGGCTCATCCTGGTCGTCCTGGGAGCTCTGGTGAGGGTTCGGTGACCCCTCCTCAAGGGGGGGGTACTGTTGTGAATTCTGTGGCAGAGCTCCCTCCTGTGGTCACAAGTGGTACTTCGGCTGGTTCTCTCTGTGAGCTTCCGTTGGTGGAGGAAAGTGGTACTGCGGCTTCTGAGTTTCCTTCCTCAGGTGATGTGGTGAAGTCGTTAGGTGCTGCTCTATTTAACTCCACCTAGTGCTTTGATCCTGGCCTCCAGTCAATGTTCTAGTATTGGACCTGTTTCCTCCTGGATCGTTCCTGTGGCCTGCTGCTCTGCATAGCTAAGTTCCTCTTTGCTATTTGTTTGCTGTTTTTTTCTGTCCAGCTTGTCAATTTGTTTTTTTCTGCTTGCTGGAAGCTCTGGGACGCAGAGGGTGTACCTCCGTGCCGTTAGTTCGGTACGGAGGGTCTTTTTGCCCCCTTTGCGTTGTTTTTGTAGGGTTTTGTGTTGACCGCAAAGTTACCTTTCCTATCCTCGCTCTGTTCAGAAAGTTGGGCCTCACTTTGCTAAATCTATTTCATCTCTACGTTTGTCTTTTCATCTTAACTCACAGTCATTATATGTGGGGCTGCCTTTTCCTTTGGGGTATTTCTCTGAGGCAAGGTAGGCTTATTTTCTATCTTCAGGCTAGCTAGTTTCTCAGGCCGTGCCGAGTTGCATAGGGAGCGTTAGGCGCAATCCACGGCTGCCTTTAGTGTGGTTTGAGAGGATTAGGGATTGCGGTCAACAGAGTTCCCACGTCTCAGAGCTCGTTCTTGTTTTTTGGGTTATTGCCAGGTCACTGTATGTGCGCTGACCTCTATGTCCATTGTGGTACTGAATTACCTTTCATAACAGACAACCTGCAGAGATAGTGACAGCCTGAAGAGAGAGACCGTCTGCAGGATACTTGGTACCAGAGTAAAGTTGAGCTACAAATAGTAGAGAAGCTTCTAGCCTGGTGTGTAGAATGGAGGACACCAGGGAAGCCGCACAGTGGTGTCCAGCAGGTGATAGAGGGAGGCTCTCCACACCGTACCACAGAGGTGGTCAGCTGAGAGGCGTCCCCCCACAGCTGGGTGAAGGGCACGCACGCTGCATCCTGGGCCTTTCACTGTGTTTCAAGATACACAATGGCCGTCGTCTGACTCAGGAAGTCGCAGGTGGAGACAGGACAGATCTGATAGGTGCTGTGGTCGCACTACGACCTGCAATAACTCCGAACATCTGCAAGCTTTAACCCCTTGAGCTTTTATCAGTTTTACGTTTTCGTTTTTTACTCCCCTTGTTCCCAGAGCCGTAACTTTTTTATTTTTCCGTCAATATGGCCAAGTGAGGGCTTATTTTTTGCTGGACGATGCTCAGATCGCCCTCATGTAGCAGAATTACTGCATTGCTATGAGTGCCGACCACATGGTGGTGCTCAGAGCAATCAGGATTGAGCAACCATAACCGAGACATGGTTAGATGAAAGCTATGACTGGGCAGTTAACTTACAGGGTTACAGTCTGTTTAGAAAGGATCGTAAAAATCGGAGAGGAGGAGGGGTTTGTCTCTATGTAAAGTCTTGTCTAAAGTCCACTTTAAGGGAGGATATTAGCGAAGGGAATGAGGATGTCGAGTCCATATGGGTTGAAATTCATGGAGGGAAAAATGGTAACAAAATTCTCATTGGGGTCTGTTACAAACCCCCAAATATAACAGAAACCATGGAAAGTCTACTTCTAAAGCAGATAGATGAAGCTGCAACCCATAATGAGGTCCTGGTTATGGGGGACTTTAACTACCCGGATATTAACTGGGAAACAGAAACCTGTGAAACCCATAAAGGCAACAGGTTTCTGCTAATAACCAAGAAAAATTATCTTTCACAATTGGTGCAGAATCCAACCAGAGGAGCAGCACTTTTAGACCTAATACTATCTAATAGACCTGACAGAATAACAAATCTGCAGGTGGTTGGGCATTTAGGAAATAGCGACCACAATATTGTACAGTTTCACCTGTCTTTCACTAGGGGGACTTGTCAGGGAGTCACAAAAACATTGAACTTTAGGAAGGCAAAGTTTGACCAGCTTAGAGATGCCCTTAATCTGGTAGACTGGGACAATATCCTCAGAAATAAGAATACAGATAATAAATGGGAAATGTTTAAGAACATCCTAAATAGGCAGTGTAAGCGGTTTATACCTTGTGGGAATAAAAGGAGTAGAAATAGGAAAAACCCAATGTGGCTAAACAAAGAAGTAAGACAGGCAATTAACAGTAAAAAGAAAGCATTTGCACTACTAAAGCAGGATGGCACCATTGAAGCTCTAAAAAACTATAGGGAGAAAAATACTTTATCTAAAAAACTAATTAAAGCTGCCAAAAAGGAAACAGAGAAGCACATTGCTAAGGAGAGTAAAACTAATCCCAAACTGTTCTTCAACTATATCAATAGTAAAAGAATAAAAACTGAAAATGTAGGCCCCTTAAAAAATAGTGAGGAAAGAATGGTTGTAGATGACGAGGAAAAAGCTAACATATTAAACACCTTCTTCTCCACGGTATTCACGGTGGAAAATGAAATGCTAGGTGAAATCCCAAGAAACAATGAAAACCCTATATTAAGGGTCACCAATCTAACCCAAGAAGAGGTGCGAAACCGGCTAAATAAGATTAAAATAGATAAATCTCCGGGTCCGGATGACATACACCCACGAGTACTAAGAGAACTAAGTAATGTAATAGATAAACCATTATTTCTTATTTTTAGGGACTCTATAGCGACGGGGTCTGTTCCGCAGGACTGGCGCATAGCAAATGTGGTGCCAATATTCAAAAAGGGCTCTAAAAGTGAACCTGGAAATTATAGGCCAGTAAGTCTAACCTCTATTGTTGGTAAAATATTTGAAGGGTTTCTGAGGGATGTTATTCTGGATTATGTCAATGAGAATAACTGTTTAACTCCATATCAGCATGGGTTTATGAGAAATCGCTCCTGTCAGACCAATCTAATCAGTTTTTATGAAGAGGTAAGCTATAGGCTGGACCACGGTGAGTCATTGGACGTGGTATATCTCGATTTTTCCAAAGCGTTTGATACCGTGCCGCACAAGAGGTTGGTAAACAAAATGAGAATGCTTGGTCTGGGGGAAAATGTGTGTAAATGGGTTAGTAACTGGCTTAGTGATAGAAAGCAGAGGGTGGTTATAAATGGTATAGTCTCTAACTGGGTCGCTGTGACCAGTGGGGTACCGCAGGGGTCGGTATTGGGACCTCTTCTCTTCAACATATTCATTAATGATCTGGTAGAAGGTTTACACAGTAAAATATCGATATTTGCAGATGATACAAAACTATGTAAAGCAGTTAATACAAGAGAAGATAGTATTCTGCTACAGATGGATCTGGATAAGTTGGAAACTTGGGCTGAAAGGTGGCAGATGAGGTTTAACAATGATAAATGTAAGGTTATACACATGGGAAGAAGGAATCAATGTCACCATTACACACTGAACGGGAAACCACTGGGTAAATCTGACAGGGAGAAGGACTTGGGGATCCTAGTTAATGATAAACTTACCTGGAGCAGCCAGTGCCAGGCAGCAGCTGCCAAGGCAAACAGGATCATGGGGTGCATTAAAAGAGGTCTGGATACACATGATGAGAGCATTATACTGCCTCTGTACAAATCCCTAGTTAGACCGCACATGGAGTACTGTGTCCAGTTTTGGGCACCGGTGCTCAGGAAGGATATAATGGAACTAGAGAGAGTACAAAGGAGGGCAACAAAATTAATAAAGGGGATGGGAGAACTACAATACCCAGATAGATTAGCGAAATTAGGATTATTTAGTCTAGAAAAAAGACGACTGAGGGGCGATCTAATAACCATGTATAAGTATATAAGGGGACAATACAAATATCTCGCTGAGGATCTGTTTATACCAAGGAAGGTGACGGGCACAAAGGGGCATTCTTTGCGTCTGGAGGAGAGAAGGTTTTTCCATCAACATAGAAGAGGATTCTTTACTGTTAGGGCAGTGAGAATCTGGAATTGCTTGCCTGAGGAGGTGGTGATGGCGAACTCAGTCGAGGGGTTCAAGAGAGGCCTGGATGTCTTCCTGGAGCAGAACAATATTGTATCATACAATTATTAGGTTCTGTAGAAGGACGTAGATCTGGGGATTTATTATGATGGAATATAGGCTGAACTGGATGGACAAATGTCTTTTTTCTGCCTTACTAACTTTGTTACTATGTTACTATGTAACCATAGATGCCTTCAGGAGGCCTCTGGTTGTTATGCCAATGCACTGATGACGCCCAATCATGTGACGGGGGCCACTGGTGCTTTCATTTCCAGCTGGATGGCCGGAAGCGCCTGTTAAATGCCGCTCTCAGTGTATGACAGCGGCATTTAACTAGTTAATAGGCGCGGGCGGACCGCGATTCTACACGCCGTTATTGCGGGCACATGTCAGCTGTACAAAACAGCTTACATGTCCCGGCTTTCATGCTGGCTCACCGCTAGAGCCCGCATCAAAGCAGGAGATCTGTCATCGGAGGTACTATTCCGTCCTATGAGAGAAAGGGGTTAAGGAGATGATCTGTCATAGAGGGATGAGGGCATGGACAAAGGGCATGGATGGTGGACATGGCCGGAGGGCATAGTTGTTACCGTTCCTGTTGATGTAGTGCCTAGAACAGCAAGAGCTGACCCTCTGAAGCCACTGATCAGAGCACAGATTGTCAACTTCTGCTGCTCACAGATCCATGGACTTCTGCTGCTCATAGATTCTTATTATTATTTATTATTATAGCGCCATTTATTCCATGGCACTTTACATGTCAGTTGGGGTATACATAATGAAAACAAGGAAAATAATCTTGAACAACACAAGTCACGACTGGTCCAGGAGGAGAGAGGACCCTGCCCACAAGGGCTCACAATCTACAAGAGATGGGTGAGGATACAGTAGGTGAGGGTAGAGCTGGTCGTGCAGCACAAGGACATAGAGCAAGGAACCATACAGGGTGATTACACACAGTCCAGCCTCATGTCATCCCAACGTGGATTGGTTGACAATGAGGAGGAGGAGGAGGAAGAACAGGAGCTACTTTCATGCGCTATAGACGGTACTACAAGCACAACAGTCATACTATGTTCAGCGTGGATGGCCTGAGGACAGGGAGGAGGAGGAGGACACCATGGTCAGAAGTCCTGTTGGTGAGGACATGGAAGGCTTGCCTGTTACTAGTCTGGCACGCATGGCTGACTTTATGTTGCACTGCCTTTTCTTTGACCCTCACATTATGAAAATTTAGGATGACACTCATTACTGGTTGGTGACACTTCTAGACCCATGATACAAGGAGAACATTTAATCTGTTCTTCCAGAGGCAGACAGGTCTATTAAAATGGTGCAGTAGCAGAGGGTCTTTGTTGCTGAATTATTAAAAAAATTCCCATCTGAAAACGTTGGCGGCAGACGTCACAGTTCATTGGACAACCAAGGAGTACAGGCGAGAGAGACACAAATCCAATCCAGTAGAGGAAGGGGTAATGTCTCAAGGAATGGAATGTTTTGGAAGATGCTGAAGGAGTACTTTGCTGACTGTACCAACGTCCTCCGAGATTCCTCTGTACCTTTTAATTATTGGGTATCCAAGCTGGACACGTGGCATGAACTGGCTCTCTACGCCTTGGAGGTCCTGGCCTGCCCTTCCGCTAGCATTTTCTCAGAGCATGTTTTTAGTGCCGCTGGTGAAATTATAACTGATAAGCGCATTTGTTTGTCAACTGAAAAAGCAGACAGGCTGACTCTTATAAAAATGAACAAGGGCTGGATTGGGCCAGATTTCTCAACACCACCGAATCATAACAGCGAAACATAACCTCCAATACAGTGTCTTTTTTCCCATGCACCTCTTCACACCCACACATGGGTGTACGCTTCCTGATTTTGGCTATTTGGTGTCATGCTCCTCCTTCTCCTCATCATCCACCAGACCACCACCACTAGAACACGAGGGTGACTGTGTTCCGTGCTACAACAGCAACTCTGGTTTGTTGAAAGGGTGTTTATGATGCCCATCAAAAAATTTAAAAACAACATGTACACCACAGGGGGAATTGTTTGTAAGCCCACGCACTGAGTGTATGGGCATTCCAAGTATAAGATACCCGCTCCTTTATAATAGGAACTTTTTTTATAAGGCCTTCCTCCACGTCTCTTTCAAGGGTCATTGGAGTGTCTCCTAATTTTTGGCAGGCCTTGCACTCAATGCATAGGCAAACACTATGGGAGACCCACTTCCTAATAATAGGAACATTGTTTTCAGGAGCCCCTCTCACCTCTACGTCCGTTCCAAGGCTTATTGTGAAGCATGTAACTTTGGTGCAGGGCAGGCCTTGCATTCAATGCATAGGCTAATAGTACGGCAGTACCAAAAGAATAATGTGAACTTGGTTTTCCTTTGGCCATCCAGTACGTGGGTTCAAAGGCTTATTGGGGTGCGTCTGAATTTGGGGCAGGACAGGCCTTGCAATCAATGCATAGGCTAACACTATGGGAGACCCACTTTCTTATAATGGGAACAATTTTTCAGAAGTCTCGTGAAAGGGGTATTGGGGTGTGTCTTAATTTTGGGCAGCCCAGCCACTCAATGCATAGGCAATAACAGTATAGGAGATCCACTGTTTAATAATGGCCCTTTAAGAATTTTAATGCCGCCTGATGCCCCTCTAAAAATAGGCTCTGTGACTTTAAGAGTTCCTCCTTTATAAATTAAACAAGATTGGTCTGCTTATGTGCCACATACCATACAGCCAGCTAGGGGGGTTACATGTTACAATGACATTTCCTAATGAATGCATTTGTCTTGGTTTAAAGCAATGTTAAAGTTGAAAAATACATCAAAAATGCTACATGTGAACATAGCCCAAGTGGTGGGGGAACATTTTGGGTGGGGTTATTTATTTTGCCTTACATACAAATTATTACCCTGGAAAGGATGTACCTTAGCATAATTCCCTGTAAAATCCATTTTGGTTTCATTTTTGTTTTACTGTGCGCCTGTAAAAGTGGCGTCACACTCTGACAACATTGTTCACAGCAGTGACTTGGGAGTCAGGAATGCTTCCAGGGGCGATCCCCATGATGTTCCCACAGATTTCAGACATTTTGATACCCTAGAAAGACCCCTGGGGGCGCTCGGGTTTCCCATAGACTTACATTGCGCTCATTGCTCGGGTCGAGTACCTGAGTATTCCAATGTGCTCGACCCGAGCAATGAGCACCTGAGGAGTTTAGTGCTCGCTCATCACTAGTGGCCATCTTTGTGAGTGGCTGCAGAAGACCATTGATTGAAGCTGAAAGAGGTAGTGAGAGATAGAAGTTTAGTGGCAGCTGAGAGGGAAGTGCCAATGGGAATGTTGAAGTCGCCCATGATGATAGTGGGGATGTCCGCAGAAAGGAAATGAAGTTTAGAGGTGGTGAAGTGGTCGAAAAAGGTGGTGGCTGGCCCTGGGGGGCAGTAAATGATCGCCAGTTGGAGGTTGAAGGGGGAATAGATGCGCACAGAGTGCACCACAAATGGAGGGGGGAAATGGAGGGTGGCATTGGGTTTGGGTAAGGGAGCAGTTACCTGACAGGAGAAAACCAACTCCTCCGCCATGCTTGCTGCTTGGGCGGGAGGTGTGGGAAAGGTGGAATCCACTATACGAGAGTGCAGCAGGAGAGGCTGTGTCAGAAAGGGTGAGCCAGGTTTCAGTGATGGCGAGGAAGGAAAGATTGTGAGTAATGAAAAGATCATGGATGTAGGAAAGCTTGTTGCAGACAAAGTGAGCGTTCCATAGAGCTCCTGTTAATGGGACTGGGGAAGTGGGGGCTGGGCGAATGGGTATAAGGTTCAAGAGGTTACAGAAAGTTGTGACAGAGCGTGGATGGGAGGTAGAAATGACTGTGGGGATGTGGTGAGGAGGACCAGGATTCGGAGAAATATCACCAGCAGTGAGAAGGAGCAGAGAAAGTGTTAGCAGGTGGTTGCAGGAGAGGGCATGAGGGGCTGTCTGTGTTTGGAGACAGAGTATTGTATGTTGAGGAACAGTTCAGATGAGGATTTGAGATGGATGAGGAGGACTAAAGAAGAAGAGATGAACAGTTTATTACTACTAGGTGTAGAGATTAGGGAGTTACCAGAAAGTGAAGGACTATTTGGGTGAAAGTGAAAACTAACAGCAACATTGTTTACAGTGACTGTATCCAGTTACCTTCAGTTCCCATCTGGTTCAAATCTGGATTCAATTCTGGATCCAAGGACTTCTGCTGCTCCCAAATACGTGGACTTCTGTCGCTCACAGATCCATTGAGTTCTGCTGCTCACAGATCCATGGAGTACTGCTGCTCACAGATCCGTGGAGTTCTGTCGCTCACAGATCCATTGAGTTCTGCTGCTCACAGATCCGTGGAGTTCTGCTGCTCACAGATCCATTGAGCTCTGCTGCTCACCGATCCATGGAGTTCTGCTGCTCACAGATCCATTGAGTTCTGCTGCTCACCGATCCATGGACTTCTGCTGCTCACAGATCTGCAGACTTCTGCTGCTCACAGATCCATGGATTTCTGCTGCTCACAGATACGTGGATTTGTGCTGCCCACAGATCCATGGAGTTCTGCTGCTCACAGATCCGCAGACTTCTGCTGCCCACAGATCCGTGGAATTATGCCACTAACATATCCATGTACTTATGCTGCTCACAGATCCATGGACTTCTGCTACCCACAGATCTATGGAGTCCTGAAGCTCACAGATCTGAAGACTTCTGCTGCCCACAGATCTGTGGAGTTCTGCTGCTCACAGATCTGTGGAGTTCTGCTGCTCACAGATCCATGGAGTTCTGCTGCTCACAGATCCATGGAGTTCTGCTGCTCACAGATCCATGGACTTCTGCTACCCACAGATCCATGGAGTCCTGAAGCTCACAGATCCGAAGACTTCTGCTGCCCACAGATCTGTGGAGTTCTGCTGCCCACAGATCTGTGGAGTTCTGCTGCTCACAGATCCATGGATTTCTGCTGCTCACAGATCTGTGGAGTTCTGCTGCTCACAGATCCATGGAGTTCTGCTGCCCACAGATCTGTGGAGTTCTGTTGCTCACAGATCCATGGACTTCTACTGCTCACAGATCCATGGAGTTCTGCTGCTCACAGATCTGTGGAATTCTGTTGCTCACAGATCCATGGACTTCTACTGCTCACAGATCCATGGAGTTCTGCTGCTCACAGATTTGTGGAGTTCTGTTGCTCACAGATCCATGGACTTCTACTGCTCACAGATCCATGGAGTTCTGCTGCTCACAGATCCGTGGAGTTCTGTCGCTCACAGATCCGTGGAGTTCTGCTCCTCACAGATCCGCAAACTTCTGCTGCTCACAGATCCATTGAGTTCTGCTGTTCACCGATCCATGGACTTATGCTGCCCACAGATCTGCAGACTTCTGCTGCCCACAGATATGTGGAGATCTGCTGCTCATAGAACAGTGGAGTTTTGCTGCTCACAGATCTGTGGAGTTCTGCTGCTCACAGATTCGTGGAGTTTTGCCGCTCACAGATCCGTGGAGTTCTGCTGCTCACAGATCCATGGAGTTCTGCTGCTCAGAGATCGGTGGAGTTCTGCTGCTCACAGATCCATGGACTTCTACTGCTCACAGATCCATGGACTTCTACTGCTCACAGATCCATGGACTTCTACTGCTCACAGGTCTGTAGGATGCAAGCAGGAACACGGGATGCAGTGATGGAACGCAGGCAGAGCAAGGGTAAACAGGTATATTTACAGGGGAATACTCCAAGCAGGGAGGTAAAGGATTGAACAGAGTAAGCGGGAAAGGATGTAGGGAGACAAAGAGTTATACAGGGGAGACAAACAGTACATTAAATCAAAGGATATTCTTAAAGGTTAAGATCTACGGTTCAAAATAACAGCGGTTTAATAGCACCAATGTCAGGAAGTCCTTAAACTGCAGCTCCTGCTGAGAACTCAATGACACTTGCAATGGCGCGCGCGGTGTCATTATTAATGGGGTCCAGTAAACAACAATACCCCCTCTTCTGGTGACAGTGATCGGTCTCCGCTACCTTCCACTGCCCCTAGTCCATATACTGTAGATGCCTCCCATGTTACGGGCCACGGTACTGTCTAAGCCGACGTGTCTCCTGCACAACTCTCCTGACAGTCTTGGTCAAACGGGCCCAAAGTTTCTGACGGTAATGCGGGTCACGGTCCTGTACGAGCCCAGCGTGGCTCCATGGGTGTTTAATGGCAGTCAGAGTGCAAAGGTCTGTACTGGCCCCGGTCACTCTTATGGGCCATGTGTGTAGTACTCATGGACATGGAGAATGGACTCACACCGCACGTCTCTTTCTCTCTGGTCCCCGCTGTTGGTGGCGGGCGACAACAGACACTGGCTTGCATGCTGCTGGTGCTCTCAGGGCAGGGCACTTCTCTCTCTGGCTGCTGCACAGCTGGCTCAGCTCCGGTCGGTCTGCACGGCTCGGCTGGGTGTATATGGATCGCCCCCAGACACAGGGCCACGAGTTCTCGGTACCGGGCCTCTCTGGTTCAGTTCTGCGGTTGTCACGGTGGCTATACCCGGTCCGTGACCCTGTTAAGGGGCGTCCAATAAAGGTGGTACAGTCTGTCAGGGATTCGTGACGCCACCTGTGGTGTTCAGTCAGGGTGACCGACGCTGCTGTGGAGTCCGCTGGGGTGATGGAATGGCAGCTAGATGGTATACCTTCCCACAGGTGAAGTATGTCCCCAGGGCTTCCCAGTAAGGTAGATGGTGATGGTGTGAGGTGCAGTCAATAACGAGGACACAGGGTTGCAGTCTCTTTACCTCTTTACTGAAGACTTCAGGATCCGCAATCCAGAGCACGCTTAACAGGGCTATCTGAGACCGGCCGGTCCGATGGACACTTCCAGAGTTCCCTTTGCAGGTGGAAATCAGTGCCTACCACTAGCGCCTGTGTGTTGTAGTGCTACCCTGCTGAGCATTCGGAATAGTCCTCACAACTTCGGTTCTCGTTCATTCTTTCTAGTTCTTTCTAGTTCTTTCTCTCTCTCTCTCTCTCTTGTTCCAGATGTTACTAGTTTCTCGTCCTCCAGATATGATATGGCTAGGACGCACCCGTATGACGGGAAGGCTCGGAGCTCTTCCGGGACCCTAGAGACGCCCCTCTCCACGTGTTACCCCCTATGTCTTCGTAGGAAATTTAAGGTAGACAGCCAACCTATAATTAACTGTCCTGCGGAGTTTGAAGTAAGGCCTTAAGTCAGTTACTTCCGCGGTGTTCCGGCCACCGGCTACGCGCCTCATTAGGATGTTGCCTCGGTCTCACGGCACGACTCCTACTGGTACTCCTTTGTGCTTGATCTCGTTTCTCACTGTTCCACAATATCCTTTGCTTCGTTTCTTTCTTAGGATACCGCCGCAAGGTAGTGCAGGCGCGGTTCCGTTACGTTCTGCTCTGTTCGCTAGGTACCTGCCAGGTTCTCACGCCTGACAGGGACCCCCTGTGTCTTCTCCCTGCAACATCCCCCGCCACGGGATGTTGCCTTAATCCAACCCAGTCAGCTTCTGCCTAACTTCCTATCCAACCCCTAGTTTTACCAATGTGAGGAGTGGCCCAATAAATAAAGCCTTTTTCTCCCCCTAGTGGCCGGAGTGTGAAGTGTAATGTCTGCTGGTGATACCTGGTCAGGAGAACTCCTTCAGTGCCATCAGACGTACCATCACTCCCCTTAGCGGCAGAGTGTCATACTGCAATGACCAGATCTCTGGGGCGCTGCATATACAGCTCGGCTCTGCATGGCCCTGCTCTGTATGGCTCTGCTCTGCATGCGACGTGGGCTCCTTCTGTATGGCCCGTCGCCACACCGGTACACTCGGATGGGGAAGTAGAGGGCGCTGCTCACTGCTCTGCGCGCCACTCTTCACACCGCTGTCTGCGCTGCTCCGCACACTCCTCTCTGCCGGCGCCATACTCACTCTCTTCATGTGCTTTTTGGTTTTATTCCTCTGCTGCTGCGCGCCCTTTTCAGGCTCTCTCCGCCCTTCTCTGTCCCCAGGAAGGTCCTCCTTGCTCAGGCTTTCCCCAGACAGCAGGGGAATGGTCCGCCAACTCAGGCTTCCCCCCGGAAACACAGGATGCAGCCTTTCTAGTTCCAGACCCAGCATGCAGGAACTGGCGGTCCCGTCCACCTCCCTACAGATTCGCTGACTTCTGCTGCTCACATTACTACACAATCTAGACATGTATAATCCACCATCAGCCTCACAAACTCTGCGCGTTGTACAACATTGTTATTTTTTCACAATTCTTGCTGTAATAATTCAAAAATTAGATCTTTTTAGGTCTGGGATCTACCTGGTATTACTGGGATGTTATTATTGGTATCTTCCTAGTTTTTCTGGGATCTGGCTCGTATTACTGGGATCTGTCTGGTATTACTGGGATGTTATTATTGGGATCTGATGGATTTACTGGAATTTGCCTGCTATTACTGTGATCTTCCTAGTTTTTCTGGGATCTGCCTCGTATTACTGGGATCTGTTGAATTTACTGGGATCTCCCTGGTATTACCGGGATCTGTTTGGTATTACTGAGATGTTACTATTGGGATCTGTTGGATTTACTGAGACCAGCGGTGGACACCGCATCTAGCTTTTGGCACAGCTCTATACACCCGTAACAGTAGTTTGTTCTACATATATTCCCCTACGGAGCTCTGGTATAAGACGCTGCTTTACACGTGTGCCCAGACACTTTGGTCTCTTTGACCCTACTCAAGTACAGTACGTTACTGATGAAGGTCCGTGTGATGGACCGAAACGTTTATTTGGTACTACAATAAATCTTTCACTTGAGCATCAAGTTGAGTGCTAGGTTCTTTTTGTACATTACACTAAGGTGTGGGAACCTACCTTAGCACCATTCCTACAGTAGTGCACACGTTTTTTCCACTATATGTTTTGGTTTACTGTGATGTTATACTGGAATCTACCTGGTGTTACTGGTGTGTTATTATTGGAAGTTGCCTGGTATTACTGGGATCTGCTTGGTATTATTGGAATCTCCTTTGGCATTACTGGGATCTGATTGGTATTACTGGGATCTGTCTGGTACTACTGAGATCTGTCTGGTATTACTGGGATGTTATTATTGGGATCTGTATGTGTCACGATTCACATCGTGATCGTCTCCCCTACGTCACGGGTCGGGGTGACTTTGGGCCAACAGACGGCTATCACATGTGCAGGGGGGCTTATCTTAGTTATCCCTCCACTCCACAATGTGATGAAAACACACAAGGCTATTGACCTCTTAGTTTACAGCAGGGGCTTATTTTAGGTATCCCACTGCTCTTCAATATACCACGAACTGCAGGGATTTATGTATATCCCGCTTTACAGTTCCACTTGAACTTGCAGCTCTCTGGCACCCCCCTTACCCTCTGGTCAGATTAGGTACTGCACCTAGGGTAATTAGTCGCCAGAAAGGCTGCCTGCTATGTACTGGCTATTGGGCACGCTGCAGTGACGCGATAAACTACTCCCACTCAGGCAGGAACAATAATTATCAACGCCGCAGTCGCTACAACAACTCTCAAATACCCAGAACAAAGGTATGCTGCCACCAGCTTCGATTAAACAGGTCTGAAGGTAACCCAAAACAGTAGCGTAATTCCCTTCAGAAGACTTAGGGTACGTTTTAGAGCAGGAAAAACGAAAACTAGTAATTTAGATATTTTACTCCGAAGATAAGGCAGTGTTTATAAAAAATATTACAAGGATGGTACAAAAGAGACAATTGAAAAAATATGTACAAGGTAATTATAAAATAACATGGAATAAAGAAGAAAGGTAAAACTCACATGTTCTAAGATCATGTCAGGCAAAACCATGCTGGCAGGCAGAGCCCAGATGTCCCAGTGCATAGTACAGCTCCTCAGGCAAAAGAGTGACTGAAGGCTGGGTTAAGTGTAGAGACTTATAAACTGCCGCCTTGTGACATCACTAAAGGGCTGGTTAATTATGTTCACTGAGGTCAGAGATATTTACATTCTCAGACCCTGGAGAGAAAGAAATTCCTGACTGAGAAGGAAGGGACCACAGGCGGCTTTACAGGATTGGTCACCTGCAGGTTAAAGCCACACCCTGCTCACACACTAGCTTCAAGTTACCCAGTGTCTGCCATAGGGCTGGTTTGTTATATTCAGGAGGGGGGGAAGAGAGGGGGTTTTACAGCTGCCATGTGCTTTCAATACCATGGTCAGAAGTGCAAAAATCCCTCAGCTATGGTTTTTACATTATCGTGACAGTTTGGTATTACTGGGATCTATCTGGTATTGCTGGGATGTGATTATTGAGATCTGTTTGGTATTACTGGGATCTGTCTGGTATTACTGGGATGTTATTGCTGGGATCTGTTTGGTATTACTGGGATCTGTTTGGTATTATTGGGATCTGCCTAGTATTACTGGGATGTTATTACTGGGATCTCCCTGGTATTACTTGGATCTGCCTGGAATTACTGGGATATGTCTGGTATTACCAAGATGTTTTTACTGGAATCTGTCTGGTATTACTGAGATGTTACTATTGGGATCTGCTGGATTTACTGGAATTTGCCTGATATTGCTGGGATCTTCCTAGTTTTACTGGGATCTGCCTCATATTACTGGCATGTTATTTTTGGGATCTGCTTTGTATTACTGAGATACAGATTGGGATAATTGTGGTAAATTTCTGCGCTGCTGAATCACTAGAATTCCAGGATTATTAGTACATGTGGTTTTATTATTCTATGAGAAAACACCACAGGAACATTGTTGCATTACTGGGATCTGCCTGGTATTACTGGGTTCCTGCTGGTATCACTGGGATCTGCCTGGTATTACTGGAATTTGTTTGGTATTACTGGGATCTGACTGGTATTACTGGGTTGTTATTACTGGGATGTTCCTGGTGTTACTGGTAGGTTATTACTGGGATCTACCTGGTATTACTGGGAACTTATTACTGGGATCTGACTGGTATTACTGGGAAGTTATTACTGGGATGTTCCTGGTGTTACTGGTAGGTTATTGCTGGGATCTGTCTGGTATTACTGGGATCTGCCTGGCTTTACTGGGAAGTTATTACTGAGATCTTACTGGTGTTACAGTGATGTTATTATTGGTTTGCAGTAAGAGAAGAGAAAATTATGCGGCACTCACCCAGAATTAGCTGTGAAGATTGTGATCTCTATTGGAGAAAAATGAAGATTACATCCGTCAGGACATCAGGTACATGAGAGGGTGCGGTATAGGAGCACGGACGATGGCCGTTTCGCACACACAGGTGCTTCGACGGGTCCAGGTAGACCCTGGACCTGGACCCGTCGAAGCACCTGTGTGTGCGAAACGGCCGTCGTCCGTGCTCCTATACCGCACCCTCTCATGTACCTGATGTCCTGACGGATGTAATCTTCATTTTTCTCCAATAAAGATCACAACCTTCACAGCTAATTCTGGGTGAGTGCCGCATAATTTTCTCTTCTCTTACTGCATACGGATTACTTGCGGGACATTCATGCAGAGCACCATTACCCTTTATGATTGTGACGCCTGAATACACAGCTGTCCACTAACAGTTGTTTAAAGACGTTCTACTCTAGTGCCGTTCTGCTCTCTATACTATTACGATGTTATTATTGGGATCTGCCTGGTTTTACTGGGATCTGCCTGGTATTACAGTGATGTTATTATTGGGATCTGCCTGGTGTTACTGGTAGGTTATTACTGGGATCTACCTGGTAGTACTGGGATGTTCTAGCTGGTTCTCACTTCGCAATGATTGCTGTTATCCGGGTTATCTTCGTTAGAGATCTCCACTCATCACCAGTTCCTGAGACTACAGCTTGTTGTAGACTGTGAAAAAGAAAAATAAAGAATTAAGTTACTTTGGTATTTCACCATTTTTCTAGTGTAAAACACCTTAGTAAGTCACAAAACTCTGAAGTTGTACAAAAATATTGCGACTTTTGGCATTTTTCACTCATTGTCGTCTAAATTGGTGAATTTATGAAGGATTTTGTCACGTCTATGGTCCAACTTTCACCAGTAGTGTGCTCCAGTCCCCATGCATCTCCGGAAGAGGCACACCACACTTGTAATGAATTATGGGCCTCTTGCACCTTATTGAGTTGGGCCCTAAGTCTTCCTGTAGACCATGAAGAACATTTGATGAAGGTGTGAGAACTTTGTGTCCACTCTAATAGCTGGATGAGTGAGGTGGATGATTGGCATGGATGACGGCGGCACGGCATGATGATAAACCTGATTATCACTTTCTACCTCCTCATTGATGTTTTGCAGTTAAAGCTGGAGCTTGTGAACCGGAGTATTCAAATACAGATTGTGACTCAGTGGATGACACCGCGTGCACCAAGGACGACGATTGCTCTGACATGTTGAAGTGCTGTAAAAAGGACTGTCAGATGCAGTGCCTCAACCCTGTAAGTAACACAATCGATCTTATGAAAGGGATCGACCACACAACAGTAGATTACCCCAAGCCAAAAATCTGTATATATACTACACAAGAAATGATATACAGCAGAAGTTTGCTTGGCGATTATCGGGCGTAATTATAGGGCGCCTTTTCATCTTCTGAGTTTTTATCAGCAGGTGTCTTCTGTGCGATGTCTCTTGCTCATCGATTTATCAGTTATCTCCACTTGTCGCGTACTGAAAAGCATAAAGTCCTTGAGTTGAGAGATGGTGGTTGTTACTCTGGCAGATCGCAATGTCCGTAGTTCGAGATGTCAGCGGTGGTCAGCGTCGTGTGTCCCTGTGATTGGGAGAATGATGACAAGTTTGAAATACAATAAGAGGTGTGCAGACGCAAAACTCTGCACAGAGGGATGTTAGAAGTATGGGGCGTTGTGATCCATTCTGTGCTGCCACTGAAATTAGATGCCACATATCGAGCCCATGTTGTCACACAGCATCTACACAAAGCATTAAAAGGTGCCAACATGACATTAGCCTACAAACCAAACATCCGGCTACTGGTGCTCCACTGACCTCATGTCACCGCAATCAAAGGCCAAATTGGTGCAGAAACAACAATGGAGGCAGGATTGGAGATCTGTCCAATGCAGAGATGTGTCCTAATTTTGTCTTGGACACAATAATAGGTGAAGAATGGTCTGGAGACCACATGGGCAACACCATGAAGAGTCTTTCAACAGGGAACTCACACAAATCCTTCTCCAAGAATACGGTCTGGGGGGCAAAATGTACAGTGGTCAGACACCTCTCCATTTCAGGTGCACAGACAGCTCGGCATTACTTTGATTTGTGGTGGATCCAATGTTGTGGCAGTTTCTTCAAAGTGTCCTCTATTAGCCGTTTTACACACAACATCAAAAAGCTGAATGTTTCGCCGTCTGCTTGACTTAAATCTGCTTCCCTGTCTGCAGCGTCTCCAGAATTATCTCCATCGAGCGCCAGCTGCACAGAAAAGGAGAGAGCAAGGTGTAAAAGAGAGCAGGGTACAAAAGAGGGATGCAAAAAGAAGGAGCGGGGTGCAAAGGAGGGAATGGGCTGCAAAGGAGGGAGAAGGGTGCAAAAGCACCATGGGCGGCCACTAGCATGTGCATCAGCTGCTACTTGCTGCTACATAGCCACCGTTACATGGACCAGTAAGCATGGACGTTATAGATCCCGAACTGATCACTGGGTAAATGTAGTGGTGGCTGGGCCGGAAGCAGAAAATGTTTTGGTGCATGTCCTACCACCACCAGGTTTGCTGGTTGTTTTTTGAATGTTTTCCTGCCTATGTTGCCTTCTCCTTCATTTCCTACAATGCCTCCTCATCCGCGTAACACCTGCACTACCAACTTCAGCACAGCCAGGGGTAAACTACAGCAGGATGAAGAGCAACAGTGTTCACAGCAAGGTGGCACTCAAAGCATCTCAAGGGCATCACTGGAGGGATGCAGAGGATATAGACAATACTGAGGACCCAAACGATACATCTCCCACCAAGGACAGCTTGTGGTTGCCTCTGGGCAGTGTGGCACACATGAGGCTGTGCCTTGTTATAAGTGATGATTACTGGGTGGCCATCCGTCTGGATCCCGGCTGCCAGCACAATGTGCCATCCTTCTGTCACTAGAGCGTGATTGAAAAATGTGGGAATACAAGAGCACGCTAAGGCTGGTTTCACACTTGCGTTTTAAAACGCAGCGTTTTAAACGCAAACGCATTTGGTGCAAAAACGCGTTTAGACGCGTTTAAACGCGTTTTTTCTGCGTTTGCGTTTTTGAAACGCATGATGAGAAGTGTGTGACAGCTGCCAATCATCAAAATCAACTAGAAAACCCACTATAAACATAAATACTTAGGGTTAGGGTTAGGATCCCTAGTAACCCTAGGGATCCTAACCCTAACCCTAACCCAAACTCTAACCCTAACCCTAACCCTAGGGATCCTAACCCTAACACAAACCCTAACCCTAACCCTAACCCTAGGGATCCTAACCCTAACACAAACCCTAACCCTAACACAAACTCTAACCCTAACCCAAATTCTAACCCAAACTGTAAAACAAACTCTAACCCAAACTCTAACCCAAACTCTAACCCAAACTCTAACACAAACTCTAAGACAAACTCTAGCACAAACCCTAACCCTAACCCAAACTCTAACCCTAACCCCTAGGGATCCTAACCCTAACACAAACCCTAACCCTAACCCTAGGGATCCTAACCCTAACACAAACCCTAACCCTAACCCTAACCCTAGAGATCCTAACCCTAACACAAACTCTAACCCTAACACAAACCCTAACCCTAACCCTAGGGATCCTAACCCTAACACAAACCCTAACCCTAGGGATCCTAACCCTAACCCTAACACAAACCCTAACCCTAACCCTAACCCTAGGGATCCTGTTATGTTTGCTAATGACAGGTGTTATGAAGGCAATCCAGAAACACAGTGTGCTTAGCGATCAGAGCGCACACAGTGATCTGACAAATACCCAAAAATACAAGAACGAGCTCTGAGACGTGGAAACTCTGTAGACTGCACACCTGATCCTATCCTAAACACAACTAAAAGCGGCTGTGGATTGCGCCTAACAACTACCTAGGCAACTCGGCACAGCCTAAGAAACTAGCTAGCCTGAAGATAGAAAAATAGGCCTGACTTGCCCCAGAGAAATTCCCCAAAGGAAAAGGCAGCCCCCCACATATAATGACTGTGAGTAAGATGAAAAGACAAAACGTAGGGATGAAATAGATTCAGCAAAGTGGGGCCCGATATTCTAGGACAGAGCGAGGACAGTAAAGCGAACTTTGCAGTCCACAAAAAACCCTAAAGCAAAACCACGCAAAGGGGGCAAAAAAAAACCCACCGTGCCGAACTAACGGTACGGCGGTACACCCTTTGCGTCTCAGAGCTTCCAGCAAAACAAAAGACAAGCTGGACAGAAAAAAAGCAACAAAAAAGCAAAAAGCACTTAGCTATACAGAGCAGCAGGTCACAGGAACAATCAGGAGAAGCTCAGATCCAACACTGAAACATTGACAAGGAGCAAGGATAGCAGCATCAGGCGGAGTTAAGTAATGAAGCAGTTAACGAGCTCACCAGAACACCTGAGGGAGGAAGCTCAGAAGCTGCAGTACCACTTGTGACCACAGGAGTGAATTCAGCCACAGAATTCACAACAGTACCCCCCCCTTGAGGAGGGGTCACCGAACCCTCACCAGAGCCCCCAGGCCGACCAGGATGAGCCGCATGAAAGGCACGAACAAGATCGGAAGCATGAACATCAGAGGCAAAAACCCAGGAATTATCTTCCTGAGCATAACCCTTCCATTTAACCAGATACTGGAGTTTCCGTCTAGAAACAGGAGAATCCAAAATCTTCTCCACAATATACTCCAATTCCCCCTCCACCAAAACCGGGGCAGGAGGCTCAACAGATGGAACCATAGGTGCCACGTATCTCCGCAACAACGACCTATGGAATACATTATGTATGGAAAAGGAGTCTGGGAGGGTCAAACGAAAAGACACAGGATTGAGAACCTCAGAAATCCTATACGGACCAATAAAATGAGGTTTAAATTTAGGAGAGGAAACCTTCATAGGAATATGGCGAGAAGATAACCAAACCAGATCCCCAACACGAAGTCGGGGACCCACACGGCGTCTGCGATTAGCGAAAAGTTGAGCTTTCTCCTGGGACAAGATCAAATTGTCCACTACCTGAGTCCAGATCTGCTGCAACCTATCCACCACAGAATCCACACCAGGACAGTCCAAAGACTCAACCTGTCCTGAAGAGAAACGAGGATGGAACCCAGAATTGCAAAAAAATGGAGAAACCAAGGTAGCCGAGCTGGCCCGATTATTAAGGGCGAACTCAGCCAACGGCAAAAAGGACACCCAATCATCCTGGTCAGCAGAAACAAAACATCTCAGATATGTTTCCAAGGTCTGATTGGTTCGTTCAGTCTGGCCATTAGTCTGAGGATGGAAAGCCGAGGAAAAGGATAGGTCAATGCCCATCCTACCACAAAAGGCTCGCCAAAACCTTGAAACAAACTGGGAACCTCTGTCAGAAACAATATTCTCAGGAATGCCATGCAACCGAACCACATGCTGAAAGAACAAAGGTACCAAATCAGAGGAGGAAGGCAATTTAGCCAAGGGCACCAGATGGACCATTTTAGAAAAGCGATCACAGACCACCCAAATGACTTGACATCTTTTGAGAAACGGGAAGGTCAGAAATGAAATCCATCGAAATATGTGTCCAAGGCCTCTTTGGGACCGGCAAGGGCAAAAGCAACCCACTGGCACGAGAACAGCAGGGCTTAGCCCGAGCACAAATCCCACAGGACTGCACAAAAGTACGTACATCCCGTGACAGAGATGGCCACCAGAAGGATCTAGCCACTAACTCTCTGGTACCAAAGATTCCAGGATGACCAGCCAACACCGAACAATGAAGTTCAGAGATAAGTTTATTAGTCCACCTATCAGGGACGAACAGTTTCTCTGCTGGACAACGATCAGGTTTATTCGCCTGAAATTTTTGCAGCACCCGCCGCAAATCAGGGGAGATGGCAGACACAATGACTCCTTCCTTGAGGATACCCGCTGGCTCAGATAAACCCGGAGAGTCGGGCACAAAACTCCTAGACAGAGCATCCACCTTCACATTTTTAGAGCCCGGAAGGTACGAAATCACAAAGTCGAAGCGGGCAAAAAATAACGACCAACGGGCCTGTCTAGGATTCAAGCGCTTGGCAGACTCGAGATAAGTCAAGTTCTTATGATCAGTCAATACCACCACGCGATGCTTAGCTCCTTCAAGCCAATGACGCCACTCCTCGAATGCCCACTTCATGGCCAGCAACTCTCGATTGCCCACATCATAATTACGCTCAGCGGGCGAAAACTTCCTGGAAAAGAAAGCACATGTTTTCATCACTGAGCAATCAGAACCTCTCTGTGACAAAACCGCCCCTGCTCCAATCTCAGAAGCATCAACCTCGACCTGGAACGGAAGAGAAACATCTGGCTGACACAACACAGGGGCAGAACAAAAACGACGCTTCAACTCCTGAAAAGCTTCCACAGCAGCAGAAGACCAATTAACCAAATCAGCACCCTTCTTGGTCAAATCGGTCAATGGTTTGGCAATGCTAGAAAAATTACAGATGAAGCGACGATAAAAATTAGCAAAGCCCAGGAACTTTTGCAGACTTTTCAGAGATGTCGGCTGAATCCAATCCTGGATGGCTTGGACCTTAACTGGATACATCTCGATAGTAGAAGGGGTAAAGATGAACCCCAAAAATGAAACTTTCTGCACACCGAAGAGACACTTTGATCCCTTCACAAACAAAGAGTTAGCACGCAGGACCTGAAAAACCATTCTGACCTGCTTCACATGAGACTCCCAATCATCTGAGAAGATCAAAATGTCATCCAAGTAAACAATCAGGAATTTATCCAGATACTCACGGAAGATGTCATGCATAAAAGACTGAAACACAGATGGAGCATTGGCAAGTCCGAACGGCATCACTAGATACTCAAAATGACCCTCGGGCGTATTGAATGCAGTTTTCCATTCATCTCCTTGCCTGATTCTCACCAGATTATACGCACCACGAAGATCTATCTTAGTGAACCAACTAGCCCCCCTAATCCGAGCAAACAAGTCAGATAACAATGGCAAGGGATACTGAAACTTAACAGTGATCTTATTAAGAAGGCGGTAATCAATACACGGTCTCAGCGAACCATCCTTCTTGGCTACAAAGAAGAACCCTGCTCCCAGTGGTGATGACGATGGGCGAATATGTCCCTTCTCCAGGGATTCCTTCACATAACTGCGCATAGCGGCGTGTTCGGGCACGGATAAATTAAATAATCGACCTTTAGGGAATTTACTACCAGGAATCAAATTGATAGCACAATCACAATCCCTATGCGGAGGTAGAGCACCGGACTTGGGCTCTTCAAATACATCCTGATAATCAGACAAGAACTCTGGGACCTCAGAAGGGGTGGATGACGAAATCGACAAAAATGGAACATCACCATGTACCCCCTGACAACCCCAGCTGGATACCTACATGGAATTCCAATCCAATACTGGATTATGGGTTTGTAGCCATGGCAACCCCAACACGACGACATCATGCAGATTATGCAACACCAGAAAGCGAATAACTTCCTGATGTGCAGGAGCCATGCACATGGTCAGCTGGGCCCAGTATTGAGGTTTATTCTTGGCCAAAGGTGTAGCATCAATTCCTCTCAATGGAATAGGACACTGCAAGGGCTCCAAGAAAAACCCACAACGATTAGCATAATCCAAATCCATCAGATTCAGGGCAGCGCCCGAATCCACAAACGCCATGACAGAAAACGACGACAAAGAGCACATTAAGGTAATGGACAGAAGGAATTTGGACTGTACAGTACCAATGACGGCAGACCTAGCGGACCGCTTAGTGCGCTTAGGACAATCAGAAATAGCATGAGTGGAATCACCACAGTAGAAACACAGACCATTCAGACGTCTGTATTCCTGCCGTTCAACTCTAGTCATAGTCCTATCGCACTGCATAGGCTCAGGTTTAACCTCAGGCAGTACCGCCAAATGGTGCACAGATTTACGCTCGCGCAAGCGTCGACCGATCTGAATGGCCAAAGACAAAGACTCATTCAAACCAGCAGGCATAGGAAATCCCACCATGACATCCTTAAGAGCCTCAGAGAGACCCTTTCTGAACAAAGCTGCCAGCGCAGATTCATTCCACTGAGTGAGTACTGACCATTTCCTAAATTTCTGACAATATACTTCTATATCATCCTGACCCTGGCACAAAGCCAGCAAATTTTTCTCAGCCTGATCCACTGAATTAGGCTCATCGTACAGCAATCCGAGCGCCAGGAAAAACGCATCGACACTACTCAATGCAGGGTCTCCTGGCGCAAGAGAAAATGCCCAGTCTTGAGGGTCGCCGCGCAAAAAAGAAATAATAATCAAAACCTGTTGAATAGGATTACCAGAAGAATGAGGTTTCAAGGCCAGAAATAGCTTACAATTATTTTTGAAACTTAGAAACTTAGTTCTATCTCCAAAAAACAAATCAGGAATAGGAATTCTTGGTTCTAACATAGATTTCTGATCAATAGTATCTTGAATTTTTTGTACATTTATAACGAGATTATCCATTGAAGAGCACAGACCCTGAATATCCATGTCCACACCTGTGTCCAGACTCACCCAAATGTCTAGGGGAAAAAAAAAATGAACACAGAGCAGAAAAAAAAAAAAATGATGTCAGAACTTTTTCTTTCCCTCTATTGAGAATCATTAGTTGGCTCCTTGTACTGTTATGTTTGCTAATGACAGGTGTTATGAAGGCAATCCAGAAACACAGTGTGCTTAGCGATCAGAGCGCACACAGTGATCTGACAAATACCCAAAAATACAAGAACGAGCTCTGAGACGTGGAAACTCTGTAGACTGCACACCTGATCCTATCCTAAACACAACTAAAAGCGGCTGTGGATTACGCCTAACAACTACCTAGGCAACTCGGCACAGCCTAAGAAACTAGCTAGCCTGAAGATAGAAAAATAGGCCTGACTTGCCCCAGAGAAATTCCCCAAAGGAAAAGGCAGCCCCCCACATATAATGACTGTGAGTAAGATGAAAAGACAAAACGTAGGGATGAAATAGATTCAGCAAAGTGGGGCCCGATATTCTAGGACAGAGCGAGGACAGTAAAGCGAACTTTGCAGTCTACAAAAAACCCTAAAGCAAAACCACGCAAAGGGGGCAAAAAAAAACCCACCGTGCCGAACTAACGGCACGGCGGTACACCCTTTGCGTCTCAGAGCTTCCAGCAAAACAAAACACAAGCTGGACAGAAAAAAAAAGCAACAAAAAAGCAAAAAGCACTTAGCTATACAGAGCAGCAGGTCACAGGAACAATCAGGAGAAGCTCAGATCCAACACTGAAACATTGACAAGGAGCAAGGATAGCAGCATCAGGCGGAGTTAAGTAATGAAGCAGTTAACGAGCTCACCAGAACACCTGAGGGAGGAAGCTCAGAAGCTGCAGTACCACTTGTGACCACAGGAGTGAATTCAGCCACAGAATTCACAACAGGATCCTAACCCTAACCCTAACACAAACCCTAACCCTAACACAATCTCTAACCCTAACACAAACCCTAACCCTAACCCTAGGGATCCTAACACTAACACAAACCCTAACCCTAACCCTAGGGATCCTAACCCTAACCCTAACCCTAGAGATCCTAACCCTAACACAAACCCTAACCCTAAAACATAAACTCTAACCCTAGGGATCCTAACCCTAACACAAACCCTAACACAAACTCTAACCCTAACACAAACACTAACCCTAACCCTAGGGATCCTAACCCTAACACAAACCCTAACCCTAACCCTAGGGATCCTAACCCTAACACAAACCCTAACCCTAGGGACCCTAACCCTAACACAAACCCTAACCCTAACACAAACTCTAACCCTAGCACAAACCCTAACCCTAACCCTAGGGATCCTAACCCTAACACAAACCCTAAAGCTAACCCTAGGGATCCTAACCCTAACCCTAACCCTAACCCTAGAGATCCTAACCCTAACACTAACCCTAACCCTAAAGCACAAACTCTAACCCTAGGGATCCTAACCCTAACACAAACCCTAACCCTAACCCTAACACTAGGGATCCTAACCCTAACACAAACCCTAACCCTAACACAAACTCTAACCCTAACCCAAATTCTAACCCAAACTGTAAAACAAACTCTAACCCAAACTCTAACCCAAACTCTAACACAAACTCTAAGACAAACTCTAGCACAAACCCTAACCCTAACCCAAACTCTAACCCTAACCCCTAGGGATCCTAACCCTAACACAAACCCTAACCCTAACCCTAGGGATCCTAACCCTAACACAAACCCTAACCCTAACCCTAACCCTAGAGATCCTAACCCTAACACAAACTCTAACCCTAACACAAACCCTAACCCTAACCCTAGGGATCCTAACCCTAACACAAACCCTAACCCTAGGGATCCTAACCCTAACCCTAACACAAACCCTAACCCTAACCCTAGGGATCCTAACCCTAACCCTAACACAAACCCTAACCCTAACACAATCTCTAACCCTAACACAAACCCTAACCCTAACCCTAGGGATCCTAACACTAACACAAACCCTAACCCTAACCCTAGGGATCCTAACCCTAACACAAACCCTAACCCTAACCCTAGAGATCCTAACCCTAACACAAACCCTAACCCTAAAACATAAACTCTAACCCTAGGGATCCTAACCCTAACACAAACCCTAACACAAACTCTAACCCTAACACAAACACTAACCCTAACCCTAGGGATCCTAACCCTAACACAAACCCTAACCCTAACCCTAGGGATCCTAACCCTAACACAAACCCTAACCCTAGGGACCCTAACCCTAACACAAACCCTAACCCTAACACAAACTCTAACCCTAGCACAAACCCTAACCCTAGGGATCCTAACCCTAACACAAACCCTAACCCTAGGGATCCTAACCCTAACCCTAACCCTAACCCTAGAGATCCTAACCCTAACACTAACCCTAACCCTAAAGCACAAACTCTAACCCTAGGGATCCTAACCCTAACACAAACCCTAACCCTAACCCTAGGGATCCTAACCCTAACACAAACTCTAACCCTAACCCTAACACAAACCCTAACCCTAGGGATCCTAACCCTAACACAAACCCTAACCCTAACACAAACACTAACCCTAACCCTAAAACACAAACTCTAACCCTAGGGATCCTAACCCTAACACAAACCCTAACTCTAACCGTAACCCTAACCCTATGGGATCCTAACCCGAACCCTAAGGGTTAGGTTTAGGATCCCTAGGGTTAGGGTTAGGATCCCTAGGGTTAGGGCTAGGGTTAGGGTTAGGGCTAGGGTTAGGGTTACAGTTTGGGTTAGGGTTTGTGTTAGAGTTTGTGTTACAGTTTGTGTTACAGTTTGTGTTACAGTTTGTGTTACAGTTTGTGTTTTAGGGTTAGGGTTAGGGTTTGTGTTAGGGTTAGGATTAGAATCCCTAGGGTTAGGGTTAGGGTTTGTGTTAGGGTTAGGATCCCTAGGGTTAGGGTTAGGGTTAGAGTTTGTGTTACAGTTTGTGTTAGAGTTTGTGTTAGAGTTTGTGTTAGAGTTTGTGTTACAGTTTGTGTTACAGTTTGTGTTTTAGGGTTAGGGTTAGGGTTTGTGTTAGGGTTAGGATCCCTAGGGTTAGGGTTAGGGCTAGGGTTAGGGCTAGGGTTAAGGTTTGTGTTAGGGTTAGGGTTAGGATCCCTAGGGTTAGGGTTAGGGTTAGAGTTTGTGTTACAGTTTGTGTTAGAGTTTGTGTTAGAGTTTGTGTTAGTTTGTGTTACAGTTTGTGTTTTAGGGTTAGGGTTAGGGTTTGTGTTAGGGTTAGGATTAGGATCCCTAGGGTTAGGGCTAGGGTTAGGGCTAGGGTTAGGGTTAGGGTTTGTGTTAGGGTTAGGATCCCTAGGGTTAGGGTTAGGGTTTGTGTTAGAGTTTGTGTTAGAGTTTGTGTTACAGTTTGTGTTACAGTTTGTGTTTTAGGGTTAGGGTTTGTGTTAGGGTTAGGGTTAGGATCCCTAGGGTTAGGGTTAGTGTTTGTGTTAGGGTTAGGGTTAGGATCCCTAGGGTTAGGGTTAGGGTTAGAGTTTGTGTTAGAGTTTGTGTTAGAGTTTGTGTTACAGTTTGTGTTACAGTTTGTGTTACAGTTTGTGTTAGAGTTTGTGTTAGAGTTTGTGTTACAGTTAGTGTTACAGTTTGTGTTACAGTTTGGGTTAGAGTTTGTGTTTTAGGGTTAGGGTTAGGGTTGGGGGATGGCTTATAAGTGTGTATTCTTGTGTTTTTGTATAAAAACGCATGCGTTTAAAAATGCATGCAAACGCCTGTGCTTAAAAACGCATGCGTTTACATAGACATCAATGGGGTTTTTTACCGCGAAAAAACGCATGCGTTTTTTTCGTGGCAAAAAACGCCGCTAACGCCGCTAAAATTACTACATGTTGCATTTCTGCAACAAAACGCATGCAGTGAAAAAACGCATGCGTTGCAAAAACGCGTCAATGTTAAGTATAGGGGAAAAACGCATGCTTTTTTGCGTTTTTTACTGCAAAAACGCAAAAAAAACAGCAAATGTGAAACCACCCTAATAGGTGCACTATTGATGGCATCCTCACCTGACAGCGGGGGCTCAGTGGAAGCTCAACGCAGAGGTGGAAGATGTCGCCCGTGCAGCAATGGAAATATCACCACCTCAGAAGCGTTAGCATGGCAGAAATATGGAAAACCTCAGCAAGTCACAACATCCAGCACCACATCTGATACAGTCCGTATTAGCAGGAGGCATTTAGGTTATGCCTGTTTATCAACTCAATAGGGATTAATAGGTTAGACACTAAAAAAACACAACTGAGCCTGTTGGTTCCTGTACAGACTAGATATCCTGATACCACAGTGCCTAGCGGTCTGCAAAGGACTAACCAAAGAACTATTAGATGGCAACTCAGACCGAAACTCCCTAAATGCTCTTCGAGTTGCTTCATATTCCTCTTAAAGAACCAAAGGGCAGAGCAGAGTGTGAATTACCTACAAGAGGAGAAGTGTGCTGGACAAAGGAAAGATGCTACAGTGAGTAAAGTAACTAACAAAATACCAAAACAAAGAATAAAGCAATTACTCTTAATAAATATACAGCTTACTTGCTAAAGTGAAACAGAAGACAGGTGGAAAGTACAGCAAGAAGCAGCAAAGTGAAAACCCTAAGCTCACAGACTGGCTCCAAACATCAATACAATGTTAGAACATCTAAATGAATCTATCACCAGAATGGTAATAATGTTTCAAACTATTGACTTTCAGGCTCCATATCTCACCATCCACTTTTGCTTTGAACGTGAGACCACCATCATTTTTTAGATAATCATCTCAGCTGTCTCATACATAAATGTGACTTGCAGCTAATTAGCATATGATTAGTTATGCAGATTCTTGTCATCTCACTGCATTGTTACTGTCTTGCTCCTAAAAATCTAAATTTTCATTTTTATTTATCAGTATTTTGTAAATCCTCCTTTGGTTTTCACCACGGCCTGAATCCTTCTGATCACACCTCAATCAGATTCAAACATGTCTCGACATGTTTTTTTTTTTTAGTTTTTTTTTTTAATTTTTTCAGATTCTTAAGAGAAAAACTAAACTAAATCTACAGACATGTATCCTCAGCACTACTTCACTTCAAATTGTAAATTACATTGAAGTCAGTAATTGACACTTGTCACACCCAAAAACTAGATGAAAAATTAATAAAAGATAGTAAATATAATAATACTTTGCAGAACCGAATCCTCATCATTCATTGTGTTGTCTTCTATCAGATCTTCTACTAGAGATGAGGTGAAGATGGCGGGAGACTCCGGGCAGATAGCGAATGAAGAGACCAATGGACGTAGACCACATCTGTATATCCTACGACGTCTGGTGGATCATCTGTAGACCCGTCTTTGCCACTTATCTGTAACTGTAGTTTCCTTGTCCATGATCACAGTCTGTAGTAGATCTTCTGCAATATTCAGATCCTCATAATGTTCTTTCTCCTCGATTCTAGTTTGGATCTGTAAGAGTGAATAAACTTGAGGAGACCCAGAGTTTGTGTGTTCTATGGTCGCAGTGCATTTGGGATGTTCGTGGCGTCTGGTGCAGGGTTTCGAAATTTGACAGCAATAAATCATGAGTCTAAATAACCAACCAGTCCCATCATATGATGCCGGCCATGACCATCTGTTCTGCTATTTCCTCAATGCAAAGACTCTACATGATGGCTGGTCAGTGATACCCACAGAGAGAGGTGGATATTAGTAGCCTGCTATCTCCAGCAGCCGACTCTCCGGAGACAACCCTAGGGGTCATATTTCTATAGCTGAGTAATTCACGAGTCATGAGCGCTGATCACATTTACCTTATCTAAATATGTTACAAATTCTTAGTCTGTGATCATTCCCACCAGAGCCCTGCCCAATCCCCTGCAGAGAAGTAGAGCTACATCTCTGTGCTTACACTAAGGGGCGCTCAGGAGCCCACTGGATACAGGTTCATTATTGAGGTCCATGAATAGGTCGTATGCAGCCAGCTCCTCGGCTCCTCCTAGTGGTGGTCCCTGACATCAGATCTTCATCATGCAATGGTTCATCTATGCTTCATCTATGCAGGATTTTCTGTGCTCGACCACAATTTATATACAGTAATAACTGTATGAATTGTTACAGAATTTTGGATATAATAATAATAATAATAATAATAATAATAATTTTTATTTATATAGCGCCAACATATTCCGCAGCACTTTACAATTAAGCGGGGACATGTACAGACAATAAATTCAGTACGAGTTAAGACAATTTAAACAGTGACATTAGGGGTGAGGTCCCTGCTCGCAAGCTTACAATCTACAAGGCAATGGTTGGGACACAAAAGGTGAAAAGTGCTCGTTATTTCAGGTCTGGCAATTATAATAAATAAAGAATTTCATATAAAGCAGCATGATCCGGTCATCAGCCCGTGTGTTTAAGTGCAATAGTCAAGTATCAAGTGCAGTTATTGTGTGTATGGAGGGTGTGGAGACAGATGAATAGTAGGGGGCAGAATCAGAGTAATATTTGGAAGGAGGGAACAGGACAGAGTTAGTTTACTGAGTAGTTGATGTGGTAGGCTTGTTTGAAGAGATGGGTTTTTAAAGCGCGCTTGAATAGGTCGGGGCTAGGTATCAGTCTGATCGTCTGGGGAAGTGCATTCCAGAGAGCTGGTGCAGCACGAGAGAAGTCTTGGAGACGGAGGTGCGAGGTTCGGATTACGGGGGATGTTAGTCTTAGGTCATTTGTAGAACGGAGGGCACATGTAGGGCGATAGACGGAGATGAGAGAGGAGATATAAGGCGGTGCAGAACTGTGGAGAGCTTTGTGGGTGAGAGAGATGAGTTTATACAGGACCCTGTAGCGAATGGGTAGCCAGTGTAATGACTGGCACAAGATGGAGGCATCGGTGAAGAGGCTGGACAGAAATATGACCCTGGCTGCCGCATTCAAGATGGATTGGAGAAGAGAAAGTTTGGAAAGAAGGAGACCAATCAGAAGAGAGTTGCAGTAGTCCAGACGGGAATGAATGAGAGCGACAGTAAGAGTCTTAGCAGCTTCAAAGGTGAGAAAAGGTCGGATTCTGGAGATGTTTTTAAGATGCAGGTGACAGGAGCGAGTGAGTGATCGGATATAGGGAGTAAAGGAAAGTTCGGTGTCGAATATGACCCCAAGACAGCAGGCATGCTGCTTGGGAGTTATGGTAGTAATTTCGATGTTGGGTAGAGTGAGGTTAGTAGAAGGGAGAAACACAAGAAGTTCCGTTTTGGAGAGATTTAGTTTCAGGTAGAGGGAGGACATGTTGTTAGAGACAGCAGACAGACAATCCTTGGTATTTTGAATTAGGGTAGGGGTGATGTCAGGGCATGAAACAATGAGGTAATATCAGAAGGACACTGATTTTTAAGGATCTGTTAAAAAACAAATAATAAAGACATACATTTTTTTCACAAATAATAAATTAGACAAATTGACTTGATAGAAAAAAGTTTGCAGTCACTGCACATGATTTACCATTGAGCAGCAGTGCTCAAAAAGCTGTAAACAAAAGAAAAGTAATAATATTCAAAAAAGGGCTAAAAAGTTGAAAATACGGTTGTGGAGACATAGGAGGTCAGATGGCGCCCAGGTCCGCTAGCCGGAATTGCATGGATCAGTGGATCGACCCTCCACCCACTCACTTTCTTTCCCTTTAAAGTGGAAATAACACTACTCAGACAACACAGGGTGAATGTAAAACAGTGTGGCAATGACTCATAGAACAGTCCCAGCAAAATACCCCAAGATGGTGCACATTACAGAGTCTCACCCTTCCACTGACTTGCCGGGATAATGGCAGCTGTTACTTCAGAGCTCACAGAGATGACTACCCCACCTGTGGCATGCACACTGAGAGGAGGTAATGACAAGCATAGGAAGATGACTGTCCATTCAGGTATGAGGCCAGTTGACCTGAGGGTCACAACCTTGCTTCTCTGAACATCTCCATGGAGCCAGGTGACCGGCGGGTCCCAATCCGGGCTTTCTCCAAACGTATCCATAGTTCAGCGATGGGCAATGGAGCAGGTCTGTATTATTCCAACCGGGACTGAGAACCCCTAGGTTGTTTCCTGTAAAATGATAGATCCGTGTCCCTCGTGATGGAACCATGATGTACTGGCTACTGTCCTGTCCCTGGTCCTTTCGATGTATGGCTGTCTTGGCAGAATCTGTGACTGTCGCTCTCTGACTCTCTGTCAGTCAGAGAGGCATATCACCTCTTTTTAGGTTTAACAAGTGTCCTTCAATCCTGTTTTAAAAATCAATAAACTACCTGACCTAGAGAATGATTAATTTGTTTATCCGTAAACATGAATAGTCATCAAGGATAAGGGCACAATAGAAATCATTATTACAGGCTTACACAAACAAAAGTCTATTTTCTTGACCAACATAAACTCAAAAGCCAACATACAGATAACAGTCTATTCTTCTTGGTTTGCTAAAAATAGTCATCTGGGTAATTAAGATACAATGCTGTGTCTCCACAACGGTTCATTAAAAATTTGCACTGGGGTCTTCAGGACTGTACGGAATACGTTTAGAGTTTTTTGAGAAAATACAATCTTAGAAATGTCCAAGCGACTTCAGCAAGCATATAGTAACCAACAACCTTTTACAACACACTGCACTAATGCTTTTTAATTGTAAAAATGATCAAAAAAATACCCCATTTTGGGGATCAATTCCCTACTTTGTTGGTGTTTTATTGAAAGCCAAATAGTAAAATCTTTCTTAAAAAGATCCAGTTCCAGTTGGAAATTTGACCCGAATTTGATCCTGAACCCCGATCTCAATCCCCATGTAAGTTAATGGGGACCTGAACTTCAAAGCTGTAAAATGGCAATAAATTGGTCAAAGTAAGTGCTAGGGGGCTGCAAAAATAAGAAAAGTGGTGGTAAGAGCAGGACAATTGCCCTGCAATTAAATGTGGAAAGGAAATGGACTTAAAGGGGTTTTGTCACCATAGTGCAGCGCCCCAGAGTCCTGGTCGTTGCAGTAATGTCGCTCTGCCACTAAGGGGAGTGATGTTATGTCTGATTGCACTAAAGGAGTTCACTTGACCAGGTATCACAGTCACACACTACACTTCACACTCCGGCCACCAGGGGGAGCAAAAGGCTCTATGTATTAGGCCACTCCTCACACTGGTAAAACTAGGGGTTGGATAGGAAGTTAGTCAGAAAGCAGCCTGGGTGAGCTCCAGGGAGGACCTGTCAGGGGTGGGTTCCTGGCAGGTGCCTAGCAGAAAGGACAGATCGTTACGGAGCCGCGCCTGCACTACCTTGCAGCGGCATCCTAAGGAAGGACATAAAGCGAAGTATATTGTGGAAAGTGAGAAACGAGATCACAGCACAAAGGCGATAGAACCAGTAGGAGTCGTGCCCCAAGATCGGCAACATCCTACTGAGGCGTGTAGCCGGTGGCCGGAACGCCGAGGAAGTAACAGACTTCAAACATTACTTCAAACAGCGGCAGGACAGTTGATTACAGGTTGGCTGTCTACCTTAAATCACCTAAGCAGACATAGGAGGCAATTGTGGGAGAGGGGCGTCTCTAGGGTCCCAGAATAACTCCAGGCCTACCTGTCATACGGGTGCGTCCTAGCCAGATAAACTGGGGGACAGAGAAAGAAAGAACGAATACGACAGTTGTGAGGACTATCCCATGGTGCTCAGCAGGGAAGGACTACAATACACAGGCGCTAGTTGGTAGGCACTGATTTCCACCTGCAAAGGGAACTCTGGATGTGCCTTCGGACCGGCCGGTCTCAACCAGCCCTGTTAACAGTGCTCTGGATTGCGGATCCCGAAGTCTTCAGTAAAAAGGTAAAGAGACTGCAACCCTGCGTCCTCGTTATTAACCGCGCCTCACATCATCACCACCTACACTACTGGAAAGCCCAGGGGATATACTGTTATGATCCGGTGACCTTGGAGCAACATGAGAACTTTCACTGGAGAAGGTGGTCACTATACTGACCGCAATCCTGAACTTAACACCGCAACTAGAAGTAGCCGTGGAGTGTACCTAACAATCCTAGACACCTCGTCACAGCCGGAGGACTGAATACCCCTAAAGATGGAAATAGGAATACTATCTTGCCTCAGAGCAGATCCCCAAAGGATAGACAGCCCCCCACAAATATTGGTGGTGAGTCGGAGAGGAAAAAACATACACACGCAGAAAAACAGGATTTAGCACAGGAGGCCACTCTAGCTAAATAGGACAGGATAGGACAGAGTTCTGTGCGGTCAGTATTAAAACCCTTCAAAAATATCTACAGCAGAATATACAAAAACTTCCTACATCTAACTAAAGATGTAGGAGTGTATATCTGCAACTCCAGCGAATCCTACAATCAGAGCAGGAATACAAACAAAAGCAAGCACACAGCAGTGTGCCACAGACACAAAAAACCAAACACTTATCTTTGCTGAATTTGGCAGCTAGCAGGAGAAGCCAGAAAGTGATCCAACACTTCACAAGGAACATTGACAACTGGCAAGGGCTAATGAATACTGCACACTTAAATATCCCAGTCAGAACAGCAATTAGCAGATACACCTGGCCAGGACTGTGACTCAGAGACAACTGCATTCCCACCTACAACCACTGGAGGGAACCCAAGAGCAGAATTCACAACAATATACTTCACCTTTGGGAAGGTATACCATCTAGCGGCCATTCCATCACCCAGCAGACCCCTAAGCAGCGTCGGTCACCCTGACCGAACACCACAGGTGGCGTCACGAACTCCTGACAAACTTTCACTACCTTTCATTGGACGCCCCTTAGCAGGGTTACGGACCGGGTCTAGCAACCGTGACAACCCCAGGACCGAGATAGAGATGACCGGTACCGAGTACCACGTGGCCCTGCGTCTGGGGGCGCTCCAACTTGGCGTCATGAACAGGATGTACTTAAGCCTGAAGAATCGGGTCATGTGTGCCTTAGAACTGTGTTAGAATTGTGCTTGAACTGTGACTTATTGCAAAGACTGTGTATTGCTACTTGCCGCTAAGATTCCCGCCAAAACTGCCGCCATTACAGCGCCACGAGGAGCGCAGGAGAAGAAGAAGGGCGTGGAGTTGTGGGCGTGGACGAACTGAGAAGCGCGAAGAGCAATGGCCGCCCAGTCTAAGTACTTTTGTACCTTGAGGACATACATAGTAACATACATAGTAACATAGTTAGTAAGGCCGATAAAAGTCATTTGTCCATCCAGTTCAGCCTATATTCCATCATAATAAATACCCAGATCTACGTCCTTCTACAGAACCTAATAATTGTATGATACAATATTGTTCTGCTCCAGGAAGACATCCAGGCCTCTCTTGAACCCCTCGACTGAGTTCGCCATCACCACCTCCTCAGGCAAGCAATTCCAGATTCTCACTGCCCTAACAGTAAAGAATCCTCTTCTATGTTGGTGGAAAAACCTTCTCTCCTCCAGACGCAAAGAATGCCCCCTTCTGCCCGTCACCTTCCTTGGTATAAACAGATCCTCAGCGAGATATTTGTATTGTCCCCTTATATACTTATACATGGTTATTAGATCGCCCCTCAGTCGTCTTTTTTCTAGACTAAATAATCCTAATTTCGCTAATCTATCTGGGTATTGTAGTTCTCCCATCCCCTTTATTAATTTTGTTGCCCTCCTTTGTACTCTCTCTAGTTCCATTATATCCTTCCTGAGCACCGGTGCCCGTCACCTTCCTTGGTATAAACAGATCCTCAGCGAGATATTTGTATTGTCCCTAATTTTGATAATCTCTCTAGGTATTGTAGTTCCCCTATCCCCTTTACTAATTTTGCTGCATTCCTTTGCACTCGCTCTAGTTCCATTATATCCTTCCTGAGCACCGGTGCCCAAAACTGGACACAGTACTCCATGTGCGGTCTAACTAGGGATTTGTACAGAGGCAGTATAATGCTCTCATCATGTGTATCCAGACCTCTTTTAATGCACCCCATGATCCTGTTTGCCTTGGCAGCTGCTGCCTGGCACTGGCTGCTCCAGGTAAGTTTATCATTAACTAGGATCCCCAAGTCCTTCTCCCTGTCAGATTTACCCAGTGGTTTCCCGTTCAGTGTGTAATGGTGATATTGATTCCCTCTTCCCATGTGTATAACCTTACATTTATCATTGTTAAACCTCATCTGCCACCTTTCAGCCCAAGTTTCCAACTTATCCAGATCCATCTGTAGCAGAATACTATCTTCTCTTGTATTAACTGCTTTACATAGTTTTGTATCATCTGCAAATATCGATATTTTACTGTGTAAACCTTCTACCAGATCATTAATGAATATGTTGAAGAGAACAGGTCCCAATACCGACCCCTGCGGTACCCCACTGGTCACAGCGACCCAGTTAGAGACTATACCATTTATAACCACCCTCTGCTTTCTATCACTAAGCCAGTTACTAACCCATTTACACACATTTTCCCCCAGACCAAGCATTCTCATTTTGTGTACCAACCTCTTGTGCGGCACGGTATCAAACGCTTTGGAAAAATCGAGATATACCACGTCCAATGACTCACCGTGGTCCAGTCTATAGCTTACCTCTTCATTAAAACTGATTAGATTGGTTTGACAGGAGCGATTTCTCATAAACCCATGCTGATATGGAGTTAAACAGTTATTCTCATTGAGATAATCCAGAATAACATCCCTCAGAAACCCTTCAAATATTTTACCAACAATAGAGGTTAGACTTACTGGCCTATAATTTCCAGGTTCACTTTTAGAGCCCTTTTTGAATATTGGCACCACATTTGCTATGCGCCAGTCCTGCGGAACAGACCCTGTCGCTATAGAGTCACTAAAAATAAGAAATAATGGTTTATCTATTACATTACTTAGTTCTCTTAGTACTCGTGGGTGTATGCCATCCGGACCCGGAGATTTATCTATTTTACTCTTATTTAGCCGGTTTCGCACCTCTTCTTGGGTTAGATTGGTGACCCTTAATATAGGGTTTTCATTGTTTCTTGGGATTTCACCTAGCATTTCATTTTCCACCGTGAATACCGTGGAGAAGAAGGTGTTTAATATGTTAGCTTTTTCCTCGTCATCTACAACCATTCTTTCCTCACTATTTTTTAAGGGGCCTACATTTTCAGTTCTTATTCTTTTACTATTGATATAGTTGAAGAACAGTTTGGGATTAGTTTTACTCTCCTTAGCAATGTGCTTCTCTGTTTCCTTTTTGGCAGCTTTAATTAGTTTTTTAGATAAAGTATTTTTCTCCCTATAGTTTTTTAGAGCTTCAATGGTGCCATCCTGCTTTAGTAGTGCAAATGCTTTCTTTTTACTGTTAATTGCCTGTCTTACTTCTTTGTTTAGCCACATTGGGTTTTTCCTATTTCTAGTCCTTTTATTCCCACAAGGTATAAACCGCTTACACTGCCTATTTAGGATGTTCTTAAACATTTCCCATTTATTATCTGTATTCTCATTTCTGAGGATATTGTCCCAGTCTACCAGATTAAGGGCATCTCTAAGCTGTTCAAACTTTGCCTTCCTAAAGTTCAATGTTTTTGTGACTCCCTGACAAGTCCCCCTAGTGAAAGACAGGTGAAACTGCACAATATTGTGGTCGCTATTTCCTAGATGCCCGACCACCTGCAGATTTGTTATTCTGTCAGGTCTATTAGATAGTATTAGGTCTAAAAGTGCTGCTCCTCTGGTTGGATTCTGCACCAATTGTGAAAGATAATTTTTCTTGGTTATTAGCAGAAACCTGTTGCCTTTATGGGTTTCACAGGTTTCTGTTTCCCAGTTAATATCCGGGTAGTTAAAGTCCCCCATAACCAGGACCTCATTATGGGTTGCAGCTTCATCTATCTGCTTTAGAAGTAGACTTTCCATGCTTTCTGTTATATTTGGGGGTTTGTAACAGACCCCAATGAGAATTTTGTTACCATTTTTCCCTCCATGAATTTCAACCCATATGGACTCGACATCCTCATTCCCTTCGCTAATATCCTCCCTTAAAGTGGACTTTAGACAAGACTTTACATAGAGACAAACCCCTCCTCCTCTCCGATTTTTACGATCCTTTCTAAACAGACTGTAACCCTGTAAGTTAACTGCCCAGTCATAGCTTTCATCTAACCATGTCTCGGTTATTCCCACTATGTCAAAGTTACCTGTAGATATTTCTGCTTCTAGTTCTTCCATCTTGTTTGTCAGGCTTCTGGCGTTTGCGAGCATGCAGTTTAGAGGATTTTGTTTTGTTCCAATCTCCTCACTGTGAATTGTTTTAGAAATGTTCTTACCTCCCTTCTGAGTATGTTTTCCTGGGTCGTCTTTGTTCGAGTCTAATGTTTTTCTTCCCGTCCCCTCTTCTTCTAGTTTAACGCCCTCCTGATGAGTGTAGCGAGTCTTCTGGCGAATGTGTGTTTCCCAGGTTTGTTGAGGTGTAGTCCGTCTCTGGCGAGGAGTCCATCATACCAGTAATTCACACCGTGGTCCAGGAATCCAAATCCTTGTTGTCTGCACCATCGTCTTAGCCAGTTGTTTGCATCAAGGATCCTGTTCCATCTCCTGGTGCCATGCCCGTCTACTGGAAGGATAGAAGAAAAAACTACCTGTGCATCCAGTTCCTTTACTTTCTTCCCCAACTCTTCAAAGTCCTTGCAGATTGTCGGTAGGTCCTTCCTTGCCGTGTCATTGGTGCCAACATGTATCAGAAGAAATGGGTGGACGTCCTTGGAGCTGAAGAGCTTTGGTATCCTATCGGTCACATCCTTGATCATCGCACCTGGAAGGCAGCATACTTCTCTTGCAGTTATGTCCGGTCTGCAGATGGCTGCTTCTGTGCCTCTCAGTAGTGAGTCTCCCACCACCACCACTCTTCGTTGCTTCTTGGCTGTACTTTTTGCTGTCACTTGTTGCTGTGTGCCCTTTTCTTTTTTGCTTGCTGGTATTGCTTCATCCTTAGGTGTGCCATCTTCATCCTCTACAAAGATTTGATATCGGTTCTTCAGTTGTGTGGTTGGTGATTTCTCCATGGTCTTCTTGCTTCTTTTGGTCACATGCTTCCACTCATCTGCTTTTGGAGGTTCTCTGACACTTTTTGCACCTTCTGTGACCAGTAGAGATGCTTCTGTTCTGTCTAGAAAGTCTTCATTCTCTTTGATGAGTTTCAAAGTTGCTATTCTTTCTTCCAGACCCCGCACCTTTTCTTCTAAAAGGGCCACTAGTCTACACTTCTGACAGGTGAAATTGGATTCTTCTTCTGGTCGATCTGTGAACATGTAGCACATGCTGCAGCTCACCATGTAGGTTGTCACATCTGCCATGTTGCTCCTAGATCCTGCTGACTTGCTGTGTGTTTTCCTTCTTGTGTAATCTACTCAGCCAAGCTCTTTGCAATAATGTCCTACAGGCAAAAATTCGGTTTGGTGATGCTTTCGAAGCAGCTGGTCCCGGCTGTACCCAACGATCTTCTAGCTTAGGGAGACTTCGCTTCTCCCAGAAGGCACCTGGAATATGCAAATTAGCCTCCTGAAGCTTGAATCCCTGGTTTGGTGATGCTTTCGAAGCAGCTGGTCCCGGCTGTACCCAACGATCTTCTAGCTTAGGGAGACTTCGCTTCTCCCAGAAGGCACCTGGAATATGCAAATTAGCCTCCTGAAGCTTGAATCCCTGGTTTGGTGATGCTTTCGAAGCAGCTGGTCCCGGCTGTACCCAACGATCTTCTAGCTTAGGGAGACTTCGCTTCTCCCAGAAGGCACCTGGAATATGCAAATTAGCCTCCTGAAGCTTGAATCCCTGGTTTGGTGATGCTTTCGAAGCAGCTGGTCCCGGCTGTACCCAACGATCTTCTAGCTTAGGGAGACTTCGCTTCTCCCAGAAGGCACCTGGAATATGCAAATTAGCCTCCTGAAGCTTGAATCCCTGGTTTGGTGATGCTTTCGAAGCAGCTGGTCCCGGCTGTACCCAACGATCTTCTAGCTTAGGGAGACTTCGCTTCTCCCAGAAGGCACCTGGAATATGCAAATTAGCCTCCTGAAGCTTGAATCCCTGGTTTGGTGATGCTTTCGAAGCAGCTGGTCCCGGCTGTACCCAACGATCTTCTAGCTTAGGGAGACTTCGCTTCTCCCAGAAGGCACCTGGAATATGCAAATTAGCCTCCTGAAGCTTGAATCCCTGGTTTGGTGATGCTTTCGAAGCAGCTGGTCCCGGCTGTACCCAACGATCTTCTAGCTTAGGGAGACTTCGCTTCTCCCAGAAGGCACCTGGAATATGCAAATTAGCCTCCTGAAGCTTGAATCCCTGGTTTGGTGATGCTTTCGAAGCAGCTGGTCCCGGCTGTACCCAACGATCTTCTAGCTTAGGGAGACTTCGCTTCTCCCAGAAGGCACCTGGAATATGCAAATTAGCCTCCTGAAGCTTGAATCCCTGGTTTGGTGATGCTTTCGAAGCAGCTGGTCCCGGCTGTACCCAACGATCTTCTAGCTTAGGGAGACTTCGCTTCTCCCAGAAGGCACCTGGAATATGCAAATTAGCCTCCTGAAGCTTGAATCCCTGGTTTGGTGATGCTTTCGGAGCAGCTGGTCCCGGCTGTACCCAACGATCTTCTAGCTTAGGGAGACTTCGCTTCTCCCAGAAGGCACCTGGAATATGCAAATTAGCCTCCTGAAGCTTGAATCCCTGGTTTGGTGATGCTTTCGGAGCAGCTGGTCCCGGCTGTACCCAACGATCTTCTAGCTTAGGGAGACTTCGCTTCTCCCAGAAGGCACCTGGAATATGCAAATTAGCCTCCTGAAGCTTGAATCCCTGGTTTGGTGATGCTTTCGAAGCAGCTGGTCCCGGCTGTACCCAACGATCTTCTAGCTTAGGGAGACTTCGCTTCTCCCAGAAGGCACCTGGAATATGCAAATTAGCCTCCTGAAGCTTGAATCCCTGGTTTGGTGATGCTTTCGAAGCAGCTGGTCCCGGCTGTACCCAACGATCTTCTAGCTTAGGGAGACTTCGCTTCTCCCAGAAGGCACCTGGAATATGCAAATTAGCCTCCTGAAGCTTGAATCCCTGGTTTGGTGATGCTTTCGAAGCAGCTGGTCCCGGCTGTACCCAACGATCTTCTAGCTTAGGGAGACTTCGCTTCTCCCAGAAGGCACCTGGAATATGCAAATTAGCCTCCTGAAGCTTGAATCCCTGGTTTGGTGATGCTTTCGAAGCAGCTGGTCCCGGCTGTACCCAACGATCTTCTAGCTTAGGGAGACTTCGCTTCTCCCAGAAGGCACCTGGAATATGCAAATTAGCCTCCTGAAGCTTGAATCCCTGGTTTGGTGATGCTTTCGAAGCAGCTGGTCCCGGCTGTACCCAACGATCTTCTAGCTTAGGGAGACTTCGCTTCTCCCAGAAGGCACCTGGAATATGCAAATTAGCCTCCTGAAGCTTGAATCCCTGGTTTGGTGATGCTTTCGAAGCAGCTGGTCCCGGCTGTACCCAACGATCTTCTAGCTTAGGGAGACTTCGCTTCTCCCAGAAGGCACCTGGAATATGCAAATTAGCCTCCTGAAGCTTGAATCCCTGGTTTGGTGATGCTTTCGGAGCAGCTGGTCCCGGCTGTACCCAACGATCTTCTAGCTTAGGGAGACTTCGCTTCTCCCAGAAGGCACCTGGAATATGCAAATTAGCCTCCTGAAGCTTGAATCCCTGGTTTGGTGATGCTTTCGGAGCAGCTGGTCCCGGCTGTACCCAACGATCTTCTAGCTTAGGGAGACTTCGCTTCTCCCAGAAGGCACCTGGAATATGCAAATTAGCCTCCTGAAGCTTGAATCCCTGGTTTGGTGATGCTTTCGAAGCAGCTGGTCCCGGCTGTACCCAACGATCTTCTAGCTTAGGGAGACTTCGCTTCTCCCAGAAGGCACCTGGAATATGCAAATTAGCCTCCTGAAGCTTGAATCCCTGGTTTGGTGATGCTTTCGAAGCAGCTGGTCCCGGCTGTACCCAACGATCTTCTAGCTTAGGGAGACTTCGCTTCTCCCAGAAGGCACCTGGAATATGCAAATTAGCCTCCTGAAGCTTGAATCCCTGGTTTGGTGATGCTTTCGGAGCAGCTGGTCCCGGCTGTACCCAACGATCTTCTAGCTTAGGGAGACTTCGCTTCTCCCAGAAGGCACCTGGAATATGCAAATTAGCCTCCTGAAGCTTGAATCCCTGGTTTGGTGATGCTTTCGGAGCAGCTGGTCCCGGCTGTACCCAACGATCTTCTAGCTTAGGGAGACTTCGCTTCTCCCAGAAGGCACCTGGAATATGCAAATTAGCCTCCTGAAGCTTGAATCCCTGGTTTGGTGATGCTTTCGGAGCAGCTGGTCCCGGCTGTACCCAACGATCTTCTAGCTTAGGGAGACTTCGCTTCTCCCAGAAGGCACCTGGAATATGCAAATTAGCCTCCTGAAGCTTGAATCCCTGGTTTGGTGATGCTTTCGGAGCAGCTGGTCCCGGCTGTACCCAACGATCTTCTAGCTTAGGGAGACTTCGCTTCTCCCAGAAGGCACCTGGAATATGCAAATTAGCCTCCTGAAGCTTGAATCCCTGGTTTGGTGATGCTTTCGGAGCAGCTGGTCCCGGCTGTACCCAACGATCTTCTAGCTTAGGGAGACTTCGCTTCTCCCAGAAGGCACCTGGAATATGCAAATTAGCCTCCTGAAGCTTGAATCCCTGGTTTGGTGATGCTTTCGGAGCAGCTGGTCCCGGCTGTACCCAACGATCTTCTAGCTTAGGGAGACTTCGCTTCTCCCAGAAGGCACCTGGAATATGCAAATTAGCCTCCTGAAGCTTGAATCCCTGGTTTGGTGATGCTTTCGGAGCAGCTGGTCCCGGCTGTACCCAACGATCTTCTAGCTTAGGGAGACTTCGCTTCTCCCAGAAGGCACCTGGAATATGCAAATTAGCCTCCTGAAGCTTGAATCCCTGGTTTGGTGATGCTTTCGGAGCAGCTGGTCCCCGCTGTACCCAACGATCTTCTAGCTTAGGGAGACTTCGCTTCTCCCAGAAGGCACCTGGAATATGCAAATTAGCCTCCTGAAGCTTGAATCCCTGGTTTGGTGATGCTTTCGGAGCAGCTGGTCCCGGCTGTACCCAACGATCTTCTAGCTTAGGGAGACTTCGCTTCTCCCAGAAGGCACCTGGAATATGCAAATTAGCCTCCTGAAGCTTGAATCCCTGGTTTGGTGATGCTTTCGGAGCAGCTGGTCCCGGCTGTACCCAACGATCTTCTAGCTTAGGGAGACTTCGCTTCTCCCAGAAGGCACCTGGAATATGCAAATTAGCCTCCTGAAGCTTGAATCCCTGGTTTGGTGATGCTTTCGGAGCAGCTGGTCCCGGCTGTACCCAACGATCTTCTAGCTTAGGGAGACTTCGCTTCTCCCAGAAGGCACCTGGAATATGCAAATTAGCCTCCTGAAGCTTGAATCCCTGGTTTGGTGATGCTTTCGGAGCAGCTGGTCCCGGCTGTACCCAACGATCTTCTAGCTTAGGGAGACTTCGCTTCTCCCAGAAGGCACCTGGAATATGCAAATTAGCCTCCTGAAGCTTGAATCCCTGGTTTGGTGATGCTTTCGGAGCAGCTGGTCCCGGCTGTACCCAACGATCTTCTAGCTTAGGGAGACTTCGCTTCTCCCAGAAGGCACCTGGAATATGCAAATTAGCCTCCTGAAGCTTGAATCCCTGGTTTGGTGATGCTTTCGAAGCAGCTGGTCCCGGCTGTACCCAACGATCTTCTAGCTTAGGGAGACTTCGCTTCTCCCAGAAGGCACCTGGAATATGCAAATTAGCCTCCTGAAGCTTGAATCCCTGGTTTGGTGATGCTTTCGAAGCAGCTGGTCCCGGCTGTACCCAACGATCTTCTAGCTTAGGGAGACTTCGCTTCTCCCAGAAGGCACCTGGAATATGCAAATTAGCCTCCTGAAGCTTGAATCCCTGGTTTGGTGATGCTTTCGAAGCAGCTGGTCCCGGCTGTACCCAACGATCTTCTAGCTTAGGGAGACTTCGCTTCTCCCAGAAGGCACCTGGAATATGCAAATTAGCCTCCTGAAGCTTGAATCCCTGGTTTGGTGATGCTTTCGAAGCAGCTGGTCCCGGCTGTACCCAACGATCTTCTAGCTTAGGGAGACTTCGCTTCTCCCAGAAGGCACCTGGAATATGCAAATTAGCCTCCTGAAGCTTGAATCCCTGGTTTGGTGATGCTTTCGAAGCAGCTGGTCCCGGCTGTACCCAACGATCTTCTAGCTTAGGGAGACTTCGCTTCTCCCAGAAGGCACCTGGAATATGCAAATTAGCCTCCTGAAGCTTGAATCCCTGGTTTGGTGATGCTTTCGGAGCAGCTGGTCCCGGCTGTACCCAACGATCTTCTAGCTTAGGGAGACTTCGCTTCTCCCAGAAGGCACCTGGAATATGCAAATTAGCCTCCTGAAGCTTGAATCCCTGGTTTGGTGATGCTTTCGGAGCAGCTGGTCCCGGCTGTACCCAACGATCTTCTAGCTTAGGGAGACTTCGCTTCTCCCAGAAGGCACCTGGAATATGCAAATTAGCCTCCTGAAGCTTGAATCCCTGGTTTGGTGATGCTTTCGGAGCAGCTGGTCCCGGCTGTACCCAACGATCTTCTAGCTTAGGGAGACTTCGCTTCTCCCAGAAGGCACCTGGAATATGCAAATTAGCCTCCTGAAGCTTGAATCCCTGGTTTGGTGATGCTTTCGGAGCAGCTGGTCCCGGCTGTACCCAACGATCTTCTAGCTTAGGGAGACTTCGCTTCTCCCAGAAGGCACCTGGAATATGCAAATTAGCCTCCTGAAGCTTGAATCCCTGGTTTGGTGATGCTTTCGGAGCAGCTGGTCCCGGCTGTACCCAACGATCTTCTAGCTTAGGGAGACTTCGCTTCTCCCAGAAGGCACCTGGAATATGCAAATTAGCCTCCTGAAGCTTGAATCCCTGGTTTGGTGATGCTTTCGGAGCAGCTGGTCCCGGCTGTACCCAACGATCTTCTAGCTTAGGGAGACTTCGCTTCTCCCAGAAGGCACCTGGAATATGCAAATTAGCCTCCTGAAGCTTGAATCCCTGGTTTGGTGATGCTTTCGGAGCAGCTGGTCCCGGCTGTACCCAACGATCTTCTAGCTTAGGGAGACTTCGCTTCTCCCAGAAGGCACCTGGAATATGCAAATTAGCCTCCTGAAGCTTGAATCCCTGGTTTGGTGATGCTTTCGGAGCAGCTGGTCCCGGCTGTACCCAACGATCTTCTAGCTTAGGGAGACTTCGCTTCTCCCAGAAGGCACCTGGAATATGCAAATTAGCCTCCTGAAGCTTGAATCCCTGGTTTGGTGATGCTTTCGGAGCAGCTGGTCCCGGCTGTACCCAACGATCTTCTAGCTTAGGGAGACTTCGCTTCTCCCAGAAGGCACCTGGAATATGCAAATTAGCCTCCTGAAGCTTGAATCCCTGGTTTGGTGATGCTTTCGGAGCAGCTGGTCCCGGCTGTACCCAACGATCTTCTAGCTTAGGGAGACTTCGCTTCTCCCAGAAGGCACCTGGAATATGCAAATTAGCCTCCTGAAGCTTGAATCCCTGGTTTGGTGATGCTTTCGGAGCAGCTGGTCCCGGCTGTACCCAACGATCTTCTAGCTTAGGGAGACTTCGCTTCTCCCAGAAGGCACCTGGAATATGCAAATTAGCCTCCTGAAGCTTGAATCCCTGGTTTGGTGATGCTTTCGAAGCAGCTGGTCCCGGCTGTACCCAACGATCTTCTAGCTTAGGGAGACTTCGCTTCTCCCAGAAGGCACCTGGAATATGCAAATTAGCCTCCTGAAGCTTGAATCCCTGGTTTGGTGATGCTTTCGAAGCAGCTGGTCCCGGCTGTACCCAACGATCTTCTAGCTTAGGGAGACTTCGCTTCTCCCAGAAGGCACCTGGAATATGCAAATTAGCCTCCTGAAGCTTGAATCCCTGGTTTGGTGATGCTTTCGAAGCAGCTGGTCCCGGCTGTACCCAACGATCTTCTAGCTTAGGGAGACTTCGCTTCTCCCAGAAGGCACCTGGAATATGCAAATTAGCCTCCTGAAGCTTGAATCCCTGGTTTGGTGATGCTTTCGAAGCAGCTGGTCCCGGCTGTACCCAACGATCTTCTAGCTTAGGGAGACTTCGCTTCTCCCAGAAGGCACCTGGAATATGCAAATTAGCCTCCTGAAGCTTGAATCCCTGGTTTGGTGATGCTTTCGAAGCAGCTGGTCCCGGCTGTACCCAACGATCTTCTAGCTTAGGGAGACTTCGCTTCTCGCAGAAGGCACCTGGAATATGCAAATTAGCCTCCTGAAGCTTGAATCCCTGGTTTGGTGATGCTTTCGAAGCAGCTGGTCCCGGCTGTACCCAACGATCTTCTAGCTTAGGGAGACTTCGCTTCTCCCAGAAGGCACCTGGAATATGCAAATTAGCCTCCTGAAGCTTGAATCCCTGGTTTGGTGATGCTTTCGAAGCAGCTGGTCCCGGCTGTACCCAACGATCTTCTAGCTTAGGGAGACTTCGCTTCTCCCAGAAGGCACCTGGAATATGCAAATTAGCCTCCTGAAGCTTGAATCCCTGGTTTGGTGATGCTTTCGAAGCAGCTGGTCCCGGCTGTACCCAACGATCTTCTAGCTTAGGGAGACTTCGCTTCTCCCAGAAGGCACCTGGAATATGCAAATTAGCCTCCTGAAGCTTGAATCCCTGGTTTGGTGATGCTTTCGAAGCAGCTGGTCCCGGCTGTACCCAACGATCTTCTAGCTTAGGGAGACTTCGCTTCTCCCAGAAGGCACCTGGAATATGCAAATTAGCCTCCTGAAGCTTGAATCCCTGGTTTGGTGATGCTTTTGAAGCAGCTGGTCCCGGCTGTACCCAACGATCTTCTAGCTTAGGGAGACTTCGCTTCTCCCAGAAGGCACCTGGAATATGCAAATTAGCCTCCTGAAGCTTGAATCCCTGGTTTGGTGATGCTTTCGAAGCAGCTGGTCCCGGCTGTACCCAACGATCTTCTAGCTTAGGGAGACTTCGCTTCTCCCAGAAGGCACCTGGAATATGCAAATTAGCCTCCTGAAGCTTGAATCCCTGGTTTGGTGATGCTTTCGAAGCAGCTGGTCCCGGCTGTACCCAACGATCTTCTAGCTTAGGGAGACTTCGCTTCTCCCAGAAGGCACCTGGAATATGCAAATTAGCCTCCTGAAGCTTGAATCCCTGGTTTGGTGATGCTTTCGAAGCAGCTGGTCCCGGCTGTACCCAACGATCTTCTAGCTTAGGGAGACTTCGCTTCTCCCAGAAGGCACCTGGAATATGCAAATTAGCCTCCTGAAGCTTGAATCCCTGGTTTGGTGATGCTTTCGAAGCAGCTGGTCCCGGCTGTACCCAACGATCTTCTAACATAGTAACATAGTAACATAGTTAGTAAGGCCGAAAAAAGACATTTGTCCATCCAGTTCAGCCTATATTCCATCATAATAAATACCCAGATCTACGTCCTTCTACAGAACCTAATAATTGTATGATACAATATTGTTCTGCTCCAGGAAGACATCCAGGCCTCTCTTGAACCCCTCGACTGAGTTCGCCATCACCACCTCCTCAGGCAAGCAATTCCAGATTCTCACTGCCCTAACAGTAAAGAATCCTCTTCTATGTTGGTGGAAAAACCTTCTCTCCTCCAGACGCAAAGAATGCCCCCTTGTGCCCATCACCTTCCTTGGTATAAACAGATCCTCAGCGAGATATTTGTATTGTCCCCTTATATACTTATACATGGTTATTAGATCGCCCCTCAGTCGTCTTTTTTCTAGACTAAATAATCCTAATTTCGCTAATCTATCTGGGTATTGTAGTTCTCCCATCCCCTTTATTAATTTTGTTGCCCTCCTTTGTACTCTCTCTAGTTCCATTATATCCTTCCTGAGCACCGGTGCCCAAAACTGGACACAGTACTCCATGTGCGGTCTAACTAGGGATTTGTACAGAGGCAGTATAATGCTCTCATCATGTGTATCCAGACCTCTTTTAATGCACCCCATGATCCTGTTTGCCTTGGCAGCTGCTGCCTGGCACTGGCTGCTCCAGGTAAGTTTATCATTAACTAGGATCCCCAAGTCCTTCTCCCTGTCAGATTTACCCAGTGGTTTCCCGTTCAGTGTGTAATGGTGATATTGATTCCCTCTTCCCATGTGTATAACCTTACATTTATCATTGTTAAACCTCATCTGCCACCTTTCAGCCCAAGTTTCCAACTTATCCAGATCCATCTGTAGCAGAATACTATCTTCTCTTGTATTAACTGCTTTACATAGTTTTGTATCATCTGCAAATATCGATATTTTACTGTGTAAACCTTCTACCAGATCATTAATGAATATGTTGAAGAGAACAGGTCCCAATACTGACCCCTGCGGTACCCCACTGGTCACAGCGACCCAGTTAGAGACTATACCATTTATAACCACCCTCTGCTTTCTATCACTAAGCCAGTTACTAACCCATTTACACACATTTTCCCCCAGACCAAGCATTCTCATTTTGTGTACCAACCTCTTGTGCGGCACGGTATCAAACGCTTTGGAAAAATCGAGATATACCACGTCCAATGACTCACCGTGGTCCAGTCTATAGCTTACCTCTTCATAAAAACTGATTAGATTGGTTTGACAGGAGCGATTTCTCATAAACCCATGCTGATATGGAGTTAAACAGTTATTCTCATTGAGATAATCCAGAATAACATCCCTCAGAAACCCTTCAAATATTTTACCAACAATAGAGGTTAGACTTACTGGCCTATAATTTCCAGGTTCACTTTTAGAGCCCTTTTTGAATATTGGCACCACATTTGCTATGCGCCAGTCCTGCGGAACAGACCCTGTCGCTATAGAGTCCCTAAAAATAAGAAATAATGGTTTATCTATTACATTACTTAGTTCTCTTAGTACTCGTGGGTGTATGCCATCCGGACCCGGAGATTTATCTATTTTAATCTTATTTAGCCGGTTTCGCACCTCTTCTTGGGTTAGATTGGTGACCCTTAATATAGGGTTTTCATTGTTTCTTGGGATTTCACCTAGCATTTCATTTTCCACCGTGAATACCGTGGAGAAGAAGGTGTTTAATATGTTAGCTTTTTCCTCGTCATCTACAACCATTCTTTCCTCACTATTTTTTAAGGGGCCTACATTTTCAGTTTTTATTCTTTTACTATTGATATAGTTGAAGAACAGTTTGGGATTAGTTTTACTCTCCTTAGCAATGTGCTTCTCTGTTTCCTTTTTGGCAGCTTTAATTAGTTTTTTAGATAAAGTATTTTTCTCCCTATAGTTTTTTAGAGCTTCAATGGTGCCATCCTGCTTTAGTAGTGCAAATGCTTTCTTTTTACTGTTAATTGCCTGTCTTACTTCTTTGTTTAGCCACATTGGGTTTTTCCTATTTCTAGTCCTTTTATTCCCACAAGGTATAAACCGCTTACACTGCCTATTTAGGATGTTCTTAAACATTTCCTAAAGGATGTTCTTTAAACATTTTCTAGCTAAGGGAGACTTCGCTTCTCCCAGAAGGCACCTGGAATATGCAAATTAGCCTCCTGAAGCTTGAATCCCTGGTTTGGTGATGCTTTCGAAGCAGCTGGTCCCGGCTGTACCCAACGATCTTCTAGCTTAGGGAGACTTCGCTTCTCCCAGAAGGCACCTGGAATATGCAAATTAGCCTCCTGAAGCTTGAATCCTTGGTTTGGTGATGCTTTCGAAGCAGCTGGTCCCGGCTGTACCCAACGATCTTCTAGCTTAGGGAGACTTCGCTTCTCCCAGAAGGCACCTGGAATATGCAAATTAGCCTCCTGAAGCTTGAATCCCTGGCAGCCGAGATCCGCCTCCTGATCCTCAGTGGAGGGCGAAGACAAAGGAAGCGAAACCGCCCACGAAGGAGAGCGGGAAAAGGACGAGGGAGAAGAAGTGAGCCACGTGGGAGACACCATGGCCAGCCGCCCGGGATTGGAGCGTGGGGTCGGAGCCGAGGACTCCCCCAGCTACCCAGAGAGATACCGCGGCCAGGCTTCACCTGTTGGCCCCGACTTCCTGCAGGTCGGAGTGGACGAGCTCAGCGATCAACGTCGGCGGTTGCAGCTGAGCACTGAGGCCGGGTGGAAGGAGACCGTCATCGGGGGCCTCACCAGACGTCTGTCGTCAGCCTCGTCTGGTCCGGAGCAAGAAAGAAGTTCCAGCGCTCCGAAGCCAGAAAGCAAGGCCCTGCCGGAAAGCGAGATACTGCAAACAGAGATGACAACGCCACAGCGCAAGGCCCCGCAGTCAGCGTTCCAGATCCCAGCGGAGACGGAGCAGGCCGGCACCGGAGGGACCACATCGGAAGCAGGTATGAGGAACGACCCTGCCCCAGTGACAGAAGACCTACTGATAGGCCCCTTAGCAGCGCCACCTGCTGCCATGACTAAGACTAACTCTGAACTGACAAATCCTAATACTACTACCACAGTGGGCATTATTGCCGCTACTGAATCTACTACCAAAATTGACATTTGAACCCAGATGATACCTGAAAAACTGATTAGTGACATTGACACCGCATCGGATGAGAGGTCGAATACAGATCTTCCCAGGCCAGGAAGTGTTCGCTACCAACGGATGCCTTGCAACCTACCAACACTAAACCTCGAAACCCCAGGAAATGTAAATAGTTAACTGTTTGTTTCCTGCTCTTTTGCTGCTTAAACCCGTTTAGGGTTAACTCTTAAAGGGATCCCTTTGTTGACCCGGGATCCCTACTGTTTCAAGTTTTTGCTATTTTTCTACTAAAGACTGCCGAATCATGGACGGTGAATGATTCACAAACTGCTGCTTGTAAATAGTTTGCACCTTCTTAAAGGTGCCCCCTACTGGTTTTACAAAAAGGAGAGCTTTTTGAAGAGACTGTTCCTGATTACAGCGCAGACGTTCTTGCTTTAAACGGACTTGCAAACTTGGAGTTTGCACTACCTCAAAGAGACTTGGTTCCCTCTTAAAGGGAATGTTTAATTGTTGCATTTAGTTTATGCCATAATGATGCCTTAAGAAAGTTGCATAGTAATAATGGTTACATAAGAATAGTATGTAGTTAGTTAGATAGTGATAGGAATTGTTAATGATGAACCTTAGAGATTGAGGACAAGAGAGAGATTGAAAGCTGAGTTTCAATAAAGTGAACCCGTAGGGGATAGTGGGTCCTCCTGAAAACCATAGAGAGATGGTTGATAGATCTCATGCTGTGAACCTAGAAGAAGAGATGCAGTAGGCCCAGACAAGTAGCTAGGCGGTCCTGCATATGTGAAGTCAAAGAAGTAAAGAAAAGGGTAAATTTGCACCATAGCGTTATATAGTAGGCCTTTAGTGGGTTCAGCCAATACACCCTTAAAGGAAAAGTTAAATTATTGTTCAAAAAATTTGCACTTAGTAGAATACCCGGCTGGGTAAAGGAAATTATTTATAGTCAGTAAATTAGAATGTTATTTAAAATATTTCAATATGTTTTTGTTTGTAACGTTCAAGTGACCTCACCTCCCATAAAGGGAAGCATGGTTATATTTACTTGTTCATAGCATTTCAAAATTTTGTATGTGTTTTTCTAACATGTATTGTTGTTCTTCTTTTCCCAGTCCGGGAGTACTAGATTTAACCGGGGGGGGAGTGCAGTGCCCCAAAGTCCTGGTCGTTGTAGTAATGTCGCTCTGCCACTAAGGGGAGTGATGTTATGTCTGATTGCACTAAAGGAGTTCACCTGACCAGGTATCACAGTCACACACTACACTTCACACTCCAGCCACCAGGGGGCGCAAAAGGCTCTATGTATTAGGCCACTCGTTACACTTGGGTAAAACTGGGGGTTGGATAGGAAGTTAGTCAGAAAGCAGCCTGGGAGAGCTCCAGGGAGGACCTGTCAGGGGTGGGTTCCCAACAGGGGCCTAGCAGAAAGGACAGATCGTTACGGAGCCGCACCTGCACTACCTTGCGGCGGCATCCTGTTATGACCTGGTGGTAAGGACAATAATGGACCTGGTGGTTAAGAGCACACGGAATGACCTGATAGTTACTAAAAATATAGGACGAGCTCTGAGACGTGGGAACTCTGCTGACCGCAATCCCTAATCCTATCACACACACTAGAAATAGCCGTGGATTGCTCCTAACGCTCCCTATGCAACTCGACACAGCCTAAGAAACTAGCTAGCCCTAGAGATAGAAAAATAAAGCCTACCTTGCCTCAGAGAAATTCCCCAAAGGAAAAGGCAGCCCCCCACATATAATGACTGTGAGTAAAGATGAAAATTACAAACACAGAGATGAAATAGATTTAGCAAAGTGAGGCCCGACTTACTGAACAGACAGAGGATAGGAAAGGTAACTTTGCGGTCAGCACAAAAAACTACAAAAAGACCACGCAGAGGGCGCAAAAAGACCCTCCGCACCGACTCACGGTACGGAGGCGCTCCCTCTGCGTCCCAGAGCTTCCAGCAAGCAAGACAAAATCAAAATAGCAAGCTGGACAGAAAAATAGCAAACCAGAGAAAAGCAAACAGGAACTTAGCTTCTGCTGGGAAGACAGGTCACAAGAACGATCCAGGAGAGAACAAGACCAATACTGGAACATTGACAGGTGGCATGGAGCAATGATCTAAGTGGAGTTAAATAGAGCAGCCAGCTAACGAATTAACCTCGTCTCCTGTGGAAGGAAACTCAGAAGCAGCAGCTCCACTCACAACCACCAGAGGAAGCCCATGGACAGAGCCAGCCGAAGTACCATTCATGACCACAGGAGGGAGCTTGACAACAGAATTCACAACAGTACCCCCCCCCCTTGAGGAGGGGTCACCGAACCCTCACCAGAGCCCCCAGGCTGACCAGGACGAGCCAAATGAAAGGCACGAACCAGATCGGCAGCATGAACATCGGAGGCAAAGACACAGGAATTATCTTCCTGACCATAACCCTTCCACTTGACCAGGTACTGGAGTTTCCGTCTCGAAATACGAGAATCCAAAATCTTCTCCACCACATACTCCAACTCCCCCTCAACCAACACCGGGGCAGGAGGATCAACGGATGGAACCACAGGCGCCACGTATCTCCGCAACAATGACCTATGGAATACATTATGGATGGCAAAAGAAGCTGGAAGGGTCAAACGAATCGACACCGGATTGAGAACCTCAGAAATCTTATACGGACCAATGAAACGAGGCTTAAACTTAGGAGAGGAAACCTTCATAGGAACATAACGAGACGACAACCAAACCAAATCCCCAACACGAAGTCGGGGACCCACACAGCACCGGCGGTTAGCGAAACGTTGAGCCTTCTCCTGGGACAATGTCAAATTGTCCACCACATGAGTCCAAATCTGCTGCAACCTATCCACCACAGTATCTACACCAGGACAGTCCGAAGACTCAACCTGCCCTGAAGAGAAACGAGGATGGAAACCAGAATTGCAGAAAAACGGCGAAACCAAAGTAGCCGAGCTGGCCCGATTATTAAGGGCGAACTCAGCCAAAGGCAAAAAGGACACCCAATCATCCTGATCAGCGGAAACAAAGCATCTCAGATATGTTTCCAAAGTCTGATTAGTTCGTTCGGTTTGGCCATTTGTCTGAGGATGGAAAGCCGAGGAAAAAGACAAATCAATGCCCATCCTAGCACAAAAGGCTCGCCAAAACCTCGAAACAAACTGGGAACCTCTGTCCGAAACGATGTTCTCCGGAATGCCATGTAAACGAACCACATGCTGGAAGAACAATGGCACCAAATCAGAGGAGGAAGGCAATTTAGACAAGGGTACCAAATGGACCATCTTAGAGAAGCGATCACAAACCACCCAAATGACCGACATCTTTTGAGATACAGGGAGATCAGAAATAAAATCCATAGAGATATGCGTCCAGGGTCTCTTCGGGACCGGCAAGGGCAAAAGCAACCCACTGGCACGAGAACAGCAGGGCTTAGCCCGAGCAGAAATCCCACAGGACTGCACAAACGAACGCACATCCCGCGACAGAGACGGCCACCAAAAGGATCTAGCCACCAAATCTCTGGTACCAAAGATTCCAGGATGCCCAGCCAACACCGAACAATGAACCTCAGAGATAACTCTACTAGTCCATTTATCAGGGACAAACAGTTTCTCCGCTGGGCAACGGTCAGGTCTATCAGCCTGAAATTTTTGCAGCACCCGCCGCAAATCAGGGGAGATGGCAGACAAAATTACCCTCTCTTTGAGAATACCCGCAGGCTCAGGAACACCCGGAGAGTCGGGCACAAAACTCCTTGACAGGGCATCAGCCTTCACATTCTTAGAGCCTGGAAGGTACGAAACCACAAAATCAAAACGGGAGAAAAATAGCGACCAACGAGCCTGTCTAGGATTCAACCGTTTTGCAGACTCGAGATAAGTCAAATTCTTGTGATCCGTCAAGACCACCACGCGATGCTTGGCTCCTTCAAGCCAATGACGCCACTCCTCAAATGCCCACTTCATGGCCAACAACTCTCGATTGCCAACATCATAATTACGCTCAGCAGGCGAAAACTTTCTAGAAAAGAAGGCACATGGTTTCATCACCGAGCCATCAGAACTTCTTTGCGACAAAACAGCCCCTGCTCCAATCTCAGAAGCATCAACCTCGACCTGAAACGGAAGCGAAACATCTGGTTGGCACAACACAGGGGCAGAAGAAAAACGATGCTTCAACTCCTGAAACGCCTCCACAGCCGCAGAAGACCAATTGACCACATCAGCACCCTTCTTGGTCAAATCAGTCAACGGTTTAGCAACACTAGAAAAATTACTGATGAAGCGACGATAAAAATTAGCAAAGCCCAGGAACTTCTGCAGACTCTTCACAGATGTCGGCTGAGTCCAATCATAAATGGCCTGGACTTTAACAGGGTCCATCTCGATAGTAGAAGGGGAAAAAATGAAACCCAAAAATGAAACCTTCTGAACTCCAAAGAGACACTTTGACCCCTTCACAAACAAAGAATTCGCACGAAGGACCTGGAACACCATTCTGACCTGCTTCACGTGAGACTCCCAATCATCCGAGAAGACCAAAATATCATCCAAATATACAATCAGGAATTTATCCAGGTACTCTCGGAAGATGTCATGCATAAAGGACTGAAATACTGATGGAGCATTGGAAAGCCCGAATGGCATAACCAGGTACTCAAAATGGCCCTCGGGCGTATTAAATGCTGTTTTCCATTCATCGCCCTGTTTAATACGCACAAGATTATACGCACCACGAAGATCTATCTTGGTGAACCAACTAGCCCCCTTAATCCGAGCAAACAAATCCGACAGCAGCGGCAACGGGTACTGAAATTTGACTGTGATCTTATTAAGAAGGCGGTAATCAATACAAGGTCTCAAAGAACCATCCTTCTTGGCCACAAAAAAGAACCCTGCTCCCAATGGTGACGACGGGCGAATATAGCCCTTCTCCAAGGATTCCTTTACATAACTCCGCATAGCGGCGTGCTCTGGCACAGATAAATTGAACAGTCGGCCCTTAGGAAACTTACTACCAGGAATCAAATTGATAGCACAATCGCAATCCCTATGAGGAGGTAGGGCACTGGATTTGGGCTCATCAAATACATCCCGGTAATCCGACAAAAACTCCGGGACTTCAGAAGGGGTGGATGACGAAATAGACAAAAATGGAACATCAACATGTACCCCCTGACAACCCCAGCTGGACACAGACATAGATTTCCAGTCCAATACTGGATTATGGACCTGTAGCCATGGCAACCCCAATACGACCACATCATGCAGATTATGCAACACCAAAAAGCGAATATCCTCCTGATGTGCAGGAGCCATGCACATGGTCAATTGGGTCCAATACTGAGGCTTATTCTTGGCCAAAGGCGTAGCATCAATTCCTCTCAATGGAATAGGATACTGCAAGGGCTCCAAGAAAAAACCACAGCGCCTAGCAAACTCCAAGTCCATCAAATTCAGAGCAGCGCCTGAATCCACAAATGCCATTACAGAATAGGATGACAAAGAGCAAATCAGAGTAATGAACAAAAGAAATTTCGACTGTACCGTACCAATGGTGGCAGACCTAGCGAAACGCTTAGTGCGCTTAGGACAATCGGAGATAGCATGAGTGGAATCACCACAGTAAAAACACAGCCCATTCCGACGTCTGTGTTCTTGCCGTTCAGCTCTGGTCAAAGCCCTATCACACTGCATAGTTTCAGGTCTATGCTCAGATAATACCGCCAAATGGTGCACAGCTTTACGCTCACGCAAGCGTCGATCGATCTGAATGGCCAAAGACATAGACTCATTCAGACCAGCAGGCATGGGAAACCCCACCATGACATCCTTAAGGGCTTCAGAGAGACCCTTTCTGAAAATTGCTGCCAGGGCACATTCATTCCACTGAGTGAGTACAGACCACTTTCTAAACTTCTGACAATACATCTCTACCTCATCCTGACCCTGACACAGAGCCAGCAAGATTTTCTCTGCCTGATCCACTGAATTAGGTTCATCATAAAGCAATCCGAGCGCCAGAAAAAACGCATCAACATCACGCAATGCCGGATCTCCTGGCGCAAGGGAAAATGCCCAGTCTTGAGGGTCGCCACGTAACAAAGAAATAATGATTTTCACTTGTTGAACAGGGTCACCTGAGGAGCGAGGTTTCAAAGCAAGAAACAATTTACAATTATTTTTGAAATTCAGAAACTTAGATCTATCCCCAAAAAACAAATCAGGAATTGGAATCCTAGGCTCTAACATCGGATTCTGAACCACAAAATCTTGAATGTTTTGTACCCTTGCAGTGAGATTATCCATACAAGAGGACAGACCTTGAATGTCCATATCTACACCTGTGTCCTGAACCACCCAGAGGTAAAGGGGAAAAGAGAGACAAAACACACTGCAAAGAAAAAAAAATGGTCTCAGCACTTCTCTTATCCCTCTATTGAGATGCATTAATACTGTGGGCCACCTGTACTGTTATGACCTGGTGGTAAGGACAATAATGGACCTGGTGGTTAAGAGCACACGGAATGACCTGATAGTTACTAATAATATAGGACGAGCTCTGAGACGTGGGAACTCTGCTGACTGCAATCCCTAATCCTATCACACACACTAGAAATAGCCGTGGATTGCTCCTAACGCTCCCTATGCAACTCGACACAGTCTAAGAAACTAGCTAGCCCTGGAGATAGAAAAATAAAGCCTACCTTGCCTCAGAGAAATTCCCCAAAGGAAAAGGCAGCCCCCCACATATAATGACTGTGAGTAAAGATGAAAATTACAAACACAGAGATGAAATAGATTTAGCAAAGTGAGGCCCGACTTACTGAACAGACAGAGGATAGGAAAGGTAACTTTGCGGTCAGCACAAAAAACTACAAAAACATACTTTAAACAGCGGCAGGACAGTTGATTATAGGTTGGCTGTCTAACCTAAATCACCAAAGCAGACATAGGGGGCAATTGTGGGAGAGGGGCGTCTCTAGGGTCCCAGAATAACTCACAGAGCATGGTGCACAATACCCCCTCAAAAGCCGATTCACATTTCACCCATAGAGCATGGAACACAATACCCCCACAAAAGCCGATTCACATTTCACCCACAGAGCATGGAGCACAATACCCCCACAAAAGCTGATTCACATTTCACCCACAGACCATGGAGCACAATACCCCCACAAAAGCCGATTCACATTTCACCCAGAGAGCATGAAGCACAATACCCCCACAAAAGTCGATTCACATTTCACCCACAGAGCATGGAACACAATACCCCCACAAAAGCTGATTCACTTTTCACCCACAGAGCATGGAGCACAATACCCCCACAAAAGCTGATTCACATTTCACCCACAGAGCATGGAGCACAATACCCCCACAAAAGCTGATTCACATTTCACCCACAGAGCATGGAGCACAATACCCCCACAAAAGCTGATTCACATTTCACCCACAGAGCATGGAGCACAATACCCCCACAAAAGCTGATTCACATTTCACCCACAGAGCATGGAGCACAATACCCCCACAAAAGCCGATTCACATTTCACCCACAGAGCATGGAGCACAATACCCCCACAAAAGCTGATTCACATTTCACCCACAGAGCATGGAGCACAATACCCCCACAAAAGCCGATTCACATTTCACCCACAGAGCATGGAGCACAATACCCCCACAAAAGCTGATTCACATTTCACCTACAGAGCATGGAACACAATACCCCCACAAAAGTCGATTCACATTTCACCCACAGAGCATGGAGCACAATACCCCCACAAAAGCTGATTCACTTTTCACCCACAGAGCATGGAGCACAATACCCCCACAAAAGCTGATTCACATTTCACCCACAGAGCATGGAGCACAATACCCCCACAAAAACTGATTCACATTTCACCCACAGAGCATGGAGCACAATACCCCCACAAAAGCTGATTCACATTTCACCCACAGAGCATGGAGCACAATACCCCCACAAAAGCTGATTCACATTTCACCCACAGAGCATGGAGCACAATACCCCCACAAAAGTCGATTCACATTTCACCCACAGAGCATGGAGCACAATACCCCCACAAAAGCTGATTCACTTTTCACCCACAGAGCATGGTGCACAATACCCTTACAGAACAGTGCACTAAATTTCAGCCACAGAGTATGGGGGCATTATACCCCAATTGTTCAAATATTTATGCTCCAATACTGTATACTGCAGATGCATCTGAGGAAAACATAGTAGGTCCAGAATCCTGAAGAGCTACTTTGAATGTACGTTGAAAAAATTACTGTTCAAAGCAGGCAACCAGGTCTGAACTGGGGTCTTTAGCACCAGTCTGGACTAGATGATTATGCAAACTTTTTTCTTTTGCCCCTTAAGGTTCACCCAAAGATCACAATGAACAATACCCTCACAGAGGAAGTTTACAAATGTCAGTCTCAGAGCATGGAGAATTGGGGACTAAAAGCTCATGTTTGAGGAAAAAATATGATTTTTTTAATTGCACGCCCAGGCATTGTAAGCTTTAGTGAAACACTTGGAGGTTCAAAGTTTTCACAACACATCTAGATACAGCCATCAGGGGCTCTCCAAACACGACATGACACCCGCAGACCATTCCATCAAAGTCTGTATTCCAAAACGTTACTACTTCCCTTCCGAGCCCCGACGTGTGCCCATACAGTACAACAACTTTTGGGGTCCAATTTCTCCTGGTGCCCTTGGAAAAATAAAAAATTGGGGACTTAAAGATCATGTTTGTGGAAAAAATATGATTTTTATTCTCATGCCCGGGCGCTATAAATGTTAGTGATACACTTGGGGGTTCAAAGTTCTTACCACTTATCTATATAAGTTCCTCGGGGGTCTAGTTTTCAAAATGGGGTCACTTGTTGTGGGTTTCCACTTTTTAGGCACATCAGGTGCTCTGCAAATACGACATGGTGTCCATTCTCAATTCCAGACAATTTTGCGTTGAAAAAGTCAAATGGCGCTCCTTACCTTCTGAGCCCTGTCATGCACAAAAACAGTGGTTTACCCCCACATATGGGGTATCAGCATGCCCATGACAAATTGGACAACGACTTTTGGGGTCCAGTGTCTCCTGTTACCCTTGGGAAAATAAAAAATTTGGATCTGAAGTAATATTTTTGTGAAAAAAAGTTAAATGTTTATTTTTTTAAACATTCCAAAAATTCCTGTAAAGCACCTGAAGGGTTAATAAACTTCTTGAATGTGGTTTTGAGTACCTTGAGGGGTACAGTTTTTAGAATAGTGTCACTTTGGGGTATTTTCTATCATATAGACCCCTCAAAGTGACTTCAAATGTGATGTGGTCCCTAAAAAAAAATGGTGTTGAAAAAAATGAGAAATCGCTGGTCAAATTGTAACCGTTATAACTCCCTAACAAAAAAAATGTTGGTTCCAAAATTGTGCGGATGTAAAGTAGACATGTGGGAAATGTTACTTATTCGGTATTTTGTGTGAGATATCCAATTTAACTACTAGAGAAGGGGTGCTAAGGACAGGGTCCCAAACCATATACGGTAGATTAATAGTAAGAGACCTAGCACTCAACTTTAGGTAAGATGCAGCAGGAAAAATGTATTGTAGTAAATACAGGAAAACGTTTCGGTCAATTGTGACCTTCATCAGTTACTACGAAAACACAGACATCTGTGTCAGTATAAGGAAAAAATTATAGACAAAATAATCTTACCTAAAGTTGAATGCTAGGTCTCTTACTATATATCTAATTTAAGGGCATAAAAATTAAAAGTTTGAAAATTGCAAAATTGTAAATATTTTCGCCATATTTCCGTTTTTTCATAAATAAAAGCAAGTAATATCGAAGAAATTTTACCACTAACATGAAGTACAATATGTCAGGAGAAAACAATGTCAGAATCACTGGGATCCGTTGAAGCTCCAGAGTTATAACCTCATAAAGAGACAGTTGTCAAAATTGTAACAATTGGCCCGGTCATTAATGTGCAAACCACCCTTGGGGGTAAAGGGTTTAAATTTTAGGTATTTATTTCCCATGATGCAGTGTTTTTAAACTGTAAAGACTATCACAGTCATAGGAACACTAATGATTAAATAAGTTCACCAAGAACAATTTTGCTGCTAAATCCAGCAGTTGTAGAAAATACATGCAGTTATGTGATGGCTAATTCTGGGGCACAATATAAAGTGGGCTGCACACAATAATCCAGAGAACTTCTCCCAGTCCAGATACCTCCCAGTCCAGAGTTCTTTTTCCAGTCCAGACTCCTCCCAGTCCAGAGCTCTTCTCCCAGTCCAGACTCCTTCTCCCAGTCCAGAGTTCTTCTTCCAGTCCAGACTCCTCCCAGTCCAGAGCTCTTCTCCCAGTCAAGACTCCTTCTCCCAGTCCAGAGTTCTTCTTCCAGTCCAGACTCCATCTCCAATCCAGAGTTCTTCTCCCAGTCCAGAGTTCTTCTTTCAGTCCAGACTCCTTCTCCCAGTCCAGAGCTCTTCTCCCAGTCCAGAGTTCTTCTTTCAGTCCAGACTCCTTCTCCCAGTCCAGAGCTCTTCTCCCAGTCCAGAGTTCTTCTTCCAGTCCAGACTCCTTCTCCCAGTCCAGAGCTCTTCTCCCAGTCAAGACTCCTTCTCCCAGTCCAGAGTTCTTGTTCCAGTCCAGACTCCATTTCCAATCCAGAGTTCTTCTCCCAGTCCAGAGTTCTTGTCCCAGTCCAGACTCCTTCTCCCAGTCCAAAGTTCTTCTCCCAATCCAGAGTCTTTCGAATGCAGAGTCCTTCTCCCAGTCCTGAATTCTTCTCCCAATCTAACATTCTTCTCCCAATCCACAGTCCTCCCAATCCAAAGTCCTTGTCCAAGTCCAGAGTCTTTCTCCTGGTCCATAGTCCTTGTCGCAATAAAGAGTTCTTCTCTGTGAGAAGACTCCACCAAAAACAGACCCCTTATAAAACTTTTATTAATATTTTCACAAAATAGTTATGAAAACATAAACATAGAATGGTGGGTAGGTGAGACACGGGTGCCTGATAGTTTGAAAAACCAGGCCATGATATCACAAATAGAAAATAATCTCAGGGAACAGATCCACAATACTCCATCTCCCTACCTGGCAGCGGAGGTAGGCACCCTAGGGGGAAGAACTGTGGTGCCCTCGCTCAATGTCGGCTAACCATGTCTGATCCTATAAGGAAGTCCCTCACCAAGCCATCACCGTCACCCATAAAGTGCTTAAGTGCTTTATGCAAGTGTAGAACCTACTTAGATGTAGTGTATAGATAACAAATGTATTTCTAGCGATTGGGTATAGGTTTTTAGCCAAATGACCAAATATTAATGTAAACCATATCTTCATTACATCCAATCACATCTTGGGGTGATCAGTGATCACAAACACTTCATGTATAGACCACCTCCCAAGAGAATTCACTCCAAATCAAATGTTAGAGCAAACTATGTCTCAATGAGACATAAGAAGTATTTTTTTACATATATAAGATTAGAGACATCTTATCCCTTAATAAATAACCTCTCAAAAAAAGTACACCCCAAGTCCAATATCAGAGCGCACTATGTCCCAATGACACGTTAGAGATCTTCCTTATTCTTCCATTGTGTAACTCTCGCTGATCATTACAGACAGGTTCAACAACATGTAAAAACATTGTGGATTATAGCTTAGTTTCTAAATGAATGCGTCCCACCCATGGTTACAATCCACAATGTTTTTACATGTTGTTGAACCTGTCTACAATGATCAGCGAGAGTTACACAATGTGCCATTGAGACATAGCGCGCTCTGATATTGGGCTTGAGGTGTACTTTTTTGAGAGGTTATTCATTAAGGGATAAGATGTCTCTAATCTTAAATACACGTGGTCAAAATTGTTGGTCCCCTCGTGACAGAAAATGACAGAAAAACCCACGATGGTCACAGGAATAACTTGAATCTGACAAAAGTAATAATAAGTAAAAGATCTTTGAAAATGGACAAATGAAAGTCAGACGTTGCTTTACAGCCATGCTTCCACGGAATTAAATAAACCTCATGAAATAGTCCTGGACACAAGTGATGGCACCCTAAGGCCGGGATCACACATGCGCGAGATACGGCCGAGTCTCGCAGGTGAAAACCAAGCTCTGGCGCCGGCACTCCAGAGCCGCACAGCAATACATGGAGCTGCACGCTCCGGAGTGCCGGCGCCAGAGCTGGGTTTTCACCTGCGAGACTCGGCCGTACCTCGCGTATGTGTGATCCCGGGCCTTAACGTAATATTTTGTTGTACAACCTTTTGAGGTAATCACTGCAATCAAATGATTCCTGTAACTGTCAATGAGACTTCTGCTCCTCTCAACAGGTGTTTTGGTCCTCAAGGACAAACTGTTCCAGTTGTCTCGTGTCTGAAGGTTGCCTCTTCCAGACGGCATGTTTCACTCTTTCAAAAGATGCTCCATATGATTTAGGTCACGGCTCATAGAAGGACACTTCAGAATAGTCCAATGGTTTCCGCTTAGCCATTCTTGGGTGTTTTGGGTCATTATCCTGTTGCAAGACATACGAACTGCGACTGACTGATTCTCTTGATACTCTTGAGATTTAATTGTACCCAGCACAGATTCTAGACACCCTGTGCCAGATGCAGCAAAGCAGCCCCAGAATATAACAGAGTCTCCTCCATGTTTCACAGTAGGGACAGTGTTATTTTCTTGATATGCCTCATTTTTCCGTCTGTGAACACAGAGCTGATGTGCCTTGCCAAAAAGTTCAATTTTCTGTCTCTTCTGTCCGTAGGACATTTTCCCAGAAGCTCTGTGGCTTGTCAACATGTAGTTTGGCAAATTCCAGTCTGGCTTTTTTCAAGGTGTCCTCCTTGGTCGTCTCCCATGAAGTCCACTTTGGCTCATACAATGACAGATGGCGCGATCTGACACTGATGTTCCTTGAGCTTGAAGTTCACCTTTAATCTGTTTAGAAGTTTTTCTGTCCTCTTTTGGTACAATTCATCGCTTTGATTTGTCATCGATTTTCCTCCTGCGGCCACGTCCAGGGAGGTCGGCTACTGTCCCATGGATCTTACATTTCTGAATAACATGTGCAACTGTGGTCACAGGAACATCAAGCTGCTTGGAGGTGGTCTTATAACTTTTACTTTTAACATATTTGTCTATAATGTTCTTTCTAATCTCCTGAGACAACTCTTTCCTTTGCTTCTTCTGGTCCATGTAGAGTGTGATACTACACATCATGTCCCCAAACAGCACAGTGAGTATCTGTAGCCCTATATACCGGCCCACTCACTGATTCCAGGATTGTAGACACCTGTGATGCTAGTTAGTGGACACACCGCGATCTGACATGTCCCTATTGTCACATTATTTTCAGGGGTACCATCATTTCTGTCCAGGCGTATTTCATGAGTTTTAATTTTTTTTTATTTGGTGGAAGCATGGTTGAAAAGCAATGTCTGACTTTCATGTGTTCATTTTCATAGATCTTTTATTTATTATCTTTTATTTATTATTACTTTTGTCAGATTCATGTTATTTCTGTGACCATTGTAGGTTACCAGCAATTTTGACCACGTGTGTATGTAAAACATTCTTCATCCCATCCCATCTGATTGGGAGTGTATCCTCTTGAGAGGTGATTTATTAAGGGTTAAATACTCTTGATCTAATACATTTAATAATATCTTTTATATACTGTATCACCGAGACGTGGTCTGCTCCATCATCTGATGTGGAATACTCTCTTTTGAGGTGACCTATTAAGGGTTATAATGCTCCCAATTTAATACATGTAAATAATATCTCTCGAGTCATTCGGACATAGTTTGCTCTAATCTCTGATTTTGAGTGTACTCTCGTGTGGTGGTTTACTTAGCGGCAAAATGTCGCCAATCTAATACCTTTGAAAACTATCTCTTTTGTGTCATTGAGACATAATTTGCTCTAACATTTGATTTGGAGTGTATCATCTTGGGAGGTGGTCTATACATGAAATACTTGTGATCACCCCAAGATGTGATTGGATGTACTGAGGATATGGTATATACTGTATTGATATATGGTCATTTAACTAAAATACTATACCCAATCACTAGAAATACATTTGCTATCTACATCTACAGTAGGTTCTACACTTGGATGAAGCACTTTATGAGTGACGGTGATGGTTTTGTGACGGACTTCCTTATAAGGTCAGACATGGTTAGCCGATGTTGAGCGAGGGCACCACAACGCTTCCCCCTAGGGTGCCTACCTCCACTGCCAAGTAGGGAGATGGAGTATTGTGGATCGGTTCCCCTAGATTATTTTCTATTTGGGATATCATGACCTGGTTTTTAAATCTATTAGGCACCCATGTCTGATCTTCCCACTATTCTATGTTTATGTTTTAATTACTTTTTTATGAAAATATTAATAAAAGTTATATTTAGGTCTGTGTTTGGTGGAGGGTTTTATAATTAGTTTATCAGTACTCTATATTTAATTGGGTTGTCTTCTCCTAGCTGTGCAGAGTCATTCTTCCAGTACAGAAACTTTGTCCAAGTCCAGAGTTCTTCTCCCAATCCAAAATCCTTCTCCCAGTCCAGAGTCCTTCTTCCAGTCCAGAGTCCTTCTCCCAATCCAGAGTCCTTCTCCTGATCCAGAGTTCTTCGCCCAATCTAAAATTCTCCCAATCCAGAGTCCTTGTCCCAGTCCAGAGTTCTCCCAATCCAAAGTCCTTCTTCACAATACAAAATCCTTCTCTCAGTCCAGAGTCCTTCTCCCAATCCATAGTCCTTTCCCCAATCCAGAAATCTTGTCCCAGTATAGAGTTCTTGTCCCAATCCAGAATCTTTGTCCCAGACCAAAATTATTGTCCCAGTCTAGAGGTCTTCTCCCATTCCAGAGTCCTTGTCCCAAACCAGAGTCCTCCGAATCCAGAGACCTTCTCCCAATCCAAAGTCCTTGTCCAAGTTCAGAGTCTTTTTCCCAGTCCAGAGTCCTTGTCAAAATAGAGTCCTTTTCTCTGTGCAGTCATTCTTTCAGTCCAGAATCATTGTCCCAGTCCAGAGTTCTTCTTCCAATCTAATATTCTCCCAATCCAGAGTCGTTCTCCCAGTCCAGAGTCCTTCTCCCAATCCAAAGTCCTTCTCCCAATCCAAATTCCTTGTCCAAGTCCAGAGTCATTCTCCTAGTCCAGAATCCTTGTCTCAATAAAGAGTCATTCTCCCTGTGCAGTCTTTTTTTCCAATCTAGAGTCCTTGTCTCAATTCAGAAACCTTGTCCTAGTTCACAGACCTTGTCCCAATACACAATCCTTGTCCCAGTCCAGAGTCTTTCTCCCTATCCCAACTCCTCCCAGTCCAGGGTCCTTGTCCCAATCCAGAGTCCTTGTTCCAATTCAGAGATCGTGTCTCAAACAGAGTCCTTGTCCCAGTGCAGCATCCTTGTCCGAAACCAAAGTCCTCCCAGAACAGTGTCCTTCTACCAATCAAGAATCTTTCTCACAGTCTAGAGTTCTTTTCTCAGTCCATTCTCCTAGTCCAGACTCATTGTCTCAGTCCAGAGTACTTGTTTCAATTTAGAGTCCTTGCCCTAATGCAGAGCTCTTGTCCCAATCAAGAATCCTTGTCCCAGTCCAGAGTCCTTGTTTCAGTAGACTCCTTCTCCCAGTCCAGACTCCTTCTCCCAGTTCAGAGTCCTTGCCCCAGTACAGAGTCCTTTTCACAATCCAGAGTACTTCTCCCAATCTAGAGTACTTCTCCCAATCCAGAGTCCTTGTCTGAGTCTAAAGTTCTTTGCCCAATCCAGAGTCTTTCACCCAATACAGAATTCTTGTCCCAATATAGAATATTTGTTTGCGTCCAGGATCTTTGTTCCAGTCCAGAGTTCTTCTCCCAGTCCAGAGGTCTTATCCCATTCCAGAGTCATTCTCCCAATCCAGAGTCCTTGTCTCAATCCAGAGTCCTTGTCCCAGTCCAGAGTACTTGTCCCAATCCAGACTCCTTATACTAGTCTAGAGTTCTTGCCCCAATTCAGAGTCATTGTCCTACTCCAGGGTCCTTTCCCAGTCCAAAGTCCTTCTCCCAATTCAGACTCCTTCTTCCAGTCCAGGGTCCTGGTACCAATTCAAAATCCTTATCCCAATCCAGAGTCTTTGTCCCAATCCAGAGTTTTTGTCCCAAACCAGAGTCCTTCTCCGAAAACAGTGTCCTTCTCCCAATCAAGAATCTTTCTCCCTAGTCCAGAGTTCTTCTCACAGTCCATTCTCCCAGTTCAGACTCATTGCCAAAGCCCAGAGTCATTGTCTCAATTCAGAACCACATAGAAAAAGTCAACCACCAGCACTTGGATGCAGGATGCACGCTCAAGGGTCCCAGGATCCAATCGGGCCCGAAATCACAAATAAAGAAAAAAAGCAGCATCCATACCAGGTGAATTGTGTCCAAGAAATGGTCTTTATTCAGCCATAAAACAGATGCAACGTTTCGGCCACAATGGCCTTTGTCAAGCATACAAAACATCAATAGTGGCCATCTTAAATAGTGTGGAACCTATACAGGGACCAATCACTACGAAGGGGCGGCCTTTATTAAATCACACTAAAATCACAGAATATATAGTTACATTGTGTGCCACATATAAAACATCAACCATCAATATCTGATTACAAACATATAATCCAAATATTTACAAAATAAACTAAGAAAAACACAGAGGATAGAAATGTCCGATCAATGGCCCAATCACTGCTCAAGCTGCTTGGTTGTCATGGTAGTGCGTCCTCCAATCGCTGATGTAGTTTATGTCCACACACCCATGTATCCAATCACCTTCTGCTATATAAAAGGCCTGCCAGCTGATCCCCATAGTCAATTCCTTACCCGCATATGTTTATCAGTCCACCTGCGAACGCCAGCGCCTGCGCACAGCGCACACCACAGCAGCGGTCACATGACCGCCACCTGGTGCGACACACGGCGCCCGCAACCGGCGTCACAGGTCGAGCATCATCGCTAGTCTCCACAAGCAGCCGGATGCGATCACCTGACCGGCAGGGAGGAGCCATGACGCAACAGCGCCCGCACCCCCGGCACGCCCACATGACGCAACGCGCCAGCGCACAAGAGAAAATTGGGAACATAGCCAAATCCATGGCACCCGCACTCCACTTTACATCCGTGAACTAAGCGAATCATCATCCCTAAGTAATTTAGCAGATTTGGCAGGCAAGGATCAAAGGGAGGAAAGAGAACATCTGAACATAAAATCCAAAGCAAAAAACAAAGAATTTATTATAGAAAACATAAAAATTATTATGTATAGACAACAAACAAAAAATTACAAAAAAATATATATTTCAGTATCCTCCATGTGCTCCTTGGATAACAAATCCTGAATCCACTGCAAACACAAATACATAAAATACAAAAAGAAACAATTAAAAACATGTAACAACACAGATTATTAAAAAAGTACACAGAACTGGAAGTACACATCAAAAGAGGCAGACGATCCGAAGATACCAACTTTGTATGCATTTTAAATGGACATAACAAAAAAGGCCATTGCCTATATATTACATCTACATTAAGACATACAAATATGAAGATTATAATCTACATTCAACCCTTTGGGTTGTAGAGTCTCTAAGACCGAGATCCACCTCAACTCTTTCTGTTTAAGTTTCAATATCCTATCTCCACCTCTCCTCCAAGCTGGGACCCCATCAATGACCCTAAAGCGCAGTTGATTAATAGAGTGTCTACATTCACTGAAGTGTTTAGGTATGGGAAGTTCATGTAATTTAGTTCTTATTGTGCTCTTATGTTTAGTTATTCTAGTTTTGACTTCCGTTGTTGTCTCACCAACATACATAAGTCCACATGGGCATACTATTAGGTAAACCACAAATTTCGATGTACATGTGTACCGATCTTTAATCATAAATTTTTTGCCAGTCTGAGGATGATGGAAACTATCCCCCTTAAGCATATTCCCACAACATGCACAGTTGAGGCAGGGAAAGTTGCCCATCCGCGGAGGACATAATGTCCGCTGGATGGCAACCCTGCCAGTACCAACATCTGACTTCATCAACTGGTCCTTCAGATTACGCCCCCGTCTATAAGACAAAATAGGCCGCGAGCGGAAGTCCTGAATGTGAGGTAAACCTTTCTGTAGTAGCCCCCAGTGTCTATTCAAAATATTGGATAGACCACTGCTGGCCGGGCAATACGTGGAAACGAATGGTATGCGTTTCTGTTTAGCCTTCCTTCCATAGGTCAAAAGCTCACCCTCAGTTGATCTGGTGACTTTTTCCTTATGCCCCAACACCATCTCCCTTGGATACCCTCTACGCATAAATTTCTCACACATTTCTGTCAATCTCCTGTCACAGACCTCATCATCTTTGACAATTCTCCGTACCCGAACCAACTGGCTCCAAGGTAATGAATTCATCATTCTTTTAGGATGATAACTGTCGTAACACAAAAGGCTATTCCTATCCGTCGTCTTTGTGAATAGATCAGTCCAGAGATTATCGCCATGCTTGTACACCATGGTATCCAAAAATTGTACCCTGTCCACCGAGTACGTCATGGTGAACTTCAACTCTGGATGCAAATTGTTCAGCTCATTCAAGAAACCAAAAAGATCCTCCTGGGTCCCCTCCCATACACAAAAGATATCATCGATATAGCGCCACCAGGCCCGGACATGGCACCAGAAGCTGGATCTGTACACATGTTGGTCCTCGAGTACCGCCATGTAGATGTTGGCATATGTGGGGGCCACATTGGACCCCATGGCGGTACCCCGTAACTGCTGGTAGTAATCATCCCCAAAGAGGAAAAAATTCCTCCCGAGGATGAACTCCAGCAGTGTGAGGACCAACTGTGCACAATCCGGCGCCACGTCCGAGCCCAACAGCGCCACACCCACAGCGTGTAGACCCCTTTCGTGTTCAATAGATGTGTACAAAGATACTACATCGAAGGACACCAAAAAGGTAGAGGTACTCACAGGGATGGTACTAACTTTTTCCAAGAAGTCACTAGTGTCTCTAATGTAGGAACAAGCAGAAGTAGAGAAAACGCGAAGAATTTTGTCTAAGAAAATGGCCACTTTGTTACACATAGACCCCCTACCAGATACGATAGGGCGCCCGGGGGGGTTATCCAAGTCCTTGTGTATTTTTGGCAATGTGTATAGGACTGGAGTGATTGGCGCACTGACAAATAGATACTCGGCCAACTTCTGATCGATGAGTCCATTGTGTAAGGAGTCATCAATCAGAAGTTGTAACTCCCTCTGAAACACACTAGTGGGGTCACAATTGAGTTTCCTGTACACCGCAACATCTGACAATTGTTTCAAAATTTCCGCTTTATATTTGACAGTATCCATAATGACAACTGCTCCGCCTTTATCGGCCGGCTTGATTGTAAGATCAGTGTTACTGGACAGACGATCTAAGGCCTGTCTTTCAATGTTGGACAGATTATTATATCCAACATTCCGAAACCTTTCCTTATACTGTTTGACATCCCTTTCCACCAATGTAATATAAGACTCAACAAAGTGATTTTTCACCTGGGGTTGAAAAGAGCTCTTATTGAACAAACCAGCTTCTTTAAGTGTAAAACCCCCCGTCTTATCACCCGTGGATTCCTCAGTTTTCAAATCTGTCTCTGAAAAGAAAGAGGTTAGCCGAAGTCTCCTATAAAAGGCGAATAGATCACATTCAATTTGAAACCAGTCAGGAGTAAATATTTGGATTATATGTTTGTAATCAGATATTGATGGTTGATGTTTTATATGTGGCACACAATGTAACTATATATTCTGTGATTTTAGTGTGATTTAATAAAGGCCGCCCCTTCGTAGTGATTGGTCCCTGTATAGGTTCCACACTATTTAAGATGGCCACTATTGATGTTTTGTATGCTTGACAAAGGCCATTGTGGCCGAAACGTTGCATCTGTTTTATGGCTGAATAAAGACCGTTTCTTGGACACAATTCACCTGGTATGGATGCTGCTTTTTTTCTTTATTTGTGATTTCGGGCCCGATTGGATCCTGGGACCCTTGAGCGTGCATCCTGCATCCGAGTGCTGGTGGTTGACTTTTTCTATGTGGTTGTGATTTGGATGCTAACCAACGTGCATCGGACTAATGGCCATGGAGCCGATCAGTAATCCAGAGGTGGTTGAACTGGACAATGCCATAACTTTTTCGTACACAGAAGAGGATGCTATACGGATCCTGGCTGGGTCCTCCAATGATAATGCTTTTTTAAGTAAACCTACTGCGGACATGATATGTAAGAGATATGAGGGTGAGCAGAGGAGAGTGATCTCTTTGGAACTTCATGTGACTACACTCACTGAATATTATAAGGCCCGGAGGATACCTCGTGGCTTACGCCCTCATCTGCGCCCAACTTTGTTGGTAGATAATGTCCAGTTTTGCAATAAGTTCGAGTCCATCACGAACAAGTTTTCTTTTGATCTAATGCTCTTGAACATTGAGTTTCTCCGGAAGGAGATGGAGCAGGTAAAAGCATCTGTGGTGGAGTTGGAACAACAATTGGCTACGCTGATGTCAGCACATGAGCTTGAAACCTATAATCCACGGAATCCACGGGTGATAAGACGGGGGGTTTTACACTTAAAGAAGCTGGTTTGTTCAATAAGAGCTCTTTTCAACCCCAGGTGAAAAATCACTTTGTTGAGTCTTATATTACATTGGTGGAGAGGGATGTCAAACAGTATAAGGAAAGGTTTCGGAATGTTGGATATAATAATCTGTCCAACATTGAAAGACAGGCCTTAGATCGTCTGTCCAGTAACACTGATCTTACAATCAAGCCGGCCGATAAAGGCGGAGCAGTTGTCATTATGGATACTGTCAAATATAAAGCGGAAATTTTGAAACAATTGTCAGATGTTGCGGTGTACAGGAAACTCAATTGTGACCCCACTAGTGTGTTTCAGAGGGAGTTACAACTTCTGATTGATGACTCCTTACACAATGGACTCATCGATCAGAAGTTGGCCGAGTATCTATTTGTCAGTGCGCCAATCACTCCAGTCCTATACACATTGCCAAAAATACACATGGACTTGGATAACCCCCCCGGGCGCCATATCGTATCTGGTAGGGGGTCTATGTGTAACAAAGTGGCCATTTTCTTAGACAAAATTCTTCGTGTTTTCTCTACTTCTGCTCGTTCCTACATTAGAGACACTAGTGACTTCTTGGAAAAAGTTAGTACCATCCCTGTGAGTACCTCTACCTTTTTGGTGTCCTTCGATGTAGTATCTTTGTACACATCTATTGAACACGAAAGGGGTCTACACGCTGTCGGTGTGGCGCTGTTGGACTCGGACGTGGCGCTGGATTGTGCACAGTTGGTCCTCACACTGCTGGAGTTCATCCTCGGGAGGAATTTTTTCCTCTTTGGGGATGATTACTACCAGCAGTTACGGGGTACCGCCATGGGGTCCAATGTGGCCCCCACATATGCCAACATCTACATGGCGGTACTCGAGGACCAACATGTGTACAGATCCAGCTTCTGGTGCCATGTCCGGGCCTGGTGGCGCTATATCGATGATATCTTTTGTGTATGGGAGGGGACCCAGGAGGATCTTTTTGGTTTCTTGAATGAGCTGAACAATTTGCATCCAGAGTTGAAGTTCACCATGATGTACTCCGTGGACAGGGTACAATTTTTGGATACCATGGTGTACAAGCATGGCGATAATCTCTGGACTGATCTATTCACAAAGACGACGGATAGGAATAGCCTTTTGTGTTACGACAGTTATCATCCTAAAAGAATGATGAATTCATTACCTTGGAGCCAGTTGGTTCGGGTACAGAGAATTGTCAAAGATGATGAGGTCTGTGACAGGAGATTGACAGAAATGTGTGAGAAATTTATGCGTAGAGGGTATCCAAGGGAGATGGTGTTGGGGCATAAGGAAAAAGTCACCAGATCAACTGAGGGTGAGCTTTTGACCTATGGAAGGAAGGCTAAACAGAAACGCATACCATTCGTTTCCACGTATTGCCCGGCCAGCAGTGGTCTATCCAATATTTTGAATAGACACTGAGGGCTACTACAGAAAGGTTTACCTCACATTCAGGACTTCCGCTCGCGGCCTATTTTGTCTTATAGATGGGGGCGTAATCTGAAGGACCAGTTGATGAAGTCAGATGTTGGTACTGGCAGGGTTGCCATCCAGCGGACATTATGTCCTCCGCGGATGGGCAACTTTCCCTGCCTCAACTGTGCATGTTGTGGGAATATGCTTAAGGGGGATAGTTTCCATCATCCTCAGACTGGCAAAAAATTTATGATTAAAGATCGGTACACATGTACATCGAAATTTGTGGTTTACCTAATAGTATGCCCATGTGGACTTATGTATGTTGGTGAGACAACAACGGAAGTCAAAACTAGAATAACTAAACATAAGAGCACAATAAGAACTAAATTACATGAACTTCCCATACCTAAACACTTCAGTGAATGTAGACACTCTATTAATCAACTGCGCTTTAGGGTCATTGATGGGGTCCCAGCTTGGAGGAGAGGTGGAGATAGGATATTGAAACTTAAACAGAAAGAGTTGAGGTGGATCTCGGTCTTAGAGACTCTACAACCCAAAGGGTTGAATGTAGATTATAATCTTCATATTTGTATGTCTTAATGTAGATGTAATATATAGGCAATGGCCTTTTTTGTTATGTCCATTTAAAATGCATACAAAGTTGGTATCTTCGGATCGTCTGCCTCTTTTGATGTGTACTTCCAGTTCTGTGTACTTTTTTAATAATCTGTGTTGTTACATGTTTTTAATTGTTTCTTTTTGTATTTTATTTATTTGTGTTTGCAGTGGATTCAGGATTTGTTATCCAAGGAGCACATGGAGGATACTGAAATATATATTTTTTTGTAATTTTTTGTTTGTTGTCTATACATAATAATTTTTATGTTTTCTATAATAAATTCTTTGTTTTTTTGCTTTGGATTTTATGTTCAGATGTTCTCTTTCCTCCCTTTGATCCTTGCCTGCCAAATCTGCTAAATTACTTAGGGATGATGATTCGCTTAGTTCACGGATGTAAAGTGGAGTGCGGGTGCCATGGATTTGGCTATGTTCCCAATTTTCTCTTGTGCGCTGGCGCGTTGCGTCATGTGGGCGTGCCGGGGGTGCGGGCGCTGTTGCGTCATGGCTCCTCCCTGCCGGTCAGGTGATCGCATCCGGCTGCTTGTGGAGACTAGCGATGATGCTCGACCTGTGACGCCGGTTGCGGGCGCCGTGTGTCGCACCAGGTGGCGGTCATGTGACCGCTGCTGTGGTGTGCGCTGTGCGCAGGCGCTGGCGTTCGCAGGTGGACTGATATACATATGCGGGTAAGGAATTGACTATGGGGATCAGCTGGCAGGCCTTTTATATAGCAGAAGGTGATTGGATACATGGGTGTGTGGACATAAACTACATCAGCGATTGGAGGACGCACTACCATGACAACCAAGCAGCTTGAGCAGTGATTGGGCCATTGATCGGACATTTCTATCCTCTGTGTTTTTCTTAGTTTATTTTGTAAATATTTGGATTATATGTTTGTAATCAGATATTGATGGTTGATGTTTTATATGTGGCACACAATGTAACTATATATTCTGTGATTTTAGTGTGATTTAATAAAGGCCGCCCCTTCGTAGTGATTGGTCCCTGTATAGGTTCCACACTATTTAAGATGGCCACTATTGATGTTTTGTATGCTTGACAAAGGCCATTGTGGCCGAAACGTTGCATCTGTTTTATGGCTGAATAAAGACCGTTTCTTGGACACAATTCACCTGGTATGGATGCTGCTTTTTTTCTTTATTTGTCTCAATTCAGAGTCCTTGATCCAATTCAGAGCCCCTGTCCCAATCCAGAATCCTTGTCCCAATCCTGAATCCTTGCCCCAGTCCAGAGTCCTTGCCTCACTCAAGACTCCTTTTCCCAGTCTAGACTCATTCTTCCAGTTCAGACTCATTGCCAAAGCCCAGAGCCATTGTCTCAATTCAGAGTCCTTGACCCAATTTAGAGCCCTTGTCCCAATCCAGAATCCTTGTCCCAGTCCTGATTCCTCGTCCCAGTCTGGATTCCTTGTCTCAGTCCAAAGTTCTTGTTTCAGTAGACTCCTCCCAGTCCAAACTCCTTCTCCCAGTCCAGACTTATTCTCCCAGTCCAGAGTCCTTGTCCCAGTTCAGAGTCCTTCTCCCAATCAAGAGTCCTTTTCCCAATCCAGAGTCCATGTCTGAGTCTAAAGTTCTTCTCCCAATCCAGAGTCTTTCCCCAATCCAGAATTCTTGACCCAGTACAGAGTTCTTTTCCCTTTTCAGAATTTCTGTCCCAGTCCAGAATTCTTGATCCAGTCCAGATGTATTCTCCCATTCCAGAGTCCTTGTTTCAATACAGAGTCCTTCTCCCTATCAAGAGTCCTTCTCCCAATCAAGAGTATCAAGAGTCCTTCTCCCAATCAAGAGTATTAAGAGTCCTTGTCTCAATCCAGAGTCCTTGTCCCAGTTCAGAGTCCTTGTCTCAATCAAGACTCCCTCTCTCAGTCTAGACTCCTCCCAGTTCAGAGTCCTTGTCCCAGTTCTGACTCCTTATCCCAGTCCAGAGTCCTTGTTTCAGTAGACTCCTTCTCTCAGTCCAAACTCCTTCTCCCACTGCAGACTCTTTCTCCCAGTCCAGAGTCCTTCTCCCAATCCAGAGTCCTTGTCGGAGTCTAAAGTTCTTCTCCAAATCCAGAATTCTTGTCCCAGTACAGAGTTCTTATCCCTTTTCAGAATCTTTGTTCCAGTCCTGAATTCTTGATCCAGTCCAGAGGTCTTCTCCCATTCCAGAGTCCTTGTCCCAATCCAGAGTCCTTCTCCCAATCAAGAGTCCTTCTCGCAATCAAGAGTCCTTGTCCCAATCCAGAGTCCTTTTCCCAGTCCAGAGTCCTTGACCCAATTCAGCCTTCTTCTCCCAATCCAGAGTCATTGTCCCAATTCAGAGTCCTTGCCCCACTCCAGACTTATTCTCCCAATCCAGAGCCCTTGTCTCAATTCAGAGTAATTCTCCCAGTCCAGAGTCCTTGTCCCAATCCAGAATTCTTCTCCCAATCCAGAGTCCTTGTCTCAATTCAGAGACCTTGTCCCAGTCGAGAGTCCTTCTCCCATTCCAGACTCCTTCTCCCAGTCCAGAGTCCTTGTCTCAATCCAGAGTCTTTGTCCCAATTCAGAGTTCACTCCTTCTCACAAAACAGTGTCCTTCTCCCAATAAAGAGTCTTTCTCCCAGTCCAGAGTTCTTCTCACAGTCCATTCTCCCAGTCCAGGCTCATTGTCACAGCCCAAAGTCCTTGTCTCAATTCAGAGTCCTTGACCCAATTCAGAATCCTTGTCCTAATCCAGAGTCCTTGTCCCAGTCCAGAGTCCTTCTCCCAATCCAGACTCCTTCTCCCAATCCAGACTCCATCTCTCTGTCCAGACTCCTTCTCCCAGTTCAGAGTCCATGACCTAATCCAGAGTCCTTTCCCAAAACATTGTCCTTCTCCCAGTCCAGAATCCGTCTCCAAGTGCAGAATCCTTATTACAGTCAAGAGTCCTTGTCCCAGTCCATTCTCCTTCTCCCAGTCCAAACTTCTTAGACCAGTCCAGAGTTCTTGTGCCAATTCAGAGTCCTTGTCCTTATCCAAACTCCTTGTCCCAGCAGAGAGTCATTGTCTCAATTCAGAGTCATTGTCCCAATCTAGAGACCTTGTCCCAATCCAAATTCCTTTTACCAGTCTAGAGTCCTTCTCCCAATCCAGACTCCTCCTCTCAGGCCAGAGTCCTTCTCCCTCTCCAGAATTCTTGTCCCAGTTCAGAGGTCTTCTCCCATTCCAGAGCCTTTCTCCCAATCCAGAGTCCTTTTTCCAATCCAGAATCCATATCCCAATCCAGAGTCCTTCTCCCAGTTTATTGTTTGTTCTTCCAAATTTCCCAGAGACCTCTAATAAGCTCACCTGTAGTAGGAGTTCTGCTCTCACTCCTCAGATGTGGAGATACTGGGTATTCAAAAGTCACATACCCTGGCACCTGTACGTCCTGATTACCACACATGTGTATCCTCCTTCATAAATCATTGCTCAAACCTAACATTAGGAACCTGTTAAACATCCCTCTCCTTCGCCCATCATCTGTATAAAAATCAGTAGCCCTGGAGATGAATTGCTCATATCTCCAGGACCAGAAGACATGTCTCCAGTAAAGGTTTCTCTCCTGCTTCTACTCTTCCTGTGCTGCTCAGGTAACCCTACCAGTGCACGTTCACCACCAAAACCAGATAATGGTAAGTGATAAACATGAATGAATTAAGAACATTGTAGTTGACATTTAAATATGCTGACAATTCAGAATGGAAGTATCTCAAGAGAAAAGAATTCTTAAAAGGGTTAAAAACAAAAAAAATGTATAGAGGAGACAAAAAAATCTCTGGTGGGAGAGGACACAGTGTGCTTCAGGGAAAAAGGCATCTACATGAGGATAATAAGACCTGCAGGGGACAATGGTAACGGAAGTGGCTCATAGGACTGTAGAGGGAAGGAGATTTTAGACTAAATAGGAGGAGAACAGAGGAATTGGGTGCTTGCCAAATGGTTTGGAGATGACAGAGGCATCTGGAAGGAGCATTTATGCTAGGAGGTCTTGAGTGTTGGGAGGGTGTGCTGGAGAAATCTGGAGGACACAGAGGTGTAGCGAAGACAGAGGAAACTGAAGGTGAACAGTTAGATCTGAAGAAGTCAGTGGTATCTGGAGGTGACTGTGGAGCATTTAGAGAACAAAAGAACAAACTCTTAGATAAAGGATAGAACAAGGAGGCTAATGAAAACAGATGAGTCTGGAGGGGAAGACGGATATAAAGGGGACAAATAGGTCTGTAAAGATGGAGCAGAGTTTAAAGGGGAATAGAGGATCTGAATTGGACTGACGAGTGTGCAGGTGAGGTCAGAAAATCAGAATTGTGCAAGATGTCTGGAGAAGACAATGAAGATGATAGAGGTATGTAGGGGACAGAGAAGAAAAAGAAGTGTGAAAGAGACAATGGTATGAAAGGGACAGAAGAGTCTGACAGAGAATCTGGATGAGAGAGAGGAGACTAAAGGGTACAGACAGTCTGAAGGGAAGAACAGTCTGGAAGGGCCAGAACATTCGGGAGGAAGCAGAGACTTTTGACAGGGCTGAAGGGTTTTGAAAAAAAAAAAGATCTGGGAGAAAAAAAAAGAGTCTGCAGAGGAGAAAAGTGAGTGTAGAAGTCAGAAGAATGATGGAAGAAACAGAGAGGTCTGTGAATTACAAAAGAACAGGAAAGAGGGGTAAATGGGCGCAGATTAGTGACGAGCGAGCACTAAAATGCTCGGGTGCTCGTTGCTCGAGTCAAGCAGATTGGAATACTCGGGTACTCGGCCCTAGCAACGAGCCCAATGTAAGTCTATGGGAGACCAGAGTATTTTTACAGTGATCGTTTACCTTTACCGCGATCCCCCCGGGGGTCCTTTTAAGGTCTAAAAACGTCTGAAAATGATGGAAACACTGCTCAAATGACACAGGAACATCATGGGGATCGCCCCTGGAAGCATTCCTGACTCCTAATTCACAGCTTTATACCATTTTTTCTGAGATTCACGCCATTTTCCCGGTGCCACAAAAACACATTAAAACGAAACCAAAACGGGTTTTGCTTGGAAATATGTGAAGGTCCATCCTTTGCAGGTTAATGACTTGCCTGTAAGGCCAAATATTTAACCCCAGAACGAAAATTTCCTCTCCCACTTAGGCTTAGTTCAGACGCAGCGTTTTTAAAGCGTTTTTCCACTTTAACATTGCTTTCAACCACTACAAATGCGTTCACTGGGAAATGTCATTGTAACATGTAACACCCCTGGCTGGCAATGTGGTGTGTGACACATTAGTAGACCCATCTTGTTTCATTTATGAAGGAGCGACTCTTAAAGTCACAGGGCCTATTTTTAGAGGGGCACCAGGCGGCATTAATATTCTTATAATATTCTTATTAATATTCTCAATCTTTCTGTAGATTTCGACACTGTTTACCACCCTCTCCTACTCTCTAGGCTCCAGTCACTAGGCATTAAGGACACTGCTCTCTCCTGGTTCTCCTCCTATCTTTCTGACCGCTCCTTCAGTGTTCTGTTCTCTGGCTCCACTTCATCTCCTCTTCCTCTCACTGTTGGGGTACCTCAGGGCTCAGTCCTTGGCCCCCTTCTCTTCTCCCTCTACACGGCCCCAATTGGACAGACCATCAGCAGATTTGGCTTTCGGTACCATCTTTATGCTGATGACACAAAACTATATACGTCATCCCCTGACCTTACCCCCGCTGTACTACAGAACGCCACTGACTGTCTGTCCGCAGTCTCCAACATCATGTCCGCTCTCTATCTGAAACTCAACCTCTCCAAAACTGAACTTCTGCTCCCACCATCTACAAACCTCCCTAAATCTGACATTTCCCTCTCCGTGGGTGGCACCATAATAACACCCCGGCAGCAGGCGCGCTGTCTGGGTGTCATGTTTGACTCCGATCTCTCCTTCACCTCCCATATACAATCTCTCGCCCGCTCGTGCCGCTTACACCTAAAGAACATCTCTAGAATCCGCCCTTTTCTCACCATGGAAACAAAAACCCTCACTGTCGCCCTGATCCACTCCCGCCTGGACTACTGTAATGCTCTACTAATTGGCCTCCCCCTCACTCGAGTTTCCCCTCTCCAGTCCATCCTTAATACAGCAGCCAGGGTCGTCCATCTGGCTAATCGTTACTCGGACGCGTCCGCTCTTCGCCGGTCATTACACTGGCTGCCCATTCATTACAGGATACAATTCAAAGTACTTGTTCTCACCCACAAAGCTCTCTACAGTACGGCACCCCCTTACATCCCCTCCCTCATTTCTGTCTATCGGCCTAGCTGACCTATGCGCTCTGCAAATGACTTTCGACTAACCTCTGCACTAATCCGTACCTCCCACTACCGACTCCAAGACTTCTCCCGCGCTGCGCCAATCCTCTGGAATGCTCTACCCCAAGAAATTAGGACCAGCCACAATTTGCATAGTTTTAGGCGCTCGCTCAAAACATATTTGTTCATAGCGGCCTATCATGTTCCCTAATAAGTCATGTGTGTGTGTGTGTAGCCCATTCACTATCCCCATCTACCCCCCACCCCCTGAAGATGGCCGGACCCTCATTGTAAATACATCATTGTAAATACACACCTGTGCTTTGTATCTCCCCCACCTCATTGTAGATTGTAAGCTCTCACCAGCAGGGGCGGCTTATTGTGCTTTAATTATTGTATTGTTAACGTTGTTACTTATGTCTGTTGTGTTTGAAACTGTTAAACTGTAAAGCGCTGCGGAATATGTTGGCGCTATATAAATAAAGATTATTATTATTATTATTATCATTATTATTATTATCATTATTGTTATTCTTAAAGGGCCATTATTAAACAGTGGGTCTTCTATGCTGTTATTGCCTATGCAGTGAGTGGCTGGGCTGCCAAGAATTACGACGCACCCCAATACCCCTTTCACGAGAGGTACAGGAAGGCTTCCTCAAAAAATGTTGCATTGAATGCAAGGCCTGCCTTGCTATCAAGTCATATGCACCCCAATAGGCCTTTGAACCCAGGTACTGGATGGCCACAGGAAAATCCACTTCACAATATGCATTTTGTACTCTAAACTCCTTTGTTTTACACATTGGCACAAAAGCCAGCCCTGCTGCATAGTCAGTCATATGCACCCCATTAGGCCTTGGAACCCACATACTGGATGGGCCCATAAAAATCCACATCACAATATGCATTTTGTACTCCCGTACTCCTTTGTTTTACACATTGGCGGCAAGGCATATGCAATCCATTACGCCTTGGAACCCACATTTTTGATGGGCACATGAAAATCCACTCATATTTTTTAATGGTATGATGGTTCCCTCTTTGCAGAATTATTTGCAGGAGAACTTGGCAATTTTATTTGACATGTTTTTAACACTAAGTTTCGGCTGTAAATAAGGCAAATACTTGAAATCCAATGCAATTTTATTGCAAACTACAAAAGTCAAGGAATGGTATGATTGAGTATCGTGAGTGCGTACACTTTTGTATATGTTAACATACAAAGGTTAATAAGTACTTATAAGGATTAAAAACATATAGTGATTACATATATATGAAGATGAACTACATATAATATACTTAGATCATCACCAAGAGGCTTTTAAACATCATCAGAGTATATCAGAGAAGCAACACCAAGACAGAGGACAGAGACCCCTGGGAGATTACCTACATTGCATGGGCGTCTCCAATTATGCAGGTATCAGCACACTGTACATGTACAGGTACCCCAGTATTGGCATCTGTCTTAGTTATGTTTCTCTGGTCTTATATAGATTATAGATTACACTATGTAGTAACTCTAGTTTCACCCAGACCTTCAAGTGGCCACTTTTCAAGGTTGGATGAAACTGAAATATCATGGAGTCATCAGACGAGGGGCCATAAACCCCTAGAAAATAAAAGACACAAGGATTTAGATCAAATCACCTCAGGCATAGTTTCAGTAAACCTTCATGTTTTACAATGACAAACAGCAAACATATAGAGGCTTAGAACTGTTTGTGAAGTGAATAAACAAACATTTATCAAGATTGTGTCACTATGAGCATTATCTGTCACATCTGTAAATGTTTTACAAGAAATGCAGCTATGTGATTGTCTGAATACATTGGGTATACAGTATTTTAATCTGGATTCCAAATCGCCATTTGTATATTCGCTATTTGTACATTTGAGGCAGCCAAAGTTCAGGTTCGCAAGGAGAGAAACTAATATAGTGGACAAAGCTCTATTTTTAATGAACTACTGAGGCAAAGTAATAGCATTGCTTTATCAAATTTATATGAAGTGTATTGTGTCCATTGTGAGCAACCAGGCAACACAAAAAGGAGCCTTTTAAGTGAGCTCTTTAAGGTACACAAATGTTATGAAGTCTTTGCCAACAAAGATGTGGTTTCACCAATGTGGGGTACCTTTTTTAAAAATATACTATTGCCATCACAGCCCCTCTTGCCCAAACTTCACCGGCCTATAACAGTACAGAGCACGTTCACCCTGGTGATCTAGTGGCAGTTAAAGAAGAGACATTGCAGGAGACAGAGTGAAGAAGTAGGCCCAATGTAATGTAATGCCCAATTCCCCAAAGTGGGGTCCATTTTTTATAAAAAAAAATAATGCCATCACAGCCCCAGTGCCCAAAATTCACCGTACAGAGCACGCTCACCCTGGTCATCTAGTGGCAAGTAAAGACACATTGTAGAAGACAGAGTTAATAAGTAGGCCCAATGTAATGTCATGCCCAATTCCCCAAAATGGGGTCCTGTTTTTACAAAATAAAATAGTGCTATCACAGCCCCCGTGCCCAAAATTCAACGTTCAGAGCACGTTCACACTGGTCATCGCGTGTCAGTTAAAGGACAAATTGCAGGAGACAGAGTTAAGAAGTAGGCCCAATGTAATGTCATGCCCAGTTCCCCAATGTGGGGTCCTTTTTTTACAAAATAGAATAGTGCCATCACAGCCCCCGCGCCCAAAATTCACCGTACAGAGCAAGTTCACCATAGTCAACAAGTGGTTCTGGATGATGAGGATAAGGAGGAGGATAGCAACAAACAGACCAAATCTGGAAGCATATACCCATGTGTGATGTGAAGAGGTGCATGAGAAAATACACCTCTCCAAAAGAGAGAATGTATTTAAGGTTATGTTTCGCGGTTTTCACTTGGTGGTGTATAGAAGTCTCTTCCCAATCCAGGCCTTGTTCATTTTTACAAGAGTCAGCCTGTCAGCATTTTCAGTTGACAGGCGGATACGCTTATCTGTTATAAATCCACCAGCGGCACTAAAAACCCCTCTCTGACAGAATACTAGCAGCAGAGCAGGCCCTCCATGCCGTAGAGAGCCAGTTCATGCCACGTGTCCAGCTTGGATACCCAATAATTAAAAGACACAGAGGAATCACGGAGGACGTTTGTACGATCTGCAAGGTACTCCCTCACCATCTTCCCAAACAGTCCACTTCTTGTGACAGCACCCCTTGCCTCTGTGCCATCACGATGAAAGGGTCTGAGAAAACTGTCCTAGAACTTGGCCATTGTTCCCCTGCCTGAGCTGGATTGTACTTCTGTCTCTCTCGCTTGGACTCCTTGGTTGTACAACAAACTCTGACGTCTGCTGCCAGCGTTCTCACATGGGAATATTCTAAGTAATTCCGCTACAAGGGCCCTCTGGTACTGCAACATATTAGTACACCTCTCTGCCTCTGGAAGCATAGTAACATAGTAACATAGTAACATAGTTAGTAAGGCCGAATAAAGACATTTGTCCATCCAGTTCAGCCTATATTCCATCATAATAAATACCCATATTTACGTCCTTCTACAGAACCTAATAATTGTATGATACAATATTGTTCTGCTCCAGGAAGACATCCAGGCCTCTCTTGAACCCCCCGACTGAGTTCGCCATCACCACCTCCTCAGGCAAGCAATTCCAGATTCTCACTGCCCTAACAGTAAAGAATCCTCTTCTATGTTGGTGGAAAAACCTTCTCTCCTCCAGACGCAAAGAATGCCCCCTTGTGCCCGTCACCTTCCTTGGTATAAACAGATCCTCAGCGAGATATTTGTATTGTCCCCTTATATACTTATACATGGTTATTAGATCGCCCCTCAGTCGTCTTTTTTCTAGACTAAATAATCCTAATTTCGCTAATCTATCTGGGTATTGTAGTTCTCCCATCCCCTTTATTAATTTTGTTGCCCTCCTTTGTACTCTCTCTAGTTCCATTATATCCTTCCTGAGCACCGGTGCCCAAAACTGGACACAGTACTCCATGTGCGGTCTAACTAGGGATTTGTACAGAGGCAGTATAATGCTCTCATCATGTGTATCCAGACCTCTTTTAATGCACCCCATGATCCTGTTTGCCTTGGCAGCTGCTGCCTGGCACTGGCTGCTCCAGGTAAGTTTATCATTAACTAGGATCCCCAAGTCCTTCTCCCTGTCAGATTTACCCAGTGGTTTCCCATTCAGTGTGTAATGGTGACATTGATTCCTTCTTCCCATGTGTATAACCTTACATTTATCATTGTTAAACCTCATCTGCCACCTTTCAGCCCAAGTTTCCAACTTATCCAGATCCATCTGTAGCAGAATACTATCTTCTCTTGTATTAACTGCTTTACATAGTTTTGTATCATCTGCAAATATCGATATTTTACTGTGTAAACCTTCTACCAGATCATTAATGAATATGTTGAAGAGAACAGGTCCCAATACCGACCCCTGCGGTACCACACTGGTCACAGCGACCCAGTTAGAGACTATACCATTTATAACCACCCTCTGCTTTCTATCACTAAGCCAGTTACTAACCCATTTACACACATTTTCCCCCAGACCAAGCATTCTCATTTTGTGTACCAACCTCTTGTGCGGCACGGTATCAAACGCTTTGGAAAAATCGAGATATACCACGTCCAATGACTCACCGTGGTCCAGTCTATAGCTTACCTCTTCATAAATACTGATTAGATTGGTTTGACAGGAGCGATTTCTCATAAACCCATGCTGATATGGAGTTAAAGAGTTATTCTCATTGAGATAATCCAGAATAACATCCCTCAGAAACCCTTCAAATATTTTACCAACAATAGAGGTTAGACTTACTGGCCTATAATTTCCAGGTTCACTTTTAGAGCCCTTTTTGAATATTGGCACCACATTTGCTATGCGCCAATCCTGCGGAACAGACCCTGTCGCTATAGAGTCCCTAAAAGCGCGGATCTAGAAGTGTCACCAACCAATGAGTGTCATCTGAAATTTTTATAATGCGAGGGTCATGAGAAACGCAGCGCAACATAAAGTCAGCCATGTGTGCCAGACTGCTAACACCTCACCAACAGGACAACTGACCATGCTGTCCTCCTCCTCCTCCTCCTCCTCCCTGTCCTCAGGCCATCCCAGACAGTATGACAGCTGTGTTTGTAGTACCATCTATAGCGCAAGAAAGTAGCTCCTGTTCTTTCTCCTCCTCCTCATTGTCTACCAGTCCACGTTGAGAAGACATGAGGCTGGGCTGAGTGTAATCCCCTGTATGGTTCCTTGCTCCATGTTCCTTGCTCCATGATGGGCATAGCTCCATGCGGGAAGTAAGCGGATCAATGCATTCCTTTGTGTGCAGATTCGCCGCGATTCTGCACAAAGAATTGACATGTTGCGGAATGTAAACTAACATGGTGCAGAGGGCCCATGAAAAGATGGCGACTACACAGGTGCGGTAATAACAATGAGACAGCCGGCCTATAGTCAGGGATTGGCTGCATGGCACACCAGTGCAAATAAATAATCTGCAGGAGTATTCACACGGAGTACGCACAGCATCTGGATACTAGCCTATTAGTAACGCCCTGTGGTGGGCTGCCCAGTGCTCACTGTAATGCGTCCGTGTGAACAGAGGCCACAACTTACAAAGCCATCAGGGACCAACTGCATCTCAAAGAGTAAAAATAAAAAAGTGCACAAGAACATATCAAAGTGTGTAAGGTATTAATTAATATTATGTCCACAATACATAAGCTGGCAACACACGTCACGGGTCCTCACGCTTGCCAGTCCTACTCTTACAGCAAAAACCACAACAGGAGGGAAAAAAAGGAGGAAAAAACCTCCACTATTCTGGAAAAAACACCACAGAAAAACAGGCAAAGGTGCTCACCTGTCTAGGCCTTTACTTGGGCCCACTGCACCATGAGAGTGCATTTGATTTGAAGCTTAGACAGGTAAGCGCCTTTGCCTGTTTTTCTGTGGTATTTTATCCTGTGGTTTTTACTGAGCTAAAAGCTACATAATGGTTGTAGTCTCACTCAGGAGGTGGAGACAGGACAGAGTTGATAGGTGCTGTGGTCGCACTACGACCTAAAAAACTCCGAATATCTGCAAAATGTAATGAGATGATCCATCATAGAGGGACGGAGAGCATGGACAGAGGGCATGGACGGAGGGCATGGACAGAGAGGATGTACGGAGGTCATGGATGGAGGACGGAGGTCATGGATGGAGGACATGGACGGAGAGGATGAACAGAGGGCAAGGACGGAAGGTATGGATGGAGGGCATGGACGGAGGGCATGGACAGAGGGCATGGATGGAAAGGATGAACAGAGTGCATGGATGGAGGGCATTGATGAAGAGCATGGATGGAGGGCGGGCATGGACAGAGGGCATGGACGGAGGGCATGGACAGAGAGGATGGACGGAGGTCATGGACCGAGGGTATGGACAGAGAGGATGTACGGAGGTCATGGATGGAGGACGGAGGTCATGGATGGAGGACATGGACGGAGAGGATGAACAGAGGGCAAGGATGGAAGGTATGGATGGAGGGCATGGACGGAGGGCATGGACAGAGGGCATGGATGGAAAGGATGAACAGAGTGCATGGATGGAGGGCATTGACGAAGAGCATGGATGGAGGGCGGGTATGGACAGAGGGCCGGATGGAGGGCATGGACAGAGAGGATGGACGGAGGTCATGCACCGAGGGTATGGACGGAGAGGATGAATGGAGGGCATGGACGGAAGGCATGGATGGAGGGCATGGAACAAGAGCATGGATGAAGGGCATGGACGGAGGGCATGGACAGAGGGCATAAATAGAAAGGATGAACAGGACATGGAAGGAGGTCATGGACAGAGATAATGGACGGAGGGCATGGACAAAGGGCATGGACAGAGAGCATGGACGGAGAGGATAGACGGAGGGCATGGATGGAGGGCATGGACGGAGAGGATGGATGGATGGATGGAGGGCATGGACGGAGGTCATGGAGGGAGAGGATGGACGGAGGGCATGGACAGAGAGCATGGACGAAGGGCATGGATGGAGAGCATGGACGAAGGGCATAGACGGAAGGCATAGTTCTGACTGTTCCTGTTGATGATGCACCTAGAAGAGCCGGAGCCGACCCTCTGAAGCCACTGATCAGAGCACAGATTGCGGAGTTCTGCTGCACATGAATCCACTGACTTCTGCTGCAAATGGATCCACTGACTTCTGCTGCACACGGATCCATTGACTTCTGCTGCACACGGATCCGCTGACTTCTTCTGCACACGGATCCATTGACTACTGCTGTGCATGGATCCGCTGACTTCTGCTGCACATGAATCCGCTCCGCTGACTTCCGCTGCGCACGGATTTGCTGACTTATGCTGCACCCAGATCCGCTGACTTCTGCTGCACACGGATCCGCTGACTTCTTCTGCACACGGATCCACTGACTTCTGCTGTACATGGATCCACTGACTTCTGCTGCACACAGATCCACTGACTTCTGCTGCACACAGATCCACTGACTTCTGCTGCATACAGATCGGCTGACTTCTGCTGCACACAGATCTGCTCACTTCTGCTGCACACGGATCCGCTGAATTCTTCTGCACACAGATCCACTGACTACGGCTGTGCATGGATCCGCTGACTTCTGCTGAGCATGGATCCACTGACTTCTGCTGCACACAGATCCGCTGACATCTGCTGCACACGGATCCGCTGACTATTTCTGCATATGGATCCACTGACTTCTGCTGCACACGGATCCGCTGACTTCTTCTGCACACGGATCCACTGACTACTGCTCTTCATGGATCCGCTGACTTCTGCTGCACACAGATCCACTGACTTCTGCTGCACACAGATCGGCTGACTTCTGCTGCACACAGATCTGCTCACTTCTGCTGCACACGGATCCGCTGAATTCTTCTGCACACAGATCCACTGACTACGGCTGTGCATGGATCCGCTGACTTCTGCTGAGCATGGATCCGCTGACTTCTGCTGCACACAGATCCGCTGACATCTGCTGCACACGGATCCGCTGACTATTTCTGCATATGGATCCACTGACTTCTGCTGCACACGGATCCGCTGACTTCTTCTGCACACGGATCCACTGACTACTGCTCTTCATGGATCCGCTGACTTCTGCTGCGCATGGATCCGCTGACTTCTGCTGCACACAGATCTGCTGACTTCTGCTGCACACGGATCCGCTGACTTCTTCTGTACATGGATCCATTGACTTCTGCTGTACATTGATCCACTGACTTCTGCTGCACACAGATCCGCTGACTTCTGCTCTTCATGGATCCGCTGACTATTTCTGCATATGGATCCACTGACTTCTGCTGCACACAGATCTGCTGACTTCTGCTGCACACAGATCCGCTGACTTCTGCTGCACACACATCCACTGACTTCTGCTGCACACAGATCCACTGACTTCTGCTGCACACAGATCCGCTGACTTCTGCTGCACACACATCCACTGACTTCTGCTGCACACACATCCACTGACTTCTGCTGCACACACATCCACTGACTTCTGCTGCACACACATCCACTGACTTCTGCTGCACACAGATCTGCTGACTTCTGCTGCACACGGATCCGCTGACTTCTGCTGCTTACATTTCTGCACAATCTAGACGTGTACAATCCACCGTCAGCCTCACAAACTCTGCGCGTTGTTAAACATTGTTATTTTTTCACAATTCTTGCTGTAATAATCCAATATTATAGAATCATAGATCATGGAATGTTAGAGTTAGAAGGGACCTCCTGGGACATCTGGTCCAACCCCCTGCTCAAAGAAGGATTCACTAAATCTTCCCAGACAGATGTCTGTCCAGCCTCTGTTTGAAGACTTCCATTGAAGGAGAACTCACCACCTCTCGTGGCTGCCTGCTCCACTCATTGATCGCCCTCACTGTCAAAAAGTTTTTTCTAATATCTAATCTGTATCTCCTCCCATTCAGCTTCATCCCATTGCTTCTAGTCTTTTCTTGTGCAAATGAGAATAAAGATGATCCTTCTACAATATGGCAGCCCTTGAGATATTTGTAGACAGATATTAAGTCTCCTCTCAGTCTTCTTTTTTGCAGCTAAACATTCACAAATCCTGTAACCGTTCCTCATAGGACATGGTATGCTGACCAGTCACCATTCTGGTCGCTCTTCTCTGAACTTGCTCCAGTTTGCTGATGTCTTTTTTAAAAACTGGAGCCCAGAACTGGACACAGTATTCCAGATGAGGTCTGACCAAAGAGGAGTAGTGGGCAATAATGACTTCACGTGATCTAGACTGTATGCTTCTGTTAATACATCCCAGAATTGCATTTGCCCTTTTTGCTGCTGCATCACAGTGTTGACTCATGCTTAGTCTGTCATCTATTAGTATACCCAAGTCTTTTTCACATGTGCTGTTGCTTAGCCCTATTCCTCCCATTCTGTAAATGCTTTTTTCATTTTTATTGCCCAGATGTAGTACTTTGCATTTTTCCTTGTTAAAAACCATTCTGTTAGTTGCTGCCCACTGCTCCAGTTTATTTATATCTTTTTGAATCCTCTCTCTTCTCTAGTATTTGCTATCCCTCCTAGCTTTGTGTCATCAGAAAATTTAATCAGTTTACCCTCAATTCCTTCATCTAAATCATTGATAAAGATGTTGAACAATACAGGGTCCAGGACAGAGCCTTGTGGTACCGCACTTGAGACATTCTTCCAACTGGATGTGCAGCCATTTATGACCACTCTTTGGGTCCGATCACTAAGCCAGTTATGAATCCACCTAACAGTTGCCTTGTCCATTCCATACTTAGTCATTTTTTCAATAAGGATGATGTGAGATACGTAGTCAAATGCTTTGCTGAAGTCAAGATATACTATATCTACAGCATTTCCCTGATCCACCCAGTCAGTGATTCTGTCATAGAAGGAAATTAAGTTAGTCTGACATGACTTATTAGTTACAAACCCATGCTGACTCTGGTTAATCACTTCATTCTTTTCCAGGTACTTACATACATGTTGTTTAATAATTTGTTCAAAGATCTTTCCTGGTATAGAGGTCAGACTCACCGGCCTATAGTTCCCTGAGTCCACCTTCTTCCCCTTTTTGAAGATAGGAACAACATTTGCTCTTCTCCAGTCTTCTGGGACTTCTCCTGTTCTCCAAGAATTTTCAAAGATTATGGAGAGTGGTTCAAAAATGTCTTCTGCTATCTCCTTCAGTACTCTGGGGTGTAATTCATCTGGACCTGGAGACTTGAATTCATTTATGTTAGCTAAGTGTTTCCTCACTATCTTTCTGTTTATAGATATCCTGGATTCTTCTATTCCTTTAATAGGACAGTGAAGGTCAGTTGATGTTACATTTCCTTTCTGAGACAAAATAGATGCAAAATAGGATTTTAAAAGTTCGGCCTTCTCAACATCCTTTCTTACCATTTCATCATTTCCATCCATTAGTTCTATTTGATCTGGGATCTGCCTAGTAGTATCTGCATGGAATTACTGGGATGTTATTATTGGGATCTGCTGTATTTACTGGAATCTGCCTGGTATTACTGGGATGTTATTATTGGGATCTGCCTGGTGTTACTGGGATCTGCTTGGTGTTACTGGAATGTTATTACTGGGATTTGCCTGGTATTAGTGGGATGTTATTAACATTATTATTGGTATTACTGGGATCTTATTACTGGGATCTGCCTGGTATTACTCGGATGTTATTATTGGCATCAGCCTGGTGTTACTGGGATCTTTCTGGTATTAGTGGGATCTGTCTGGTATTAATGAAATGTTATTACTGGGATATGTCTGGTAATAATGGGATGTTATTACTTGTATCTGCCTAGTATTATTGGAATGTTATTATTGGGATCAGCCTGGTGTTACTGGGATGTTTTACTGGGATCTGCCTGGAGTAATTAATTTAATTTCTGGGGAAAAATGTGGTAAAGCCGGCAAACTAGAATGTCAAATGTTGTGATCATCTGTAGTGATCAGGTGGTGAGGTGAGATTAGTGGAGTCGGGTGTAGATTATTAATCTGTAATGGAGGAGCAAATTATGTGGACACATCTTTCTAGTTATATAGAAGGGACCGAGGGATAAAGTGATCAATGTTTGTATCGATCTTTTTCTTGAAGCAAGTGGTGAAGTTCTCAGATAAGACGATCAATAAGTGAATAATGGGGTAGAGACTTCCCTAAGATCCTGCTTTCTTACAGGACCTCGATATAAGCTTTGTATTGTGTATTGGACATGGTGATTGCGCACGGTTCAATGAACACATGCAGATTCACATGTGTTCAAAAGCCGGCAGCGTGCCTGAATAAAGATCTTGGTTTGGAGGCGGAGGCAGCTCAGTTAGTAGTAGAAGTCTGTGTGCGAGGACAGACAGGAGTGGAGCACAGAGGAAAGTAAAAGCTCCAAG